>NC_086097.1:33685742-34418242 GCF_963921235.1 Mobula hypostoma | reverse complement strand
TCTGCCAACTGACTTCAGAGTCTCCCACAGGCTTCTGGCAAACTCTAGCCAAGGTTTCATGTGAGTTTTTTTTTCAACAGTGGCTTTCTCTTGGCCACTCTCCCATAAAGCTGCAATTGGTGAAGCACCTGGGTAACAGTTGTTGTATGCGCAGTCTCTCCCATCTCAGCCACTGAAGCTTATAACTCCTCCAGAGTTGTCATAGGTCTCTTGGTGGCCTCCCTCACTAGTCCCCTTCTTGCATGGTCACTCAGTTTTTGAGGATGGCCTGCCCTAGGCAGATTTACATCTATGCCAATATTCTTTCCATTTGATGACGGACTTAACTGTACTCCAAGGGATACTCAGTGACTTGGAAATTTTCTTGTATCCATCTCCTGACTTGTGATTTTCAATAACCTTTTTGCAGAGTTGTTTGGAGTGTTCCTTTGTCCTCATGGTGTAGTTTTTGCCAGGTTACTGACTCACCAGCAGTTGGAGCTTCCAGATACAGGTGTATTTTTACTATAATCAATTGAAACACCTTGACAGTACACAAGTCTCCAAAAACAGATCTCCATTTAACTAATTATGAGACTTCTAAAACCAATTGGCTGCACTAGTTATGATTTGGTGTGTCATATTAAAGTCGGGGAGGGGGAGTGAATACTTATGCAATCAATTATTTTGTTTTGTACCTGTAATTAATTTAGATCACTTTGTAGAGATCTGTTTTTTTTTTAAAGAGTATTTTTCTGTTGATCAATGTCAAAAAAGCCAAATTAAATCCACTAATTCAATGTTGTAAAACAATAAAACATGAAAACTTCTGGTGGGGTGGGGGTGAAATACTTTTTATAGACACTGTAGCCTTGCAGCTAGAATTAGATGCACCTAGAAAACTTTTACAAAATGTGAAAGAATTTTTTGTACTGTATTTCATTATGCCCCTTAATAAATAAAATCAAAAGCATGTGATTTTTCAAATTTCATGCTAAATAGTCATAGTGTGCACGTTACAAAATAAAACATTTGAAATGCTTTACAGTTTTCAGGCCGTATAAAAATTTACTGCTCAGAGTAATGGTTGGCCTGCGCAGCTGTAAAAAGAATTAGAGGGAACATTGGTGGGGTCAGGGGCAGGAGAGGGTGTAGTGTTGAGGAACATAACTCTGTGTATATGTGTGCACATGTGTGTATGTCTGACAGAGCAATCATTTTAGAAGTCTTCAAGATACCTTGATTTATCTTGAGGTCAAAAATGTTGTTATTCCACTGTGTGGGGTTTCCCACTCGGAGGACAGAACTGGTTCCCTTCCTTCCAGCTTCTTTTATTGGTGCCTCTTTTGGACCTCTAGACATCCTTGGTGGATTTCTGAACCCCTCTGGTAGATTAACCCTCCCTTCTGCATTTATCAGATTAAGCAGCATTGTAATGTCTTTTTCTGAAAATATGGGAGCCCAGTGCATTTCCCCAGTAGGCCCTCTCTCCTCCAAGGTAGCCATAACATGTGCAATTGATGTCTAGCTACCTCAGGGACTATGGGCAGCTGTCTTTCTTTCCCAGCTGCGTCGTGAAATGCTAGCTGCCGTGTTTGGCCTTTCCCTGTCTGTTTTGTGCTTTTTTTTTCCAGTGGGAAAACACACCAGCATCGCTGTGCACCTTCTTTCGATCAAGGTTTGAGGGAGATCACTTTCAAGTCCCAGAAATGGGCTCTTTAGGCCAACATGTTGAAACAGACATTTTCCCATCTACACCAATCCCATTGGGCCACATCAGCTCCTCAACCTTCTATGCTCTGCCTTTTCAAGTGCCCCTCTAAATGTTTGTGAAACATTGTGAATGTACCTCATTCCAGCATGTTCCAGATACCAACTACTCTCTGTAAAATCAGACATTCAGATCGCCTTCAAAATCTCTACCACTCACAGTAAAACCGCAGCCTCCTGATCTCTTCACCCCTGTTATGGGAAAAAGATTTTGACTATCTACCTCCTCGTAATCGTACATTCTTCAACCGGGTCAGATCCCTGCTTCCTTTGCCCAACTTATCTAATCTGGGCAACTTCCTGGAGAATCTTCGCTGCACTTTCTCCAACACAACCTACTTTTGGTGTGGCGAGGACAAACTCCACTATATCTCAATCAATCAATCAATAACCTATAATAGTCCAAGTGCAGTCTAAACAGAGTCTTGAGGAAGTTACATTGTAACATCCCAGCTCTTACATTCTATGCCCTAAACATTAAAGACAAGAATGCCCCATTCCTCCTTCAGCACCCTATTAACCTGATTTGCAAGTGTCAGGTAGCTTTGGTCTTGAAGCCCTGGGTTTCTCTGTTCATCAAAGTTCCTTAGTGCCCTACGTGTCTTATTCTTATCTGACTTCCCAAAATGCATCACTCTGCAATTGTTAGAGTGATCTGAATTCTGCTTAGACAATTTTTCTTGCTAGTCACAGCTATATATAGCTGTGAATATATATATATATCTCTCAGAGCAAAAGGTCCAACACTGATCTGTGTTGTATAACTCTAGTCCCAAGATGCCAATTTCCAGGCAGATTTCTTCCAAATCACTTTCAGTAGAAAATGTCATAAAATTCTAATGATCTTCTATGGTTCTATCACAGATAGTGGAAGAAACTGGAGGTCCATGAGGCAGTCTTCATTAGGGAATCATAGGTGGAGTGGCTTAGTAACTTTAAATTCCTTGACATTATCATTTTAGAAGATCTCTGATGGAACCAGTATATAAGTGCTATTATAAAGAAGGCACAACAGTGCCTCTACTTGCTTGGAGGTCTTTACAGATTTGGTATGTCATTTAAAATTTTGACAAACTTCTAAAGGTGCACGGTGCAGAGTATCTTGAATGGTTGCACCGTGGAAACAGCAGGAACAGAAAACCCTGCAGCCCACAGTCCATCAGAGGAAAAGCCATTCCCACCATTGAGGACATCTACAAGGAGTGCTGCCACAAGAAAGAAGCATCCGTCAGCCCACGCTCGCTTCTTACTACTGTCGTCAGCAAGAAGGTACAGGATCCTTGGGTCCCACACCACCAGGTTCAGGAAGTTACATCCATCAGGATCCTGAACCAGTGTGGATAATTTCACTCACCTCAACTCTGAACTAATTCTGCAACACATGGACTCACTTTCAAGGACTCTACAACTCATGTTCTCAGAATTATTTAGTTATTACTTTTTTATTTTACAGAATAGTGTATATCGTGCTTTGTGGATAGTTTTTCATTTATCCCATTGTACAAACTTCTAAAGTTCAAAGTAAAATTTATTATCAGAGTACATACATGTCACCCCATACAACATTGATATTCTTTTTCCTGTGGGCATACTTATAGAACAGTAACTGTAAACAGGATCAATGGAGAACAGACTCTGCAATTGCAGATACAAGTAAATAGCAATAAATAAGGAGCATGAAATAACAAGAGTCCTTAAATGAGTGTATTTCTCATTTGAATGAGTGCAGTTTGTTCAAGAGCCTGATGGTTGAAGGATAATAACTGTTCTTGAACCTGCTGGTGCGAGTCCTGAGGCACCTGTACCTTCTATCTGATGGCAACAGTGAGAGGACAGCCTGGCCTGGGTGGTGAGGATCTTTGATGATTGATACTGCTTTTCTATGGCAATATTTCATGTAGATGTGCTCAAAGGTTGGGAGGTTTTACCCATGATATACTGGGCCAAACCCACTGTCTTTTGTTGGATTTTTCACACAAAGGTATTCTTAGGCATCCGTTAGTCTTGTGAGACCATGGATTTGCGCCTTGGAAGGTTTCCAGGGCGCAGGCCTGGGCAAGGTTGTATGGAAGACTGGCAGTTGCCCATGCTGCAAGTCTCCCCTCTCCACGCCACCGATGTTGTCCAAGGGAAGGGCATTAGGACCCATACAGCTTGGCAGCGGTGTCGTCGCAGAGCAATGTGTGATTAAGTGCCTTGCTCAAGGACACAACACGCTGCCTCAGCCAAGGCTCGAAATAGCGACCTTCAGATCACTAGACAAATGCCTTAACCACTTGGCCACGCGCCAACACAATATAATTACAAAGGCATTGGTGTTCTCATACCAGGCCGTAATGCAGCCAGTCAGCATACTTTCCACCGCACATCTTTAGAAGTTTGCCAAGGTTTTTGATGACTTGCCGAATCTCCGCAGACTCCGAAGGAAGTAGTGGTACTGTTGTGCTTTCTTTGTAATTATTATTTATATGATGGGTCCAGGCATGTCGGCAAGAAAAAAAAGTACTTTGATAAATAAATTTACTTTGAAGTTTGAGCTTTGTGTCCTTTCTGAATATGTGTGCTTTGCCCTTTTTGTTCATTTCAATGGGGTGATCTGGTTGTTCCTGGGGGCAATGAAAAAATTCAAAGCTCACCCCCTCTTCTCCGTGCCTACAAATTTTTAATCCAGTTTTCTGTAAAATAAGTGTCATTTGTATTATCAATTGGATTTTTAAGATCTCGTTACACGAGCAGAAGCAGAGAGGGGGGTATGTTCTGAAAGTTTAAAGAAAGTGTTGCAGATGCTGGAAATCTGAACTAGAACCAGAAAATGCTGGAAGCACTCAGCAGGTCAGGCAGCACCTGTGGAGAGAGAACAGAAAGATGTTCCAGATTGATGGTTCCACAGATGTAGCCTCACCTCTTTAATATTTCCAACACTTTCAGTTTGTATTCATAAGAAAACTTAACAAGTAGATTAAAATAGAGTAAATTGGTGCAAAAATGAATACAATTTGCTTCTATATTACTCATAGCACCTAAATGCCCTATTTTATTGCTATTTTAAAGATATAATTCTTGGTGATGAATAACATTAATGACTATATACTGCAGCCATTCTGTTTGAGGTCTATGTTTAGAACGGTTATTTTGGATCATACTCTTTGCAGGGTACATCATTTCCACCAGCAAAACACTTTTACACTTGTATGCATTTGAACTGCCTAGATATAGAAACTTTGGGGACAAATTGCAGAAAAAATATCATATTCAATAGGAAAAAGTAATTGAAGATGATACTAAAATTCATCTTCTCTTAATAACTCTGAGAATGAAACATTAGCCAGGTGCTTAGAGCAGGAAATTTTCTAATTAAATGTCAGATTCTAATGATTTAGGTAATATATGTCTCAGCTTTGTTATGGCTTTAATTTCTTCAGATGTCGGATTTAGAACATCATTTAAGATACCCTTTTTTCACCCTAATTTAAAAAAAAATCAGATTTGCTGAACAAGAGTTTGAATTGAGTTTACCCTCTGCTTTAACAAGGTCCATTGTTAAGGATGAGGTTTTGGGGTACTTGTAAGGCACACAATAAAATAGGCTGAATTCAGCATGGTTTCCTGGAGGGGAAATCTTGCCTGGCAAATCTGTTGGAATTTTTTTAGGCATCCGTTAGTCTCACGAGACCGTGGATTTGCGCCTTGGAAAGTTTCTAGGGCGCAGGCCTGGGCGAGGTTGTATGGAAGACCAGCAGTTGCCCATGCTGCAAGTCTCCCTTCTCCACGTCACCGATGTTGTCCAAGGGAAGGGCATTAGGACCCATACAGCTTGGCACCAGTGTCATTGCAGAGCAATGTGTGGTTAAGTGCCTTGCTCAAGGACACACACGCTACCTCAGCCAAGGCCCGAACTAGCGACCTTCAGATCACTGGACGAACACCTTAACCACTTGGCCATGTGCCACGCACCTGTTGGAATTATTTGAGGAAATAACAGGCAGGACGGACAAGGGAGAGTCGGTGGATGTTGTTTACTTGCATTTTCAGGTGGCCTTTGACAAAGTGCCATACATGAAGCTCCTTAACAAGATGAGAGCCCTTGGTATGATAGGAAGGATACCAACATGGACAGAAGGTTGGCTGGCTGGCAGAAGGCAAAGTGTGTGTATAAAGGGGGCCTTTTCTGGTTAGCTGCCGGTGATCTGAGGTGTTCTACAACATTCAGTATTGGGTCTGCTACTTCTCATGTTAAATAATAATGATCTGGCTAATGAAATTGATGGCTTTTGTGGTCATATTTGTGGATGATACGATGCTGCAGAAGGACTTGGACAGTTTAGAAGAATAGGGAAGGAAACGGTAGAATGCATTTTGATAGAAAGAATAAAGGTGTAGACTATTTTCTCAATAGGATGCGATTTCAGAAACTGGAGGTGCAAAAGAGACCTGGGAATCCTAGTGCAGAATTCCCTGAAGGTTAACTTGTAGTTTGAGTCAGTGGATATTTAAAAATATAAATTTCAACAACTTTCCCCCGTGGTGAAGTAATATTGCTGCTTTGCATCTCGGGTCTAATCTTCAACCTTCACTTCAAAGTGAATGTTTGGGTGCATGGACTGCTCACGACATATGTACCAGCAAGCTAATCAATTCAAAATAAACATAATCATTGCATATTTTCAGATAAAAGATTATGACAGAAACAAGAAGTTTGGATAAAATTTAAAAGAAAATTAAATGTGCCTCCAACCCCTTAGCCTGGCTACCACCTCAGTTCAGAAAGTCCCCTTTAATTGACTGTCCACGGAGGGAACATGTGCCCGATACTCATTATTATTTAATTGGAATATGCCAACGTTAAACACAGTGGAGTAAAGTAGCAATGACATGCTTGACTACTACTGGCAAAATCAATTGATCTGCCCAGACAGGCTTCTGCCCCAAGTGTCAAGGCAAATTTCACACTTTCAACACATTGGCAAAGTACTTACTCATTGGCAGTGTGTGCATTATCTGTTCTTCTGCAAAGAAAAAACCTTAAATGATCATCAGCTGCTTCATCATTAAATCTCCTCCCATCTTTTAATGAGAATGTGGAGTAGGTATTGATGTTTGCCTGATGTTCCATTTGCAGCACAACAAATGAAGCAGCCTGTGCCTGCATGTAACAAGGCCTAGACAATATCCGGACATGGGCAATAAGTGGCAAGAAACATTTGTAACACAGAAGTGCCAGACAAGTGATCATCTCCACAAAGTAAGTGCAACTATTTGAGTTGCACAGTGGCATAATTGGAACTTTTATTTTTTTCCCTACATCCTAAAGATGTGTCAGCATCTCTGAAGATCTATCTCAGACCCAACATAATGATGCAGTTACGAAGGGGGCATGCCAACAGCTATATTTCACTCGGAGTTTGAGGAGATTTGGTATGTCACCGAAGACTCCAGTGAATTTCTACGGATGTACCGTGGAGAGCATTGTAACTGGTTGCATCATTGTCTGATATGGAGGCACCAATGCACAGAATTGGAAAAGGCCGCAGTGGATTGTAAACTCAGCCAGCTCCATCACATCTAGCATCCCCACCAGTGAGGACATCTTAAAAAAGCTGATGCCTCAGGAAGATGGCTTCAATCATTAAGGGCCCTCACAATCGAGGACATGCCCTATTCTTATTACCACCGTTGCTGAGGAGATACAGGAGCCTGGAGACATACACCCAGTTTTCTTGGAACAGCTTTTTTCTTTTTCGCCGTCATATTTCTGAACAGTCAATGAACCCAGGAACACTTCCTCAGCAATTTGATCCCTTCTTGCACTGTGTTTATATATTTAAAAAATATTACTTATTGTAACCTATAGTATATTTTATGTATTGAATTGTATTGCTGCTGCAAAGCAACAGATATCATGACATATGTCAGTGATGATAAACTTGATTCTGATTCTGAAGCAACACAAACAAAATGCTGGAGGAACTCAGCAGGCCAGGCAGCATCTACGGAAAAGAATACAGTCGACGTTTTGGCCACAGACCATTTACCACGGCCAAGGGTCTTGGCCCAAAACGTCGACTGTAATCTTTTCCATAGATGCTGCCTGGTCTGTTGAGATCCTCTTGCAGTTGCAGTTATTGTGAATTCCATGGATTTTAGGAGCAGAAATGGATCACAATTGTGGGACAAAATAGTCACAATAAATCTGATGCTCATGGAATTAAATAGAATTTAAGATACAATTAAATAGAATTTATTTAAAATCTTACAGCCATCCCATAACATGAGGGAGTAAAAATCTTTGCATTATGATTCCGTTGCAATGTACTGGTGTGTGAATTTAAAAATCTAATGGTTTGTAGAAAGAAGCTGTCTCGGAGCTTTAATTCTGGCTTTAATGCTGTGCAGAGCCTGAAATTTAGTTCTATATTTAGTGTCATTGTAAAGAATTGAGTTAAATATCAAACATTATGTGTTATAGACAGATAACCACAATAGTTGTTTTGGATAGAGAGTGAATTTCTAACCTAACTTTGCCTTTTATAATAGTTGTTCTGAACCACAAGTGCTGTGGTCTTAACTGGATATTAATCCAACCTTTTGCACCTATAAAACAAATAGAACATCAAAATATGTTGAGAATAAAAATAAGTTTGAGAAACACACACAAACAAACTGAAGAAACTCAACAAGTCAGGTAGCGTCTGTGGAGAGGAACAAAGCGATAATGTTTTGGGCCAAGAGCCTTCATCAGGACTGCAGTGTCTGCAGAATCTCTCGTCTTTAATCTTGAGCAGGACAGGTTTATGAAAAGGAAATTATGTTTGAACTACTGGAGTTCCTTGAGGATCCACATGTTCAAGTTGATGACGGGGAGGGGATGCAGTCAGGGTAATGTACTTGGATTTTGATAAGTGTCATTCAGGAGGCTGGTGAAAAAGCTTAGAGCACATGGAATTGGAGTGAAATTGTAGAGTGCGTTGAAAGCTAGTCTACAGATAAAAAAGGGGTAGGAATAGATGGGCCCTTCACAGATTGACAGGCTAGATACTGTAGCAAATGGTGCTTGGGCCTCAACCACTCACAAAGCTAAGTGGGAACTTCAGTACTGCTGAAGATACAAGGAGACTTAAGAGGATGTGTAAAGAGGTGCACGAATGGACAACTATGTAGCAGATCTAATTCAACGTGGAAAAGTGTGAGTTTATCCGCTACAGTTAAAAAAACAAAGAAATGCCAAATACCTTTTTTAGCTCGTGACAGATGAGAAAGCATTGAGTGCCATTGTGTATTAGGCACTGGAAGCTAATATGCAGGGGCAGCAGGCAGTTGGGAAGGCAAATGGCATACTGTCCTTTATTGCCAGAGGATTTGAGTACAAGAGTAAAGTTGTCTTATCACAATTCGATTAGATTATGAGGACACTCAGTCCTCGTTTATTGTCATTTAGAAATGCATGCATGCATTAAGAAATGATACAATGTTCCTCCAGAGTGATATCACAAAATAAAACAAGACAAACCAAAGACTAACACTGACAAGACCACATAATTATAACCTATAGTTACAGCAGTGAAAAGTCTTAAAGCAATACCATAATTTGATAAAGAGCAGACCATGGGAACAGTTTAAAAAAAAGACCATAACTGAAGTTATGGTGCAGTTGAAGCTGTGTGCAGTTTTTCTAAGCTTACCCAAAAAAAAAGGATTCACTTGGCAAAGGGGGAGCATGCCAAAGATTCATGAAATTTGTTCCTGGGGTGGTGAGCCTGTCATACCAGGAAGGAATGAGTAGGCCAGTTCTGCAATAGGCCCATATTGTCTGGACCTTAGAAGAATAACAGGAGGCCTTATTGAAGTACAAAGTTCTTTGAGTTCTTGAAAAGGTACAGGGGGGATGTTTTCCCTTGACCAGAGTTTTGGAGCCATGGGTTTTACAGCCGCAGAATAAGGAATAAGCTAGTTGGAGTCACACAAGGAGAATTTGACACATCAGAGGGTGATGTGTCTTTGGACTTCTCAGCCCCAAAAGGCTGGAGAGGCTCTGTCATTGATAACATTCAGAAACTGAGACATTGCTGCATTTCAGAGACAGGGGACAGGAAAATGGTGTAATTGTCAGACGATCAGCCTAGATCTTACTGAATGACAGTATATGCTTCAGAGGTTGAATGATCTACTTCTGCTCTGATGATCTGAAGTACTTTAATAGTTCTGACTTTGGGGCATTGTGAAATGGTGCACCACAGAAGAAAATAAGCAGCTTTTTTTCCCCACCCCTTAAACTGTGCATGTGAAATCTATATTGCTGCAACAATACTGGGGGTATTTATGGTAACTGCTACCTCATTCATGTAATTGTTGACATTGGATTATCTAGGACAGTGAGTTGGCATAAGAGGAAAATAATATTTTGATCAATCCTGAACATAAGGACAGTCAGGACCCTCTGGCTAGCTAACTCCTCTATATTTAGTACATCTGAAACCTAAGAGTAAATTTGCTCTGAAGAGCAAATAAGCTAACAGGAACTTTGACATGTAATGCATTACTAAAGCCCCATTTGAAAATTTCTGCACAATGATCCTGCTAACAGTACACAACACTCTTTGTGTTTTGCAGCTTCCACAGGTTTTGAATGCATTTTGATTTTTAGTATGAAACCTGGGTTACACTCTTGACTTGCGTTGCTATTCTACTGACTGAGAGCTGACAGGAACAATTAACTCTATAGGGCAACTGAAACGGAAATAATGTTACTGAAACCGCAATGCAAGGGAGTGAAATGAAAGACTGAAAATATCTATTCATCCTTTTGAAAATTTCAAGAATAAATGTAGACTTTCTTAGCTTCTAATTGTCAGCAATTTCTTTTTGTCGTTCATATATTTTGTCCCGGAACTAAAGGCCCTAGTAAATCAGTAAAGCAAGTATCCATGCTAGTCAAGGTATATCAAAACTGTGTAGATGCTTTTTGGGATCATCAATAAGGAAGAAGGTTGGGCTAGATCTATTAGATGTGTCTGTAGAGGCATACTAAAATTACAAAGGCAGCCAGATAGGATGGTGTGATTTTATATGCAGTGGATGCAGTTTGCAAAATAAGATCATAAGACCCTAAGAAACCCTCTAGAAAGAGCACACTACACGTGTATGGTGGCATCACAGCCTGGCATTGAGGCTCCGATACACAGGATTGTAAGAGGCTGTAGAAGGTTGTAGACCAGGCCAGCCCCACCCTGGGGACAACCATTGCTGCCATCAATAGGCACTGCCTCCTGAAGGCAGCATCCATTACGAAGAACCCTGGCCATCCGGGTCATGCCCTCTTTGCATTACTACCGTTAGGGAGAGGTAGAGGAGCCTGAAGATTCACACTCAACAACTTAGAAGCAGTTTCCTCCCCTCTGCCATCAGGTTTTTGAATAGCCCATCAACATTACCTTGTTGTTCCACTTCTACATTGTAGTGACTTCCATGTCTTTGCACTGTACTGCTGTCACAAAACAACACATTTCACGTCATGCCAAATAAATCAGTGATAACAATCTGATTCTAACACACTTTTGTGCTTTATTGATGGGACTGCAGTACAGATGAGAACTTTGTTCTACTTCGTTATCACGCGGAGACTAGACAGTTGCGTTTGCAGTCCCATTATATGGAAATCATCATCGGGAGATAAAGGTCTTTTGTCAGCAGTTTACTTCCTGCAGTTAGACTGTCAAACAGTATCAGCAACATAATTGGTATTGGTTTATTATTCGTACTGTACCAAGATGTTGTGGAAATCTTTGTTTATGTAACTTCCAGGCAAACCATGCCTATATAAGTGCATTGAGGTAGTAAAAAGTAAACAGAATGGAAAATATAATGTTGCAGCTACAGATAATGTGCAATAAACCGGAAGGACAGTGATGGGACATTAAAAATTCATCTTAAGCATATAAGAGGTCCATTCAAAACAGCAGGATAGGAGTTGTCCTTGAACCTGGACGTGTTTTGCAGCTTCAGAAGGGAGAACAGAGACTGACTAGGGTTGGAGAGGTCCTTCATTATGTTTGCTGGTTTCCTGAGGCAGCAGGAAGCATAGACAGAGTCAGTCGAGGAGTTGCTGGTTTGCATGATGCACTGGGCTGCCCTCACAACTGTCTGTGATTAGTTGCGGGCAGGGCAATTGCTATAGTAAGCTGTGACCACATGCCTTGGTGGAGCCAGTTCTAACAAGCTAGAAACTGTACAATAGTGTGCCCTTTCAATAGTAACTTGACAACAGTATCAAGTGCAGGGTTTGGCATTGGAACAGAACTTATTGTCACCAATCCTCCGGTTATGTCCATGCAATCAGACAACTCTGAGTTTACCTGAGCCCACGTCAAGTAGATCTGAACTGGAATCTCTGCCTGAAGAACTCCCATACAAAGTCCTAAGTTCACCACTACTTCCTGAGCCTGGAATTAGATCCAAAAATGTTGGAAAACCTCAGCAAGTCATGCAGTATCTATGGGGAGAGAAAAGGAATTAACATCTTGGCTTAAACTTTTCATCAGACCTTAATAAGCCATGACTGTTTCACAAGTATTCACCTGTGAGTATTTATGAAGCAGTATGATACTTAGAGAGCAGTGCCTGCTGCTATAATGTATTTGATTCAAGAGGTTTTCAATTTCTGATTGAATTCAGCGCTCAGGGAGTATCATAGTTCAAGTCTCCAGTACCCCATTTACAGGTACGTTATAGTTCCTAGAGGAACAAGGGAAAGTGGTGAGTTGAACCCAACATCAAAAATCATGATGGTCAACAGCAGCTCAAGTGACTTGAAGGTTGTATGTTGCAGAGAACTGTGGAGCCCAGTGTGAGTGCCTTTGGTAGTATGTGTCAACAATTTGGATTAAAATGTAGGGAACATCATAATAATTTTGCTAAATGATAAGAAAGTTGACAGTGTAGCTGATATTGAGGAAGACTGCTGTGGTTATCAACAAGCTGGTGAGATAGGTGTAGAAAGTAGACAGTAAATACTAAGATATTGAGCAGCGAGGTATAGGAAGGATCTTGGCTGCTGGTCCACAGCTTCTGAATGTAACAGACTAGGTACCTGCGGTGGCTAACAAGGCAGAAGAAACACTTTCATTTATTGGCCATGCATGGAATATAAGAGAAAGAGGACCATGAACAGTCGCAAGCCTGGCTGGGAAAAGAGGATGGCTGGGCATGGGGCTAGCAAGCCCATCCAGTGACAGCCCAGAGCTACAGAAGATCCATAAGAGAGCATCTTTGCCTAGAAGACATATAAAGTCAAGTGGTGAAAGTAGAAACAACAGGGCCCAGGAGGACAGAGGACTCCGGCGAGCTGCTGTTGGTAGCCAATGCCCCAATAGGGATGATGGGTTTACGTAAATGGACCATACTGGGACATTGGGTAGGGCACAGCTCATATGCAAACCTGGTTCAACATTGACGGTGGATGTCAGAGGACTAGAAAGGCTGCAGAAAAGATGTAGGAAGATGTTATCAAAGCTAAAATAAAAATGTAATGAAAAGAAATGCAGGCTACCTAATCACGCAATAATCTTAAGGAGAGAATCTGCAGATGTTGGAAATCCAAGCAACTCACACAAAGTGCTGGAGGAACTCAGCAGGCCAGGCAGTTCCACAGTTGCTGCTTGGCCTGCTGAGTTCTTCCAGCATTTTGTGTGCATTACATGTGATAAGTCTTGCTTTTGGCCTGGGCCTTCCTGTTTCATCTCTGTAATTCTTGATCCCCCTTTAGTCCAAAATCTTTCTCTTTCTCTTTCTCTCTCTCTCTACCCAGACAGCATTTGAGGTCCAGATTTAATCTGGGTCTGTGCTTCTGCAAGGTTTCAATAGGTTATAATAAGTTTTAATCGGTATATTTAATGTCAGAGAAATGTTTCCAATATACATCCTGAAATTCTTTTTCTTTGCAAACATCCATGAAAACAGAGGAGTGCCCCAAAGAATAAATGACAGTTAAACGTTAGAACTCTGAAGCACCTCCAACTCCCACTTCCCACGCATTAGCAGCAGCCAAGCAACGACACCCCTCCACCACCAGCAAAAACCATCAGCTCCCTCCCCCCCAACCAAGCACTCAAGCGTGCAGCAAAGCATCAGGAAAGACACAGACTTGCAGTACCCCAAAAACTACTCATTCGCCCAGTAATTCGACATGCTACAGGCTCTCTCTCTCGTTAATAAGGGAAAAAGAGGTGTCCCTGTTTCAAACAGGATAGAGCTCTACTAGCTGTGACACTATACTGGTCTTCCTTTCAGATTTGCAGCATCTGCATTTATTTTGATTTTCATTTCTGAAAAGAAATTTCACTGCCAGACAGGCTGGAGAAGATGAACACATTTTAAAAATTACATGGATGAAAATTCTGAGTGTCATGTCTTGTAAGGTATGTGCTGAGAATCGGGATGAGGACTTAGTCAGGACAGCTTGATCAACTGGATACCCTCCATAAATTCTATGATTCAGAACAGAGGCAGGCCAGGTTACTAAAGGTGTTGAATACTTGGCCACAAATCACCAACAGCTAATTATAGTTGTATAGCCATACAATTGCTGCTAGCTGCAAAAAGTACACATAATAGTCATTTTATTATGTACCTCCTCTACCTAATGAAGTGGCCACTGTGTGTCTGTTCATGGTCTCCAGCTGCTGTAGTCCATCCACTTCAAGGTTTGACATGTTGTGCATTCAGAGATGATCTTCTGCACACCACCTTCTATTAGAGTTACTTTCACCTTCTTGCCAGCTTGAACCAGTATGGCCTTTCTTGTCTGATCTCTCTCATTAACAAGGAGATTTTGACCACAGGAACTACTGCTCACTGGATGATTTTTTGTTTCTCGCACCATTCTCTGTAAACTCTAGAGACTAAAGTGTGTGGAAAATCCCAGGAGATCAGCAGTTTCCGAGTTACTTAAACCACCCTGTCTGGCACCAACAATCATTCCATGGCCAAAGTCACTTAGATCACATTCTGATATTTGGTCCGAATAACAACTGAACCTCTTTACCGAGCTACATGACTGGCTGATTAGATATTTGATTTAATGAACGGTACAGGTATACCTAATAAAGTGGCCACCGAGTATATGTGGGATTAAGATAGATTTGAAAGAATTGTGAGCATGAGGAAATATGCAGTTGCTGGAAATCCAAAGCAACACCCACAAAATGCTGGAGGAACTCAGCAGACCAGGCAGCATCTATGGAAAAGAGTAAACAGTCGAAGTTTCGGGCCAAGACCCTTCATCAGGACAGCAGGACTGAAGAGCCTTGGCCCGAAACGTTGACGGTTCACTCTTTTCATTGAGGCTGCCTGGTCTGCTGGGGTCCTCCAGCATTCTGTGTTGCTTTGAAAGAATTGTGATCTCCTCCTTTCCACTTGGTATGAATGGGAAGCAACCATTAATTCATCTTGCTGTGGTCTATTTTTAGCACTTGATTTGACCCTTTACTGACTGAAGGTTCAAACATTTTGTTGTGAGAACAATAAGTGACATTTTTGCATGGAAAAATTGGAGCCTGTTTGATTCAGATGCTGAGGTAAAAAATGACACAGAATGGAAAAAATGTAAGTGTTAACTGTCAAGAATGATATTAAAGATCTGATCCCAGGTGGGAATTACTACATGCTCATTGCTTACTATACCTTGCTTCAGAAGAATGAACAAGCATCATTAATAAAAATGATGCTTTAATACCAACTTTTCCATTTAGCACACTAGACATAATTTTATATTCTGAAAACGTATGAATTTAAATTATTCCCAGGCAATCATCACATTATGATAAAAGGAATGTTTCCCTTTAATTGGGAAACAGTTCAATTTCGGTTCATAATTAATACTTCAGGATATTTCTGTTTCCAAACCCATGAAGAACAAATTGGCCAGAACATGAAAGAAATTTGCATTCAACACTTCCTTTGCCAATTATACTTGGAAAGGGACCTGACTGGAAGAAATAAAAATATGTTGAATTCAACACATCTAAATGTTTGAAATCTGGGCAAATAGAGTCTGATACTTCCAGAACTGAATGGAAAGGTCATTTCCAGCTACTGTGTTGGAAGACAACTAACTGTAAACTAGTACACGATTAGATTTTCAGTCATTTTAAAAAAAAATAAGCAAATCATGTTTTTTTCCAGAGATCCCATCACTAAAACCCTCCACCCATGTCAGAGATATGCAAAGAATGAGCACAGGAACCTATCATTAAAACTCAGCGTTGACAGCAGGTCTCGGCCTGAAACGTTGACTGTTTATTCCACTCTGTAGAAGCTGCCTAGCCTGCTGAGTTCCACCAGCATTTTGTGTGTGTTGCTCAAGATTTCCAGCATCTGTAGAATCTCCTGTGTTTATGATTGACAGATAATTTCTTATAGAGATAGGACCCACAGACAGTGGGGCTTGATCCCTTTCTCTGTATCTCCCTTCATCTTTACCACGACCTGGAACCTTTCCTTCTTCCTTTTTCCTCCTTGGCAACTGGAGAGTAACCAAGGGTGCAAACACTGAAGTATTTCTAATTCTTTCCTTGAGCCCAATGACTCCAAAGGCAAGTAATCTTTTCAGCACTTTTACCTCTTTTCTGGCTGAGATCATCTATGTGTCATATTCTGTCCATGTGCTTTTTTTGAGAACATCGTGTTTTCCCTTTTAACAACGGTAGGTGTGGTTGAGTGAATGTAGTACCTAGTGAAAGTTTAAAAGAAACTCTCTGTTTCTTTTTCATTGAGTTTCAATATGTCTTTACTAAAACAGTCTGAATGTAAATTATTTGAGTTTTAGTGAGTGACATCTGATTAGATCTGATTCAGTTCCACAGTCGTTATTAGTTCTCACTATTATGTTAGCACCGAGGTGTAACAATGAAAATAATACATTTTCTAAACTCAAGAGATTCCCAGCAGATGCTGGAAATCCAGAGCAACAAATATGAAATGCTGGGGAAACTTGACAGGCCAGGCAAGTCATAGTTGCTGCCTGACCTGCTGAGTTCTTCCAGCATTTTCTGTGTGTTGCAATGAATTTTCTATTCACTTGTGAGTGCTGATACACAGAAGGCAAACTCTTGTTCAATTCAATGTAATTGACAACCCTGTTAATTAATTAGCCAGATGAGAGACTTTATCCATTTAGACCAGTAAATCAGCATTTGTAAACAAATTGGTCAATGTCTTTTATGGAGCAATTGCTTGTAGCTATTTATTTTTGAAGTAATTTTAATGAATGTGGCTCGTAAAATGTTCCATTGCACTCCAATAAATGGTGAAGAAATAGACTCTGACAATCTTTTGCCAAACTTACTACAAATGATAAAAGGAAAATAATTTGGCCAAGGCTGAAGATGGAAATTTGAACTTGAAAGTAGTGTGTCTCTCCTCTTGAAACCCATTAATAGTGATCATTTATATCCCAGCATTTGTTTCTTTTGGCAGAAGGACTTTGAATGTGTGACATCCTTCATTTTGTTATCATTAGCCCCTTTCTCCCAAGACACCAATTTGCATTATATTGTGGTAGAATTCTTTTCAATGCAGAGGAGTGTCGATGCAGGCAGATGCCTCGTCTTAGATCCCAAGTGGCAAGATCAGGCACAATAGCACAATGGTAAAAGTAACACTGACAGTTTGAAGTTTGGGGTTCATTCTGGCCACTGTCAGTAAGGAGTTTGTGCCTGGGTGGATTTCTTCCCACATTGCAAAGACATACAAGTTAGGATTAGTAACTTGGGAACACATTTTGTTGGTACCGGAAGTGTAGCTACACCTGAGGGATGCCTCCAGCACATCTCAGGCTATGTTGGTCATTGATGCAAAAACAATGCATTGAGGCATGTTTCAATGTACATGTAAATAAATCCAAACTCCTCTTCTTAAGAATAGTTCCTATGACAGACTGGTCAAGTGAAAACCAGAGGGTCTCAGTTAAGACTGTTTCAAATCTACCTCGTGCAGTTTAACACACAAAATGCTGGAGGAACTCATCAGATCAGGTGGCATCAATGAAAGCAAATAACAGTCAATGTTTCGGGCTAAGACCCTTCATCAGGAGTGAAAAGGAAGGGGGAAGACACCAGAATGAAGGGGTGGAGAGAGGGGAAGATGGGCAAGCTAGAAGGTGATAGGTCAGAGAGAGCTCTGTTTTGCTGGAAATGATTGATAGCTGACAGTTGGCATCCATCTGTCTTGAAGGACAATGGGTGATGATGATTATCATCACAAGCCTGGACAGAAAGTATGAAGATCCTGAGATGCCCAGTCATCAAGATCCCCCTCTCGGCCTCACTGGTGTAGTCTAAAGGAAAGCTTATGAAGCAATACGTTTGGCACCAGCTTGGCTGCAGGAGCTGCTGGAAGGAAGTTCAATAACATCCCTCACCTGCCTTAGCGGCTTCGCCCCAGATTTGCTGTCTGGGTTTACTCCTGTCGCCTTTGTCTCTCCTGAGGCTGCCCAACAGGCAGCGGGGCTCGGGGATCTGGTTCACGAGCACCAGGGCATGTCCACTCACCAGTGGGCCTGCGTGCTACATGTTCAGGGGCCAGACCTCCTATCCATCCTCTGTAGTTCAGCCTGAGTCCGAAAGGAGTTCAGTTTCTGTGTGTCGCCAGCTGAACAATACACCAAGACTAATAATATTATAAAGTTATAGACTCTTAGAGTGTGAAAACTTTCCATTTGGCCCACTGTGTCCATGGCAGTTTTCAGCTATCTATCTCCACTGTCCCCATTTCCAGCAGCAACCATCTATACTGTGAAATTTCAGCTGCCGAACTAAGTGAGCATTTCTGTTCCCTCCTTCCATTCAAACAGCACACTCCAGATCTCAACCACCCTCTGACTGAAACAATTCTTCCTCATATCCCCTCTAAATCGCCTCAGGCATTAGAGTCATAGAAAATTACAGCACTAAAACAGGCTCTTTGGCCCATCTAGTTCCTGCCTACTCCCATCGACCTTGCACTACAAGGTGAGATTTGGATGTTCATGGGGATGCCTCTGGGTTGAGGCTTCTCAGTTATAAGAAAGGACGATGTCAGCTAGTTTATTTTCTTTGGAGCAGAGAAGACCGGGGAGGGATCTGACTGAGCTTTGCACCATAATGGAGGGCAGAGATGAGAGAGATACTGAGGCATTTTCCCCGAGGCAGATGCTAATTAATTAACAGAGTTGTCTCATGCACTTTTATATGGAAAGTAAAAAGTGGACTTCATCCAAAAAGTGTGTGTCTGGTAGCAGCGTTTAGATAAGATACCACAGTGGTTTTGCTGATGTGTGAAATAAGTCAGTTTTAAATTTCTAGTTTAAGAATTAGTTATTTGAACAATAATCAAAGAAGTAGATAGAACCCATAGGACAAAATCAATTATTTACAATGGCTTTTTATATAAAGAACCAGAATGACACCATTTGGTAATTTTTTTTTGATTAATTGTGAGGTTCTTAAGACTGTTTTAATATGCTTGGAGTATTTTTGTTAGGCATTAGAGGCTGCACGTTGAAAGAAGAATTTGATTAATTTTGATGAGAAAAGAGCAAAGAAACCAGAGTGATACAGTGGGCTAGTTCATGTTCAATTTGGGTTACTCCCTGTTTGCTTACATTTTTTGTTTTATCTATGACTCTATGTACGCACTGAAACCCCTAGTGAGTGGAACAATTCTTCCTGATATCCCCTCTGAGTCTCCTCGGGCATTGGAGTACTGCGTGCAGTTCCGGCCGTTCCATCCTTTCGGAAGGATGTGCTTGTACCGTCAAGAGTGATTTGGACGTTCATGGGGATGTCTCTGGGAAGAAGCTTCTCAGTCATAAGAAGAGACTATATCGGCTGGGTTTCTTTTCTTTGAGCAGAGAAGACCAAGAGAGGATCTGACTGAGGGTTGCACAATAACAGCCTCACGTTGTTTGCCAAAAGGAGTGACCATTGAATGACACATTGGTTGTTTTCCAGTCTTTGAGTGTAGTTTTTCATTGATTCTAATGTATTTCATTGTTTTACTGTGAATGCCTGCAAGAAAATTAATCTCAAAGTGGTATATGGCAGCTTATACGTACTTTGATAATGAACTTGCTTCAGACTTCGAACTTCAATAATTGGACTTGGAAAGGTGGATTCTCAGGCCCTTCCCTCAGATTGCCCTGATGGTTTTTCTGACACTCAACAAGTGTGGAAGCCATTGTTAATGAGACATTTAAAATGGGTTTAAAATGGTCTTAAATGCATTTAAGTGTGGGAATTATTTTAAATGTTAAGATTAATTTAAAAAAAAAGAAAGACACAGTAATGCTCATACCATTAGGTCAGCAAGCTTATTTATGTGAATGGGTCTGCATTACATGTACCAAAGATGGTTGACTTAAAGCTGAGATGCCAGATCAGGCTGCTAAACAAGTTAAGAGCCCATGTTATTATAGAAAAGATACTAGCATGGATAGAAGATTGACTGAAGAGTGGGAATAAAGGAGGCCTTTTCTGGTTGGCTGCCAGTGACTAATGGTGTTCCGTGGGGGTAAGTGTTGAGATCACTTCTTTACATGTCGTATCTTAATAATTTCAATGTCAAAAATTGATGGTTTTGTGGCCAGGTTTGTGGATGATACGAAAATAGGGGAGGGCCAGGTAACGTTGAGGAAACATAGAGTCTCCAGAAGGACTTCGACAGATGAAGAGAATGGGCAAAGAAGCAGCAGATAGAATGCAGTGTCGGGAAGTGTACGGGCATGCACTTCAGTAGAAGGAATAAAGGAGTAGACTATTTTCTAAGCAGGGATAAAATTGAAAAATCAGAGGTGCAACTGGACTTGGGAGTCCTTGTGCATGATTCCCTAAAGGTTAACTTGCAAGTTGAGTCGGTGATAAAGAAAGCAAATGCAATGAGATTGGAATATAAAAGCAAGGATGTGATGCTGAGGCTTTATAAGGCACCAGTCAGACCACAGTTGAAGTACTGTGAGTAACTTTGGGCCCCTTATCTAAGAATAGCAAGAAGAGGTTCAACAGAATTATCCTGGGAATGAAAGGGTTAATGCATGAGGAGCTTTGATGGCTCTGGGCCTATACTCAACGGGAGTTCAGAAGAATGAGGGGTGGATCTCATTGAAATCTATCAAATATTGAAAGGCTAAAGTAGAGTGGATGGGGAAAGGACATATTCTATAGTGGGGGAGTCCAGGCCCAGAGGTCACAGCTTCAGAATAGAGGGATGTCCATTTGGAACCGAGATGAGGAGGAATTTCTTTAGCCAGAAAGTGGTGAGTCTGTGGATTTCATTGCTACAGATGAGTATGTAGGCCAAGTCACTGGGTATATTTAAAGTGGTGGTTGACAGGTTCTTATTTAAACAGTCATCTAAGGTTACGGGGAGAAGGCAGGAGATTGGGGTTGAGCGTGATAATAAATCAGTCATGATAGAATGGCAGAGCAGTGTCGTTGGGCTGAATGGCCCACTTCTGTTCTACAGTATGTCTTATGGTCTTAAGTGGAGTATCAAGAGCAAAGTGGGACTGCCTGTGGTGGCAGCGAAGCTGAGTGCTGTGATTTGTCTAGAGCAGCCAGTCTGAGGTTCTCTACAACCCAGCCCACAGTCTCAGGAATGCTTACAACTTCTGTGGTGTGAGTCATGGGTCTAAGTGACAAACCAACTGACTTTTAAGTAATACTGTTGTATAACTTGTGCAATGTTATCTAACCAGTGTTGTCCTTCATTAACAAGAGCAAATGAAATACAGTGCCTATATAAATTATTTACACCCCCCCACCCTCCATAAGTTTTCATGTTTTATTATTTTACAGCATTGAATCACAGTGGATTTTATTTGGCTTTTTTGAGACAAATCAACAGAAAAAGATTCTTTCGTGTCAAAGTGAAAACAGATCTCTACAAAATGATCTAAATTAATTACAAATATAAAACACAAAATAATTGATTGTATAAGTAGCCACCCCTTCAAGTCAATGTTTACTAGATGCACCTTTGGCAGCAATTCTGTGTGGATAGGTCTCTATCAGCTTTGCACATCTGGACACTGCAATTTTTCCCCATTCTTCTTCACAAAACTACTCAAGTTCTGTCAGATTGCATGGGGATTTTGAGTGAACAGCCCTTGTAAAGTCCAGCCATAAATTCTCAACTCATCTGAAGTCTGGACTCTGACTTGGCGACGTCAGGACATTAACTTTGTTGTTTTTAAGCCATTCCTGTGTAGTTTTGGCTTTCTGCTTGGGGTTATTATCTTATTGGAAAACAAAACTTCTCTCAAGTCACAGTCCTGTTGCAGATTGCATCAGGCTTTCTTCCAGGAGTTCCCTGTATTTTGCTGCCTTCATTTTACCCTCTACCTTCACAAGCCTTCCAGGGTCTGTTGCAGTGAAACATCCCCACAGCATGATGCTGCCACCACCATGTTTCACAGTAGGGATGGTATGTTTTTGATAATGTGTGGTGCTTGGCTTCTGCCAAACATAGCATTTAGTCTGATAGCCAAAAAGCTCAATTTTGGTTTCATTGGACCATAGAATCTTCTTCCAGCTGACTTCAGAGTCTCCCACATGCCTTCTGGGAATCTCTAACCGAGATACCATGTGAGATTTTTTCAACAGTGGCTTCCTCTTTGCCGTTCTCCCGTAAAGCTGCAACTGATGAAACACCCGGTCAACAGTTGTTGTATGTGCAGTCTCTCCCATCTCAGCCACTGTAGCTTGTAACTCCTCCAGAGTTGTCATAGGTCTCTTGGTGGCCTCCCTCACTAGTCCCCTTCTTGCACGGTCACTCAGTTTTTGATGATGGCCTGTTCTAGGCAGATTTACAGCTGTGCCATATTCTCTCCATTTCTTGATGATTGACTTAACTGTACTCCAAGGGATATACAGTGATGTGGAGATTTTCTTCTACCCATCTCCTGATTTGTGCTTTTCAGCAACCTTTTTGTGGAGTTGCTTGGAGCGTTCTTTTGTCTTCATGGTGTAGTTTTTGCCAGGATACTGACTCATCAACAAACGGACCTTCCAGATACAGGTGTATTTTTATTACAGTCGATTGAAACACCTTGGCTGCACACAGGTCTCCAAAAACAGATCTTCATTTAATTAAATATGTGACTTCTAAACCCAATTGGCTGCACCAGTGATTATTTGGTGTGTCATATCAAAGGGGATGAATGCTTATACAATCAATTTTTAAAATATATATTTGTAATTAATTTAGATCACTTTGTAGAGGTCTGTTTTCACTTTGACACGAAAGAGTCTTTTTCTGTTGATCATTGGGGAAAAAAGTCAAATTAAATCCACTGTGATTCAATGTTGTAAAATAATAAATCATGAAAATTTTCCAAGGGGGTGTGAATACATTTTATAAGCACTGTAGCTGAATGAATTCAGACACAGAGAAAGTGAGCTATTATGTAACAGACACAAAATGCTAGAGGAACTCAGCAGGTCTGGATCAGGCTAATATAGGCTTAGCCTTACAGACTGCTCAACGAATCCTCAATTTTTTTCACAAAAGGAAGAAGGGGAAATGGCAAACCTCACTAGAGAATCCTTTGGAACACTCAGAGATCAATGTGTGCTCTAGAAGCTCACCTCAATGGTTACCTGCTCCAGTTTTCTTGTGGCTCTGACTTGGGTTGTATTAGAAGAAGCTCAGAGAGTGGGAAGGGTCAAGGTGGAAGATAATTGTTCATCTCCAGGAACTTCTGTGTGAAAAAGACTGGGTACCAGGACCTGTCTCAGAGAATGGGGATCTGAATGGTCAGATTCAGATTACACAAGATATTTAATTTGTTAAAGAAGATCAGATTACACTTCCTGAGCACCCTGGCAGCATCTAAGCTCCCGTTTTGCACGCTACACACTTCAGAGAAAATGGCTAGAGGCCCTTTAATTGCAGCTTCTGTGATTAAAATACTCTATAATGCACATGTGGTTCCCAGTGAGTGCAACACAATATTTCTTAATCAGATGTGTATGATCCAGTTTCAGCTGGCAATGACATAAACGAGTGAGGCACATCGGTGCGATTGTGCAGAATATGAAAGCAAGCAATAGTGCAATATAGTGTATGAAAGTCATATAGATTAATGTGTCTGCATAACTCGTACACAAAAATATTGAAATTCGTGTTTAAAAGCCTTACACTGCATCAAAGATCTCTGAGCCTCTTGTACCTCTTTCACATTTACGAGACATTCCTAGGCACCTGACAGTGGCTTAATGTTACAGTGTAGGATATGCATTACGCTATAGTAATCTCCAGGAAAAAGATGATGGGTAAATGAGAGGATAAACTGTTAGAGTGATGTCAGTTGAGGGATGAGTACCTTGAACATTCACCTCAAAAGCAATCTGGCCAAACTAAACGAGCGTTGATCAGTGCGTGAACTGTATTTCCCCATGCCTTGGTGTGGGCATGGTCATCATCAGTCCCTTACTGAACCATGTGAGGCATTGTGTTAGCAACAATGATTTAATATTCCCACCAGCGACTTGGTTCCAAGCAGCCTTTACTTAGATGGTGTTGGTCAGAGTCGACCATGGATGCTGCCTCCTAGCTGTTTCGATACACAAGCCTGGGCAGTACAATAAGGAGAACAAGCTGGTGCCCATGTAGTAAGCTCCCTCTCTCCATGCAACTGATGAACCCAAAGGAACGGCAGAGACCGATACAGTTTGGTAGCAGCGCCAGTCTGTGTTGACAGACTGCCTTAGAGGCTCCAGCTCCAGATTTTTCCCACTGTGTTTCCTCCGGAATCTTTTCCTATGAGTTGGTACAGCTGCAAGGCAGCAGAGGTTTAAGATCAGAGTTCTCTTTCTCCTAGATGAGCTGTCAATCATGGCTGACGAGCCCCATCTGCCAAAGCGACTAGTCTTAAGGCGTCAGTAACCGTCTTTGCCCCTTCTACGGTCTGTAGAAATGGTTCCGCCGGGCTTAGTAGCTAAGCCACACGTGAAGGCCAGGAAATGGTCTTGGTAGTCAGAGGCTATTTGAGTCGCACACCATTGGGAGCATTTAGTAAGTAGTGGGAGCTTATTCCCCCCCCTCCCCACAAACCCCCTTGCCTATAACAACCTTAAGGAATTTACTAAGATATCTTGCTAAAAACATCAAAAGGCATGAGCAGCACATTCCTGATTAAGCGTGACCATTTATTTATTTATTTATTTATTTATTGGCATACAACATGGAGTAGGCCCTTCAAGCTGTGCTGCCCAGCAACCGCCCGAGTTAACCCTATCTAAATCACAGTCCTGTGACCATTACAATGACCATTAACCTACACAGGTGGTACATCATTGGACTATGGGAAGAAACGGGAGGAAACCCATGCAGTTACAGGGAGAACATACAAACTCCTAACAAGCAGTGGTGGGAATTGAGCCCATGTCATTGTGCTAACCACTACACTGCTGTGCCACCTCATACCGTACTCATACCATGTACCCATCTTAATAGATATTGCTCAACTGTAGATCTCCATGCCTTCCTTAATCTTCAGCAAGTTTGTTTCCTTTTCGATGGAAGTTGTTGGATTAAAATTTGTGGTCAATCAAATTTGTTTCATAGGTAACTCATAACAGTGATTTCTGTGATGATTTTTTCAACTATTTTGAGGCCAAATGGCGATAAATTTAACAGGATCTTATGAAAGCTATCATGTTTGTCATTGGACTGTCCTTAATAAGTGCACTACAACTGAGTTAATAATTCATACACTGAATGTACAAATTCCTGTGGGCATCTCAGTGCCAAAAATACTCTTTTTCTGTCTTTATAATCAAATTCTGAAGGAATCTAATTTACCAGCTGATTATTTTTATTGGTTTTATCTGATTTGTATTCTTGACTTATGAGGAAAAATAGGGGAAGAAAGACTTGTGAGATAAAGGCAATGACCTGAATTTTTAAGATTTGAAATAGAACTTCAATACCATGGGTCATGAGGAGTCTGGATCAAGCCTAACCTCGGGGTTGTACTTCGGAAGTGGTGAGTTTACCGGACCCAGGTTCGGAGACGGCAAGAGGAAGCCAACAGAGATGAAGGCTTAGGAAGAAGATACAAGATGATGAGACAGGGAAGAAGGAAAAGTGAAAGGATTTGAGGAGAAGTCATCTCTGCTTTCTGTTTGGACTGATTTTGTTTTTGCAGTATGGAGGAGATCCAAGGGTGGCAAATAAGATCTTAAGAGAAATCTTGTGTTGGTTGAAAGAAGGGTGGTATTCAGATGGGTCTAATTTTCCCTTGAAGGGTGAGACTGCACCTAAGACTATTTCCATAATGGTGACTAGGGGAGACCTGGGACAGATGATCTTGACCAGAGTCAGGTTATTTTCTAAAATTGTTGGGGCTCAGGTGACTTTGGGATTATCTGCAGCTCAAGTGGATAACTCCATTGCATAATGAAGTAAGGGCTGAGACATTATTGGAACAACTTCCTTAATTGCTGGTTGTCATACCACAGAAAAATTTCCTTCATGCATGCTTAACCTCAGCACCTGCCACATTTGCTCTGGGAAAACAAGTGGGAAACATATGCTGAGAAGAAATCCTGGTTGTCCTTCAAAGCATGAGCATGTGCTTGGGGAAATGTGCACAATGAGCGAGTTATCCCGTTTTTTAAAAAACTCTCTTTCATGGGCAAACCTCTATTTAATGCCCTTCCTTCATTAAAATGCTCACTTGCTACACTTTGATCTTGATCTTATTGGATGCTTAAAGTTGGTTGAAGACATTGGAATGAAGGCACAGCGATAAAGAAGGAAAATAGTCTTTTACCCTCACTGTATGATGTTTTCTGTGCAAGGGCAAGAAACGTACTGCAACGATACAGAATCAAAGTGGTACCATATCTGAAGTAACACACACAAAATGCTAGAGGAAATCAGCAGGTCAGGCAGCATCCGTGGAAATGAACAAACAGTTCATGTTTCGGGCCGAGACCCTTGTTCAGGACTGGAAAGGAAGGGGGAATAAAAAGGAGGAGTGTGAGGAAGAAGGATAGACAGAAAGTGACAGGCAAATCCAGATGGGTGGGAAAGGTAAAGGACTGGAAATGAAGAATCTGAGAGGAGAGGAGAGTGGACCACAGGAGAAAAGGAAGGAGGAGGGGCACCAGGGAGAGGTGATAGGCAGGTGAGAAGAGATAAGATGCCAGAATAGGGAATACAAGAAGAGGGGAGGGGGAGGGATTTTTTTTAACTGGAAGGTGAAATTGATATTCATGCCATGAGGTTGGAGGCTACCCAGATGGAATATATGGTGTTGCTCTTCCACCCTGAGGGTGGCCTCATTGTGGCAAAAGAGGAGGCCGTAGACTGACATGTCAGAAGGGGAATGGGAATTACAATGTTGGGACACCGGGAAGTTCTGCTGTTGGTGGATGGATTGAAGGTGCTTGATGAAACAGGCCCCTCAGTTTATGACGGGTCTCACCAATGTAGAGGAGGCTGTATCGGGAGCACTGGACACAATAGATGACAGCAGCAGATTCGCAGGTGAAGTGTGCATATCTGGAGTGTGCACAGTTTTACTCTCCTAATTTAAGGAAGGATATACAGGAAGGTACCTGCCATAGAGGAAATGGATAAAACAGTTCACCAGACTGATTCCTTGGATAAAAGGATGATCATACAAGAAGGTTTTAACTTGACTTGCCCCGTGTTTACTAGAATTTAGAGAAATGAGAGGAAGTCACATTGAACTGTACAATATTTTAATAAGTCTTAACAGACTAGATGAATGGTTTCAAAGGTTTCAAAGGTACATTTAATGTCAGAGAAATGTATACAATGTACATCCTGAAATGCTTTTTCTTCGCAACCATCCATGAAAATAGAGGAGTGCCCCCAAAGAATGAATGACATTTAACTCAAAGTCCCCCCCAGCTCCTCTCCTTCCCACGTGTAAACGGCAGCAAGCAACAATCCCCCCTCCCCCACCGTCAATAAAAAACATCAGCGCCCACCACCGAGCATTCAAGCGCGAGCAAAGCAACAGCAAAGACACAGACTTGCAGTTACCCCAAAGAGTACTTGTTCACCCAGTCTTTGACATATCACAGGCTCTCTCTCTCCATTTCACAGCAAGTGGGGAGACATAACAAGCAATTCTCTGGTTTATGATGTTAAAAAGTCCATGGTGTCACTTTTTCAGAGCTCTGTGCCCAAAGATCTTGGGTCTCTGGGCACGCAGCCTTAGATCTTTCATCTCCCACGACACACTAGTCTTCTGTCCAGACACTGACCTCTGATTTCACCCTCCCCACCCCGTCTCCAGAGCTATGAAATCTCGCTCTTCCGAAAGCGAGCGAAGCTCTTAGGCTGAGCCCTTGGTGTGGTGAATAATGGCCATTTGTGGAGGATAGAGGAGATTGAAAATAGTCAGCATGGCTTTGTGAAAGGCAGGTTGTGCCTTACGAGCCTGATTGAATTTTTTGAGGATGTGACTAAACACATTGATGGAGGTAGAGCAGGAGATGTAGTGTATATGGATTTCAGCAAGGCATTTGACAAGGTACCCCATGCAAGGCTTATTGAGAAAGTAAGGAGGCATGGGATCCAAGGGGACATTGCTTTGTGGATCCAGAATTGGCTTGCCCACAGAAGGCAAAAAGTGGTTGTAGATGGGTCATATTATGCATGGAGGTCGGTGACCAGTGGTGTGTCTCAGGGATCTGTTCTGGGACCCCTACCCTTTGTGAGTTTTATAAATGACCTGGATGAAGAAGTGGAGGGATGGGTTAGTAAATTTTCTGATGACACAGAGATTGCGGGTGTTGTGGATAGTGTGGAGGGCTGTCAGAAGTTACAGCGGGACATTAATAGGATGCAAAACTGGGTTGAGAAGTGACAGATGGAGTTCAACCCAGATAAGTGTGAAGTGGTTCATTTTGGTAGGTCAAATATGATGGCAGAATATAGTATTGATGGTAAGACTCTTGGCAGTGTGGAGGATCAGAGGGATCTTGGGGTCCGAGTCCATAAGATGCTCAAAGCACCTGCGCAGGTTGACTCTGTGGTTAAGAAGGCATACGGTGCATTGACCTTCATCAATCGTGGGATTGAAATTTAGGAGCAGAGAGGTAATGTTGCAGCTATATCGGACCCTGGTCAGACTCCATTTGGAGTACTATGCTCAGTTCTGGTCACCTCACTATAGGAAGGATGTGGAAATCATAGAAAGGGTGCAGAGGAGATTTACAAGGATGTTGCCTGGATTGGAGAGCATACCTTATGAGAATAGGTTGAGTGAACTCAGCCTTTTTTCCTTGGAGTGACGAAGGATGAGAGGTGACCTGACAGAGGTGTATAAGATGATGAGAGGAATTGATTGTGTGGATAGTCAGAGGCTTTTTGCCCAGGGCTGAGATGGCTAGCACGAGAGGGCACAGTTTTAAGGCGCTTGGAAGCAGGTACAGAGGAGATGTCAGGGGTAAGTTTTTTTTACACAGAGAGTGGTGAGTGCGTGGAATGGGCTGCCGGCGACTGTGGTGGAAGTGGATACGATAGGGTCTTTTAAGAGACTCCTGGACAGGTACATGGAGCTCAGAAAAATAGAGGGCAATGGGTAACCCTTGGTAACTTCTAAGGTAAGGACATGTTCGGCACAGCTTTGTGGGCCGAAGGGCCTGTGTTGTGCTGTAGGTTTTCTATGTTTCTACATTCCCTGGCTGCGACAGCTTGAACTAGTGTCACAGTCTCAGGATATGCAATAAGATTGAGATGAGGAGAAATTGCCTGACTTGGATGGTGGTGTACCCATGGAACTCTCCACCACAGGGTGTGTGGAGACCGAGTCACTGAATATATGCACAAAGGTTAAAGACAAATTTTGAGACATCAAAAAAGGGAATGAGTAGAGATTGATATTGAGATAGAGGATTGGCTTTGATAGTATTGAATGGAGAGATTAGTGGACCACCTTCTCCTATATTCCTTTTACTAGGTTTCTGAGAGGTTTCACCCTTTTGGAACACGTGCTTTAGTTTTCAACAAACAGATTTACAATTAGTAACTATTAATTCACTTTGCGCGTTATGTCTGCTACGCCATGCTCCTCTTCCAGCAAATAGTTGTTGTTCACTTTTACCAGTTCTGATTCTTCTTTTCATCCTCACAGGGATTGAAATTCTGCCATTTGGTGCGCCTAGATTCAGAATCAGAAGATTCATTATCATTGATGTATTCTCTCCAATCCAGGCAACATCCTTGTGAATCTCCTCTGCACCCTTTCTATAGTTTTCACATCCTTCCTCTAGTGAGGTGACCAGAACTGAGCACAGTACTCCAAATAGGGTCTGACCAGGGTCCTATATAGCTGCAACATTACCTCTCGGCTCTTGAACTCAATCCAGTGGTTGATGAAGGCCAATACATCGTATGCTTTCTTAACCACTGAGTCAACCTGCACACAGCATTGAATTGTCCTATGGACTCAGACCCCAAGATCCCTCTGATCCTCCACACTGCTAAGAGTTTTACTATTAATACTATATTCTGCTATCATATTTGACCTACCAAAATGAACCACCTCACGCTTATCTGGGTTGAACTCCATCTGCTACTTCTCAGCCCAATTTTGCATCCTATCGATGTCCTGCTGTAACCTCTGACAGCCCTCCATATTATCCACAACACCCCCAACCTCTGTGTCATCAGCACATTTACTAACCCATCCCTCCACTTCTTCATCCAGGTCATTTATAAAAATCACGAAGAGAAGGGATCCCAGAACAGATCCCTGAGGCACACCACTGGTCACATGCAGGATATGACCCGTTTACAACCACTCTTTGCCTTCTGTGGACAAGCCAATTCTGGATCCACAAAGCAATGTCCCCTTGGATTCCATGCCTCCTTACTTTCTCAATAAGCCTTGCATGGGGTACCTTATCAAATGCTTGCTGAAATCTATATACACTATATCTACTGCTCGACTTTCGTCAATGTGTTTAGTCACACCCTCAAAAAATTCAATCAGGTTGATAAGGCACGACCTGACTTTGACAAACCCATGGTGACTATTCCTAATCATTATGCCTCTCCAAATGTTCGTAAATCCTGCCTCTCAGGATCTTCTACATCAACTTACCAACCACTGAAATAAGACTCTCTGGTCTTTAATTTCCTGGACTATCTCTGCTCCCTTTCTTGAATAAAGGAACAACATCTGCAATCCTCCAATCCACTGGAGCCTCCTTCATACCCATTGATGATACAAAGGTCATTGCCAGAGGCTCAGCAATCTCCTCCCTCGCCTCCCACAGTAGCCTGGGGTATATCTCATCCGGTTCTGGAGACTTATCCAACATAATGCTTTCCAAAAGCTCCAGCATATCCCCTTTCTTAATGTCTATATGCTCAAGCTTTTCAGTCCGCTGCAAGTCATCCCTACAATTGCCAAGATCCTTTTCCATAGTGAATACTGAAGCAAAATATTCATTGAGTACCTCAGCTATCTCCTCTGGTTCCATACACACTTTTCCACTGTCACACTTGATTGGTCCTATTCTCTCACACCTTATTCTTTTGCTCTTTACATACTTGTAGAATGCCTTGGGGTTTTCCTTAATCCTGTTTGCCAAGACCTTCTCATGGCCCCTTCTGGCTCTCCTAATTTCATTCTCAAGCTCCTTCCTGCGAGCCTTATAATTTTCTAGATCTCTATCATTACCTCATTTTTTGGAACCTTTTGTAAGCTTTTTTTTTGTCTAGATTTTCAGCAGCCTTTGTACGCCATGGTTCCTGTACCCTACCATTCTTTCCCTGTCTCATTGGAACGTACCTATGCAGAACGTCACGCAAATATCCCCTGAACATTTGCCACATTTCTGCCGTACATTTCCCTGACTGTACTGTGTACATACATCTATTGATGCTCCTGGACACATCTTCAGTGATGTTCCTGGAATCATCGGGTGTTTCGGGTCTTTCAACATCATACAACCTCCTCCAGGTGACCCAGCCGGGGCTGATCAGACCCCAGCTTGTGTCCAGATGGCTAGCTACTTATGACTCCATGGCTCCCCTCTTTTGAGCCACAGCCATCTTGAGGCCCTCTCTGCCGCATCGGTGGTACTGCGGATGGCTCTCCTCTTCCTCTCTCCCTCGATGCCCAAAATGCTGAAGGCTCTAACTAAAGAACGGGCTACGAATCCCCTACAACCAATCTCCACTGGGAGACACCTCGCTCTCCATCCAGCCTGCTGACAGTTGCTGACCAGTCCTGCGTACTTGGAGAGCTTCCTTTCAAAGGCCCCTTCCAAGCTATCTTCCCATGGGACTGTCAGCTCCAGTAGCACCACTTGCTTAGTAGACTCAGACGCTAGGACAATGTCTGGTTGCAGGGTGGTGGCTGCGATATGGTTGGGGAACTTCAGCTGCCGTTCGAGGTCCACCAACAGCTGCCAGTCCCTTGCAGAGGTCAGGATGCCTGCAGATGTTCTTCTGGCAGGTATTGGCTGCTCCCCAGCTCTGACAAAGGCAATGGTCTGCTTGGAGGGTCGGGTCCGCTTCGCCCACTCAACTCCTGCGCTGACGGCTTCAGCGATGGTCTTCAGGACCTGATCATGTCTCCACCTGTACCGTCCCTCACCAAGTGCCCTTGCGCAGCCGCTGAGGATGTGCTCCAGGGTTCCTCGCTTGAAGCACAGTGGGCACGCAGATGACTCTGCCTTGCCTCGTGTGCAGGTTTGATGGGCTTGGGAGCACATCGTACACTGCCTGGATGAGAAATTGGATGCGGTGTGGTTCGGCTTTCCAAAGATCAGCCCTGGTCACTTTCCTCTCAACCGCATTCTCCCATCTTGTCCAAGCTCCCTGTTGCTTCATCCCCACTGCCTTGCAGGCTCTCATCTCCTACACTACTGCTCTCACCTCCTCCTGAACTAGACGATGCCTTTCCTTCCCACATCTGCTCCCAAACTGTGTTCAATCCGAACTTTAGGTGCTCTGTGTGTGAAGTTAGCATGTTCTTCCTGTGACCACATGGGTTTCTCCGCATGCTCCATTTTCCCTCATTTTCCAAAGATGTGCTGACTGTTGGTTTAATGGCTGCAGTAAACTGCCCTTAGTGTGTAACTGAGTAAAAGAATCTGGGAGGAGCTATGGGAGTATAGGGATTAGTGCAGGATTTCCGTAATTGGATACAGGATGTGTTGCATGGAGTTGTAGGGCCAAAAGGTCAGTGTAACTCTATGAATTCTATTCTGAATGTAAAATTTCCTCTTTTATACATCTTTCTGCATTTCTACTTTACTTTGTATTTCACACAAATATTTTTGAGGTGCATTTGAAGAATCAGACAGATTTGAAAACTACCATTAATCTAGCATATTGGGTCTTTACATTAAGATGTTCAATTAGTTCCCGGAATGGAAAGATTAAAATATACTTATTAATAGATTGCTGAATTTTTAAGAAATGTTTAAGAATTTATGCATCTGGGAGAAGGAGTTTGAGGTGCTGGCACATTAAGATGAATGCCTGGAAACAGCAGGCTCTCCTATGAGGAAGGATTAGACAGTTGAAGTACAACCATTGGAGTTTCCAAGACTGAAATGCCACGAGTGAAACTTATGCCATTCTGATGGTTCTTGACAGGACTGATGTAGGGAGGATATTTCCACTTGTGAGAGAACCACAGAACACTTCTTTTAATAAAAGGATTGGAACAGAGTTGAGGTGACTTGCTTTTCTCTCAGAAGATCGTGAGTCTTTGCAACTCTCTTCCTTAAAATGTATTGGATCTACAATCTTTGAATATTTTTAATGTAGAGGCATTATACATTCTTGATAAGCGTGGGCAATGACTCTACCAGGGGTAGGTAGGATTGTGGGTTTGAGGTTACAGTCAGGTTCACCATGATCTTATTAAATGGTGGAACAGGATAGAGGAGTATGTGGTGCACTCCTGCTCCCAACTCATGCACTGTATATGTGAATGTACATCTGCAGCTCAGGGTTTTTGTACAATTGTGCACGTGGAAGAAAATGTAGACTGATCTGGATTCATACAAGATAGCACGTGGTACTTGGATGTCTGTGAAATGGGGCGTGGGATAAGCTTAACTCTGATGTGTGACAGTCTTTCATGGTTCCCTCTTCGACCCTGAAATAGGTAAAGTAGGTCTTTTGAACTTTTCTTGCCCTCATTTTGTTTGGCTTTCCACTGTTTTATAATTAGGACATGTTCAGCGCAGCATTGTGGGCCCAGGGGTCTGCATTGTGCTGTAGGTTTTCTATGTTTCTATTATTTTTTACATGGCCTAATGCAAAAGGCATTTCACTGGAGACAATGAGAAGGCTGTTCCCATCTGATCACCAGTTACTCTACTCTGGCTCAATAAACTGATTAGAAAGGCTGGCTCTGTTATAGGAGTCAAACTGGACACACTGGAGGCTGTGGTAGAACAAAGGACCCTACAGAAAATCCTGGCAATTCTGGACAATGTTTCTCACCCTCTGTATGCCACCTTGGCTGAACAGAAGAGCACTTTCAGTAATAGACTGAAAGAACCATGCTGCTTCAAGGAGTGTCATATGAGGTCATTCTTACCCTTGGCCATTAAGCTCTACGAGGAGTCAGCCTGTAGCCAGGGAAGTGATAACACCCCCTCCTGTTGGTCTATTTGAGGTAACTTATTTTTTATTCCTTCTTACTTCTCTTCTAATATTTGTATATCTGTGCACTTGTAATAGTACTGTGACACTAGGGGTGGAGCTTAGAAGACAATGGCGCCTAACGGCAACTCCTCTGCTTGCATCTTCAGAAACAGCTCTATTTCTATCTTTAATATCTCTACTTTTCCCTTTCAGGGTTCTTTTGAAGACCCTGACCTGGAGTTACATGCTGACTTCGGTTCTTTGCGGGAATGGAACCTGCTCTCGGGGTCTCACGACTGGCCGCTATTCGACATACCAAGGACGCGGCCTAGAAGACTAGCACATCTCCGGGGTTTTGAGATTTCGTGGCTCTGGAAGTGGGCAAACTTGAGATTGGTGCCTCCACAGGAAATTGGTGTGTTGTGGGAGACGGAAGATCGAAAGCAGCGAGCTGGCTGCTGGCTGTGTGCCCAGAGACCCGAGTTCTTTGGACAGAGAGCACGGAAAAAGCGGTGTAACAGACTTTTAACATCGTAAGTCAGCGATTGTTTGTTATGTCTCCCCTCTCGCTGTGAAATGGGGACACCTCTTTTTCCTGTATCAGGGAGAGGGAGAGCCTGTGGTATGGCAAATACCGGGTAAATGAGTAGTCTTTGGGGTACTGCAGGTCTGTGTTCTTATTGATGCTTTGCTGCACGATTGAGTGCTCGGTGAGGGGTGCCGATGCTTTTTTTGCTGGTGGGGAGGTGGGATCGTTGCTTTGTTGCTGCTTGTGCATGGGGGGGAGCTGGGGGGGGTTTGGGGTTCTAACATTTAAGGAGTTCTAACATTTAACTGTCATTCATTCTTTGGGGGCACTCTGTTTTCATGGATGTTTGTGAAGAAAAAGTATTTCAGGATGTAATTTGTATACATTTCTCTGATATAAAATGTACCTTTGAAATCTTTGAAACCCTGTAATTTTCTTTGGGACCAATAAAAAAAAAGGCATCTGTTAGTCTTGTGAGACCATGGATCTGCACCTGGAAAGTCTTCACTCTCCAGGGTACAGGCCTGGGCAAGGTTGTATGGAAGACCAGCATGCTGCAAATCTCCCCTCTCCACGACAGTGATGTTCTCCAAGGGAAGGGCACTAGGGCTGATACTGCTTGGCACCAGTGTCATCGCAGAGCAATGTGTGGTTAAGTGCCTTGGCTGGGTCTTGAACCAGCGACCTTCAGATTGCTAGTCGAATGCCTTAACCACTTGGCCATGTGCCCATGTGGGACGAATAAACTATCTATCTATCTATCTATCTTAACCATGCAGGGAGACCTCTTTCCCAGTGGCTTTCCTTTCATCCTATACATGACCCATATTTGATGGCAAAGGTTGTCTCTCTCTCTTGGATTACGGTGCCCAAACGCTTTGATGGATCCCCAACTCGATGCCGCAACTTTCTGTCCCAGTGCGTCCTACACTTTGAGCTCCCGCCAACTCCTTATGTTATAGACCCAGCCAAAATTGCTTTTGTCATTTCTCTTTCAACTGAGTGACCTCTGACCTGTGCCACTGCTAACTGGGACAATAAAGCCACCACTTGCAATAAATTTGAAGATGTTATTGCTGAGATACACTGGGTTTTTAACCATCTGGAAAGTGGATGGAAGGCAGAAGATCAGGTACTTTGACTGTGTCAAGGCTCTCGGTTGGTGCTGGATTACACCGTGGAATTCAGGCCTCTAGCAGCAGAGTGCAGCTGGTATGTGGAAACACTGTTGGACTATTATTATCACAGCCTTTCGCTGTGCTTGGAAAATGAACTGCCTATCCTGGAGATGCCCACTGACCTCGAAAGCCTAATCAGTCTAGCCCTCCAAATTAACTGGCATCTGAAGGAATGGCCCTCCAGATCATCATCCAGAGCCCCAGTTCCATTCCCAGAACCTTTTCAGACTGTAGGGCCCTCATCAGCAATGCCTCCAGAACCTGTCCAGTCAGGAGAGCTACCTTAACCCCCCAAAAGCATGAGCGTCAGTGGTAATGATATGATTATGAAGACACACAGTCCTCTTTTATTGTCATTTAGTAATGCATGCATTAAGAAATGATACATTATTTCCTCCGGTGTGATATCACAAAACACAGGGCAAACCAAGACTGAAAAAACTGACAAAACCACATAATTATAACTTATAGTTACAAACAGTGTAACAATACCATAACTTGATGAAGAAGTCCATGAGCACAGTAAAGTTCAAAGTTTCTCAAATGTCCCACATCTCACACAGATGGGAGAAGGAAGGAAAACTCTCCCTGCCATGCCCGATCACAGTCCGACTCTGAGTCATCCAAGAACTTCAAGCTCTGATCAGCTCTCCGACACTGAGTACTGAGCGCCATCTCTGTCCGAACAATTTGACCTCCTTCTCAGTCGCCAAAAGCAGGCAAAGCCGTGGATTTTGAGGCCTACCCTCTGAAAGATTCCCAACCGCGCAGTAACGACAGCAGCGAACAGGCGTTTCAGAAATTTCTCCGGATGTTCCTCTGTGCTTTCATGTCCATTCTCCATCAAATCAGAATTGTCCACGGCCCCTATTTAATAGATACGACATCATTTTCACCGGAGAGCTGTGCACGCGTGGCGCGCCGCCATCTTCTTCTCCTGACCAAATATATATTAAATATAAATATAAATATATATTAAACAACTTGTGTGCTTACTACACATCACAAACACATCAAATGCACACCGCATACGGGACGGAGCATCCAGGTAGAGATGAGGGGCCTTTTATCTGGTAAGCTCCCCCCAACCTCACTCCTCATTCCAGCACCACAGCCCGACTCATTCTCTCTGTCCACCTCCACCCCTGACAGGTCTGCTTGCACAGGAGGCTTCAGGTGCAGCTGGCAACTTTCTGCACTGAACTGCGTGTGCAGTTTGGACTCCCTACAAGGCCTGTCTCTCACCCCTTCTGCATCACGGCCATTGATGGATGTCCTTTGGGGTCTGTGCACATGAGCGTCGCATTGCTGCATGAGTCCATCCAATTCCTTCGGATCGACTCACCCAACACCCCTCTCATCTTGGGTTACTGCTGACTCTCCACTCATGACCCTCACCTCACCTGGTCATCCGGTTCACTGCTGAGTTGAGAACCCACCTGCCTGCAGTCTCATCTCACTTAACCCTGTAAGTCTGTGGAGTCAGAGGGATCTCACTAAACTCCTGTAGGAATACCACAAGCTCCTCAAAAGCATAGTCTGTGCTGACAGACCGGGTGAGGGGAATGAGAGGAGCAATCAACTTCATTAAAGGGGAAGCCGGCACCCTGTCACTTCACAGACCACACAACTATGTGACCGACCTCCTCCTGGGCACCAATCTTCTGCTAGAATGTCGGTTTTCCTTCTTCCCTCCTGAGATCCAGGCTTTGAAAGACTACATCACTGAATTGCTATAGCATGGCTTCATTCGACTATCTGGTACAGGATTCTTCTCTGTCAAAAAGAAAGATAGGTGTCTCTGTCCCTGCATTGAGTGTTGGTGCATGGCCAAGTGGTTAAGGCATTGGACTAGTGATCTGAAGGTCATGAGTTCGAGCCTCAGCTGAGGCAGCGTGTTGTGTCCTTGAGCAAGGCACTTAACCACACATTGCTCCTGCACGTTTATAGCCCAGTGGCGGCGGTTGGTGCAGTATGGACAAGACAAGATAAGACTACCATGAACTCAATAAAATCACCATTAAGAACTGCTACCCTCTCCCTTCGATGAATGTTGCTTTTGAATCTAGATCTAAGGAGCAGGTACAATCTAATCCACGTCCACATCTACCAGAGGATGAGTGGAAGACATGTTCATAATGCCTACTGGCAACTATGAAAACTGGGTGATGCCTTTTGGACCTTGCAACAGTCCAGCCTTTTTCCAAGCCATCAATGAAATTTAGACATGTTACTTAGATATGGTTTGATGACTTCAATGACATCATCATCTTCTCCAAGGACCCCCAAGACCAAGATGGAGAAATACCAATTCCACACCCCGGTGATTTCCTTCTTGGATTAAGTCCTTTCATCCCAAGGCATATCCATGGACCCAGAAAATGTGCGCGTCATCATTAAATGGCTCCGACTGCATTCCCTCAAATGGTCACACCAGTTTTTGGGCTTCTCCAACTTCTACTGCTGTTTCATTAGAAACTACTGCCAAGTCATTGCTCCTCTCAGTCACCAAGACACCTCATGGATAACCTGGTCCGCTGCCATGGCAGAACTTTTGAGGAGCTCAAGAGACACTTCACCAAACTCTCATTCTCCACCATCCGAACCCTCCCACACCTTTCCTGTTAGAGGTGGACACACCTGACATGGGTGGTGGGGCCATCATCTCCCGGTGAGGTCTGGATGGGAAGACACACCTTGTACCTTCTTTTTGTGCAAGTTTAACTCTACACAGCCCCGTTATGGTGTAGGAGACAGGGAGCTACTCGCCATTAAATGGGCCTTGAAGGAATGAAGACATTGGTTGATGGAAAACAACAAACTCTTCCTGATCTGGACTCAGCTCAACTCAACCCGCCAACTCAACTCGCTGGGACCTCTGCTTGGAACAATTCAATTTCATCATCTCCTACTGACCCAGCTCTAAGAACAATAAGGTAGATGCCCTGTCATTGACTGTTTGACCAAGCTGAAATGGAGATTGACCCTCAGCCCATCATTCCTTCCTCCCAGATCCTCACCCTGATCGTCTGGGACCTTGACAACTGGATCCGCCAGGCCGTACAGCACAAGCCTGCTCCAGCTGACTCACCTGACGACCATGTGTACGTGCTGGCGGCAGTGCATTCTGAAACACTCCAGTGGACCTACTCCTCACCCCTCTCCGATCAGTCAGGCACACAACGGATCCTGGATTTCCTACGATGCTGGTTTTGGTGGCCCACCATGATTGCAGATGTACTGTATGTCAGTTCATCACCACCTGCCCTCAATGTGCCCTGTAGAATTCCTCCAATCAGTAGCCCTCTGGGCTCCTGAGACCCCGGATGGTCCCTCAATGACTATGATCCCACATTGCCATATATTTCATCTCGGGTTTGCCACCTTCCAATGGGGCCATGGTGATCAAGATGGTGGTTAACCGTTTCTCCAAGGCAGCCAACTTCATTGTTCTCCCAGCTTCCCCAAGACATTTTGTCAGACCGGGGCCCACAGCTGAGTGAGTTTGACCTCTGGCTATCATCCGCAGGTCAATGTTCAGTCAGAAAGAGCCAATCAGCAAGTGGAGAAGTTTCTGCGATGCTTTGCCACCTCTAACCCTTCCACGTGGAAGAAGCATCTGCTCTGGGTGGGTCCTCAATCTACAAACTTCCTCTGCCACAGAACTGCTTCTTGGCTACCAGCAGCTATTGTTCCCTGCGGAGGAGCCAATGGTGGAGGTCCTGAACACCAGGACACTTGTTTGTTAATGCTGGAATACTTGGAAGAGGGCATGGAGGGCCATCCTAACCACCATTTGTGCCTACTGCTGCCAGGCCAACCATCGTTGGCACTCTGCCAGACTGCTCCGTCCTGGGGACCACGTCTGGCTGTGCACCAACTTCCGCATGGAGTAGTCCATCCGGCCCATTGAGCCTGCTCCACCAATCAATAAGATCATGGCTGATCTGGCCATGGACTCATCTTCACCTGCCTCCCTTTTCCCCATAACCCTTAATGTTCCTACTATGCAAAAATCTATCCAGTCTTGTCTTAAATATATTTACTGAGGTAGCCTCCACTACTTCATTGGGCAGAGAATTCCACAGATTCACCACTCTTTGGAAAAACCAGCTCCTCCTTATCTCTATCCTAAATCTACTCCCCCGAATCTTGAGGCTATGTCTCCTAGTTCTAGACTCACCTACCAGTGGAAACAACATTCCTGCCTCTATCTTATCTATCCCTTTCATAATTTTATATTTTTCAATCAAATCTTTCATCCTTCTGAATTCCAGCGAGTACAATCCTAGGCAACTCAATCTCTCCTCATAGTCCAACCCCTTCATCCCTGGAATCAACCTGGTGAACCTCCTCTGCACCGCCTCCAAAGCCAGTATATCCTTCCTCAAGTAAGGAGACCAGAACTGCACGCAATACTCCAGGTGTGGCCTCACCAGTACCCTGTACAGTTGCAGCATAACCTCTTTGCTCTTAATTTCAGTCCCTCTAACAATGAAAGCCATCATTCCATTTGCCTTCTTGATAGCCTGCTGCACCTGCAAACCAAACTTTTGCAATTCATGCACAAGCACTTCCAATTCATTCTGCACAGCAGCATACTGCAATCTTTTACCATTTAAATAATAATCTGATCTTCCGTTTTTCCTTCCAAAGTGGATGGCCTCACACTTACCAACATTGTACTCCATCTGCCAGACCCTTGCCCACTCACTTAACCTATCTATATCCCTCTGCAGACTCTCCGTATCCCCTGCACTATTTGCTTTTCCTCTTAATTTAGTGTCATCAGCAAACTTGGAAACACTGCACTCGGTCCCCTCTTCTGGATCGTTAATGTATATGATGAACAGTTGTGGGCCCAGCACCAAACCCTGTGGCACACCACTCACTACTGATTGCCAACCAGAGAAACACCCATGTGTCCCAACTCTCTGCTTTCTGTTGGATAAGCAATTCTCTATCCATGCTAATACATCGCCCCCAGCTCTCTGCATCCTTATCTTACCGTCTGCAGCTGGCACCATCCCTCAGGATCACACCTGCCTTCCACGTGTCGTATCTCAAGCCCATTACCCATGGACCACTCAACCCACCCTTGCATCTCCAGAACCAAGAACAGTGGAAGGTGGTCTATTGTGCGTTGTTTGCAGGTTGATGGACACACGTCATTGTGGATGGGGAGTGCAGTACTTGGTGGACTAGGAAGGGCACTGTCCATAGGTCTTGGGTGCTGTCCGGTTTCAACTTGGATCCATTGTTCATTGAAGAGCTCCACAACGACTCATCCAGATTGCCCTGGCCTCTAGGGTGCTGACCATAGGAGGGGAGTCCAGTCTGGTCTGTACAGGCAGGCACCTCCCAGTCTCCACCCAGCTAATAGGTGTCACCTGCCACTCATGTCCAAATCATCACCTGCAGCCTTTTTAAACCCAACTCACATTCACAGTCCTTGTTCGCTCATATGAATCCGCCAGCCTCAATCATTTCCAAGTTTTCAGTTATCTTGTTGCTTTGTCGTGTTAAGTATCTGTTCTCTCTTATTTTGTGGCTTGTTATTTTGCAGCTTATTAGTGAAATCTCGTTTACTGTTGTCGTCTCCATGCTCTGCTTTTTCTGACATTTCTAAGTATATCTAAACAGGGAACAAGCTGCTTTCTTTTTCTATGTGTGAAAGTTTATATTTGACAGCAGAATTGAGTGGTATGCCTGCTTCTCTTATTCTTGGTTTGGAACATTTAGTTTAGAGTCTCAATATGTGAGTAGTTAATGCATTATCTTGTAAATAATCCTCAATCCTTTTGGATATACCTTCACTGTGCCTTAATGCAAATTAGCACAATTGTTCTCTTCCAGTAGATGGTTGTGCTTGCTCCAACTAGATCAAATTTCCCTGCAAAAAGGATGTCAAACATCAACATCCATTAAACAATTAAATATTTCAAATGGGTGACACATTCGAGACAAAATTGCCATCTTGCTATTTGGAGTTAAAATGCACAGTTTTTATTGGGGTATTGGTAAATATTGTTATCTGTGTCTAATGTACACTGAAGCCCACTTACCTGTCCCTACATTGGTTCCTAAATAAACCACACATTGTTTCAGAAACTTCACCCTACTTTTCAGATGTCTCCATACAAATAGACTCAATGGGCCAAATGTCCTACTGCTGCCCTTTGTCTTGTTTTCATCTTTCCATATCCTTGATATCTGCTCTTGTCATACAACCCACCAAAGTATCTGAATCTGGAAACTTGAATACTAGTGATGGTCATGCCTTCAGTCAACAAGTTCCTAAACTCTGGAATCCCTCCTTACAAATCTGACTCTCTTTCTCATTTCTTTTTTTAAGATGGCCTTTAAGCTCTACCATTTTGACCAAAATTTAATCCTAATTTTAGTTTAGCACAGATGAAGCTGGAGGTGCTTAATAAGGCATCCGGATGGGTAGAACTCTCTCTGCTCTTTGTGGGCTTGGGTATGCTGGGAATGCATAGCCTTGAGGTTTTAAGTGCCAATCTAAACATTCTTCCGTACTTTAAGGGATCATGGGCTCAGGGTTTCCCAGACATTGGTGAAGATGTTACACTCCTTTTCAACAGGGTCTTGAGCACAACTTTGAAACTTTTTCTTATTTTGCTTCTAAATCTCTTCATGTGAAAAACTTCTGTTTTGCGAGTCCTGTCTCACTCCATTGCCTTCAGGGGACCACTATATTTTATGTACTAAATGGTGCTTTAATGATGAAATGAATTTAATTTTTAATGTGCTATTGCTTGAATTTCTTAAATCGGAGTCTGCTCCATTTCATATGATCAACGTAGTTACCATAAATATGGAAAACAAAACTATTTATGCTGCAGAAATATGCTAAAAATACCATCGCTGTCAGCTTTCAGTTCCAGGTCTGTCTGAACGCTCTAGGAGATCGTATTTAAATACTATTAACATTCAGATGGTATCTTTCACAACATTTCATTGAAGGGAAAATATCTTGACCCCTGTCACTTTGTGAAATCCAGCCTCTGTTACTTGCATAGAACTGGCAAGCAATTCCCAGTTGAGGACTATACTCTGCCAGTGAATATCTTCAAAACTCCATTTCATAAGCGTCCTGGTAAGTGAGGATAGGTTTCATCAGTTGGTTAGAATGAAGGGAGAATTACATTGGGGTGTCTCATGCTGTAGACAAGTGTGTGAAATGAGATGCATGATGACAGAGGCGATCACCAATTAAACATCTCTCCTCATCTTCATTTCTCTGATGTTGAGACCTGTAAATTACTCCAAACTTTTTTAGCATTAAAACCTCCTTTTATTGAAATGAACTTTGACTCAGAGTTGATGAGTAGGTGTCTGAGCTTTGGACACTAGAATGCATCAGACTGGGAGCCATTCATGAAAAGGAATCTAGTCATAACAGGGGATAGCATTATTAGGGAGATAATGTTGATCTCTGCAGTAGAATGTGTCCTGGGGACATTTTTGCCTGCCCACTGCCAAGTTTAAGACCTTCTCCCATGGGCTGGGGGGAAATTTATAGTGGGAGGGGCAATATCAACTTGTCCTGGTTCAAGAGGGAACCGGTAACATAGATGGGATGGGATCTGAGGATCTACTGAAAGAATTTAATCAGCTAAGGCACAAATTAGAAAGCAACATCATAAAAGTAATACAATTCAAGATTGTTTAGTGTCATTACACAATAGTAAAGGCGAATGAAATTATTGTTACTCTGGATCCGATGCAGCATATAAAAACACAATACTTATGGATAATAGATTGATCGTTATGTCCATGAAGTGACACTAGGCACGCAAGTGTCTGTACACAAAGTGACTGACAAGAAAAGATAAAGTTGTGGCGGTTGGGAGTTTGAAGGGGTGGGTTACTGGGGAGAAGTGTTGATCAGCCTTACTGCTTGGAGAAAGTTACTGTTTTTGAGTCTGATGTTCCTGGCATGGATGCTACATAGCCTCCTCCCTGACGGGAGTGGGACAACAGTCCATGAACAGGGTGGGTAGGATCCTTCGTGATGTTAGTGGCCCATTTCTGACACCTTTCTGTATACATGTCCTTGATGGCAGGTAAGCTAGTGCTGTTAATGTGTTTGGCAGTTTTGGCTTCCTGTTGTGGAGCCTGCCAGTCCAGTTTCCGTACCATGCAGTGATGCAGCATGTTAGGATGCTCTCTACTGTGCATATGCAGAATAATGTGAGTATTGATGTGTATCGTCCAGCTCTCCTCAGTCTCCTCAGAAAGCAGAGGTGTGGGTGAGCTTTCTTGATTGTATGGAATGTGTCCTGGGACCATGAGAGTTTGTGCGAGATGTGCACTCCCAGGAGTTTGAAAGTACCCGTGGCTTCCACTGTTATACCACCAATGTAAAGGGGGTGTGTGAGTACTGTAGGCTGTCTAAATATTGTGATGAGCCCCACCACCGTTGTGTAATTTCTGCAATAACACCTGAAATCAGTGCAGATTGGCAGAGGGTAAATAAAAAAACTCGAAAGCATGGTTGCAAGGCTGGTATAAGGGTTTAATTTCATGGGGCATTAGTCCATAAGGGAGAAAGAGGGAGCAGTTTCCTTGGGACAGACTTCATTTGAATCAAGCCGGGACCAGGGTCCTTGTGAATGAAATATCCAGGTTTTCATATGAGACTTTAAAATAACTGACAATTAAGGGGGTGGGTTACAGTATACAGAATGGTGCGAGGAGGTCCTACTGGGTGTAAATTTGGAAAGTTAAAGAGAAAAGACAAAGTGACGGTCCATGGTAGCGATAATGTACTCTGGAATCTGTCATGGAGGGACAATCCATAAAAATGTCCAATTAGAGTCAGAACAGGGAAAAAATAGTAAAGGGAGAAAAAATTGTAGGTCTTTTATCACAATGCATCCAGCATTTCAGCAAATTAACTGAGTTAATAACTAGAAATGACAGAGTGCCACTTAATTACTATTACAGAGACTAGGAATTCAATGTTTTAGAATACTTCTCTTTTAGAATAGAAGGGCAAAGTGGAAAAGAATATAGTATGTTAAAGACCTGAGTCCGGATAAAGAAAAGCAGTAGAGAGGAATGATCTTAGCTCAGGAGATCAATGAGAATCATTTTGGATGAGGTTAGGATACAGTATGGAGGAGAAATTTGTGGGAGTTATATTTAAGCCCATAAACAGTGGTGATAATGAAAAACAGTAGGTAGAATTTAGGGAATCAGAGGTTCCCGCAACAATAAATAAATGCGATAAATAATCTGTTGGGGCTTCTATCTGCATGTCATTTTGGCAAACCAAACAAGCAGTAAAAGTGCGCAGCCTGAATTCATGGAGTCAAATTAATTAGTTTGTGAGCTGTAGAAACAAACAGGTTATTGAAACAAAAAGCTGCAGATGCAGGAAGTCTGAAACAATACAGAAAATGCCAGACACACTGAGCAGATCAAGCAGCATTTGAGAACAAGAGCCAACATTCTGTGCACCACAGTTCCTGAGGAGATGTTGGATAGCATAGCAGGAGACAGATTTCAAAAGAAGCCAGTGGGAGCAGTCGGGACATTTTGCGCGCCACTGTTGCTGAGGAGATGTTGGAGTGTGCACAATTAAGCACTTGGCAAGGGCAAATGCAAAAGCTGGCTTGTTGCTCAATAGTAAGAAAACCAAGATTATGTCGACCAACCTTATTAACTCCATGGTAATAAGTGGAAAGGAAGTGGAAGCAGTGACGGATTTTGTCCTCCTCAGTTTAATAATTTCTATAGATGGTAACTGCAGCCACGAAATTAAACGGCGTTTACTTCTGGGGAGAGCAGCAATGGCAGATTTGGATAAAATACTGAAGAGCAGAGACATAACATTGGCTACGAAGATCCGTATAGTCAAGTCCATGGTACTTCTGGTTGTGATGTATGGCTGTGAGAGCTGGACTTTTAGTAAGGCTGAGTACAAGAGAATCGTCGCCTTTGAACTTGGATGCTGGAGAAAAGTGTTAAGAGTTCATTGGACAGCAAGAAGATCCAACAAGTCAATACTTGAAAAAATACAGCCAGACTGCTCACTAAGAGGCTTGATTATGAGACAGAAGCTCAAATATTTTGGCCATATCATGAGAAGACAGGATTCATTGGAAAAGACTCTCATGTTAGGTAAAACAGAAGGTAAAAGAAGGCAAGGATGACAGAGGCTACAATGAATAGGTAATATTACTCAGACAATGTGTATGACCTTGGGGGATCTTAGAGAGGCAGTTTCCAACAAGAAGGCTTGGTGTGCAGGTGTCTATGAGGTCACGAAGAGTCAGACTCGACTTAACGTCCGAACAAGGGCCAATAAAAAGGAGTTACTTTTAAGTGCAGCAGCTATTGTGTGAGTGGGCCAGTGTTAGAGTAGGGAGTTCAGGCTTTAGCAAAGAGAGGTGAAAGCTCATTTCATTTAATTTTTTTTAATGCAAGGTTAGTGCAGTGGGGATGCCAGGCAGGATTGTGGAATCACAAACATAGGAAAATCTGCAGATGCTGGAAATCCAAAGCAACACACACAAAATGCTGGAAGAACTCAGCAGGTCAGCATCTATGGAAAAGAGTAAACAATCGAAATTTTGGGCTGAGACCCTTCATCAGGACGGTGGAAGGGTCTCGGGGTGAAATGTCGGCTGTTCACTCTGTTCCATAGATGCTACCTGGCCTGCTGAGGATAGTGGAATGCTCCTCTTGCGAGATGTGCGAAGGCAGGGAGACCTCCAGTGTCCCTAACCACTTCATCTGCGAGAAGTGCTTCCAGCTTCTTTCAGACCGTATTAAGGAAATGGAGCTGAAGATAGATAAACTCTGGATCATTTGGGAGGCTGAGGAGTTGATCAATAGGACATATGGGAGGGGGAGGGATAATTACAGCCATGGTGCAGGACACGTGTAACTGGGTGACTGTCAGGAGGTGGAAAGGGGATAGACAGCCAGTGCAGAGTACCTCTGTGGCAGTTTCCCTCTACACTGCTTTAGATACCGTTGGGTGGATGATCTCGCAGATGAAAGCCACAGTAGTCAGGTCTCTAGCACTGAGTCTGGCTCTGTACCTCAGAAGGGAAGTGGGGAGAAGAGGTGAGCTGTGGTCATAGGGGAATCGTTGTTTAGCGGTACAGAAAGGAGTTGATGAGGACAAGATTACTGAATGGGTTTTCTTTCCCTCCTTGGTGCCAGGATCTGGGATATCTCAGATTGAGTCCACGGCATTCTTAAGTGGGAGGGTAAGCAGCCAGAGGTCATGGATCACCTCATTACCAATGGCATGCGTAGGAGGGATGATGAGGTCTTGCAAAGGGAGTTCAGGGAGTTAGCTGCTTAGTTAAAGGACAGGATCACCTGGCTTGTGTTCTAAGGATTGCTAGCTGTGGCATGTGGGCTAGTGAGGCCAGAAATGGGAAGATCATACAGTTTAGCATGTGGCTAAGGGGATGGTGCAGGAGGGAGGGCTTCTGATTTTTGGATCATTGGGCTCTCTTCCAGGGAAGGTGGGACTTGTACAGAAAGGACAGTTTGCTCCTGAACTGGAGGGGGACTAATATCCTAGAGGGAAGGTTTGCTCGTGTTGCACACTGTGGAGGGTTGGGGGTTAAGCAGGGTTGTAGGGGGATGGGAACCGGAGTGCCAGAACAGATAGAGGAATGGTTGTAGAGCAGTGGTCTCCAACCACCGGGCTGCAAATCATGTGCTACCGGGCCGCGAGGAAACGATATGAGTCAGCTGCACCTTTCTTCATTCCCTGTCACGCCCACTGTTGAACTTGAACGCACGCGAGGTCATCAGTGACCCAAGATGCAAATGACCCAAGACGTGCAAAGGAGTGGGTCCGTGACCCATTTGTGAATGTTTCTGGTGAATCATCCATGTCAGCGTGGGAAAAAGATCAACTCCTCGAGCTTGCAAATGACGGTGGGCTGAGAAGTATGTTTAACATAACATCTCTGCCGGCAATCTGGATCAAAGTCAAGGCTGAATATCCTGAGATAGCCACGAAAGCACTGAAAGCATTGCTTCCATTTTCAACATCGTATCTCTGCAAAGCGGAGTTTTCTGCAATGAATGCAACGAAAACTAAATTTCAGAATAGACTGGACATAAAGAACCCCCTTCGAGTATCGGTGTCTCCCATCACTCCTCGATAGGACCGTCTTGTTGCAGGAAAACAAGCTCAGGGCTCCCACTGATTCAGCGATATTGGTGTGTTGCAATGATTTTATATGTTCATCGAGGAAAATATGTGCTGTGTGTTTAATATCCAAACGTTACTTAAAATGTTATGATGCTATCGACTTATAATTTAGTGGTCCCCAACCTCCAGGCCACGAAGAATGCAGCGGTGCAGTGGTAGTCAGAACGCACCCAGCACATCCTTAAGAAAAAAAACGAAATAAACAAGCTAATTAATTAGGTGCCTGGCAGTACCTAATCAATTAGCTTGTTTATTTTGGTTTTTTACTTAAAAGTGTGCTGGGTGCATTCCGGCCACCGCTGCACCCCTCACGGCAATGTATCGGTCCGCGGCCCGAGTGTTGGTAACCACTGTTATAATTGACATCACTATATTCATGCGAGGAAAATATGCGCTGTGTGTTTAATATTTTGTTAGATAAACCCCTTTAGAAACGAAATTGAGTGTATTAGCCATTTATAAGTGACTTATAGTTGACCCATCACCTATATTCCGGTTGTGATTAACAACCTCCACCGCCCCCCCACCCCCGGGTCGGCCAGTCCACAAGAATATTGTCAATATTAAACCGGTCTGCGGTGCAAAAAAGGTTTGGGACCCCTGTTGTAGGGAAAGATGTTGTTACGCTTGCATGCAAAGACAGGAATTGAAAGATTGCGCGTGGTGGGACTAATGTTCTGATTTGTATCTATTTCAATGCAAGGGGTATGACATCGTGGCCATTAGCAAGACTTAGTTGTAGGACTGGCAGCTCACTGTTCCAAGATGGTATGTCTGGGATGTTGGGAATCTTTGAATGTCTGTGAAAGAGTGGAGAACAAGGTTGTCCAGGTAACATAATTGCTGTCGATGTCAATGGATATAGAGAAAGAAAGAGACGGCAGAACACATTGGAACTGTGAGGTGCTGAAGGCTGCATTTGCTGGAAATCTGAAACAAAAAAAAATGCAGGAAATGCCAGCAGGTCTGTCATGATGTGGTGTATATGAACTCCTGAGGTGCCTGTATTAAATACCACAAATATTATTAAATAAAACTTGAAATGTGCAGTTTTGGATATAATATGCTGCCATGGAGTGAGAAATATTTAAACAGAGACAATGAATAAGGCAGTCATTTTGTGTTTGGAGTTTGTGACCAGTGGGGTGCACAGATGTCAGTTAAGGGCCATGCGAAATCTATATCAATAATTTGGATAAGGAGATCATGTGTAATATTAGATTAGGAGGACATGCAGTCCTCTTTTATTGTCATTTAGAAATGCATGCATTAAGAAATGATGCAATGTTCCTCCGGAATAATATCACAGAACCACAAGACAAACCAAGACTGAAAAACTGACAAAAACCACATAATTATAACATATAGTTACAACAGTGCAAAGCAGTACCATAATTTGATGAAGAACAGACCATGGGCACGGTAAAAAAAAGTCTCAAAGTCTCCCGAAAGTCCCATCATCTCACCAGACGGTAGAAGGTAGAAAAACTCTCCCTGCCATGAACCTCCAGCGCCACAAACTTGCCGATGCAGCACCCTGGAAGCACCCGACTCTGAGTCTGTCCGAAAACTTCAAGCCTCCGACCAACCCTCTGACACCGAGCACCGAGCACCATCTCTGCCGAGCGCTTCGGCCCCGGCCCCAGCAACAGGCAACAGGCAAAGCCGAGGATTTGGGGCCTTCCCCTCCGGAGATTCTGGATCACACAGTAGCAGCGGCAGCGAAACGGGCATTTCAGAAGTTACTCCAGATGTTCCTCCATGCTTCTCACATCTGTCTCCATTAAATCAGGATTGTGCACGGTACCTACTTACAAATACAATATCATTTCGGGGCGGCCGCGCGCACTGCGTCACGCCACCATCTTCTCCTCCCCTCCTCAGCCTTCAGCCCAAAATGTCAACAGTGCCTCTTCCTATAGATGCTGCCTGGCCTGTTACATTCACCAGCATTTTTTGTGTATGTTGCTTGAATTTCCAGCATCTGCAGATTTCCTTGTGTCATGAGTAATATGTCCAGTTTTGTTGATGATGTGAAGCTAGGTGACTGTGTGGGCTGTGAGGATGATACGGAGAAGATTCAATGGGGTTTAGGCAGGTATTTGATGGAATATAATGTGAAGAATGAGAGCTCACCTTCGTTGAACAAATAAGAAAAGGAAAGTTTTAAAAATTCTCAGCAGTTGAATGTGTTGCTGTTTAGAGGCCCAAGTGCCTTTGTACATGAAGTACTTCAGGTTAAGGAGTAGGTAGAGTAAATGCTGAAGAAGACAAATATGGTACTAATGGCATTGGTGATAAAATGCATGAGGAACATGGATTTAAAAGGTACATGCCAATGAGTACATTGGATTCCGATTAACTAGGCCAACAATTAATTGGCATCAGTTGTGTGCACTTGCTTGGCCAAAAGACACTATACTGTGCTTAGAGCAATCAGTTTTTAAATAGTATCAGTTGCGTGTGTTTGTGTTCAAAAGTGTGTGTTTGTCACAAATAGTTGGCAAGAAATGAGCGGTAAGACAATTCGGAACCGTTTTGTTCACTGTGGTTTCAATCATTCAAGCTTGGGGATGCCAGAAATGGCTGTGAGTGAAAATGAAATGATTTCACTACCTTAACAAATTAGGAAGTGCAAAGAATTTGAGGTATCTTGAATGTTACAGTGAAATGAAGATTTGGAGGATGCAATCATCTCAAGCATTGTATGAAGGCAGTCTTATTATCTGCACTAGGTGTCTGCGCTGATTTTGTTCATTCACTGTCAATCATAAGAACACACAGATGAATTCCACAGTTTTATAATACTGTAGTGGTATTGGTAGTGTTCTAATTTGTTTAGTATTTAATTTAAATACATAATTTGTTACTCAGTTAAATGGTAGTTTGTCTTTTTATACCATTTTAACTATTTCCATGAAACTTGGCTAATTTGGTCAGTTGCTTAATTTTGCCAAAATGTATTTGTCCCAAATGAGTCCCAATTTACTAGAATCCACCATATATAAAATTGACATATAAAATCAATTTAAAATATTGCAGAAACTCTGGGCACTAAAACCAGATGGGTCACCAGGACCCGAGGGACTGCATGCTAGAATTTTGAAGTAAGTGTCTGCAGACATAATGAACCTTCATAATTCTGAGTACCAGAAGAGTGAAGGACAGTCAATGTGTGATACACTTGAACTGCACTGGTTGTAAAAGAGCTAGCTCGCTACAACGTGGACATAACAGCTCCCAGCGAAACGCGCCTAGCAGACAAGGGCCAGCTGACAGAACGTAGTGGTGGATACACGTTCTTCTGGAGCGGTCGCAGCAGCGCTGAACGACGGGAAGCAGGCGTGGGATTTGCCATCAATTCTAACCTCGCCCGTAAACTCACCAAGCACCCAGAGAGCATCAACGACCGCCTGATGACACTTCAGCTCCCACTTGCAAACAAGTAGAGTGCTACGCTGATTAGTGCCTACGCTCCCACCATGACCAACCCAGATGACATTAAAGACAAGTTCTATGAAGAACTGGACGCCCTCATCTCAGCAATCCCACAGTCAGAGAAGCAAATCGTTCTCGGGGGCTTCAATGTGTGACGAGAATACACATAAAATTAAGATGTTTGCTGGCCTGGGTTAGCATCAGTGACATCAGCAAGTGGTCTGCCACCTGCCCTCAGGGGAAGGAGAGATAAGGAACAATGGAACAGCGTCTGGAGATGTGTAATGAAGGGATGTGGGAGAGAGAGCTGTCTGGAGCGGCTCCCCCCTTTGAACCCTGAACTGTTTGAAGTGATGGACAGGCGATACCCCAGCAGGGGGATAAAAAGGGACAGGTTCGCTAAGACAGGGACACACGCCACCTGAGGTAACGAGACCCTGGAAGCGGTACGCTTCTCACGAGTGGGTGAGAAGTACCAGACAACGACCAGGGTGGAAAGGTACGATCAGCGGGAACCCGGTGTGTGTCCGCCCTTGCCTGGGTGCCGGGTTCACTGCAGAGGATTGACCGCATCTGGAGGAGGGGTCACAGTTGGCGACCTCAGGTGACATCACCAAGGACCCGCCCAAAAGTTGCTTGTGAGCAATCTCGCCCGTCTGTGAGTGAAGCCGTTCTGAATGATCAGTTGTTCCTGTTCTATCTCTCTCTTCCCCCACGTTGTCCATCGCCATGGCAACGATTACTGAGAACTGAACTTTGAGTCACTTTGAAATTTGGTCATTTACCCCTAGACAACGATAGAGCTTGATTGATGCTGTTATCTTAATTCTGTGCACATGTGTGTTTATCATCGCTGAACTGTTGTATTTATTATCCTTTCGATTACTGTGTTGCTTATTTCTTTAATAAAACTTTCTTAGTTCTAGTACTCCAGACTCCAACTGAGTGATCCATTTCTGCTGGTTTGGCAACCCAGTTACGGGGTACGTAACAAATGCCAGAGTAGGGACAGACTACCAAACCTGGGAAGGGATCATTGGAAGACACGGCACTGGCAAGTGTAACAGCAACGGCCTTCTGCTCCTCAAGACATGTGCCACACACGACCTTGTCATCACCAACACCCTGTTCCGCCTACCCACCCGTAAGAAGACGTCATGGATGCACCCACGCTCGAAGCACTGGCATCTGATTGACTACATCATCACCAGGAAGAGGGACAGGATGGATGTCAGAGTGACAAGAGCCATGTGTGGTGCCGACTGCTGGACCGACCACCGCCTCATTGTGTCCAAGTTCAGGCTTCGCATTCTGCCCATGAGAAGACCCCAAGGGCAGAAGACTGCAAAAAGACTGAATGTCTCTAAGTTGAAAAGCAGCAGGGTTTCAGAAGAATTCATCGATGACCTTGAAGGCAGACTGCCAGACACACCACAGGAAGACGGGACCAGCGTTGAGGAACAGTGGACGGCCTTCAGAGACGCTGTCTACACTACCGCCCTCGAACATCTCGGACCAGAAACCCAAAGAAACCAAGTCTGGTTCGATGAGAATGATGAAGAAATACAGGCACTACTAACGGAGAAACATCAACATTAAAGAGTGCATCAGAACGACCCCACGTCGCTAGCCGAGAAAGATGCCTTTACCAACGCAAGAAGAAAGGTGCAGAAAAAACTTCGCGAGATGCAGGACAGCTGGTTCAGCAAGAAGGCCGATGAAATCCAGGGCTATGCAGACAGCCACGACATAAAGCGCTTCTACGATGTGCTTAAGGCTGTATACGGACCCCAGTCCTCCGGCTCCTCACCTCTCCTCAACGCAGATGAGAAGCAGCTGCTGACAGAAAAGAAGCAGATTCTGGATCGGTGGGCTGAGCACTTTAACAACGTCCTTAACCGCCCTGCCGACATCAACGACGAGGCCATTGCCTGCCTGCTCCAGGTACAAATCAACAAGAACCTCGACACCCTCCCCACAGTAGATGAAGTCAGGAAGGCAGTGAAGCAACTCTCCTGTGGCAAAGTGCCAGGACCTGATGCAATCCCTGCTGAGGTATACAAAGCAGGAGGCCCTGTCATGATGCAAAAGCTGACTGTACTCTTCCAGTCCATGTGGAAAAAGGGGCAGGTCCCGCAACAGCTGAAAGATGCCAGCATAGTCCACATCTACAAGAGGAAAGGCAACCCCCAGTCTTGCGACAACCACCGAGGCATCTCCCTCTTGTCTATTGCGGGGAAGATTCTGGCCCGTGTCCTGCTCAACCACCTTCTCCAACATCTTGAGCAAGGTCTGCTCCCAGAAAGCCAGTGCGGCTTCCGTGCTGAGCATGGGACCGCGGACATGAATTTTGCTGCGTGCCAACTCCAGGAAAAATGCCAGGAGCAACACAGCGACCTCTTCATGACCTTTGTCGATCTAACCAAGGCTTTCGATACGGTCAGCAGAGAAGGTTTGTGGAAGATCATGGAGAAGTTTGGCAAGTTCATCACAATCGTCTGGCAGTTCCACGACGGTATGATGGTGAAAGTTCTGGATGACAGCGACGAGTCGGAGGCCTTCCTAGTGACAAATGGCGTCAAACAAGGCTGCGTTCTTGCCCCAACTCTGTTCAGTATGGTATTCTCTGCCATGCTGACAGATGCCTTCCGTAACTATGAAGAAGGAATCCACGTCAGGTACAGGACTGACGGCAGGTTGTTCAACCTTAGGCACCTGCAGGCAGTTACAAAGGTGCGAGAGACTGTTATCAGAGACTTCTTGTTTGCTGATGACTGCGCACTCAACGCCAGCACAGAGCAGGAGATGCAGCGTGAAATGGACTGCTTCTCACAAGCCTGTGACAACTTCAGTCTCACTATCAGCACCAAAAAGACCGAAGTTATGTACCAGCCTGCCCCAGGAAAGCCATACCAGGAGCCGCGCATCACGGTGAAGGGCCAGAACCTCCAGGCAGCCGACAACTTCACCTACCTGGGCAGCATACTCTCTCGCCAGTGAACATAGACGCTGAGGTCAACAACAGGATTGCCAAAGCCAGCGCCGCCTTTGGGAGACTCCGTGAGAACGTCTGGGAGCAGAGAGGACTCAGCCTTACCACCAAGCTGAAGTTCTATTGTGCAGTGGTCCTTACCACCCTCCTTTACGCCAGCGAGACCTGGACTGTCTACAGCAGACACGCCAAACAGCTCAACCACTTTCACCTGAGCTGTCTCCGCGGACTCCTCCACATCAGGTGGCAGGACAAAGTCCCCGACACGGAAATCCTGGAACGAGCTGGGCTACATCCTCCTGCTGAAAGCCCAAGCCAGGTGGGCTGGACATGTGGTCAGAATGCCAGACAGCTGCTGTACGGAGAACTGTGTTAGGGCAAGCGCTCAGTCGGGGGGGCAGAAGAAACGGTATAAAGACTGCCTGAAAGCGTCCCTCAAAGGCCTGGGTGTCGACATCAACACGTGGGAGACGCTTGCCCTCGACCGTCCAGTTTGGCGCAGCAAGATCACCACAGGAGCCCGTGCAGCTGAAGTCAGGCGCATCATCGAGGTGCAACGAAAGCGTGCTGTGTACAAGCCCAGCATCCACTGACACGACAGCACCCACCCACTTGTGTCCCACATGTGGGCGAGCCTTCAGGGCCCGGATTGGCCTCATCAGTCACCTCCGGACCCACAGCCACCAATCTCCCATTTGACTTTGAAGCCATGGTCATCTTCGACTACGAAGGACGAACAACAACAACAACAACAACACTTGCTTAAAAGGTTCACTTTACTCACTCGGGGTTGAGAGGAATCAGATGGTGAGAACAGACTCGATGGGCTGAATGGCCTAATTCTTCTATATCTTCTCATCTTTTGGTCTTATAAAGGAGAAGAACAGAAGGCTGGGACACTACAGGCCAGTTAGTTTAACAAGTATTATTGGCAAGAGTCTGGAATCAAAATAAAGGAAAAAATATCTATTCACTTAGGAAAGTTGGATATAATAAAACATTTGGTTGAATTCTTTGATAATGTGACAGGGGAAGTCGATAGAATGGAACCTATAAATGCAATTGAGATTTCAAAAAGCATTAACCAAGTGCCACACAGGAGGCTCGTGCATAAATTAAAAGTCCATGATATTGAAGGAAGGGTGTTAGAATTGGTTGAAAACTGATTGTATCATAGAAAGCAGAGTTGGAATAAATGGGTGTTTTGCAGATTGGAAGGAGGTAGCTAGAAGACTACTACAGGAATCTGTTTTTGACCCACAATTGTTTATTATTTACATTAAAGACTTGGAGGATGAAACCAAATGTATGGTTCCAAAATTTGCTGATGAAGCGCGTCCTTAACGTTCAGCAGGGCAACTCACAGTCAACATACAACAAGCAACTACAGCAAAACAAATCCCTTTCCCACAGATAGGCCTCCAATCCTGGGACAAGGTTACCATTGTTGACAGTGAGAAGAATACAAAACAATACTATAAACACAGGAGATTCTGCAGAAGCTGGAAATCCTGAACAACACACACAAAATTCTGAAGGAACTTAGCAAGTCAGGCAACATCCATGGAGGGGAAAAACAACAGTTGACATTTTGGGCTAAGACTTTCATCAAGACTGGAAAGGAATGGGTCAGTAGTCAGAATAAGGTGGGAGAGGGGAAAGGGTACCTGCCGGCAGGTGACAGGTGAGACCAGATGAAGGGGAAGGTGCATTGGTGGGGTGAAGTAAGAAGCTGGGTGTTGATAAGTGGAATGAGTATAGGGCTGAAGAAGAAGGAATCTGATAGGAGAGGGCAGTGGTCCAAGGAAGAAAGGGAGCAATACTGATGAGCTGGTTCAGATGGGTTGAGTGATGGCCGATGGTAATTAATCTGGAAAACTGAGTGTTGATGTAATTTGGGAGGAGTAATATAGATAGGAAATGCACAATGAATGGTAGGACCCAAGGGAAAGTACTGTGGAACAGGTAAGTTAATATGCATCTCCAGCTAACCTGAATGCCACTGTAGAGGTAGATAAAATAATGAAAAAGACATTCAGGATACCTGCCTTCATGAACTGGAGGATAAGAGCAAGAATATTATAGTTTAACTATATAAAACATTAGTTAACCATCAGCTGGAAAACTATATAGTATTTATGATTGCTCTATTAGAGAGGGTGATGTCACTGGAGGGGGTGCAGAAGGGATGTTGGCCAGCGTGGGGCAATTTAAGGAAAGACTGGAGAGATTGGGTTTTATTGTTTGGGCTACAGAGAGGGGGCCTGAATGAGATATACAAAATGATGAGGGGCAGTATGAGGATAAGCAGTGAGAAGCTCTCACTCTGGCAGAGTGTGTATAACCAGGGCTCAGAGGTAAGAAATAGGTGATTTAGAGGGGATTTGGGGAAGACGTTTTCTACTTAGGGGAGGGTTGAAATCTGGAATGCAGTGCCTGCAGGGGTAGTGCAGGCTATTAACTCTCAAATACACAACATTTGCATGTGCAGTAGAAATTCCAACGCACAGAAGGCCTAGGTCGGCAGCAGAAAAATGAGAATGTTATAAATGTAGTGTCGGTGGCTGACATTGACATAGTGGATAGAAGGACAAGTTTCCATGATACAGGATGACTCCATGACTCTTTGACTGTAGTGCATGATTTGTGGTATCTTTCTCCAAAGGGCACAAACTCACAGTTAACATCAGCCTTAGTGCACCCAAATTCAAGATTGTAAATTGACCCCAAAAATCAGATTGTATTAGTATTTATCAGTTTTGTCCTGTATGTATGTTTATACAGTACTGTGCAAAAGTCTTTAGCACATGTACGTGGCTGTGGAACCTAAGACTTTTTTCACAGTACTGTAGTAATTTTATGTGTTGCACTGTACTGCTGCGGCAAACTAAAATCAAATTTCATGACATATGTGAGTGATAAAAAACCTGATTCTGATATGGGTCTCTATTGTGGACTGAGAGTGGGAAGGAGGGCAGGGAGAGGGGAATCATGGTTGGGGAGAGGGGAGGGAATGGGAAGCACCAGAGGGACATTCTGTAATAATCAATGAACCAATTGTTTGGAGAAAATTACCTCCAGCCTGGGTGTGTCTGCACCTGCGCCAGTCCTTTTCCTGTCACTCCTTCTCCGTCACCTGTTCCACTGCCCTCCCGCAGCGCTCTACCCTCGCCATTCCCAACACAGTTCGCTCCCGCCAGATTTACAAACTCTCTCTCTGCTCCACATTGACAACTACAGTACTGTAAGAAAGTCTTGGGGACCGTAGTGATAGATATGTGCCTAAGGCTTTTGCACAGTGCTGTAAATTACATATCTGTGCAGAATTTCCAGGTAATATTGAAAACTTGTTCTATTCTGTGAAAAATGTCAGCATTAATTGTGTTTTTCCACATGAAAACAGGATCCTAAACTTGCTGCCACCTATCTCTCAGAATTTCTGGACTGCATCACTCTGAGTGTCCTACTTTTCAGCATCTGTAAGTCCAGGAATTCTATTATAAACTATTGTCAAGGGGCTCAGCCTTCAGAAGAAAAATATTTTTTCTCGCAAAAGCAATTGTACTTGCACCACTCGTCAATTTTGTAAGTTCATCTTTGTGCAGAAGCGAAAGGGTGAGCATTTCTGAAATGATCTTTTTTTTAACTGTCTTCTCCCCGAGGAACCGCTGTCATCGAGGGCCAACATGTCGGTGTCAATCGACAGGTTTTGGAGCTGCTGGGGAGGGGGGTGCTGGGTGGAGGTGGAGAGACATTGATGGATGTTAATTGCTCATGTGAAGCACTCAACAATTAGCGTCTTCTAACGAGTTCTGAGTGCAGGCTGGCATAGGAACCCTCCAACTTTGACATCTTCTGCGTCATCAGGGTTGTCTCCCTCAACTCACTGAAGGTCATGCTGTGAAGATCTGCTCTAGTTTTAGCTTACAACCTGCATCTCAGTTCCATGAATTTATGTGAGTAACGCTTTGCTTCAGTTACCGTACTGTGAAATCTGAATTATTTCTGCTTGCACTCAAGACAAATGCTGCCAGGTGCAATTAGCTGTCATGTTCCAGTTTTGCTTTTTGCATTATTAATGCCGGCAGAAACTTGTCCTTCTTTATCATTTTTATCCCTTCCGTTGACTCCATTGTGCTCAAGCCTTCCAGCCTCTGTGGAATCAGACCCGCAAGTGCTGAAAACCTTGCCACAGAGGAAGCTTACGAACAGAAGAGCAATCTGGGGTCACGTGAATATTTCTCCGCGTGGACTCCCAGGGAGATTGCGGAACTGTCGTGCACTGGAATCAGTGGTTTTGGACTCCACTTATTACACAATGAGGTTTCCGATTGGTCTGAGAATATGATGGCGATTCAGCTCAGCTGCCAAGCATGGCTTTCTGGAGGAGCCAGGGAGCACACCTTTCAATGACTGAGCCAGGAGGATGCACAAGGTGTGGGGTGGGGTAAGGCGCAAAATTGCTGGCAGATACCTGTGTTCACAAAGTAAATTTACTATAGAATATATATAATGTTACCTTGAGATTCATTTTCTTGCAGGCATTCACAGTAAAACAAAGCAATACAATAGAATCAATGAAAAACTACACACTAACGTACTGACAAACAAGCAATGTGCAAAATAAGACAATCTTTGGAGATACAAGAATAAATAGATAAATAATAATGAGAATATGGGTTGTAGAGTCCTTGAAAGTGAGTCCCTCGGTTGTGTAATCAATTCACTGTTAAGGTGAGTGAGCTTGTCCATGCTGGCTCAGGAGCCTGATAGTTGAAGGGTAATAACTGTTCCTAAACCTGCTGATGTGGGACCTGAGGCTCCTGTACATCCCTCCTGATGGCAGCATTGAGAACAAAACATGGCCTGGATGATTTGGGTCCTTGACGACGGATGATGCTTTCTTGTGGCAGCAATCCTTGTAGATGTGCTCAATGGTGGGGAAAGCTTTTTCCTGTGATAGACTGGGCAGTATTCAACACTTTTAAGACCATAAGATATAGGAGAGGAAGTAGGCCATTTGGCCTATCAAGTCTGCTCTGCCATTCAATCGTGGGCTGATCCAATTCTTCCAGGCATCCCCACTCCCCTGCCTTCTCCCCATACCTTTTCATGCCCTGGCTAATCAAGAACCTATCTATCTTTTCCTTAAATACATCCAATGACTTGGCCTCCACAGCCGCTTGTGGCAACAAATTCCACAGATTTACCACCCTCTGACTAAAGTAATTTCTCCGCATCTCTGTCCTAAATGGTTGTCCTTCAATCCTGAAGTCCTGCCCTCTTGTCCTAGACTTCCTTACCATGGGAAATAACTTTGCCATATCTAATCTGTTCAGGCCTTTTAACATTTGGAATGTTTCTATGAAATCCCCCCCTCATTCTCCTGAACTTCAGGGAATACAGCCCAAGAGCTGCCAGACTTTCCTCATACGGTAACCCTTTCATTCCTGGAATCATTCTCGTGAATCTTCTCTAAACCTTTTCCAATGTCAGTATATCCTTTCTAAAATAAGGGGCCCAAAACTGCACACAATACTCCAAGTATGGTCTCACGAATGCCTTATAAAGCCTCAAGATCACATCCTTGCTCTCATATTCTATGCCTCTAGAAATGAATGCCAACATTGCATTTGCCTTCTTCACAACCGACTCAACCTGGAGGTTAACCTTTAGGGTATCCTGCACAAGGACTCCCAAGTCCCTTTGCATCTCTGCATTTTGAATTCTCTCCCCATCTAAATAATAGTCTGCCTGTATATTTCTTCCACCAAAGTGCATGACCATATACTTTCCAACATTGTATTTCATTTACCACTTCTTTGCCCATTCCCCTAAACTATCTAAGTCTCTCTGCAGGCTCTCTGTTTCCTCAACACTACCTGCTCCGCCACCTTTGTGGGCTTTTCTGTTTTTGGGCAGTGATGTATCCGTATTGGGCCATGATGTATTCTGTCAGGGCACTCTTCACTGAGCGTGGATAGAAATTTATCACAATTTTAGATGACATACTGAATCTGTGTAACCATCTAAGAAATTAGAGGAGCTGCCATGTTTTCTTTTTAATGGCACTTACATCACATCCTAGTTCCGGGGCAGATCCTCTGATATGATAACACAAGGTATACACACTCAGGCAATAAAATAGTATTGAAACCCTCATCATTCATGAAAGCAGCTAGCCTGTCTGAAGGAACTAGAAAGTCCTGTTATTGTTGATGTCCTGATCTCAGGGAAGCCTGTAACCATACTTTTAATCAAATTCCACCATGTTTTCTGAGGAACTTAAAATCAAAGGATTAAGTATATCTGGAATGAGAATCTGTTATCTCTAATGGTGACCATGAAGCTGTCAGATTAGTGTTTTAATGTATTAACTAAGAGAATTCCTTCAAATTCCCACCTATCCAGTATGAGGGAAGAACAGTAACAGTGATAGTTGACTGCTTTCCTGGTGCACGTGCTTAGCACCCATGTCATACAAAAAATTGGAATGCGTTCTGTCACAGATAACCTGCTTGATAACCCAGAACCGTGAATAGAGATGGTGGAGGTGGTGGTACTGGTGGAATGGGGTGGGGCAGTGAGGAGATGTGGTGGGGAAAGTCTTTGGGAGGAGGAAGGGAATCATTTTCAAAATGGACAGCCTCAAGGAAAGATTCCTGCAGGTTTTGTTGAATGATATGACTTTCTTACGTCATCTATAGCTTCCACAGTTTGCAGGAGCATAAGCAGGGATTAAGTGTGACTACTTTCTGAGGAGGCCAAAGAGAGATGGACTATGCACATCAATACTCATGACCTTCTGCAGATGTGCAGTAGAGAGCTGCCTAACATACTGATCACTACATGATACAGAAACTGCACTGCGGCAGACAGGTAGATTCTACAGCGGGTAGTCAAAACTGCCCAACGCATCACTGGCACCAGCCATCAACGAGATGTGCTGTACAGAGAAAGGTGCTGGAAAAAGCCCAGTAATGTCATGAAGGATCCCACCCACCCTGCTCATGGACTGCCTGTCCCACTCCCATCAGGGAGGAGGCTACGTAGCATCCACGCCAGGGTCATCAAAGTCAAAAACAGTTACTTTCTCCAAGCGAACAGGCTGTTCAACACCTCACTAACCCTTCACACCACCACTACTTTATCAGTCCCTGTCAGTTACCTTATGTACAGACACTCTTGTGCCTAGTTTCACTCTGTCTCTCTCTCTCACACTCTCAGATGTTCCTGAGATGGTATCTTATGTGTTTATATTTGTTTCTTTTTTTGTTATTGTCTTCTTTGTATCATTGTGTTTTTATTTGTGCTGCATCATATCTGGAATAACAATTATTTTGTTCTCCTTTACACTAGTGTACTGGAAATGAGATTAAGCAGTCTTGAAAGTAAAGAGCACATGTGTTGTATGTATTTGAACGTGCATGCAAGTTCTTACTGATTATTCCTGGGGTCCTTGGACTGTTACTGTGTGGCTATGCACAGCTCAATTGCCACCTATAAATTCACAATGACACCACTTTTATTGGCAGAATCTCGTTTCAGTGAGGAGGTGTACAGGAGTGAGATAGATCAGCTGGTTAAGTGGTGTAGCAGCAACAAGCCTGCACTGAGCGTCAGCAAGACCAAGGAAATGATTGTGGACTTCAGGAGAGGAAAGTTGAGAGAACGCAGACCAGTCCTCATTGAGAGGCCGTTGCTGGAAAGGGTGAGCAGCTTCAGTTTGCTGTTGACACCACCATTGTTGGCCAAATTAAAAGTGGTGACAAATCAGCACATAGGAGGGAGATTGAAAATCTGATTGAGTGGTGCCACAATAACAGCCTCTCACTCAACATCAGCAAACCAAAACAGCTGATTATTGACTACAGGGGGAAGAACCTGGAGGTCCAAGAGCCAGTCCTCATTGTGGGAATGGAAATAAAGAGAGTCAATAGCTTTAAATTCCTTGATGATAACATAACTGAGGATCTGTCCGGGGAACAGCACATAAGTGTCGTCACAAAGAAGGCTTGATAATGGCTTTACTTTCTTGGAAGTTTGTATAGATTTGACAGGTCACCAAAAACTTCGACAAACTTAATTTGATGCATTGTGGAGAGTATCCTAACTGGTTGCCTGGTATGGAAATGCCAATGGCCAGGAATGGAAAGGGTACAGAAGGTGGTGGAAAGCAATACACATCAAAGTTGCTGGTGAACGCAGCAGGCCAGGCAGCATCTCTAGGAAAAGGTACAGTTGACATTTCGGGCTGAGACCCTTCATCAGGACTAACAGAAGAAAGAGCTAGTAAGAGATTTGAAAGTAGGAGGGGGAGAGGGAGATCCAGAATGATAGGAGAAGACAGGAGGGGGAAGGATGGAGCCAAGAGCTGGATAGGTGATTAGCAAAAAGGATATGAGAGGATCATGGGACAGGAGGCCCAGGGAGAAGGAAAAGGGGGAGGGGGGTGAAAGTCCAGAGGATGGGCAAAGGGTATAGTCAGAGGGACAGAGGGAGAAAAAGGAGAGAGAGAGAAAGAATGTGTGTATATAAATAAATAACTGATGGGGTTCGAGGGGGAGGTGGGGCATTAGCCGAAGTTAGAGAAATCAATGTTCATGCCATCAGGTTGGAGGCTGCCCAGTTTGCACGTTTATTTCTACTACCAAAGATAGATAGATACCATGATGGAATTGATGGCTTTGTTGCAAAGTTTGCAGACGATATGAGATAGGTGGAGAGGCAGGTAGTTTCGAGGAAGCAGAGAGGCTACAGAAGGAGATAGAGAGATTAGGAGAATAGGCAAAGAAATGGCAGATGGAATACAGTATTGGGAAGTGTATGGTATGCACTTTGCTAGAAGAAATGAAAGGGAGAAAATACAAAAAAATGAGATGCGCATGGACTTGGGAGTCCTTGTACAGGATTTCCTAAAGGTTAATTTGTAACTTGAGTCTTTGGTGAGGAAGGCAAATGCAATGTTAGCATTCATTTCAAGAGGACTGGAATATAAAATCAAGGATGTAATTTTGAAACTTTATAAAGCATTAGTGAGGCCTCATTTGGAGTATTGTGAGCAGGTTTGGAGCCCCTGTCTTAGAAATGATGTGCTAAGTCTGGAAAGGGTTCATAGGAGGTTCATGAAAATGATCCCAGGATTGAAAGGCTTGTCAGTTGAAGAGTGTTTGATAGCTCTGGGCCTGTATTCACTAGATTTCAGAAGAATGAGGGATGACCTCATTGAAGCCTATCAAATGGTGAAAGGCTTTGATAGAGTGGATGTGGAGGGGATATTTCCTAAGTGGGGAGAGTCTAGGACCAGAGGACACAGCCTCAGAATAGAGGGGTGTCCTTTCAAAACGGAGATGAGGAGGAATATCTTTAGCCAGATAGTGGTGAATTTGTGGAATTCTTTGCTACAGGCAGCTGTGGAGGCCAATTCTTTATGTATATTTAAGGCAGAGGTCCATAGATTCTTGATTAATCAGGGCATGAACGGATAAGGGGAGAAGACAGGAGTCAAGGCTGAGAGGAAAATTGGATCAGCCATGATGAAATGGTGGAGCAGACTCAATGGGCCAAATGGCCTAATTATGCTCCTTTATCTTATGGTCTTATCTTACTTTAACTATCAGTGACAAAAATCGCTGCTTTTTGAACACAAACACATGCAACTGATGCTATTTATAAACCGTTCACCCTGAGCACAGTATAGTGTCTAATGGCCACACAAGTGCATGTGAATGATGCTAGTTAGAAACTGTTTAGCAGCAGTCTCCTGCCTCAATTAAGTGAAGGGCATCTCAACTATTTTCTTGACTAGTTTTTGTTCTTTAAGTGTTGTTCCAAATGAGTAACTGCCCCGATTAACCAATGGCCCAATAAACCGGAATCCAGTATATAATAATATATATGTACTTTGAAAATAAATTAATTTTAAATTTTGATTAGAAATCTGATGGTGGAGGGGAAGAATATATTCCTAAAATGTTGAGTGTGGGTTTTTAGACTCCTGCACTTCCGCCCTGATGATAGTAGCTGTAAGAGGGTATGTCCTCAATGGTGAGGGTCCTTAATGATGGATGTCACATTTTTGAGGTACCGCCTTTTGAGGATATCCTCGATGGAGAGGAGGGGTGTACTTGCGATGAAGGTGGCTATGTCTACAACCCTCTGTGGCTTCTTGCGATCCTGTGCCTCAGTACCAGGCTGCGATTGAACCAGTCAGAATGCTCTCCACTGTACAGCTGAGGAAATTCACCAGAAGGGCTAAAGTAACCTAGGTATCATGCAAGTATACAGTAAATACCAAATATACCACCCAACATGTACATCCAGAGATGACATCACAAGCAAAATCATTTTGCTTTTTGAATAGCAAGATAAATCTGATTTCACAAGAATCCAAGTTAAATAAAGCACACCCAGCAATATATGTGGTGTTCTTCCACTGTTAAAAACATCTTGTTCCATTAGAAGTGGAGACTGGTTTTATTTATGTGGATTTTGTGAATTGCTTTTGGCTTCACCAGCTCTGTTGCTCTCTGGCATCCAACGGGATACATGATGCAGTGTATGAGCAAGTGGGGGTGGATGAGAGTAATGCCAGGAGATTGGTGTAGTGTTACTGCCCTGGGAAGAAAATGCAACTTACATGCTATTGGCAAAAGGAGGCAGTAAATAAAAAGCTTAACTTTGATCTGATCCATCCCAGTAACTGGTTAAAATTTCAGCACTGCAATAATTTTTCTCAGTTTGCAACTGTTACATTCGCTGGATTTACACAGGCTCCTTAAGGGAATTCTAATTAAGCGGTCTACTGAACCAGAGTGGATAACGTCAGTCACCCAACACTGAACTGATTCCACATCCTATGGACTCATTTTTAAGGACTCTACTGCACATGTTTTCAATATTTATTGTTTATTTATTTATTTATTTATTATTACAATTTTATTTTTACCTGTGTATTTCCACCATTTTGTTGTCTTTACACTTTGTTTGGTTGTCCACTTTTGTGTGCAATTTTTCATTGATTCTATTGCGTTTCTTTGTACCTACTTTGAATGCCCACAAGAAAATGAATCTCAAGGTGGTATATGGTGACATATATGTACTTTGATAAAAAAGTTTACTTTGAACTTTAATATGTAGTGTTTTATATGGTGTGGATTATTTATGGAGCATCTTCAAGATTCAAGATTGTTAACTGGCATTCTTAGGAGAACAAAATGATTGTTACTCCGGATCCGATGCAGCATTAGAAAAACACCATAAGCATAATGAACACAATAACAAAGCCAAGGCACAGTAAATATAAAAGCAATCCTATACAATGCAATGTTACGTACATAGACTCATTGTATGTATATAAAGTATCACAGGAGGTTTGTTTGTAGTGGTGGTAGGGAATGGGTTATGGGTGGAGGAGTTGATCCGTCTGACAGCCTGGGGGAAGTGCTTGTGGAACTTATAACTTTTACTGTATCTTTGCAGCAGGTCTGCAAGGCAGGACCAACCTGGTGACCTTCAGAAACAGCACATTATGATGGCAGTGTTTGAAGAAAGGTTATCACGCTGCCTCTTTCTTATTCTGCATGCTGTAAGCTAGCGAAGCACATCTGACAAGCCACGAACAGCACCTGCAAAAACACTGAAGAGGAGGCTTATTACTGGAGTACGTTTTAAGAAGAGCAGCGGCATTTCTCTTTGATCCTAAAAATCCCTTTGTAATGATTCAGCTGCAGTGTGGGAGAGAAATGCCTCTTTGAATGAAAATTAAAAGTAACTTGTGGTTTTTCTCCTAAATTAGCAATCTAAATAAAGTGATAACAATTCAATCCTGTGTGATCCACAGTCTCTGTAGCAAGACATTCATCGAATGAGAAGGCAGACGTGCCCAAATTTCAGGGAATTAGATAGGATTTATCAGAGGGTAATTGGGTGAGCCTGTTTGAAAGGAAGGGAACAAATGGCAAGTAAGCATTATATCAAAAGTCCAGAGCTGCATGCTCCTGATAGGGTGAAGCATAAATCTGGCAAATTTAGGGAACCTTGGCTGATGAGAAATATTGAGGCTCTGGTCAAGATAAAGAAGTAGGTATAGATTTAGGATGTCAGGGGCAAGTGAATCCCTTGATATCTATTAAAAGATTGAGAATACTCTTAAGAGTGAAATCAGGAGGGTAAAGAGAGGATATGAAATGAATCTGGCTGGCAGGGTCAAATGAAATTCCATGAGGTTCTACAGATGTATTAAGAGTAAAAGGGTCCAGGGAGAGAGTAGGTCCCTTAGAGATTAACGGGGCTGACTATGCTTCAAGGTGCTAGAGGTGGGTAAGATTTTTAACAAATATTTCACCTTTGTGTGTACTGAGGAGAAAATCATGGTTGCCCAAGAGATAAATAAAATATTTGTTCGGTCAATGTCAGACACAGACTTATACAGTTTAGAATACTACATAGACTCCATTATTTCAAAGAAAAGTTGCACAGTTTCTACCCTGATGTTTCGCCAGTTTGTAATAGATGTAAATCTGTGAATAGTAACTTGTCACATTCATTCTGGTCATGTTGTAAACCATGCATACTAGAAAAGTATTTTTCACTGTTTCTCTGAGGCTTTTGGGAAGCGGTGGGAACTGGACCTGCTCATAGCCATCCCTGGAGAAACAAGCTTCCTATCTTCAGCCAATATCTATGAAAAAGCGGCTGTATTGTTTGAAATGGTGATTGCTAAGAAGTTAATCCTGCAAATGTGGAAAATGGACTCTGTGCCTATGTACGATCTGTGGCTGAGAGAACTGGCAAATACTTCACATTTGGAGAGACTGAGACTATGTAATGAGGACAGAGGGAACATCTTTGAAAGGATATGGGGCCCTGTATTGGCTTTCTTACGGGGTGAGGACTGAGGTTTTTTGGTGTGGTGCACCTCTGCTGTGTATGTTTACTTTTGCCTTTATATTTTTTTCTCTTTTGCTGCTCAATATTTAATTTGGTTTTGCTATGGTTGTGGTTTTTTGTGGATGTGCTGTGTTTTTTTTTGTTTTGTTCATTCGTTTGTTTGTTAGTAATAAATAAAAAAACTTAAAAGAAATAAATAAAATGAGTGGCGATATTTCAGAGGTCATTTGTATTACCTGGGTAGGAAATATTTGCAGCTTTTTACAGTGCATTGAGATGGATAACTCCCCAGAGCCTGACTGAGAACATTGTGGGAGGCTAGAGAAGAAACTGCAGAGCACTAAGTGGAGATGTTTGTTTCATCTTCAGCCACTGGTGAGTTTCCTGAAGACTGGAAGGTGGTTAATGTTGTTCCATTGTTTTAGAAAGTAACAAGTACAATCCAGGGAACAATGCCAGATAAAATTTAGGTGATGCATTTGGGAAAGTCAAACCAGTTTAGGACTTGTATTATGAAAGGTATGCAATAGGGAGTGAAATGGAATAGAAGACTAAGGAGCACAGGTCATTGAAAGCAGTATCACAGGTAGACAAGATGGTGAAAGGGCACTTATTATGCAGGCTTTCTTCAGGCAGGGAGATGCTTATAGGTGTTGGTCATTATGTTTCGGATGTAAAAGGCTACACTTGGATTATTGTGTATAGTTCTGTCATCCTGTTATAGAAAAGATATGGTTAAACTGGAAAGAGTGCAGACAACACTTATGAGGTTGTTATCAGGAAGTTGTCTTGTTTTTGGGAGAAGTTGGCCAGGCTAGATCTTGAAACCTCCTTGAAATGCAGGAGAATAAGGGGTGATGCTATTGAGGTAATTAAAATAATGAGAGGCACAGATAATGTGGATGGTAACAGTCTTTTCCGCAGGTAGGGGATTCCAAAGTATTACGACCATGGACTCTACGCAGGGTCTGGGTGTCCTTGTAGGCGGGCTGCTGAAAGGGGTTGGAAATCGTGCTCATGATAATGCACCTTCCAGCCAATTGGGGTTTCTTTGTGGCTGTATTTAACTCCCTTTGTTTTGTTTCAATCTCATTGAGTCTTGACTGAAGCGCAGTAATAGTAATGCTCCCTGCTTTCCTCTGTCCACATTCCCAGAAAGAAGATTATAATTTAGACTAATGCTATAATGGATCGGTATGAATTTACTTTAAAATTACTGCTTCTGAGCCACAGAGACGGTGCTGACTTACACTTGGGAGTTTTAGATACTAGCTCTGCTGGTCTAGTGTTTAATATTTTCCTTTTGTTTGTGTTAAAACTCAGTGGACAGTTCAATCCACTTTGGTGTATCTCCCCCTGCACTTGGGCTATCACGGAACATCCTGTCGGCAAGACTTGACCGTCAAGATGGACCCAGAGGAGAGAGAACATCTGACCTGAATTTTGTTGGCCAGATGGAGGAGTTAAAGTCAGTGGAGGCTGGGTTGGCAGAAACGGTTCATGCGGTGCGACAGTTGCTTCCAGAGTGGCAAGCCCAGTGAACGCAGGAAGAACGGGTGGCTGCGCTCACAGCAATGGCTCAGCAACTCACTACGGACAGCCGGCATCAGGTGGCTGCCATTACTGCTCTCCCTGCTGCTGCTCAGCATCCATCTACCAAGATAGCCTCACCCCCAACATCAGCACCTCCCACATCCTCCTCCCCAGCAGCTACCAATCCCCTGATTTCCTTGGCAGCTTACACATCTGAACTGGGCATTCCTCCACCAGGCAGATACTCCGGTGATCCTGATGCCTGAAAGAACTTTATTACCCAGTGTGAGCTGACTTTCCAAGCTTAGCCAAGTCAGTTCAGTGATGATGTGCACAAACTAGACTACAAGGTGAATCTTCTAGATGGACCCCTACTCAGCCTGATCAATGCTCTACAAGAACAAGGATCCCCTGCTACCCTCTATTCCTAGCAATTTATAGTCAGGTTCAAGAAGTGTTTGATCTTCCAGTATGGGGTCAGGAGGCTACCCACCAACTCCAGGACCTGTGTTAAGGAAGAGGGACAGCGAGGGAATATGTAGTAAAGTTCCACATTCTTGCAGTTGTGACAGGATGGAATGAGAGATCCTCATTACTGCTTTCCACCGTGAGCTGAACGCACAGGTCCAGCATGAGATCGCAGTTCATGCTGAACAGGCCCGCCGGAATGACCTGATAAATCTGGCCATTCGACTAGACAACAGGGCAACTTAGAGGTGCAGAGAAGGAATGCCCAAGGTTTATGCTCCTTAGAACTTCATTCTCTCTCCTGTCACCCGGTACACAGTCCGCAGAGGAGCCATGCAGGAGGGGGCGGTGGGGGGGGGGAGGCCTTCATCTATCTCAGGAGGAGTGAGATCAGCACAGGGGAACAGGTTGTTGCATCTGCTGTGGCACTCCAGGACACTTCCAGGTATCATGATAAGAGTGCCCAGTAAAGAGGGCACCTGTCGGTAAGAGGGGGAACTTCGACTCTCCCTTGCAAGCATCTACCCCTAATTGAGGCAGATAAGCTGAATGCAGGAAATTGGGACGAGCTGGGTGGGCACTGTGGTTAGTCTGAGGAGCCTATATCTGTGCTGTATTATCCAATGACTATTTTATTTTATTAAAAGGGCTTTCGTTTTGTGGTACTTTTAAAGTTTTATTTGGAGAATTGTTTTGACAGAAGATAAACAGAACAGAAGTCTTTTTTTTCCCCCAAAGGGAAAAGTTTACATGGAGCTAAACTCTAAGTACAGTCCAGTACATTAAAGTTCAATCTAGCCTCCAAACATAACACAATGTGATTAAAATGAGAGTGGGTTATGGCTACAAAGGAGCTGTGTGGATATATTGTCCCTTGTATAGTTTATTTGACAAAGTGTTTGTGTCATTAATTTCTATAAAGTATGCACAATAATGAGGATTGCCATTAGTATCAAATGAGATATTACTATTGGTCATAATGGATGAATTGCTGAATGTATCTGTGTACTAGTCATCCTTTTGATACTGTCACAGAGTTATGATTTACTGTATTTTAGAGAAGAAATGGTGCTTCAGTTATTAGAAATAAGGATTCATCCAAACATATTAATTATCTGTCAATGCACACATATTAGATTTCAAAGCCCAGAGAATTGTATTCTGTGGGTTAAAGATAAACCTGATGCTAAAATTGAAACACACTTCATTTGATCTAGCCCCTGAGAATAGATGGAATGTCTGGCTCATCACCTAAAATCATTAAAACTGGAAGCATGTGGGGAGGATGCGGGGTCAAGTTTAACGTTTTAGGTGAGATTCATAAATAGTTGCATGCAGCACAACACCAAGAGGTCATGCTGAACTTATCTAAAATGGTGTTTCGGCTACAGGTGCGATATTGTATCTAATTCTACTCAGCATATTTTAAGAAGAATGTAAAGATGCTGAAGAAGATTCAGGAAACATTGATATCAAAGTTCAAAAATGGTTCCAAAGATGAGGAACGTCAGTCTTAATCTTAGACTGGAGAAGCAAAGAAGTTTGGTTGGTCTGGAACAGTTAGCAAGCTAGCCTTCATCAGGCAGGGCATTGCGTACAGGAGATGGGATGTTATGTTACTCTTGACCAAGACATCAGTGAGGTCCCATTTAGAATACTGATTCAGTTTTGGTTGCCCTGCTACAGGCAAGATGCCATTCACAGGAAAGAATGCAGAGAAAATTTATGAAACTTATTACTACAGCCTCCCCAATCTCTTCAGTTAGTTCTTTCGAACCGTGGTGCGTCGTCCATCACTTATCCACCTTTAGACCTTTCAGTTTCCCAGGCACCTTTTCCTTAGTAATAGCAACTACACTCACTTCTGCCCCCTGGCATTAACAACAGTTAAAATGGTCTGTTTCCATGTTGTATAACCCTGTTCCTTTGAATAGTTGATTATAAATCTATGGATCTCTCTACTTCAGCTATGGGTGCTAAGTTATTGTGTTAATGTTTTAAAAATGCAGATTGTGGATGAAAATTGCATAGAATGTTGCAAGTATGGACAACAGAGCCCTGTGTAATTTTGCTAGGATTTATACACCTCCAAGGAATAATGGCATCAACCATTTATTTTCCTAAATTATTCTATTTCTACATGTAGACACAAGGAGACTGCAATTGCTGAAATCTGGAGTAAGAAAAACGACTGTTGAAGAAACACAGCAGGTTAGACAGCAGCGATGGAGGCAGAGGGATGGTTGAGTTTGGATGCTGGGTTTTGGGCTGAAACATTGACCATCCCTCAGCATTATTTCCTGCAAAATGGAGATAAGATTTCTTTCCTGACTCTCGTAGACTCCACCTTGTGTTTATAAGACCATGGTCATTGACAAACTCACTTGCTGACCTCTCCATGTCCTACCTCTTGACTGTTTGATGCCACTAACAAACCACGTGTCCTTGTTCCAGATTCTTTTACATACACTGCAAACAGCAAAGGCAAGTGGTACTGGATTAGTAACCACAGCAAGTATTGATGCAGCCCCATTCATAACTGTCATATTCCTTTGCCTAATTTTTTGTTCACCTCAAATGGTTTACTCCTGACACACCTTCAGTGCCTTTACAAGCTAATCCTTGCTGTGGCCTAAATATAACACATTGAATTTTTGGTCCAATTTTCCTCTATTAACATGATTAGACTTAATCTATAAATCTATATTAACTAATTTTTGGTCCACTTTGACCCTTTTTACCTTTCACCTTCTTTGTGACCTGGGCACTAACGTACCTGTTCAATTATGTAAACATGAGGAAATCTGCCGATGCTGGAATTTCAGGCAACGCACATCAAAGTTGCCGGTGGAACGCAGCAGGCCAGGCAGCATCTCTAGGAAGAGGTGCAGTCGATGTTTCGTCGAAGGGTCTCGGCAGCCCGAAACGTCGACTGTTCCTCTTCCTGGAGCTGCTGCCTGGCCTGCTGCATTCCACCAGCAACTTTGATGTGTTGCCGTTCAATTATGTGTTCTTTTCGTTCCAGTGTTGATTAAAACGTCATCTTTTGCAAATGCAGATATCAGAGCCATCCAAGAAGTGTGCCAAGTTCAATACCCTTTGCCCATTCTAAATTGCACTTGAATTATTTGGTCTGCAGGGGTATTTCCAAGGACAGTTACAATCATTCCCAGGGCCATGGATCTGGAGTTACCTGTAGATGAAAACAGGAAGCAAGGACACTCGAGAACCAGAGGAGTTAGTACAATCGCCCAGTGATGATAACTATTGCTAAATTTATTTCATTGAAATCAAATTTCCCATTGCAGTAATGGGGGGGGGGGGGTAAGATTAACCCTTTGATTTACTCAGCAACTTCTCTGGATTGCAAGTCTAATTCTAAGTCTAACATTACACCACTGCAGCCAACCATCTACACCCACATCCTAAATTATTATTTCATCATAACAGTGGTTACTCTGATTATCATTCACTGTGTTGCTGCTGAATTCTGCACTCCTCTCTGGCCTGACCAAGCTGCAAGATAAAATAATTTTCCTTCCCTTTCATGTGCCACTTAGAAGCTCTCCCAGTACTGTACTTACAACAAAGCAAGCTACAAATTGCCTGGTTGATCATTTCATTGCTTCACCTCCCTGGAGGACGTTCCCTTGCCATCGGATTCATAATCAGCTTTGTATCAGTGCTCAACCCACTGCTTTTGCTTCCCTTCTGCTGTAGGTTCCACCTTTTTGCAGTCTGCTGCCTTCCTTTTGGGACCTTGAGTCTCCTCAGAATTATTAGAAAATATACTTGGAGCGTAGGAGGATGATTCCCCTGTCCATTTGCTCCTCCCCACTAATCTCTGTCCCGGCACATCCCTGCAAGTGACAGAACCTGCTCATTCACCTCCTCCCTCACCTCCACTCGGGGCCCCCCAACACTGCCTTTGAGTGCGGCAACACTTCACCTGTGAACCCGCTGGGTTTGTCTGCTGTATCCAGCGCTCCTGACACAGCCTCCTCTACACTGGTGAGAGCCGCCGTCGATTAGAGGACCGTTGCCGAGCACCTCCACCCCATCTGCAAAAAGCAGGATTTCCCGGTGGCCGACCATTTAAATTCCTGTCCCCCCTCACATTCCGACATGTCAGTCCATGGCCTCCTCTTCTGCCACTCAGGTTGGAGGAACAACGCCTCATATACCGTCAGCGTAGCCTCCAACCTGATGGCGTGAACATTAATTTCTCCAACTTCCAGGAATTTTTCCCCCCTCTCCTCCTCTCCCCTACCTCTTCTTAAATTCCTCACTCTGGCCTCTTACCTCTTCTCCTCACCTGCCTATCACCTCTCCCTGGTGTCCCTCCTTTTTCCCTTTCTCCCATGGTCCACTTTGCTCACTTAGTAGCTTTCTTCTTCTCCTCCAGCCCTTTACCTTTTCCACCTATCGCCTCCCACCTTCTAATTTTGTCTCCCTACCCCCCTCTCCACCCACCTGGCTTCAGGTATCACCTTCAGCTAGTCCTCCTTCACTTTCCCCTTCCCCTATCCTTTTATTCTGACATTTTCCCCTTCCTTCCCAGTCCTGATGAAAGATCTCACTCGGAACTACCAATTTTTTTATTCCTCTCTGCAGACTTGTGAGTTCCTCCAGCACTTTCTACGGGTTGCTCTGGATTTCCAGCATCTGCAGAATCTCTTGTATTTATGGCTCTTTTCTTTCACGGGGAAATATAAAAAGAGCTTTTTATAATTCCAAAGTCCAGCTGAGGGTTCTGTAAAGGATTGAGTACTTTTCCCCAAAGTCAGCCCAACAGACCTTAGGTTGTCTGAGGCAATTTGGGATCCCAGTTACTAAACCTTCAGGTGGTTTCAACGAGCTCTTGAGTGGCTGGAAATGCCAGTGGAAATCCTGCGAAAACAGAAGTAGTTCCATCTGGTCAGAAATTAATAACAAATTCTAGTGATAAAGGAAGGAGCTGCCGCCCTTTCTGGGAAGCTGCCAGGGATTTACAATGAGTTCTTATTAGAGGACCATATGCCACAGGAGCAGAATTCGGCCTTTTTGGGTAATTGAGTCTGCTCTGCCATTTTATCATGGTTGATATATTATCCCTCTTCTCCTGCTGTCCTCTGACACCCTAATTAATCAAGAGCCTATCAACCTCTGCTTAAGAATGTCTGAACTTTTCGAAGCTTGCTCAAGTTCCCCTTCTGAGAGTCACCACTTATCAATGATAGGCAATTTTCCATTTTCCACCATTTGGGGCCCTTAACATTCCTTCCAGGTGAGGCAACACTCCACCTGTGAATCTGTTGGGTTTGTCACGGTCACATTTCAGAAAGCAAGGGCTCCACTGGCAAATTGTGGAATCTCCCTGGTAATGTCCATCAACAGATGACCTTTGACCTGCTCTTCAGAAATCTGTGTAAGTTCCTCCGGGAGGGCTCAGCTATTTTCTCACAGCCACGTGCCATGTACCCACTCCCAACACAGTTTTGATCACCCTGTTATGGGAAAGACATTCTCAATCTGTGGCGGGGGCAGATGAGATTTCAAGTTCAAGTTTATTTTCATTCAAGCGTACACATGTATACAGCTAAATGAAACAATGTTCCTCTGTGACCAAGGTGCAAAAGACAGTATGTACATCATATACTGCACATAAAATAATATCATCACAATAACATTAACAAACTGATACTCTGCAGATGTTCAAGTTGACCTCAAGTGTATATACAACATATAGTTAAGTATACAACAGTGTAATGTTACTGGAGCTGTCATAGATAATGTGCACTGGGTGGTAACAGGGCGTTCAGAAGTCTCACAGACTGGGGGAAGAAGCTGTTACCCAGCCTAACAGCCCTTGTTCTTATGCTGCGGTATCTTCTGGCGGTCAAAGAGATTGTGGGATGGATTGGAGGGGTCCTTGACAAGGCAGAGGGCTCTGCAAACACAGTGCTTCTGGTGTCTGTCCTGGATGGGAGGGTGAGGAATGAGGATGATACTTCTTAAAGTTAAAGTCTGACCCCGGGCCTTGCCGGTTTCTGTGGCATTAAGCGATGAAGCGACTGAGAGTACGAGACTCCCCCCCCCTCCCCCGGATAGGACGCCAGTCTATCGCGAGGTTAACGCCCAGCATTTTGCCGGTACCCATTTTCAGCTGGGTGGACTGGAGCAGTGTGGGGTTAAGTGCCTTGCTCAAGGATACAATACGCCGCCTCGGCTGGGGCTTGAACTCACGACCTTCAGATCGCTAGACCAACACCTTAGCCACTTGACCACGTGCCACACGACGCTATTTGTACTGGAGGGTTTACGAGGATGCTTCTTGCACCGGAGTGTCTGAGTTATAGGGAAAGGTTGGCCTCAATGGATCTTTATTCCATGGAGTGTGGGAGAATGAGGAGTGACCTCATAGAAGTTTATAAAATCAGTAGAGATAAGCTGGATAGTCATACTCTCTACTCCAGGGTTGAGGAGTCCAAAATTAGAGTGTGCAGATACAAGATAACATGGAAGAGCTTTATGATACACATGAGAGCTAACCCCTTTACACAGAGTACCTGGAATGAGCTATCAGAGGAAGTGATCGAGATGGGTACAATTGCAACATTTAACAGGCACTTGGACAGATCCATGGAGGGGTTGCACTTGAAGGTTTAAGTGCTGAACGTGAGCCACTGGCACCATCAGGGTGGATGCTGTGGTTGTCCTGGACCAGATGGGTCAAAGGGCTTTTAATTTGTTTGGCGATATAGGATGGTAACAGGCTCTTCTGGCCCAGTAAGCCTGCACAGCGCAATTACACCCATGTGAACAATTAACCCGTACGTCTTTGGAATGTGGGAGGAAACAGACCACCCAGAGAAAACCAACATGATCACATAGACAATAGATAATAGGTGCAGGAGTAGGCCATTCAGCCCTTTGAGCCAGCACCACCATTCACTGTGATCATGGCTGATCATCTACAATCAGTACCCTTTTCCTGCCTTCTCCCCATATCCCTTCACTCCGCTATCTTTAAGAGCGCTATCTAACTCTTTTTTGAAAGAATCCAGAGAATTGGCCTCCACTGTCTTCTCAGGCAGAGCATTCCGCAGAACCACAACACTCTGTGTGAAAAGGTTTTTCCTCAACTCCGTTCTAAGTTGTCTACCCCTTATTCTTAAACTGTGGCCTCTGCTTCTGGACTCCCTCAACATTGGGAACACGTTTCCTGCCTCTAGCATGTCCAATCCCTTAATAATCTTATATGTTTCAATCAGATCCCCTCTCATCCTTCTAAATTCCAGTGTATACAAGCCCAGTCGCTTCAATCTTTTGACATATGACAGTCCCGCCATCCCGGGAATTAACCTCGTGAACCTCTGCTGCACTCCCTCAATAGCTAGAATGTCCTTCCTCAAATTTGGAGACCAAAACTGTACACAATATTCCAGGTGTGGTCTCACCAGGGCCCTGTACAACTGCAGAAGGAGCTCCTTGCTCCTATACTCAATGCCCCTTGTTATGAAGGCCAGCATGCCATTAGCTTTCTTCACTGTCTGCTGTACCTGCATGATCACAGGGAGAACGGACAGAGTCTTAACAGACAGCAGTGGGAATTGAACCTGGGTCACTAGTGCTGTGATAGCATCTTGCTATTTCTCTGTCTCTGTCTCTCTCTATCTCATCGATACAGTGTGGAACACACCGCCTAGCAATCCCTCGATTTAACCCTAGCCTAATCACAGGACAATTTACAATGACCAATTAACCTACCAACCAGTATGTTTTTCACTGCGGGAGGAACCCAAAGCACCTGGAGGAAACCCGTGCGTTCATGGGAGGAACGTACAAACTCCTCACAGACAGTGACAAGAATTGAACCTGGGTCACTGGCACTGTAAAGCATTGTGCGAACCACTACACCGCTGTGCTACGCTAATGGTTAGGGAAATACTGCCATGTGCTATTACCCCATGACTCTATGACCCCTAATGAAGGCTGGAAAGATGTTGGCCGATTTGTACTATGTCTTTCAAGCGCTAATTCCTTTGTTCAGAGCTACCAACAGAGATGCTCTGTTATCTGTGATGCATATAAATGATTCAGATGAAAATAAGACACTGGAGCAGAATTAGGCTATTTGGCCCATCAAATCTATTCCGCCATTCAATCATGGCCAATCCATTTTTCCCCTCCTCAGCCCCACTTCCTGGTCTTCTCTCTGTAACCTTTGATGCCATGTCCAATCAAGAACCCATCAAGCTCTGCCTTAAATACACCCAATGACCTGGCCTCCACAGCTGCCCGTGGTAATAAATTCCACAAATTCAGCACCCTCTGCCGAAAGAAATTTCTCTGCATCTCGGATTTAAATGGACGCCCCTCTATCCTGAGGTGTGCCCTCATGTTCCAGACTCCATGGGAAGGGAAACATCCTTTCCACATCTACTCTGTCCAGGTCTTTCAACATTTGGAAGGCTTCAATGAGATTCCCCCCCACCCCCAACCATCCTTCTAAATTCCAACGAGTACAGACCCTGAGTTATCAAACATTCCTTGTATGATGACCCTTTCAACCCCAGACTCATCCTTGTGAACTTCCTCTGAACCCTCTCCAATCCTCAGCACATCTTTTCTTGGATGAGGAGCCCAAAACTGTTCACAATACTCAAGGTGAGGTCTCACCAGTGCCTTATAAAGCCTCAGCATCACATCCCTGCTCTTGTATTCTAGACCTCTTGAAATGAATGCTAACATTACTTTTGGCTTCTTCACCACCGGCTCAACCTGTAAGTTAACCTTCAGGCTGTTCTGCACAAGGACTCCCAAGTCCCTTTGCATCTCTGATATTTGGATTTTCTCCCCATACAGAAAAAATATTTATTTCTATACCAAAGTGCATGACCGTGCATTTTCCAAAATTGTATTTCATCGCATTTCCAATGTTGTGGTTATAGGTGGGGTGGGCTGGTAGGTAACACCACACAAGATACAAAAAATGACAGAGTTAAAGATTGTGGGGAAGGTTTTCAAAGGATTCAGCAGGATTTTAATCAATTTGAAATATAGGCAGATAAATGAGAGGCCGAGGTACATTAGGCAAATGTGAGGTTTGCACTTTGGGAGGTTAAATGTAAGGAAAACATATTGTCATAGTCCCGATTGTTAATCCTCTATCTTGCTTTGATTATGCCTTGATTCCAGTTGTTAATTTCCCATTTACTGCTAATTCGCTTGATGACAGCACACCTGGTCTCCATCAAGAACTGCAGTTTCAGAACCCTGACGTCACAACCACTGGTCGCCAGTTCATTGGTCTTTTCCCTTGTGATAACTTCATTTCCCGACCGCTTAGAATTGTTAGTTCTAAGTTCAGCTCCAGTTTCAAGATATTCCATGAAAACCCGTCTCCGCGTCAAGACTCCGTATCGAGGCTCCATGTCAAGATCCCTCCTGTTTACTGTTCAACGTTCACATCTGCACAGGCGTCCCTACTCAATCTCCGTGCCCGTGTCCTGCAGTTGGGTTCACCTCAATTGTTCCTTGCAACAGAACAAACTGGCCAAAAATGAAACCAGCGGACATCAAGCCCTCATCAGCCAGGGCTCCCTACTAGGCCTGCACAATCAGCTGCTCTGGCATGTTATGGAGAACCTCCGTTCCCTGTCAGTGGATGTAAAAAAGTCAGTGAACAGGTCGACCGAGTATCCGCTCATCTTACCCGTCCTCTGTCTGACCAGCCCGGACAGCCTGCGTGTCGACAATACGACCACTAAGACAGCCGCACATCCCTGAACCAGAACCCTACGCTGGGGATTTGGGGAAGTGCCGGGCCTTTCTTCTGCAATGCTCATTGGTGTTTGAACAGCAGTCATCCACGTACGCCACGGACAGATCAAAGATAGCTTACATCATGGGGTTGTTGCGAGGAAGTGCCTTAGCGTGGGCCACCGTGATTTAGGATAATCAGCTAGAGACCTGCTCTTCATTCCCCACCTTCATCTCAGAAAGGAGGAAGATTTTTGACCATCCCGTCTGTGGTAAAGATGCCACTAAGCGTCTACTCACCCCCCACGAGGGCTCACGCAGTGTTGTCGGATACTCTGTGGAGTTCCGGGTGCTAGCGGTCGACTCGGGGTGGAATGATGAGGCACTCCAGGAGGCATTTCGGCAAAGCCTCTGTGACATGGCAAAGGACGAGTTGGCGGAAAGGGATAATATTAACAGCCTGGATTCATTGATTTCCCTAGCCACCAGGCTGGACAACTGACTCCGAGAGAGTCAGAGGGAGAGGACCGGTCATCCTACACCTTTGGTCACCCCACGGCACGCTTTAGCATCTACTCCCAACCCTAACCTCTCTCCTCCTCCCACTCCTAGAATAGCTCCCGGTCCGGCCGTTTCCACCGCCCCGGGAGAGGAACCAATGCAGCTGGGACCGAGCTGTCTTTCTCCTACAGAGTGACTCTGGAGATTCAGAACAGGGGATTGTCTCTATTGAGGTCAGTCTGGCCATTTTCGTGCTACCTGTTCCCTTCAGCCCAAAAGGGAAGGCTCACCAGTAGAAGGGGGACCCTGGAGAGTCAGACAACATCCCCTTCTGTCCCCCAAACCCGGATGCAGATCCAAGCAACTGTAAGCTACCACCAACAGTCCCTGTCTCTGTCCACCTTGGTGGACTCCGGTGCCAAGGGAAACCTGTTGGATGAAGCTTCCCGGGCCAGAATTCCTCAGGAGCCATTGAGTACCCCTCTGGAAGCCCAGGCACTGGACGGTAGACTTCTGGCCCGAGTCACTCACTGTACACCATCACTGTCTTTGATTCTCTCTGGGAACAGGTACAACTTAACCTAATTTCCTCTCCTTAAGCTTCTATAGTTCTTGGGTACCCCGGTTAAGCCGCCATAATCCCCACATTGATTGGTCCACTGGGAAGATAGAAACATAGAAACATAGAAAATAGGTGCAGGACTAGGCCATTCGGCCCCTCGAACCTGCACCGCCATTCAGTATGATCATGGCCGATCATCCAACTCAGAACCTTGTACCAGCCTTCCCTCCATACCTCCTGATCCCTTTAGCCACAAGGGCCATATCTAACTCCCTCTTAAGTATAGCCAATGAACTGGCCTCAACTGTTTCCTATGGCAGAGAATTCCACAGATTCACCACTCTCTGTGTGAAGGAGTTTTCCCTCATCTCGGTCCTAAAAGGCTTCCCCTTTATCCTTAAACTGTGACCCCTCATTCTGGACTTCCCCAACATCGGGACCAATCTTCCTGCATCTAAAATGTCCAATCCCTCGAGAATTTTATATGTTTCAATAAGATTCCGCCCCCCAATCTTCTAAATTCCAGAGAGTATAAGCCTTGTCGATCCAGTCTTTCATCATATGAAAGTCCTGCCATCCCAGGAATCAATCTGGTGAACCTTCTTTGTACTCCCTCTATGGCAAGAATGTCTTTCCTCAGATTAGGGGACCAAAACTGCACACAGTACTCCAGGTGTGGTCTTACCAAGGCCTTGTACAACTGCAGTAGTATCTCCCTGTTCCTGTACTCGTATCCTCTTGCTATGAATGCCAGCATACCATTCGCCTTTTTCACCGCCTGCTGTACCTGCATGCCCACTTTCAATGACTGGTGTACAATGACACCCAGGTCTCGTTGCACCTCCCCTTTTTCCTAATCGGCCAGCATTCAGATAATAATCTGTTTTCCTGTTCTTGCCATCAAAGTGGATAACCTCACATTTGTCCACATTAAATTGCATCTGCCATGAATTTGCCCACTCACCTAACCTATCCAAGTCACCCTGCATCCTCTTAGCATCCTCCTCACAGCTAACACTGCCGCCCAGCTTCGTATCATCTGCAAACTTGGAGATGCTGCATTTAATTCCCTCGTCTAAGTCATTACTATATATTGTAAACAACTGGGGTCCCAGCACTGAGCCTTGCGGTACCCCACTAGTCACTGCCTGCCATTCTGAAAAGGTCCTGTTTATTCCCACTCTTTGCTTCCTGTCTGCCAACCAATTCTCTATCCACATCAATACCTTACCCCCAATACCGTGTTCTTCAAGTTTGCACACTAATCTCCTGTGTGGGACCTTGTCAAAAGCCTTTTGAAAATCCAAATATACCACATCCACTGGTTCTCCCCTATCCACTCTACTAGTTACATCCTCAAAAAATTCTTTGAGATTCGTCAGACATGACTTTCCTTTCACAAATCCATGCTGACTTTGTCCGATGATTTCACTGCTTTCCAAATGTGCTGTTATCACATCTTTGATAACTGACTCTAGCACTTTCCCCACCACCAATGTTAGGCTAACCGGTCTATAATTCCCTGGTTTCTCTCTCACTCCTTTTTTAAAAAGTGGGGTTACATTAGCCACCCTCCAATCCTCAGGAACTAATCCAGAATCTAAAGAGTTTTGAAAAATTATCACTAATGCATCCACTATTTCTTGGGCTACTTCCTTAAGCACTCTGGGATGCAGACCATCTGGCCCTGGGGATTTATCTGCCTTTAATCCCTTCAATTTACCTAACACCACTTCCCTACTAACATGTATTTCCCTCAGTTCCTCCACCTCACTGGACCCTCTGTCCCTACTATTTCCGGAAGATTATTTATGTCCTCCTTAGTGAAGACAGAACCAAAGTAGTTATTCAATTGATCTGCCATGTCTTTGTTCCACATGATCAATTCACCTATTTCTGACTCTAAGGGACCTACATTTGTCTTAACCAATCTTTTTCTTTTCACATATCTATAAAAGTCTTTACAGTCAGTTTTTATGTTCCCTGCCAGCTTTCTCTCATAATCTTTTTTCTCTTTCCTAATTAAGCCCTTTGTCCTCCTCTGCTGGACTCTGAATTTCTCCCAGTCCTCAGGTGACCCGCTTTTTCTGGCTAATTTGTATGTTTCTTCTTTGGAATTGATACTATCCCTAATTACTCTTGTCAGCCACGGGTGCACTACCTTCCCTGGTTTATTCTTTTGCCAAACTGGGATGAACAATTGTTGTAGTTCATCCATGAGATCTTTAAACGCTTGCCATTGCATATCTACCGTCAACCCCTTAAATATCATTTGCCAGTCTATCTTAACTAATTCATGTCTCATACCTTCAAAGTTACCCTTCTTTAAGTTCAGAACCTTTGTTTCTGAATTAACTATATCACTCTCCATCTTAATGAAGAATTCCACCGTAAGATAGCCAGCTGGAGTCAGTTCTGTCACTCCACTTGTCTACAGTCTGCCCTTCCCCTGTAACAACCACTGTGATCTCCTCTGCCGCTGAAACCCCTGACTTGTCCAGGGTTCCAGTGGAGTACCAAGACCTGGGACAAGTGTTTTGTAAGCAACAGGCCCTTTCCCTGCCTCCACACCGAGTGTACGATTGTGCTATTGACCTCCTCCCCGGAGCTCTTCTACCCACCAGTCGACTGTATAACTTGTCCCGGCCAGAGAGGGAAGCAATGGAGTGAATCTCTCCAGTGAACATTAGTGAATCTCTGGCGGTGGGCATTATCCAAACTTCGTCCTCCCCGGTGGATGCAGGGTTCTTCTTTGTGGGGAAGAAGGATGGTTCACTATGTCCCTGCATCGACCACCAAGGCCTAAATAATGTAACCATAAAGAACAAGTATCTATTGCCCATCATGAACAGCCGACTTTCTTGTCCATCATGCCTTCCACCTTCACGGTATTCCTTTGGACATTATTTCTGACTGGGGTCCCCAATTTGTCTCTCAGGTCTGGAGATCTTCTTGTCAAGCCTTTGGAGCCTCAGTAAGTCTGTCTTCCGGCTTTCATCTGCAGGTGAACGGTCAAACAGAATGGGCTAACCAGGATTTGGAAGCAGCACTTCGCTGCATAACGGCCAATAACCCGTCTGCCTGGAGCACCCATCTCGCTTGGGTAGAGTACGCCCACAACTCCCTGGTCAGCACCGCCACCAGAAGGTCTCCCTCTGAATGGTCCCTCAGTTACCAGCTCCCTCGGTTACCAACCCTCTCTGTTCTCCGCTCACGAAGACGACATTGCTGTGCCTTCTGTTCAGGCCCATCTCCACTGGTGCCGCAGGATCTGGGAAGACACACATGCGGCCCTGTTCCGCTCAGCCGACCGCCACAGGAGGATTGCCGATCGCCATCGTTTTCCTGCACCTGATTATCGGCCTGGGCAGAAGGTTTGGCTCTCTTCTAAAGACAACCCCTTCAAGAACAAGCCCAAGAAACTCGCCCCTCGCTTCCTGGGACTTTTCAAGTTTGAGAGTATTATCAACTCCTCGGCGGTTTGACTCAAACTGCCCAGATCGATGCACATCCATCCTGCATTCCACGTTTCCCAATTGAAACTGGTATCTGTCAGCCCTTTGGAGGGATATAGACCATATGCTAGCAGCTATGCAGTTTAAATTGATATCACTGTCAGCAGAGACAGAACACGCAAAGGAGCCTGCTCCTATACCATATTATGTTCTATGTTAGTACAGGAAATTGGACTCATGTACTCTAAGACTGCTCTTTTCTTGAAATAGAGTAGCTTTACGTGAAAGCACATTAGTGCTAGCTTGGAACTGGCACTAACAAACTTCAGTTTTTTTGAAAGCTTTTTTGAAACAATGTTATGGAGTTTGTTAACGATGTTCAATGCCAGGAAGATGACGGAGCCTTATTTTGAGGCTATTACATTTCATGTGACTGTTCTCCCTCAGTACAACTCTGAAACATTGATTTTGACAGTCAAGCCTCTGGAACAGGGTGTTTTTCTACGACATTCTGAACTATACACTAAGCTCAATAGTTCCCATTGTAATGGAGCTACAGTCATCTAATAAAAAAATAGCAAATTAATTATGACCCTGTTACATACCTCGTGGGTATCTTGTGACTGTCTTATGTCCATGATATAATTGAGTATCTTGTGAGCATGATGTAATGGTCTTGTGATGGTGGGGTGATGTAATTTCCCTGCTGGTGTGAGGTCACGTGATGACATGTTCCCTATAGGTATATAAAAGGGGAAACCCCTGTTATCACGCAGTTCATTCGTTGTTTAGTTCATCAGTTACGTCGTTATGCTGCATATTTGTCTCATGACGCGGTTTCGTTTTAAAGTGGAGTTTTACTTTCTATTGTAAGGTAAAAATCGTTTTGCCAGCGGTTTTGCCAATTGCTGCCAGTTTTTGTTTGTTGTACCTTTGATTTACTTTTACAGTCTAGTATTGGAGAGTGAAGACCTTACTAAAGTACAGGAGCCTGAAGAACTGAGTAAAGTTGGAGTCATTTATAAAGGATCGACCTTATTGAATCTTTGTTCAGGAATAGTGGCCTGCATCTGAGATAACTCCTGCAAGATCAAGAAGGTTTGTGCAGTGTTCACCATCCAGGAAAAAGGTCAATTCCTTTAAGCTGTTTTATTTCCTTCATTGTGAATCCTTTGGATGGGATCAGCAGTAACGTCACGTCTTCGAAGAAATCCGTTTCCAGAGAAGTCTCTCCTTACTGACTGTATAAATCATTTGGACTTTCTTAATTTACCACTTTAAGATCTGTTCCAGAGTTGCCGTATAGCAATTAACTTCCGGTTAAGTTAGTTGTTTGAATACTTTTTGCTATTGTTGAGCAGAGTTTAATAAATGTTAATGTTTGCTTATAAAACCTGACTCAATTCTATATTCATTGTTGCTGGACACGCAACAACCCCAACAGGGAGATCCAGATGTGGCTTGTATACTGTTCGTCCTTTGATACCTTCTGTCATTCATGAAGGTGGTTCCTTTGGATAGCCAGCAAATGGGAAATCAGGGTCATGGCTCACCTTGTGTCATTGCCTCACGAAGGAGTGGTTAGCAGGTACATTCCTTCTAACACCCTGTGAAATTCTATCCATAAAATGAGCCCCCAGTCCAATCTCTGGATCTCCCACTGCTCCCAGTGTGGCCTGTAACTTTATTACCACTGGCAATAGAGATGATTTTATTGATAATTTGTTTTTCAGTTATTCATCTAAAACAGATATTCTTGTGTTTTGGAAATACATCCATCAGAGATCACTTCATTTCAACCTACACAAATTCTGAAAGTAAAAATAACAGTTCAGTTCCTAATAAGTCTGTTCTTTTTCAGTCTAGAACTGAAATTATGGGTGAATAACTTTAAATAAAACCCTTGAATTTAATGCAATAGGAAATTCTAAAAAATATATTTTTGCCATTGACTAATAAGATGGGTCAAAAATGCACATCATAATCTTTGCAATCTTCTAATTGTTTTTTTCAGAGACTTAGAACCACTGTCTAAAACAGCAGCAGTATTGTAAGGGGATTGGAGAGATTGAAATTCTTGACAGAGCTAACAGATTTTTTTCTTCCTATAAAATTGAGAAAGATGTATTATTTTTACCAATAGCGATCTAGGAGCCATACAAAGCTACTGTAGCATATTAAGGTAATACATGGGTATTGATACCTTCTGCTTCTTCTCCGAGAATATTCACCTTGTTGCTCAAAGTTCAAAGCAAATTTATTGTCAGAGTACATGTGCGACATGTAGCCATGAGTTTCTACCATGAGAAACATTTTCTTGTCTACAGTAGCTACAAAGAAGTACAATCGAATCAATGAAAAAACTACACACACAGATGGACAAACAACTCATGATTCGGTGGTTCAAAGGTTCCATTTAATATCAGAGAATGTACACAGTATACAACCTGAAATTCTTACTCTTCACAGATATCCATGAAAACAGAAGAGAACCCCAACGAATGAATGACAGAAAAAGATGTTGAAACCCCAAAGCCCCCTTTCCCCCTCCCACGCTCAATCAGCAACAAAGCATCAACCTCTCCCTCCTGCTCCACACCCATTTCAACAGGAAATGTCAGCTACCAAACAAGCAACAGCAAAGCCCCCAAAGAGAGACCATGATTGGCAGTCCAACAAAAACCATTGTTCACCCTGAAATTCAACATGCCACAGGATCTCTCTCTCTCTCTCACTAACAAGGGACAGAAGGGTGTCACCCCTTTTCCACTGCAAGAGAGGAGACCAACAAACAGTCCCTGTTATGATATTACAGTCTGTTGCGTCACCCTCCTTTTATTCCACGATTCTCCGACTCGAGAATTGGCAGTAAACTCTCCCCACCATCGAGAGAAAGAGAGTGAGAGAGTGATTGCCCAAATACAGAGGGCTCTGACAGGCGCATCCGCTGTCACGATGTACCGTTTCTCCCGTGATGCCTCAGTTGGTAACAGTGGCATAGAATTTATCATTCACAAAGCCACATCCGGAAGGCGCACATCTTTCAGGCCACTCCTGGGTATGTTGAAAACAGCCAGTAGGTGAGCTCTGGAGCGGGAACTACTCCATCGTGAAACACTGTGGTTTGAGTGCAGCTGCAGGTCACAGACTCAGACAGAACCCTGAAAAGGGAAAAAGAGACATTAAAGAGAAGAATTCAAGCTGTTTTCTCAGGTGAGCTTGAAGAAGCCACTATCTGGCGACATCTTAGCCCCAACCGTGGAACTACTGATGTTCAAAAGACAACAAATTATGCAAATACAAAAAGAAAAACAAAATGATAATAATTAATAAGTCATAAATATTGAGAACTTGAGTTGTAGGGTTCTTGAAAGTGAGTCCATGGGTTGTAGAATCAGTTCTGTGTTGGGGTGAGTGAAGTTTTCCACTCTGGTCCAGGAGCCCGATGGTTAAAGGGTAATAGCTGTTCCTGTACCTGGTGGTGTGGGACCTAAGGCTCTTGTACATCCTTTCCAGTGGCAGCAGCGAGAAGAGAGCATGGCCTGGTTGGTGGGATTCCTTGATAAATAATGCTGTTTTCCTGTGACAGCACTCCTTGTAGATAGTGGGGGAGGGCTTTTCCTGTGATGGACTGGGCTGTATTTATTACTTTGTGTAGACTTTTCCATTCTTGGGCATTGGTGTTTCCGTACCAGGTGATGCAACCGGTCAGTATACTCTCCTCCAGCTCTAGAGAGGTTTTCCAGAGTTTTAGATGATATGCTGAATCTTTGCAAACTTCTAAGAAAGTAAAGGCGCTGCCGTGCTTTATTTGTAATGACATTTGCATGCCGAACTTAGGACAGATCCTCAGAAATGACGACACCAAGGAATTTAAAGTTACTGACCTTCTCCACCTCGAATCCACTGATGAGAACTGGCTCATGTACCTTCAGTTTCCTCCTCCTGTAGTGAGTAACCAGCTCTTTGGTTTTGGTGACATTGAGTGAGAGGCTGTTGTTGTGGTGCTGAGGCTCATGTGTTCCAGAGATCCCGAATGTGGTGCTATCTGGAGTTGACCTATCTAGCACTTATTTTCTGGTGGTATCACCCATGGCAGTAAGAGTAAGGGAGAGGTTCCAGTTGAAGAGTGATCCAACCAAGACCTCAGTGGCAGAGCTGGCAGAAGATGATGCACACCACAATGGTCAAGGAGGCAGGGGAAGGCTGCAGCAGTGAAATGCCCTCAGTCGTCTTGAATTCCATGCCAATGAACCTTGACCTCAATCTGTCAAAGATCTGTGGTGGCTGCTCATTGTAAAACAAAGTCATGCACAGGCATTTTTCATTAAAGGAATCCATTCTAACAGCCCACATTAAGTCCCATGGTGATCAGCAAGTGGCAGAATATGTGGATCCTGGTTTGGCCTCTACAGCCTCCTGAAGACTCACCAATAGACAACCCCATAGGAGAACATCATATTGGACTGGACTCCAAGAGTTCCCAACGGGGAGTCCACGGACACCTTTCTTAATGTTTTCTTAATGCCCATGACTTAAAAAGGGTTGGGAATCTCTGGAACAGAAAATATGTACTACTACTACTACTATTACAACAACTACTGCTATTATTACTATGACTACTACTGTTACTACCATTATTACTACTATCACTGTTTTGCTTAATGTTCAAATATAGCTAAGCTGTCGTATACACTTCAGAGAAGATTATCAGTACAGACAAAACTGACATTCCAAGTTTTAATGGCAAGTGAAGTTGACGAATCTACCACTGAATCATGGAAGTAAATTTGATAAGGCAGATTGATTTAGTGGACCCTCACCATCCGGGACCTGCCCTCCACAAGAGTACAGAGACCCTGACTCATCATCTTCCCCTCTACCATCAGATTTCTGAATGGTCCCTGTATCTATGAAAACTATGGATGACAGATGAAATCAAAAATCTAATGGAAGAAAGGAGATGGAAGAAAGCAAATCCTTTGGAATATAAGTCCTTAGATAAAAAAGTTAAAAGCTTATGTCAAAAAGCCAAAGAAGAATGGTTAAACCAGGAATGTGAGCAAATAGAAAGAATCCCTATTACTGATCCAAAAAGGTTACATCAACAAATCAAGAATATCACTGGTAAAAAGCTCCTCTGTTCTTCAGGTGGATGTTTGAAAGCAAAGGACGGTACCATTACCACGGAAAAAGTTGAGATTATGAACAGATGGACTGAGTATATTCAGGAAATGTTTGAAGATGATCGAGACGAAAAACCAGAAATTAAGAAAAATATTGAAGGTCCAAGTATTTTAAAATCTGAAGTTCGTAATGCAATAAATAAGTTGAAGAAAGGAAAGGCAGCAGGTCCTGATGAATTAGTAATAGAACAAATTATCGCCCTTGAAGATTATGGAATTGAAAAACTTACTGATTTAATCAATGAAATTTATGGGACTGGAATAATACCAGAAGAGATGAAAAAATTCAGTATTTATCACTCTTCCTAAGAAAGCTGGAGCAATAGAATGTGAATTACATAGGACCGTAAGTTTAATGAGTCATATCACCAAGATACTTCTAAGAACTTTGATGACAAGAGCTAAAAGTAAGATACAAGCTGAAATAGGCAAAGAACAATGTGGTTTTTTGAAAGACAAAGGTACAAGAAACACAATATTGATGTTAAGGATACTATCAGAACGAGCTATTCAAGTGCAAAAAGAAATGTTTGTTTGTTTTATTGACTACACAAAAGCATTTGATAAAGTGAAGCTCAATAAGTTATTAGAAATATTAGGGAAAACACTAGATCTAGATTTGAAAGACCTCCACCTAATCAAAAATCTGTACTGGGAACAGACCGCTGCTGTAAGAATAGATGGAGAAGTGAGTCAGTTTACGAAAATCAAGAGAGGCGTTAGACAAGGGTGTGTTTTCTCCCCTGATTTATTTAATGTGTACAGTACAGTGAAACAATATTACAAAAAATAAGAGACATCTTGGGAATCAAAGTTGGCGGTGAAAACATCAATAATTTCAGATGTGCAGATGACATTGTGTTAATTGCAAGTACGGAGGATGAACTACAAAACTTAATTGATATAATTGTTGAAGGAAGTGCAAAAATGGGTCTATCTATCAATTGCAAAAAGACAGAATGTATGGTGATAACCAAAAAGAAGGAGAATCCTATCTGCAGGCTGAGAATAAATGGGGAAGACATAAAACAAGTTCAGAACTTTTGCTACTTAGGAAGCTGGGTGACATCAGATGGCAGATGGTGCGACTTGGACATCAAAAGAAGAATAGGGATGGCAAAAGACACCTTTACGAGAATGAGGAGTATACTGACCAATACTAAACTGGGCATGACAACCCACCTCAGAGTACTGAAATGTTACGTTTATCCAGTTATGTTATATGGCTCAGAATGTTGGACAATACCTAGTAACATGAGGAAACGGATTGTAGCAGCAGAGATGTGGTTTTTGAGGAAGATGCAAAGAATATCATGGACAAAACGAATATCTAACGAGGATGTCATGAACAGAGCAAACACAAACACAGAAATAATGTATGAGATCATGAAAAGGCAACATAACTTCATTGGACATGTGATTAGGAAAGAGGAGTTAGAATGCACGGTAATTATGGGAAAGATTGAAGGGAAGAAAGCAAGAGGAAGACAAAGACAAATGATAATGGAGACAGCAGCCAGAGAACTGGAAATGAATACCAATGAATTGTTCCACTTGACCCAATACAGGAGTGTGTGGGCCATGGCAGTCAAAGCTCAAACTGGGCATGGCACCTGATGATGATGATGATGATGATTTTTGAAAACTACCTCATTATAGAAACATAGAAACATAGAAAATAGGTGCAGGAGTAGGCCATTCGGCCCTTCGAGCCTGCACCGCCATTTATTATGATCATGGCTGATCATCCAACTCAGAACCCAGCCTTCCCTCCATACCCCCTGACCCCTGTAGCCACAAGGGCCATATCTAACTTCCTTTTAAACATAGCTAATGAACTGGCCTCAACAGTTTGCTGTGGCAGAGAATTCCACAGATTCACCACTCTCTGTGTGAAGAAGTTTTTCCTAACCTCGGTCCTAAAAGGCTTCCCCTCTATCCTCAAACTGTGACCCCTCGTTCTAGACCTCCCCAACATCGGGAACAATCTTCCTGCATCTAGCCTGTCCAATCCCTTTAGGATCTTATACGTTTCAATCAGATCCCCCCTCAATCTTCTAAATTCCAACGAGTACAAGCCCAGTTCATCCAGTCTTTCTTCATATGAAAGACCTGCCATCCCAGGAATCAATCTGGTGAACCTTCTTTGTACTCCCTCTATGGCAAAGATGTCTTTCCTCAGATTAGGGGACCAAAACTGCACACAATACTCCAGGTGTGGTCTCACCAAGGCCTTGTACAACTGCAGTAGTACCTCCCTGCTCCTGTACTCGAATCCTCTCGCTATAAATGCCAGCATACCGTTTGCCTTTTTCACCGCCTGCTGTACCTGCATGCCCACTTTCAATGACTGGTGTATAATGACACCCAGGTCTCGTTGCACCTCCCCTTTTCCTAATCGGCCACCATTCAGATAATAATCTGTTTTCCTATTTTTGCCACCAAAGTGGATAACTTCACATTTATCCACATTAAATTGCATCTGCCATGAGTTTGCCCACTCACCCAACCTATCCAAGTCACCCTGCATCCTCTTAGCATCCTCCTCACTGCTAACACTGCCACCCAGCTTCGTGTCATCCGCAAACTTGGAGATGCTGCATTTAATTCCCTCATCCAAGTCATTAATATATATTGTAAACAACTGGGGTCCCAGCACTGAGCCTTGCGGTACCCCACTAGTCACCGCCTGCCATTCTGAAAAGGTCCCGTTTATTCCCACTCTTTGCTTCCTGTCTGCTAACCAATTCTCCACCCACACCAATACCTTACCCCCAATACCGTGTGCTTTAAGTTTGCACACTAATCTCCTATGTGGGACCTTGTCAAAAGCCTTTTGAAAATCCAAATATACCACATCCACTGGTTCTCCCCTATCCACTCTACTAGTTACATCCTCAAAAAATTCTATGAGATTCGTCAGACATGATTTTCCTTTCACAAATCCATGCTGACTTTGTCCGATCATTTCACCGCTTTCCAAATGTGCTGTTATCACATCCTTGATAACTGACTCCAGCAGTTTCCCCACCACCGACGTTAGGCTAACCGGCCTATAATTCCCCGGTTTCTCTCTCCCTCCTTTTTTAAAAAGTGGGGTTACATTAGCCACCCTCCAATCCTCAGGAACTAGTCCAGAATCTAACGAGTTTTGAAAAATTATCACTAATGCATCCACTATTTCTTGGGCCACTTCCTTAAGCACTCTGGGATGCAGACCATCTGGCCCTGGGGATTTATCTGCCTTCAATCCCTTCAATTTACCTAACACCACTTCCCTACTAACATGTATTTCGCTCAGTTCCTCCATCTCACTGGACCCTCTGTCCCTTACTATTTCTGGAAGATTATTTATGTCCTCCTTAGTGAAGACAGAACCAAAGTAATTATTCAATTGGTCTGCCATGTCCTTGCTCCCCATAATCAATTCACCTGTTTCTGTTTGCAGGGGACCTACATTTGTCTTTATCAGTCTTTTCCTTTTTACATATCTATAAAAGCTTTTACAGTCCGTTTTTATGTTCTCTGCCAGTTTTCTCTCATAATCTTTTTTCCCCTTCCTAATTAAGCCCTTTGTCCTCCTCTGCTGAACTCTGAATTTCTCCCAGTCCTCAGGTGAGCCACTTTCTCTGGCTAATTTGTATGCTACTTCTTTGGAATTGATATTATACCTCTTTCATACAATTTGTTTATTTATTGATTGATTGATTGATGTACATTGCAGAGTGGGCCTTTCTGGCCCTTCAAGCTGCACTACCCAGCAACCGTGAATTTAATCCTAGCCTGGTCACGGGACAACTTTACAATGACCAATTAGCCAACCAACCAGTCTTTGGGCTGTAGGAGGAAACCAGAGCACCCAGAGGAAACCCACGTGAGTGCTCGGAGAACGTACAAACTCCTTACAGACAGCAGGTACGGTAAACCATTGTGCTAACCACTACACCACTGTGACGCTCCAATTTATTTTTGTAACCTATTGTAATTTCTATGTCTTTCACTGCTGCAGAATAACATATGCAAGCAATAATGAACCTGATTCTGATTCTAATGTAACCCATTGGAATTCCCACTGTACATTCAATTGATATATCAGAAAATATTCTTATGTTTTTGTTCAGCATCCAAGATAATATATGGATGATTCAACCTCTCTCCTTTGTGGAATGCTGTTATCAAACGTATTGTGTTATCTAGCTGTCAGAGAGCACGACTACATACCACAGTATACACTGCTGAGTATTTTTTCATAGCTTCCCTTTTCTACATAAGCACATGTTGGAAGATATTTTCTGCTCACTATTTCTTATTATCTTGTAAAGCAAATTATTAGCATCCACTGTATTTCATTTTTCTATATTATAAACTTGATTTTTAAAATATTTCTCATTTCAGTAGAAGCAATGGAATGTTTCTGCAGTCACTCACCTATAAATGTCAATAGAAATCAAATCTGGAACTTTAATTAAGTGTTATAAATTAAATTTTGTAGTTTGACATTCAGCTTTCCATTATTTTCTCTCTTCTGTCTGCAACTACATTCAACCCCTCTCTCTGTGATCCACTCTGGCATTTAGCACCAATAGATTTTGTTCCCTTTCCTTGTCCTCCACCAAACCTCTCCACTTTGTCTATACTGATGTGGCGCAAGCTCACGTTTTATACTTGCAAGTAACCTGTTGGAGCAATGTGCATGTGGTTGTTGTTCCTTTCCGCACCTTGTGGCACACCAGGCAGCAAAACTTGCTGTTTCTTTAGCATATTTGCCTAGTTCTTTTTAGCAAACTCGAGTTGCTAGCTTGACGCTCTACCCAGCATGGATGGAAAGCGTGTAAGGAGCTGGCCGGATTCGAAACTGGGGCCACTCGCCTCGAAGTCTGGTGAGGATGCCACCACGCCACCAGCCGGCAACGTCCATGTGGTGGCTCACTCGATATTGTGGTGGACAGCATCAGGTATATGTATCTGTTTCAAACACAGTAGGTCACATTATTTTAAAGGTATTTTATGCCAAGTGTCATCAGAGGTTGATCTCCTACCCAAAATCTCAGGTCTAATAAGGGGCAGGGAAATAGATGTGTGGATGTGTGGTAAGGCCACGTAGATCTGAAAGCTCTTCAATCAGAAGGGAAGTGCTGAAACATTACTATGGGCTGAATGGTGGATGGTGTTCATATAGGACTGGCATAAATGGGTGGTTAATAGACAGTGTGAATGGTGAAATTTAAGTCTCATCATTTTAGCATATAGTACTTGCAAAGCATGGAGGAACATCAACAGGAATAAAGTTGGAGAGAGCAGGCGTTGTATCTGTTCTCTGACATCACGTGAATGGAAGGCAGTGAGTTCCCATCCATTGGACGCTTGCTGTTTGGTTGCACTCCATTGCTGGATGGTATGCCAAGCCCAGCGTGTAGAATCATCCATCTGCATTTCCTCAAGCAGGCACAGTGACTGGCATTTAGGAGCTGGTGTGGTGGGGGGGCCAGTTGTGTAACCTGAATGTGATGCGGATTGGCTACAAAGCAAAGAGGATAGCTGATTGCCAATTTTATGCAATTGAAATATGCACAAAGTTCTTTTAGGCCACATAATTTAACTATATTTTAATACAAATAAAGAGGAAATTCCAGGCCAGTGTTACCTCCCTAGATTTCAATCAGATATAGTGTAGGGAACGATTGTGCAGCCAATTGCACCCTAATGTCTGCCCACAGCACACTTTCTCTGCCACTGTAACATATTAGTCTGCATTCTGTATTTTGCTTTTCCCTTGTGCTACCTCGATGTACTGATGTGATGAAACAATCTGTATGGATGGCAGGGAAAACAAAGTTTTTCTCTGTACCTCTGTACATGTGACGACAGGAAACCAATTCAGCAATGTATCGTGATCTTTCAGTTCAGTCCACGGAATGCTTGATTTAAGGTAAATGTACATCACTGGCATAAAATTTAAAACTAGTCATTATTATTCATACTGCATTTTCAATATCTCCAATCAAATTACCTTGATCTCTGGAGAGGCTTCTTTTATTTCCAGCGTAGCTGGAAGTAGAAATTAGGAAGGATAAGTGAAAGTTTCCGACCATGTTTTGATACATGTACGAGCAATTTTTTTCAAAATTCTTAAAAGCAATATTTCACTGAACGATGAAGAATAAAAATCAATTTCTTTAATTTCAACTGCCTGTGAACATATTTGCTCACCACAGATTGCCATTCCTATATGACTTGCTTTGATTTTTTTTGTGTATTGTCAAGGGATACTTACTTCAAAAAATCTTAAGTTGTTTTGTCTGTTAGTTCAGCAAGTTATATTGCTCACATTATTACAGAACCTTCACGCTCAAATGCTGTTTCAGTCTGCTGTTTTAAAATTTACTTTTAACAATCATAAGCTATATTTGTTAATTTATCGTGAAATGTTTTAAGGCAGCTGGTGTCATGCTGGGTCTCATTGTTAGTAGACATTGGTCACTTAAAAGAAAATGGCTCTGCAATCCACATTATCATTACAAGGACACAATCTTATACAATAGAGTGAAAACAAATTGTGTCCCATTTCTGATACAGTGGTGTTTATATAATATGCTGGCATGGTTTGATGAAATTCCGCACTGCAGCACTTGGAAAAACACAGAAAAGGTTTGAATAAAGATCTTGTCAGGAAGCTTTGGCAGATAACTTTCTTTTGTCTTCACTTTTTAGGCACTTTGAGATACTTCAGGGGAAACTAATGAACAAGAGAAGAATTTCAGTTCCTCGATCCTCTTCCACCACCCAGCTGGATTCTGACTGAACAATACCTCAAGTTCAATGACTGGATTTGGTTCCCTATTTCTTATTCTTTATCTAACAAGGATCTGAAATTTTCAGTTAATATCAGCATTTTGGGGCGTATGAAGAACTGCAGTCTGTGTCTACTCCTCAGAAAACTACTTTTAAGGTTCTACTAACATATTCAAAATTCTCCTTTACCAGAGGAAATACTTTCTATCAAATTGGCTTCACTTAAATCATCAAGTTCACCTACTGAATTATTTTATATTTGTTTTTGTTCTGGAAATAGAATTATTTTGTACAATGGGTACCAGCCTCTCTCATTATTTTTTTGAAATGAATATGTTTATGACACTGATGAGAAATAGCTTGTGCTTTTTGCCTCACTATTTACTTTCTGAGGGAGTAATCTGCTTTCTCAACATACACTTACCTAACTTCTATGGGCAGTTTTCCAGTACAATAATGGTGATATATTCAGAAAACCTTGAAAGCTGTAAAGGGCTTAGATGTGTCCTGACACCGTTACAGTTAATTCTTTCATTTTCTACTCCAGTGACCATAAATTACTAGTAAATGTACATGCTGGATTTAAAAGAAAAATTAAGCAGCTAGTGCCTGAATTTGGGATTAGGGGTTTTGCCCTGACAAACTCTCATCACTGAATACTTGACAATAGCATGCTTTGGTGTTTGTGTAACGTCATACAGCTTTTCACTGTAACTTTGACATGATGCCTATTTGCAAATTTCCCTGAGGCATTGTTTATGATAGAGCCTTGTTAAATTGAAAGTAAGAGTGGATGTTTATATGAACAGGAGCTTCAAAAATGTTCTTTAACGATATAATCTAAAAAATAATCAAGATATTCATAGATCCTATTTAATACTAAATGCCAACATTTTGGACATCTCAAGTACTCTGTCAAGTAGTTAAAGACAATATGTTTGCAATGACAACTTTAATGAAATGCACTTGTGAACAATTTTCTGTAGTAAAAGATAAAAAGAAACTTGAGGCAGTGAAATCACTTGCAGATGACATAATGGTTGGTGGCGTTGTGGATAGAGTAGAAGGTTGTTGTAGGTTCTAATGGGACATTGACAGGATGCAGAGTTGGGCTGAGAAGAAGCAGATGGAGTTCAATTCAGTGAAGTGGGACTTTATACACTTTGCAAGATTGAACTTGATGGCAGAGTACAAAGTTAATGGCTGGCTTCTTAGCAACGTTGAGGAACAAAGGGATCTTAGGATCCAAGTCCTTAGATCCCTCAAAGTTGAGATCCCTCAACTGGAGGGTGGCACTGTACTATAGTGGTTAGCACAACGCTATCACAGCACCAGTGACCCAGCTTCAATTTCCACTGTTGTCTGTAAGGAGTTTGTACGTTCACCCTGTAACTACATAGGTTTCTTCTGAGTTCTCTGGTTCTGTCCCACATTGCAAAGATGTGTGGTTTAGTAGGTTAGTTGGTCACATGAGTGTATTTGGGCAGCGCGGGCTCCGTGTGCCAGAAGGACCTGCTATCGTGCTGTATCTCGAAACAAAGGAGCAAAGTTGGGATGTTATGTTGACCTTTAATATTTGGGGGATTGAGTTCAAGAGCCATGAGGTAACAGAACACAGAACATAGAACAGTACAGCACAGTACAGGCCCTTTGGCCCGCAAGGTTGTGCCGACCCTCAAACCCTGCCTCCCATATAATCCTTCACCTTAAATTCCTCCATATACCTGTCTAGTACTCCCTTAAATTTCACTAGTGTATCTGCCTCCACCACTGACTCAGGCAGTGCATTCCACGCACCAACCACTCTCTGAGTAAAAAACCTTCCTCGAATATCCCCCTTGAACTTCCCACCCTTTACCTTAAAGCCATGTCCTCTTGTACTGAGCAGTGGTGCCCTGGGGAAGAGGCGTTGGCTATCCACTCTATCTATTCCTCTTAATATTTTGTATACTTCTATCATGTCTCCTCTCATCCTCCTTCTCTCCAGAGAGTAATTTTGAAGTTCTATAAAACTGTGGTTAGACCACACTTTGAGTATTGTGTTCAGTACTGGTTGCCTCATATAGGAAGGATGTGGAAGCTTTGGAGAGGGTGCAGAGGAAATGTACCAGGATGCTGCCTGGATTTGAGAACATGTCTTACAAGGGAAGTTTGAGCGACCTATGGCTTTTCTCTTTGGAGCAAAGGAGGATGAGAAGAGACTTGATAGAGGTGTACAAGGGGCATAGACAGACAGGATGGCCAGCATATTTTCTCTGATGACAGGTCTCAGCCTGAAACTTCGACTGTTTATTTCCATCCGTAGATGCTGCTTGATTTGCTGAGTTCCTGCAGCATTTTGTGTGTTGCTAAAGATTTCCAACACCTTCAGAATCTGTTGTGCCTTCCTTCTTCCGCTAGTGTAGCATAATAAGATAATGGAATGTGCTGCAGTGTCCATTTGAAGGAATCACTTAAGTATTATTTATTCTTCATCCTTGGGCTGGTGTTGGGAATGTGATTAAAATGTGGCTTCGATTGTTTAATTACATAGCTAATACAATGCCGATCCCATCACTGTTAATGGATTTTAAAAGTAATTAACTCTGTACTTCGACAATATTTCAAAATGCTGCCTTGCTTGGCAAGAATGATGAGCTGATAGCAATGCAAGAATTACAAGAGTCTAAGACTGGATAATGCAGCTACAGAAAGGACGTTATAGAGCATAGAACATAGAATAGAACAGCACAGTACAGGTCCTTTGGCCCACAATGTTGTGCCAACCCTTAAACCCTACCTCCCATATAACTCCTCAGCTAAAATTCCTCCATATACCTGTCTAGCAGTCTCTTAAATTTCACTAGTGTATCTGCCTCCACCACGGACTCAGGCAGTGTATTCCACGCACAAACCACTCTCTGAGTAAAAAACCTTCCTCTAATATCCCCCTTGAACTTCCCACCCCTTACCTTAAAGCCATGTCCTCTTGTACTGAGCAGTGGTGCCCTGGGGAAGAGGCACTGGCTGTCCACTCTGTCTATTCCTCTTAATACCTTGTATACTTCTATCATGTCTCTTCTCATCCTCCTTCTCTCCAAAGAGTAAAGCCCGAGCTCCCTTAATCTCTGATCATAATGCATACTCTCTAAACCAGGCAGCAACCTGGTAAATCTCCTCTGTACCCTTTCCAATGCTTCCACATCCTTCCTATAGTGAGGCAACCAGAACTGGACACAGTACTCCAAGTGTGGCCTAACCAGAGTTATATAGACCTGCATCATTACCCTGCGACTCTTAAACTCTATCCCTCGACTTATGAAAGCTAACACCCCATGAGCTTTCTTAACTACCCTATCTACCTGTGAGGCAACTTTCAGAGATCTGTGGACATGTACCCCCAGATCCCTCTGCTCCTCCATACTACCAAGTATCCTGCCATTTACTTTGTGCTCTGCCTTGGAGTTTGTCCTTCCAAAGTGTACCACCTCACACTTCTCCGGTTTGAACTCCATCTGCCACTTCTTAGCCCACTTCTGCATCCTATCAATGTCTCTCTGAAATCTTTGACAATCCTCTACACTATCCACCACACCACCAACCTTTGTGTCGTCTGCAAACTTGCCAACCCACCCTTCTACCCCCACATCCAGGTTGTTAATAAAAATCATGAAAAGTAGAGGTCCCAGAACAGATCCTTGTGGGACACCACTAGTCACCACCCTCCAATCTGAATGTACTCCCTCCACCACGACCCTCTGCCTTCTGCAGGCAAGCCAATTCTGAATCCACCTGGCCAAACTTCCCTGGATCCCATGCCTTCTAACTTTCTGAATAAGTCTACCATGTGGAACCTTGTCAAATGCCTTACTAAAATCCATATAGATCACATCCACTGCACTACCCTCATGTATATGCCTGGTCACCTCCTCAAAGAACTCTATCAGGCTTTTAGACATGATCTGCCCTTCACAAAGCCGTGCTGACTATCCCTGATCAGACCATGATTCTCTAAATGCCCAGAGATCCTATCTCTAAGGATCTTTTCCAACAGCTTTTCCACCACAGACGTAAGGCTCACTGGTTTATAATTACCTAGACTATCCCTACTACCTTTTTTGAACAAGGGGACAATATTTGCCTCCCTCCAAATCTCCGGTACCATTCCCATGGACAACAAGGACACGAAGATCCTAGCCAGAGGCTCAGCAATCTCTTCCCTAGCCTTCTGGAGCAGTCTGGGGAATATTCCGCCCCGGGGACTTATCCGTTCTAATGTATTTTAACAACTCCAACACCTCCTCTCCCTTAATATCAACATGCTCCAGAACATCAACCTCACTCATATTGTCCTCACCTTCATCAAGTTCCCTCTCATTGGTGAATACCGAAGAGAAGTATTCATTGAAGACCTCGCTCACTTCCACAGCCTCCAGGCACATCTTCCCACCTTTATCTCTAATTGCGTTTATAATAAATGCATTTTCCTTTCATTCACTAGCTTTGCAACGGTGATTACATAAACAAGATCAACGCAGTAGAAATTGTATCATACAAAATATATGATCTTGTTCTCAAAATGTTCTCATTATATAATCATTGCCTGGAAATCATCTTGTGAAATATTATAATAATAGTGTAAATGAAATTCACACTATAATAAGATATAATTAAATAATAGGAAAATATTACAATTTTGTTTATATATTAGTTTTGTCAATATCATTTCAATGCTTTAAAGATTTTAAAATTAATCTGGTGATGTTTTATACATAAACATGTTTCATACACTGACGTATAAACAAATACTGGTTCTTCTTGTGGAGTCTCTGCTTGGTTGGTACTGTCACAGATTTTGGGTCTTCTCTTAGTAATACTGATGGGGTCTGTAAGTGATTCTGTATCTTATGTTCAGGAATGCGCCTGCAATACTCAATATCTGGAAGAAACCACCATAAGCATGGAGAAAGAGAAAGCAAACCATGTCTCTGTACGTCTTCTCCATGTGAATTCTAAATTCAGCAGGTAGAAATTACCCAGACTAACCTGTCAAAGAGTGAGCAGAGCATGAGACAGGTACAGGAGGTCCAAGACTTGATCAAAATGGGATCTCAGGCCTTAATTACTTCACATCCATTAGCTACAAACACCTGCTACTCACCAATATTGTTCCATTGTAACTCTGACAATGGCCCTTGAACGGGTCCCATGAAAACCTGTACTGGATGGCAGAGATAGATGATTTTATGATTTCTGTAGAAATGGAAAAAACACTCCTGCTCCTCCTGATAACACAGGATGGATTTATTAATTTATTTTAAAAGGTTGGCAGCTGTATATTTTGTGAAATTGGAAAATGGAACAGTAAGGCAGTTTCCTCAGAGGATGCAAAATTCATTGTCATAATGTTCTGGAGTTGTAGAGTGCCGAAATGGATGTGCCTCCCACCCCCCAACCAGGATGACCTGTTTGCCCATCCATGCTAATCGCATTCACTTACATTAGGACTAGCTTTCTATACCTTGCCATGGTTAAACAGAAAGAGCCACTTTTGCATAATTTCCATATAAGAAATTATTTTCATATATCAACCCATTAAATATGGGATATTTTACCTAAATCATAGGAATTATTCCTGAGTTACCAACAGCATATGCCACTGTGAAACAAAAGAATACTTTAGTAACTACTTACCAATTGTATTGCTGAATCTGAGTTACCCAAATTGTAGGCATAACAGTCATAGAAAAGTACAGCACATAAACAGGCCCTTTGCCCCGTCTAATCCATGCCAAACCACTTAAGCTGCCTAGTTCCATCGACCTTTATCTGTCACCTGGGGCGGATATGGCCCAAGTGCGGAGTGAGAGACACTGAAGTGGGTCGATATTTCGCAGACTTTATTGCGAACAGTGTTAAAGGGAAAAGAAAACAATAAACACTAAGCCAAACAGGACCGTTAACTAAAACTCTCAAACAGAAAATGAAGCTTACACTGCGGTTGAAAAGAGCAACTAAGAATAAAATGAATACCACTGATCTTCAGAGTCAGTTGACTTGACAGTCCAATTTCTCAGGCAAGGCTGAATACAAACGGGCAGCCAAACATTGCTGTGCTGTGTCCAAGTCTCGATAACACTATGACGGAATGAATGGAGTTAAATACTATCACAAAGAAATAATTAGCTGGCACATACATATTCATGAGCGCAATTGCTGTATCTGCTGTGCTGCTGAATCTGTGGTTGTGACATTACCGGGGCAATAGCCATCCATGTACCTATCCAAACCTCTTGAAATCGAGCTCGCATGCACCATTTGTGCTGGTAGCTCCTTCCAAACTCTCATGACCCTCTGAGTGAAGAAGTTTTCCATGGTGTTTCCCTTAAAGGTTTCAACTTTCATCCTTAACCTCTGGTTGTATAGTACAAATTTTCAGATAATGCATAGATATTGTTATTCTTGCAGAATAGTTTTTTTACTCCAAACTTTTTTTAAACTTGCCTCAGGAACTTATAAACTGTGTAGTTTGCCTTTGTATAGAAAATGAAATTATTAAAAATGCTCAGCAGAGTTCTGTCACAGGTTTGTCGACAAAATGCACAGGAGTTCCTTTTAAATATTTATGAACAGGAAAACTGAGGATGTTAAGGAAACCATTTCCAGATATTCTGACACACAATAAGTCTATTGATAATTACGCTCGTGACCTGCTTGTTGAGAACTGTTGATCAATGGTACTTAACATAGTACACTACAGGAAGAGGTCCTTCAGAACATGACGTCTGCGCTGACTGTGATGTCGATATAAGCTGCACATCTACTTACATATATCTATATCCCTCCATTCACCACCTGTTCATGTTCCTACTTGAGTGCCTCTTAAATATTGTTATCATGTCTGCTTCCTCCACTGTTGTGTAATTAATATTTCAGTAATATTTGAATTATATTGCAAATATATTGTTTGATTAAGCATTCTTCGTTTCCTTACATACTTCATCACAGGTTATATATAAATCTATATGTTATACGTTAAGAGCATATATCATTACGCCACCACATCATATGTGCTTGCCTCACTAAAGTAAAACATATTCATCCTGGTTCCCATGTTTTCATTTTGATTAGTTTCTCAAGTTACAAAACAGAATAATGGCAATGAGGTAGTTTTAAAATGAACATGAGAGGATTACCTACCTGTTGACGTGCAGGACATTTTCTTTTTCTTCGCAAAGGGAGAGCGATGCTCAAGTTAAAAAAAAAGGCAGAAAATGGACAAAATTCACAGGTTTGTAAACAGTGTGATAATAATAAATAAATAAATAAATAGAAAGCATAAATATCTGGCTATATTGGAAAGATAGATGTACACCGGATACCTGCATGATGTAAATTGAATGTATTTTGAAGCAAATGACATAGCCAATGAAAAGTGAAAGCCAGATTGCAGCGTGTAATTGGTGAAAAAGCAGACAGTTTGCTTAGAAGTTTGACTGCTCCAGCCAAACCAGCCGAAATGAGCTTTGCTGATGTTGTGAAAATAACGCAGGAACATTTAGACCTGAAACCATTGTTGATTGTAGAACACTTGAGGTTCCATTTCAGCTTACGTGACTGAACTGAAGAAGTTGTCTGAGCATTGTCAGTTCAGTGATAGGCTTAATGGGGAAGGAGGGAGTTAGATATGGCCCTTGTGGCTAAAGGGATCAGGGGTATGGAGGGAAGGCTGGTACAGGGTTCTGAGTTGGATGATCAGCCATGATCATACTGAATGGTGGTGCAGGCTCAAAGGGCCGAATGGCCTTCTCCTGCACCTATTTTTAATGTTTTCTATGTTTTAATGATGCACTGAGAGATTGTTTAGTTTGTGGAATACATTTGAGGATATAATGAGTGCAGTGGATAGAAGGGAACAGACAGACATTATTTATTTGGATTTCCAGAAGGCGTTCGATAAAGTGCCGCATAAAAGACTTATCCATGAGATAAAGATGCATAGAGTTGGGAGTGAATAGAGGATTGGTCAACTAATAGAAAGCAGAGAGTCTCCTTTCTTGAGGAAGGATATACTGGCTTTGGAGGTGGTGCAGAGGAAGTTCATCAGGCTGATGTCAGAGATGAGGGGGCTAGACTATGAGGAGAGATTGAGTTGCTTGAGACTGTACTTGCTGGAATTCAGAAGAATGAGAGGAGATCTTATAGAAACATAAAATGATGAAAGGTATATATAAGATAGAGGCAGGAAAGTTGTTTCCACAGGTAGGTGAGACAAGAACTAGGGAGCATAGCCTCAAGATTCGGGGGGGGGGGGTAGATTTAGGACAGAGATGAGGAGAAAACTGCTTTTCCCTGAGGGTGGTGAATCTGTGGAATTCTCTGCCCAATGAAACAGTGGCGGCTTCCTCAATAAATATATTTGAGACAAGGTTGGATAGATGTTTGCATAGTAGGGGAATTAAGGGTTATGGGGAAAAGGCAGGTAGGTGGAAATGAGTCCATGGTCAGATCAGCCATGATCTTATTGAATGGTGGAGCAGGCTTGATGGGCTGGATGGCCTACTCCTGCTCTTTTTTTCTCTTATGTTCTTCTATCTTACAAGAAAACATCCAAAAACAGCTCCTAACTGAGGCACAACTCACATTTAAAGTGTAGCTGAAATTGCTGCATCAATGGACGCAGCAGCCAGAGAAGCAATTGTGTTGCAGCCAGGAATGAAAATGAGAGTGAACTGCCAAACAGGAACCTGTCTGGCCAAATACTTTATGCTACTGTTGCGGCAGGAGCTCACATACACCAGACCAATGAAGGTTTAAAGACGAAACTGGCAGAAAGTGCAACCAAGTAAGACATATACAAAGAGAATGCCAGGCAGACAAAAATAATAAGCTGAGTTGCAATTTTAAAAAGAGCACTGATCTGCATTCCGCTGTTGAAAAATTTGAGAGTGACACATGTCTGGGTTGCCTTAAGATTTACAATATGAAAACTAACAAGAGACAAGCAACATGGTTTACACCAGAAGTGAATGGCAAAGTTATTAAAATGGAATTAGGCGCAGGTGCAGCCATTTCAGTCATTCTACAAAATGAATTTGGATGGCACTTCAAAGATGCTGAATTGAAGCCTGCAGATATCCAGTGAAGAATTTATACTGGAGAAAAGATAACTCCTGTGGGAATGACATTTGTAGCATTGAAATACAACAACTAAAAAGCCACATTGGGCTTGTATGTGGTAAAACCAGGAGGGCCAGCGTTGCGAGGCTATGATTGGCTGAGACAACTACAATCTGATTGGAGAGCCATTCACCATTTGCATGCCACAGCTCCTGCAATAGACTCAACTGAAAGCAAATTAAGAAAGGTAGTAGATGATAACACAGCAGTGTTCAAGGATGGCACTGGAAAAAAGATCAAACACATCAACAGTAAAATTGTGCTAAATGAAAATACCACACCCAAGTTTTAGAAAGCCTAACTATTCCTTTTACCATCCATGATAGAGTAGCCAATGAGCTAGATCATAAGAAGCATGAAGGATTTCTTTCCAAGGTTGTGCAGAGCCCATGGGCAACACCAGTGGCCCCAGTAGCCAAGAAGAATGGGTTTGTCAGGACCTGTGGCGATTTTACAGTCACTGTCAACCCAGTACTGAGAGTAGATCATACCCTCTGCCAAGGATAGAGGATATCTTTGCAAACCTTTCTGGAGGAAAACACTTCAGCAAAGTAGACTTAACTGAAGCTTGCCTACAGATGGAGAAGGAAAAGGAGTCCAAATTATTTCTGACCATAAACACTCCAAAAAGCTTTATTGCTGTAAGAGGATTTTTGGAGTAGCATCTGCACCTTCACTCTGGCAGCTAGCTATGGACCAGGTGATGCAAGGCTGCCCAGGTACTCAGTGTTTCTTGGATGACATGATTGTTACCAATGAGGATGGCAAAGAACCTCTCCAAAATTTCATGACAGTGTTAAAAATATTAGAAGATTATGGGCTCAGAACACAGTGCAACAAGTGTGAATTCTTTAAACCAAGCATCACTTACTGTGGTCACACCATTGATGCACAAGAATTACACAAGTGTACTGAGAAAATTCAAGCAGGGGTGAATTCAAACAGAAGCCAAAGGACATGTCATAAGTTGCAGTCCTTTTTAAGACTTGTTAATTACTATAACAGGTTCCTGTCAAACCTGGCTACTATGTTCTGTATCTTGAACTCATTACTACAGATTGGGCAGAAATGGCAATGGACAGAGCAGTGTGAGGTGGCTTTCCAAAAAGTAAAGGAAATGGTGATGTCAGGCTCTGTACTCACATGTTATGACCCATATTGTCCTTGCCTCATAATATAGGTGTAGTCATGTTACATGTTATGAGTGATGGGAGTGAACACCCCATAGGCTTTGCATCATGTTCCCTTACCACAGTAGAGAAAAACTAGGCACAGATTGACAGAGAGGCATTGAGTTTAGTTTGGGTTGTAAAACTTTTCAACCAGTCTTTGTTTGGAAGAGAGTTTACCCTCTTTACTGATCATCAACTACTAGTGTCCATTTTTAATCCATAGAAGGGTGTTACACTAGAAGCAGCAGCACAAATGCAGAGATGTCTCTGTTTCTTGGAGGATACAATCCAGAATCAAATTCAAGAGGACAACTAATCACGGAAATGCTGACGAATTGTCCCATTTACCCTTAGAAAATTACAGCAGAGGTTATCCAAAGGGAAACCAGAAAAGACCCAACACTTTCTCAGGTCTACATGGCAACCCAAATTGCCTGGAATATGCAGCTCCCCCATTTTTCCAGTTCCCCCATTTTTACCAGTGTCTGGATGAATTTCCCCTCGACAAGGAATGCCTTATGTGGGGATTGAGAGTTGTATCATCCTAACTGAGAGCTAAAGTGTTGAAGGAGCTACATGCCAATCATCTAGGCATGCTCACAATGAAAGCATTGACTCAAAGCTTTGTCTGGTGGCCTGGCTAGATCAGCAGATCGAGCAGCTTGCCATGTTCTGTTCAAGAAGCCAATATGCCCAGAAGATACCAAGAACAGTGCCTCTCCATCCTTGGAAATGACCTGTATTGCCCTGGCAGAGGTTCATGTGGATTTTTCTGGTCCATTCATGGGCACAAAATTCATGGTAGAGGAAGATGCAGCCACAAAATGGCCGTAAGTGTTCCTAATACCCTCTACTACAGTCTCACACACTGTTGTGTTGAGAAGCCTCTTCTCAAGGACCAGTATCCCAGATCAATTAGTCAGTGGCAATGGACCACAGTTTGTTGCGGAACAGTTTCAATCATTCCTGAAAATGAATGGAATAAGACATATTACATCTGCACCATATCACCCAGCTACAAATACCTTGGTGGAAAGGTTTGTCCAGAGGCTAAAGAATGCTCTGCGAGAAATGTCAGCAGAACACACTGCACTGACACAATCATAAGCTTGCCAATTTCGTCCTTGCGTATCCCAGTGCAACACACTCCACAGCCAACAATTCACCAGCTATGCTGTTCCTGGCTCGTCCCTTGCACTAACACTTGGATCTTCTCAAACCCAGTTTCAGAAGGAGAATGCAAGACAAACAGCCGAGCCAGATTGAGGGCTCCTCAAACAAGAAGGATTAATGTTTTAGTCTTGGATAAACAGTCCTGGTGAGGGAGTACAGAGGTAATCAAGTGTGGGTACTTGGAAAGATTAAAGACAGAACAGGACCATTCTCCCACTCTCCCACACAGTGGAGATAGTATCTGACGGCATCTGAAGATGACACATCAATCAGTTGAGGATATAAGTCAATTGTTAGAGAAGAAACATATCCAGAGACCCCCCCCCGCCCCCAATCAGGAAAGATGTTATTCCGCTGGAGTAAGAAATTCCGCACAGATTAAATCTTTAGGCCTGAAAGGGGCAATTTAAAACTTACTATGCTGTGATATACATAATATGTATTTATACTGTATATAGACGACTGGAGAGAAATATGTTACACATTTGAGTTGAGATGCATTCTATATTGAGTTGGGGTTTTTAGCTCAGCAGAGAGGAACATTATGTATTCAATATTTGAGTAAAATTGTAAGTATATTGTTTGATTAAGCGTTCCTTGTTTACATAATTCATGTAGGGATATGTGTACAAGTACATGAATGGCATACATCATTTCACTACCACATCAAATGTGTGCGCCTTACTAATGTAAAATTAAGTAGACACATTCATTCCAGCTCCTGTGCTTTACTTTCAATTAGTTTCTCAAGTTACAAAACGTAACATCCACTTTCCCCAGCAGTGTGTTCCAGGTACCATTCTCTACTGCATAGTAAATTGTCTTTAAACAACTCCACTCTGATCTGAAACCTATGTCCTCCAGTATTCCACCAACCTTTGTGTTGCCTCCAAAATTTACCAACCCTCCATCTACAAGTCAATCCGTCAATTATGTATATTACAAAGAAAGTACCAGTTTATTTAATTGTTACGGTAATGTTTTGGGTAATTGTAGTTCTTCATTTTCTTGTCAGTCTTGAAGAAGAGTCTCAGCCCGAAATGTTGACTGTTTATTGATTTTCAGAGCTGGTGCCTGACCTGCTGAGTTCCTCCAGTATTTTGTGTGTGTTGATCAAGAGTTCCAGCACCTGCAGAATTTCTTGTGTTTATGATTCACTCTCTTATTCTTAGTTTCTGATAAATCACTTTCTTTTGGTGCCAAGTTTGGACTGGGCACAGCAGGAATCTTACTTGAGTTGCTTGGCACTCTAGGAAGCTGATGTGCACTCTTGGCCTGGGATGTTGCCTGGCCCGGACACCTTATAGAATTCAAAGTTTGCCATGATCCCACCAGACACGTTACATAACCTGTACGTATTGACCCTGATAAATCAAGTCATCAGAGAGTGGGGCCTGGAAATGTGTAAGACCGTTGCAGCTGTAATGCAGGATTTCCATGTCACATATATACAACGGCATCTTTGTAGAAACTCTTAAAGAGATACGTGGAGCTTAGAAAAATCAAGGGCTATGTGGTAGGGAAATTCTAGGCAGTTTCTAGAGTAGATTTCATGGTCGGCACAACATTGTGGGCCGAAGGGCCTGTAATGTGCTGTAGATTTCTATGTTTCTATGTAGAACTAGCAGGAAATATACCAAACAGACAAGTTTCAATGCTAATCCCAGGGAATGGTATTTTACAGTGAATCTTCTAGAAAGAGACCTCTTGTAAGGAAAGAGGACAGTGTCTATCCCACTGTTGCCAAACCCTTAAATGGACCTCTTGTACACAATCTACCTTGTTATGATCTTCACTTTACTGCTATCTGCATTGCACTTTTTTTTGGCAGCTTTTACACTTTCCCTCTTCTCATTATTACCATCACGGAGGAGGTGCAGGAGCCTGAGGATGCATATTTAATGTTTTACGAGCAGCTTTTTCCACTCTGCCATCAAATTTCTAATGGTCCATGACCCTACGAACACTACCTCACCATTTTCCTCTTCTTTTTGCACAATTTATTTATATTTTTATATACTTCTTATTTTCACTTACAGTAATATCTTTCTGTATTGCCGCCACAAAACAATTACTTTCATAATGCATGTCTGTGATAATATTCTATTCTGCACTGTGTTTTTATTTTACCTTCTTCTAGCTCAATGCACTGTGTAATGTTTTGATCTGTATAAACAGTATGTAAGACAAACTTTTCACTGTCTCTTGGTACATACAACAAAAATAAATCAATAGCAACTAACACCATACCAATACCTAATACAAGAGTTGTGTGATGGAGTCTCTGTTGCAGGTCTGTGGACAGGGAATCAGGGGTATGTGGATAGGCAGTAGACCATAAGACATAGGAGCAGAATTAGGCCATCTGGCCCAATCAAGTCTGCTCCACTGTTCAATCATGGCTGATCCTTTTTTTCCTCCTCCTCAACCCCAGTTCCAGGCCTTCTCCCCGTAACCTTTGATGCCATGTCCAATCAAGAACCTATCAATCTCTGCCTTAAATATACCCAATGACCTGGCCTCCACAGCTGTACGCGGTAACAAATTCCATAAATTTGCCACTCTTTGGCTAAAGAAATTTCTCCACATCCCTGTTTTGAAAGGCGCCCCTCTATCCTGAGGCTGTGCTCTCTTGTCCTAGACTCTCCCACCATGGGAAACATCCTTTCCACATCTACTCTGTCTAGACTTTTCAACATTCGAAAGGTTTCAATGAGATCCCCCCTCATCCTTCTGAATTCCTGTGAGGCAAGCCCAGGGCCATCAAAAGTCCCTCATATGATAACCCTTTCATTCCTGGAATCATCCTAGTGAACCCCCCCGAATCCTCTCCAATGCCAGCACATCTTTTCTAAGATGACGGGCCCTAAACTGTTCACAATATTCAAGGTGAACTCTCACCAGTGTCTTATAAAGCCTCAGCATCACATCCTTGCTCTTGTATTCCAGACTGCTTGAAATGAATGCTAATGTGGCATTTGCCTTCCTCACCACCAACTCAACCTGAAAGGTAACTTTTAGGGTGTTTTGCACAAGGACTCCCAAGTCCCTCTGCATCGCAGATTTCTTGATTTTCTCCCCATTGAGAAAATAGTTTGCACATTTATTTGTACTACCAAAGTGCATGTCCGTGTATTTTGTAATCTGCAATATTCATCATAGACATCCTGATGGCAGATTTTGTCAGACCTGTCACTGAACTGTTAAAAGGCTGCTTCAAGGCAAAGGTCTCTTCTACAACTTTCCAAAGGCTTTTGGAATGCCTAACATTTTGATTGTCCCCCTGTTACAAATCCATCATCCTTTTAATCCCTTTTCAAAGGTTCAAAGGTTCATTTAATGTCAGAGAAATGTATACAATATACATCCTGAAATGCTTTTTCTTCGCAGCCATCTACGAAGACAGAGGAGTGCCCCAAAGAATGAACGACAGTTAAATGTTCAAACCCTAAAGCCCCCTCCCAGCTCCCCCCCACGCGTAAGCGGCAGTGAGCAACAATCCCCCTCTCCCATTGGCAAAAATAAAGTGCACCCGCTACCAGCACTCAGGCACGAGCAAAGCAATAGCAAAGACACAGACTTGCAGTTATCCGAAAGACTACATTGTTCACCCGAAAATTCGACATGCTGCAGCTCTCTCCTAATAAGGGAGAAAGAGGTTGACTCCATTTTCCAACGAGCGGGGAGACATAACGAACAACTCGCTGGTTGACGATGTTAAAAGTCTGTTACGTCGCTTTTTCCGAGCTCTGTGCCTGGAGACCACAAGGATCCCGGGTCGCCAGGCACACAGCAGATGTTCCAACTCTCCCAACAACACACGGATCTCCTGTGGCGACACCGACCCTTGATTCACCAGTCTCCAGTTACTCAAGATCCTAGGCTTCTGAAACTGTGCCGAAATCTTAGGCCGAGACTTTGGCGTGCCGAATAGCGGTCGATTGTGGAACCCGGAGAGCGGGTCCCATTCCCGCAAAGAACCGTAGTCAGCGTGTAACTAACAGATTAGACATATAGGTAAATAGGTAACAAACATACACTTCATTTCTATCTATTTAAAAATGAATTTGGTCTATTTAGATGCAGGCTGAATATTTAAAGTTCAAAGTAAATTTATTGTGAAAGACATTGTTGTTCCTTTCTGCGCCTTGTGGCGCATCAGGCAGTAATTTGTCATTTCTTTAGCCTTTTTGTCTGCTTTTTATGAGGTCAAGTTGCTAGCTCGATGCTCAACCCAGCACGGACAGAAGGCGTGCAAGGAGCCGGCCAGATTTGAACTCAGCACCACTCGCCTCGAAGTCCGGTGTGGATGCTGCTACACCACCGGCTGGCTGTCAACGTACACATACTGTATGCCACCATATATGACCATGAGATTCACTCTTTTGAAGGGATTCATAGAAACACAATATAAGGAATAAAAAGCTGTACGCAAAGATCAGCTGGCAAGTTGTACAAATACAAAAAAAGAAACAATAATAATAATAAATAAATAATACTGAGAACATGAGTTGTAGAACCCAAGAAATTGAGTCCATAGGTTGTGTTCCATAATCAGTTCAGTATTGTGGTGAATGACGTTATCCACTCTGGTTCAGGAGCCTAATGGTTGAAGGGTAATAACTGCTCCCTATGCTGGTGGTATGGGACATAAGGCTCCTGTACATCCTTCCTTGTGTCATCAAGACAAAGGAAATGGTCATCAACGTTAAGAGAAATATTAAGGGTTCATCAGCAGCTCAGCTGTGGAAATTGTGAGCAGTTTCAAACTCCCTGGAGTGCACATCTTCCACAAAATCTAGTGGCCCCAGAAGACATCCTACACGATCAAGAAAGCTCACCAACCTCTCTACTTTTTGGGGTGCCTGAAGAGAGCTGGACTATGCACAGCAAAACTCATGTCCTTCTACAGATGCACAGTAGGGAGCATCCTAACAAGCTGTATCTCTGCTTGGCAGAGAATCTGCACTGCAACAGACAGACAGGCTCTACAATGGGTAGTCAAAACTGGCCAGTGCATCTCTGACAACAGCCTACCTACCCAGGGAGGAGGCGACGTAGTACCAGACTGAAAGGCAATTACTTTCCCTTAAGCTAATCAACACTTCTACCCACTAACTCATCCCACAACACTCCAACCACCACAATTTTATCATTTCCTGTCAGAAACTAGACTAAGAACTGAAGGGTCTTGGCCCAAAACGTTGGCTCTTTATTCCTCTCCATAGATGCTGCCTGACCTGCTGAGTTCCTCCAGCATTTTGTGTGTGTTACTCTGGACTTACAGTATATACAGATTCTCCTGTGTTACTGAGAGCTATCAGCATCCATTGAGTAGTACTTGCTCCCTCTGCAATGTTGACTGTCTGCGTTTTCGCCAAACATGGCAGTGAACCCACACACTCATCATCATCTGTGTTTTTTGTTGCCAGATATTTTTCAACAAATTATATTTCCCACAATGGCGTTGAGGGATTGGAACTCCCATACCCCTGTGCTTAACCCATACCTCTGAATTACTAACAACACAGGTAATAGGAAAGCCCAGGGAATAACAGGCAGGCTAGACAATATCTGTCAAGTGTAAAAGAGAGTTCATGTTTTATGTCAATAACCTTTCCCTATGCCAGAGATGCAACAGACAGTAATTGAGCAAAGGGGCAGAGAGAGATGGCAGATGAAGAAAAAGCAAAAAGGAAGGTGTATGATTAAATAACAGTCAAAAACTGTGGTTGCTAGAAATCCAAGACAAGAGAAACCGAAGGAAATGGAGAAAGAAGAGATTCTGAAGATGCTGGAAATCCGGTTCAACACACACAAAATATTGGAGGAATTCAGCAGGTCAGGCAGCATCCATGGAGGGGAATGAAGAGCCAACATCTCAGGCTGTGACCCTTCACCAGGACTGGAAATAAAGTGGGTGGAAGGCAGAATAAAAGTGTGGGGGGATAGGGGAGGTGTAACTTCTTCTTCAGTTCTTTTCCTTCCCCACCTATCACCTCCCAGCTTCTCACAATTTCTCCCCCTCCTCTACCCTCCTGTCTTCCTCCTCTCACCTGGATTAATCCATCACCTGCTTCTCCCCAGATTCTACACGGCCTCAAGCAGTGCATTCCAGGTAGCTCCCACTCTCTGCATGAAATTTCCTCTCATATCCTCTCTAAATCTGCTTCCCCTTCCCTGAAACATATGTCTACCTCTGAGGGGGACTTATCTTAAAAATACGCCTCATAATTTTGTCTACCACAACTACATCTCCTCTTACTCTCTTCCACTCAAGGGAGAAGAGACCTTGCTTCTCCAGTCTGTCCTCATAACCCTATTGCGTATGGAAAGCAGGAATGTGCTTAACGGATGTGATGTTATGTTGCTCCTTTGAGTTTCAAATTAATCAGTGTAGATTGCAGAGGACAGATAGCGCATAAAGGGCAAAGTTCAGAGGACTGAAATAATGAGCGTAATGTCTTTTTGGTTTGAATTGAGTTGTTCAACAAACCAATCATCAGATCTGAGTTTAGTCTCACCACCTTAAATGAGTCTGTTTCAGTAGCACTGTGCAAAATTGAAAGGAACACAGGAAAACTCGTTGCTTCAGATGAACAGTAGATGAGGAGTGAATTGAAAGGATAAACCCTGTGTGTGGATGGGAACATGGTGTGAGAAAGGGTGAAAGAGACTGAGGAATGGGCAAGAAGTGGTTCCTTTGAAAGCTTAAAGGACTAGGTGAAGATAGGACATATCTGGCAGAGACATTGGGTTGGAGGTGGTGGCAAGGGGCGGCAAGTTCAGATTCTGAGACAGAGAATTGCAGTTGAGAGCAGAAACTTGGCAAGTGGAACATACACATAGAACATAGAAATCTACAGCTCATTACAGGCCCTTCAGCCCACAATCTTGTGCCAAACATGTAACCTACTCTAGAAACTGCCTAAAATTTCCCTAGCGCATAGCCCTCTATTTTTGTAAGCACCATGTACCAACCTAACAGGCTCTTAAAAGTGAGGGCATACAAACTCCTTACAGAGAATGCCGGGATTGCACTCTGAACTCTGACACACCGAGCTGTGATAGTGACACACGAACTGTTACCCCACCATGTTGCTCACTGTGATATTGCATTGTGGAAAAAATGCAATGAAAAAACAGGAAAAATGGAGCAGAATCCTTTGGAAACAGGGTAGGAGAAATCAGAGTAAATGTGAGAGCAGGGACCATAGTAGGATTGTAATAATGAATATCCCACATCTCTTTGCAAAACAGGAGACAGTGGTAGGATCTTTATTCTATCATTCGGTATCACTATATCTAGTCCTGAGCCTTTAAAAGCTATTGAGATAATAAATATACTTGTAGAGAAATACTTTTATTACTTGCATTACTCTCTTAGATTGCGATGTTAGAAGCCTACACAGAATTCAGACCATTTGACAGCTTTTCAAGCCACTTTTGCTCAGTCTAAGGAGCCAATGTACACAAAGCAATGTAAAGAAAACGTCTCCTAAGAGGTTTTCATTTGGACTAGAAGGCAGAAACAAGATCACAGTTAAGAACTAATAAACATTTTTGGCTGCTAGTCATTCTAAGGATGAAAAGATTGCTCCCCATCTAATGTGTGCCTTATTCTTCCAGCTGCCCTCATATTCCCACCCCACAGAGTCCAGCACAATTCCTCCCACTACATTTCATCAGATGTCCCAAGGGGAGACGTGGAGAGGGCTGTTATGAATTACTCAGCTAATTCAGTTGCATTGTAATACGGGATGGCACCTATAGTAACATTTATTTCAATCAGAGAAGCTCTGGAACTCCCAGTAAATCATTACAGGAGTGGGCGCCTGAATCACTGGTTTCCTCTTCACTGTACTGGGGAATGTTCTCCAAGATGAAGAAAATCCATCTCAATAATTTAAATGTTCTACTGCATATTACGCTGCTGGTGTTTCGGGCAGCTATGAAGGTCCTCCATCTCTGCTGGTGGTCAGGGCTTCCTTCGTCATGTCAGTAGCTACTGTCGGTCATGCAAGTTGTGGGTGGAGTCTCAAGAGTTCCGTCACTCTCAGATGTAGATGAATTCTTCATTGCTGTTTCCATAACATTTTGCTTTAGGATTGTTCACCCTGAGTTGACTCCTGAACCTGAAGGACTGGTGGACCACTCTTAGTCTGACCTCCACCCTTTGACCTGCTTGGCGTGCGTGACTCTGCCAGGAACCAAAGCACAAAAACCTGACTCCAGCCAACATAGCTCTCCAGGTCATTGAGGAGTTTAAATGTAGCCCAATAATAAAAAAACAAAAAAGGACCAGTTGTATGCCAAAAGTCTCTGCAGCTTGCTCTGTCATTTTGTAAAATTATGGTTGATCTTTACTTTCAAGTCCAACTTCGCACATATCTTTTAGAGCCCGAGATTACATTGAATTCTTTACTCTAATCAGTGCACAGGCGCAGAAAGCATCAAAGGCATGGGCAGCAGCAGAAGGCAGGTGGAGCATCACCAAATGCGGTGAGTTCTTTCTCCTTGCGTGGGTTTTTCCTCTTATTTTTTTAAACCATAGAAGAGAGAAGAGGCTGAGGCCAAAGAAACTGGTGAGAAGATTTGGTCTTGGTTGTACAGTGCAGGCAAGATGGCAGATATGGCAGTGGAATTCATGGAACCTGATAGTCTCCCTGATGACTGCGCCTGCAGGAAGTGCAGCCAACTCCAGCTCCTGAAAGACTGAAATTAAGGAGCTGGAGCAGGAGTTGGATAAACTAAGGATCATTCGGGAGGCAGAGCAATTGATAGATAAGACTTTGGAGCAGGCGGTTACACCCAGAGTGCAGAGTACAGGGAGTAGATAGGTGAACACTGAGAGAGGTAAGGGGAGAAAGAAGTCAGTGCAGGGTCCCCCTGTGGCCTTTCCCCTCAGTAACAGGTAAACCCCTTTAGATACCGCTGTGGGGAGGTGACCTATCTGGGCAAGGCAGCAGCAGCCAGACCAAAAGCACTGTGGTCGGCTCAGAGCCTCAGGAGGGGAGGGTGAAGTCAGGCAGAGGAATAGTCATAGGAGTCTCGATAGTTAGGGGGACAGATAGGAGATTCTTGCAACAGCAAAAGAGACGCCAGGATAGTGTGTTGCCTCCCGGGTGCTCGGGTTCAGAATGTCTCTGAGTGATTGCAGAATATTCTTAAAGGCGGGGGGGTGAGCAGCCAGAGGTCGCGCTACTCGATGGTACCAATGACAGAGGTAGGAGAAGGGTAGAGGTCCTGCATGGTAAGTTTAGGGAGTTAGGAAGGGGGCTGAAGAACAGGGCATCCAAGGTGGTCATCTCCGGATTACTCCCAGTGCCATGAGCTAGTGAAGGTCAGAACAGGAAGACAGCGCAGATGAATGAGTGGCTGAGGAGATAGTGCAGCGGACAGGGTTTCAAGTTTTTGGAAATGAACTTTCTGGAAATGGGGTGACGTGTACAAGTGGGATAGGTTGCACCTGAACTGGAGGGGATCCAATATCCTGGGAAGGAGTTTTGCTAATGCTATTGGGGAGGGTTTAAACTAGATTTGCAGGGCGGGGGGAAACGAAGTGAAGAGGTGGGGGATGGGGCAGCTGGCGCACAACTAGTGACAGCTTGTAGGGAGTTTGTGAGGCAGGATAGGCAGATGATAGAGCAAAGATGCACTCAGCCTGATGGTTTAAGTTGTGTCTATTTTAATGCAAGGAGAATCATAAAGAAGGTGGATGAACTTAGAGCGTGGATTATTACATGGAATGTGATGGCACTTACAGAGACTTTGATGTCTCAGGGGCAGGAATGGCAGCTGAGTGTGCCAGACTTTAGATATTTCAAAAAGGACAGGGAGGGAGGCAAAAGAGGTGGGGGGGGGGTATGGCTTTGCTAATCAGGGGTAGTATCACAGCTGCAGAAAAGGAGGAAGTTACGGGGGGATTGTCTACTGAGTCAGTGTGGGTGGAAGTCAAACAGGAAGGGGCAATAACTCCACTGTGCATCTTTTAAAGACTCCCCAATAGTAACAGAGACATCGAGGAGCAGAGAGGGAGGCAGATTCTGGAATGGTGCAATAAAAATAGGGTTGCTGTGATGGATAATTTTAACTTTCCTAGTATTGACGGGTATCTCCTTAGAGCAAGGAGTTTGGATGGGGTGGACTTTGTTAGGTGTGTTCAGGAAGATATCCTGACTCAACATGTAGATAAGCCTACAAGAGGAGAGGCTGTACTTGATTTGGTATTGGGAAATGAACCTGGTCAGGTGTCAGATCTCTCAGTGGGAGAGCATTTTGGAGGTAGTGATCACAACTCAATCTCCTTTACTACAGCACTGGAGAGGGATAGGAGCTGACAGTTTGTGAAAACATTTAATTGGGGTAGGGGGAAATGTGATGCTATTAGGCAGAAATGGGAGCATAAATTTGGAGCAGATGTTCTCAGGGTAATGTACGGCAGAAATGGGGCAAATGTTCAGGGGATATTTGCGTGGCATTCTGCATAGGTTAGTTCCATTGAGATAGGAAAGGATGGTAGGGTAAAGGAACAATGGTGTACAAAGGATGTAGAAAATTTAGTTAAGGAGAAAAGAAAAGTTCACGAAAGGTTCAAGAAACGAGGTACTGTTAGAGCTCTAAAAAACTAAGGTTGCCAGGAAGGAGCTTAAGAATGAAATTGGGAGAGCCAGAAGGGGCCATGAAGAGGCCTTGGTGGGCAGAATAAAGGAAAACCCCAAGGCATTCTACAAATATACGAAGAGCAAGAGAATGAGCCATGTGAAAATAGGACCAACCAGGTGCAATAGTATGAATGTGTGCATGGAGTTGGATGAGGTAGCGGAGGTACTTAATGAATACTTTACTTCAGTATACGCTAGGGAAAAGGATCTTGGCAATTGTGGGGATGATTTACAGAAGACTGAAAAGCTTGATCATATAGACATTAAGAAAGAGGATGTGCTGGAGCTTTTGATAAGCATTAAATGTCATGGTCCAATCCGTGAAGTCCAGATTCTAGTTCACGGTCCGGTCCATAGTTCCTTATTCCAAGGTTTCTAGTTTTCCCTTTTTCTGTTGGGTGCTCTAATTGAGGCAGCTGATTCACATTTTGGGCTGGCTACATAAATAGCTCCTTGGTTCAGCTTCAGTAGCTGGATTGTTCCTGTCCAGACTCATTGTCTGTACCCCTTCCCTTCACTGTCTCCCTGGAATCTGGCCTCTCCTGGCCTCACCTGCACTGCTGTCAAGTTCCATTGCTGGAGCAAGATAAGGAATTGTCTATTGTTGTTTTGAACTGTCTCTGTGTCCATGCCTTCATTAGGTAGGTCTGACTGTCTGCTGCTACCTAGTGTTGGGATCTGTCTCTGTGTCCATGCCTTTGTTAGGTAGGTCTAGCTGTCTGCTGCTATCTTGTGTTGGGAACTGTCTCATTGCATTCTGTGTAATGAGTCCTGGCCCTACGTCCTGTACCCAAGGAAGGGTCCTGGCTCTGTGTTCCATGTTCCTGTCTCTCCCTCAACCAAAGCTCTGTGTTCTGTCTCTCCTTTGACCAAGTCAAGGCTTTGGGGTCTTGTCCAGTCCTAGCCACGTCCAAGAATCTTGTCCTGTCCTTGTGCCTCGCCCAGCCCAGGAGTACATCGCCCAGCCCAGTGCTGGAGATTCCTTGTCCTGGGCTGGAGTTCCCTTGTCCTGTCCTGGAGTCTCTTGCCCAGTCCTGTTGCCACTCCTTGTCCTGTACCTGCGTCTTGTCCTCACCTAGTTCTGGAGTCTGAGCCTGAGTTAAGAGCCAGGTTCTGGGTCTTTGCCCAGTCTGGCTCAGAGTCCATACCCTAGCCTTGTAGAACCCAAGCCTTGTCATGTCCTCGCCTAGTTCTGGGGTCTGTGCCTGAGTCAACACCCAGGTTCTGGGTCCTTGTCCAGTCTCTGGCTCGGAATCCAAGCCCAGGCTCCTAGTTCCCAGTTCCTTGTCCTGTTTCTGCTATCCTAGTCAAGTCCTAGCCCAGGCCCTGAATCCTTGTCTCATCCAGGGCCTGTGTCAATGTCCAGTGTCATTTCTTCCCCTCTTCTCTTGCTTCCTTGTCATGCCTAGTCCTGTTGCTAGTACCTCAGTGTCTGTGTCTTGCATTTGGGTCTGCTCCCAGTGCCCCCATATGACATTAAGTTAGGTAAGTCACCAGGTCCAGACGAGATATACCCCGGTCTACTGTGGCAAGTGAGGGGGGAGATTGCTGAGCCTCTGCTGATGATCTTTGCATTATCAATAGGAAAAGGTACTGGAGGATTGGAGGGTTGAAAAATGTTGTTCCCTTGTTCAAAAAGGGGAGTAGAGGTAACCCAGGGAAGTGTAGACCAGTGAATCTTACTTTAGTGGTGGGCAAGTTGTTGGAGAAGATCCTGAGAGGCAGGATTTATGAGCATTTGGAGAGATGCTATCTGATTAGGGATAGTTAGCATGGCTTTGTCAAGGGCAGGTCTTGCCTTACGAGCCAGATTGATTTCTTTGAAGATGTAACAAAACACATTGATGAAGGTAGAACAGTGGATGTAGTGTATATGGATTTCAGTAAGGCATTTGATGAGGTTCCCCATGCAAGGATCATTCAGGAAGTAAGGAGGCATGGGATCCAAGGAGACCTTGCTTTGCGGATCCAGACAACATACACAAAATTTTGGAAGAACTCAGTGGGCCAGAATTGGATTCAGAATTGACTTGCCCACAGAAGGCAAAGGGTGGTTGTAGATGGTTTGTATTCTGCATGGAGGTTGGTGACCTGTGGTGTTACACAGGGATGTGTTCTGGGACCTCTCCTCTTTGTCATTTTTATTAATGATCTGGTGGAGGAAGTAAAAGGGTCTGTTAGAAAGTTTGCTGATGACACAAAAGTTTGGGGAGTCTGGACAGTTGTCAGAGGTTACAGTGGGACATCAATAGAATGCAGAAATGGGCTGAGAAGAGGCAGATGGAGTTCAACCCAGTTAAGTGTGAAGTGGTTCATTTTGGTAGGTCAAATTTGAAGACAGAGTATAATATTAATGGTAAGACTCTTGGTGGTGTGGAGGATCAGAGGGATCTTGGGGTCCGTGTCCATAGGACACTCAAAGCTGCTGTGCAGGTTGACGGTGTTGTTAAGAAAGTGTATGGTTTGTTGGCCTTCATCAACCGTGCGATTGAGTTTAAGAGTCTTGAGGTAATGTCACAGCTATATAAGAACTTAGACCCCACTTGGAGTACTGTGCTCAGTTCTGGTCACCTCACTACAGGAAGGTTGTGTATACTTTAGAGAGGATGCAGAGGTGATTTAAAAGGATGCTGCCTGGATTGGAGAGTATGCCTTATGAGAACAGGTGGAGTGAATTTAATCTTTTCTCTGAGGAGCGACAGAGGATGAGAGGTGACCTGATAGAGGTGTATAAGATGATGTGAGGCATTGATTATGTGGGTAGCCAGAAGCTTTTTCCCAGGGCTGAAATGGCTAACACAAGAGGGCATAGTTTTAAGGTGCTTGGAAGTAGATACAAAGTGTATCAGAGGTAAATTTTTCACACAGAGAATGGCAGGTGTGTGGAATGCACTGTCAGTGAAGGTGGTAGAGGCAGATACAATAGGGTCTTAAGAGACTTAGATAGGTACATGGAGCTTAGAAAAACAGGGACCTGTGGTAGGGAAATTCCAGACAGTTTCTGTCTGTCTGTCTGTCTGTATCTTGTTTTACGGAGGTTGGCATCCAGCTTAATGATGCATTACCGCCACCCTTTGCTCCAGAATATGCACTAGACATACATTCTAAATCCCTTCACCCAATCGCGTGCGCGCGCGCACACACACACACACACACACACACACACACACATATATACACAAACCTACATTTCACCCTCCCATCTTTGACCATCCTAGTATCCTATTCCTGTTTATTCGTCATATTCTATAAAAAACCCCTGTACCCCTTAAAAACGCTAAAAATACCCGGACTTGTGCTCTCTCACCCATGCCCAGCAACCCTTTTAATGTGAATTCCTGCATCCCCAACTCCCTTAATTTATTTCTCATCATCTCTCTCTGTATCCCATACTTCCTGCAACTCAGAACTACATGTTCTACTGACTCCTCTTCCTGACATTCCTCACACAATCCTGTCTGGTGTTTCCCTATCATTTTCAATGTTTTGTTTAATGCACAATGCCCCAGTCTTAACCTAGTCCACACAATTTCCTCTCTTCTGTTTCCATTACCTACCCTAGTAACTGCAACACTTTTGTAATTGATATAAATGTCTCCCTTTCCCCTCCCTGTCCCATCTTTCTTGCCACATTTGGTTGACTTTTTCCCAGATTACACACTTAACCTCTGCTTTACTGATACTAATGTACATTTCCACATTTTCTTTCTTTAACGCCCTCTTTGCCAACTCATCCACCCTCTCATTCCCCTTCACCCCTACATGTGCTGGAACCCATAGAAATTTTACCTGACCTCCCTGATTTGCAATTCTTGTAACTAACTGAAGGACTTCATAAAGTACATCTTGCCGACTGTTTGTGTGAAAAGACCTTAAACTTGCTAGAACTGAGGATGAATCTGAACATATCAATGCTTTGGCTTGTCTGGCTTTCTGCACTCATTGCAATGCAACCAACACTGCCAGCATCTCTACTGTAAACACCCCTAACTTATGAGATGTTCTTCTGCTGATTCCAATTTCTTTTGCTGGTATTGCCACCCCAAACCCTGTCACTTCTGTTTCAGGTTCCTTCGCACCATCCGTATAAATGTGAGTATAATCACTATACTTTTCCATCACATGACAGTTAAATGCATTTACCAAATCTGTTTTATATCTTTCTTTCCTTTTTACCTCTAACAAATGCCAGTCTATGCCAGGCCATACAAGCTTCCATGGAGCTACAACCGGATAAACTATTGAAGGACTTATCCTCAGATCAAACACTCCACATTCTTTCGCGATATCATTCTCTACCCGACTAAAGGTATCCCTCTGAAACCTCCTATTTTCCCAGCACTCCTGCAACACTCCTTTAGTAGGGTGAGAATCATTGTGCCAGTTTCTAGAGTAGGTTACATGGTCGGCACAAGATTGTGGGCCGAAGGGCCTGTAATGTGCTGTAGATTTCTCTGTTCTATGTTCTAGTCATCAATTGAATAGCCATAGCCTGTGGCAGACAGAGTTCCAAGGATTCACTGGGCCTTCATCTCAAACAATCCCCTATAGTTGACCACTTACCCTAAACTTATGACCTCAAGTTTAAATTCAAGGCCAAATTTGAAGAAATGAGAAAGGATCTAAAAAGCGTGGATTGGGACAGGTTGTTCTCTGGCAAGGATGTGATCGGTAAGTGTGAGGCCTTCAAAGGAGAAATTTTGAGAGTGCAGAGTTTGTATGTTCCTGTCAGGATTAAAGGCAAAGTGAATAAGAATAAGGAACCTTGGTTCTCAAGGGATATTGGAACTCTGATAAAAAAGAAGAGAGATATGTATGTCATGTATAGGAAACAAGGAGCAAATAAGGTGCTTGAGGAGTATAAAAAGTGCAGAAAAAATACTTAAGAAAGAAATCAGGAGGGCTAAAAGAAGACACGAGGTTGCTTTGACAGTCAAGGCGAAGGATAATCCAAAGAGTTTCTACAGGTATATTAAGAGCAAAAGGATAGTGAGGGATAAAATTGGTCCTCTTGAAGGTCAAAGTGGTCGGCTATGTATGGAACCAAAAGAAATGGGGAAGACCTTAAATGGTTTTTTTGCATCTGTATTTACTAAGGAAACTGGCATGGAGTCTATGGAAGTAAGGCAAACAAGTAGTGAGGTCATGGAACCTATACAGATTGAAGAGGAGGAGGTGCTTCCTATCTTGAGGCAAATCAGAGTAGATAAATCCCCAGGACCTGATAGGGTATTCCCTCGGACCTTGACGGAGACTAGTGTTGAAATTGCAGGGGCCCTGGCAGATATATTTAAAATGTCGGTATCTACGGGTGAGGTGCCGGAGGATTGGAGGATAGCTCATGTTGTTCCATTGTTTGAAAAAGGCTCTAAAAGTAATCCGGGAAATTATAGGCCGGGAAGTTTGACGTCGGAGGTAGGTAAATTATTGGAAGGAGTACTAAGAGATAGGATCTACAAGTATTTGGATAGACAGAGACTTATTAGGGAGAGTCAACATGGCTTTGTGTGTGGTAGGTCATGTTTAACCAATCTATTAGAATTTTTCGAGGAGGTTACCAGGAAAGTGGATGAAGGGAAGGCAGTAAATGTTGTCTACATGCACTTCAGTAAGGCCTTTGACAAGGTCCCTCATGGGAGGTTAGTTAGGAAGATTCAGTTGCTAGGTATACATGGTGAGGTAGTAAATTGGATTAGACATTGGCTCAATGGAAGAAGGCAAAGAGTGGTGGTAGAGAATTGCTTCTCCGAGTGGAGGCCTGTGACTAGTGGTGTGCCACAGGAATCAGTGCTGGGTCCATTGTTACTTGTTATCTATATCAATGATCTGGATGATAATGTGGTAAATTGGATCAGCAAATTTGCTGTTGATATAAAGATTGGAGGTGTAGTGGACAGTGAGGAAGGTTTTCAAAGCTTGCAGAGGGATTTGGACCTGCTGGAAAAATGGGCTGAAAGATGGCAGATGGAGTTTAATACAGACAAGTGTGAGGTATTGCACTTTGGAAGTACAAACCAAGGTAGAACATACAAGATAAATGGTAGGGCACAGAGGAGTGCAGTAGAACAGAGGGATCTGGGAATACAGATACAAAATTCCCTAAAAGTGGCATCACAGGTAGATAGGGTCGTAAAGAGAGCTTTTGGTACATTGACCTTTATAAATCAAAGTATTGAGTATAAGAGTTGGAATGTTATGATGAGGTTGTATAAGGCAATGGTGAGGCTGAATTTGGAGTATTGTGTGCAGTTTTGGTCACCAAATTACAGGAAGGAAATTAATAAGATTGAAAGAGTGCAGAGAAAGTTTACAAGGATATTTGCCAGGACTTGAGAAACTGAGTTACAGAGAAAGGTTGAATAGGTTAGGACTTTATTCCCTGGAGCGTAGAAGAATGAGGGGAGATTTGATAGAGGTATATAAAATTATGATGGGTATAGATAGAGTGAATGCAAGCTGGCTTTTTCCACTGAGGCAAGGGGAGAAAAAAACCAGAGGACATGGGTTAAGGGTGAGGGGGGAAAAGTTAAAGGGAACATTAGGGGGGGACTTCTTCACAGAGTGGTGGGAGAGTGGAATGAGCTGCCAGATGAAGTGGTAAATGAGGACTCACTTTTAACATTTAAGAAAAACTTGGACGGGTACATGGATAGGAGGTGTATGGAGGGATATGGTCCAGGTGCAGGTCAGTGGGACTAGGTAGAAAAATGGTTCGGCACAGCCAAGAAGGGCCAAAAGACCTGATTCTGTGCTGTAATGTTCTATGGTTCTATGGTTCTAAGTTTTGGTTTCTCTGACCACAAGAGACAGCTTCACTGCATCTTCACTGCGTATGAGAATTTATGCACGGTAATGCAATTGTCCCTCATTCTTCTAAACTCTGGAGAATATAGATAAACAGGAGAGCACCTCATACCAGGAGTCAAGTCTGCATTTCGTTTCTTCTGAGGTCTTCGAATGAGGACTCTTGAAGATTGGCTAAAATATCTGGCCTTCCTGCTTATTTTGTTGTGGTTAAGCTACAAACCTGCAAGGCAACTGGCAACAATGGAAATGAGAAGAGTGTTGGAAAAGCTCGGCGGATTAAGCAGCAAATGTGGGCAGAGAAACAGGGTTAACATTCCACGCCAATCACCCTTTATTAGCAGCTCCCAACTTCTTTCAGCCTTTCTCCTAGAAACCTTTATGTTCTATGTGAAATACACACACTTTGCAAAATTTTAAATGCCTTCAAAATTTGGAGTGAACTGTAAGCTATTTCAGTTCTGCTCAGATTTCTTTATCTCACTTAACCATATTAATTCCCCCGAATCCAAATCAGAGGGCTCAGATTGATCGTAATTCATTGAAGAATTTAATCATCTTTAAACGCTTCTATCTATAAGATAACATCTTACATAGAATAATTAATATGTATCAGCAAATGCGCAATGAATGTGATTTGGGTGTAGCTAATGGTGTTTGTTTTTGAAGTTTAAAACTATATGAAAAGTTACAAAAAACAGAGGTTAAATATTTCTCTCCAAGTTGGTCATTAGTTACAGTAAAAACGTAGTCAAAACGAAACATATTAAAACTCACTTTCACAATTAAAATTACAAGTTTATTTAACTAGTAGGCCATTGTCAGTGGTTTTCCATAAGAGATAGAAGGAGGTCACTCAGTCTATGGAATCTATGCCAGCTCTCCAGGAAATCCAATTTCTCCATTAACTTCCCCTGTGATCTGTTCTTCTCAAATTCCCATCATCTCTTCCCAAGATTCTAGAGTCAGCACATACTCAGGGGATATAGACTACCAAACTGAAGTCCTTGACATATGGGTGGAAAGCAAAGCACCTGGCAGAAACCCACACTTTTACAGGGAGAACATGCAAACTCCACACAGACAGCATGGGAGGTCAAGGGCTAAGCCATGTGTCCATATACTTGCCTTTATTTTAAATTTCTGCACCCACTTAATGGCATGTTCACTGGTAGACAATGGAATGGTTGGTGCACAGACACACTCGCCTTTTAAAGCATTATGAAAATGGTGGAATACAAAGCCCACCCATTCATCACTTGCCTTCCCACCATCCAGAGACCTAAACAGTCCTTCCAGAAATTCATTTGTACTTCTTCCAGTCTGTCGTACTGCACTTGATGTTCACAATTTGACCTTCTCTGCATTAGAGTCACCATACGCAGACTGGGCAGTGGTTTTATTGATACACCTGCATTCAGTCTGCTTTTGGTCACCTGCCACGTAATTTATCATCCTGTTCCCACTGTGACCTTTCTCCCTGTGTTCTCCTCCACTGTTACAGTTATGTCCAATGCTGGCACGGGGACCATCGCCAAATTCTCTCTCTCGGCACGCCGAAATCTTTTAGACCTAGTATCGAACTCGGCAGCATTAATTACCTCACTTATTCCCTCTGTGTCAGACTTGGCCATTTCTGCATGTCATCATTTTGCTCAGATTTTCTTTTGTCGATTTGTATAAACTGACCTTCTCAGCATGTCTCACAGCCTTAAGATTTGCAATGCAAAAGAAGCATCATCTTGTGACCATGAGAAATTGTGCCTTCTCACTTTTCTTGACTGGTTCGACAGTCTAATCACAGTCCAGTCTCTTTAGTTATGGCCAGATGATCACCAGCAATAGTTTCCCTTCCCAAAATAGTGCCACTGACTCTGTTGTTCCTAAGGATCCTTCTGCATCTCTATCCTTCTCACCAATATCATTAACAACACAACTCTCTCTTCCATATCATATCATCACTGAAGATTCTTACCTCCAACTCACTACCAAATTCCTCAACATCTCTGCCGTCTTTAAACAGCCATGTTGCTTGTCCAATAGCTAGAACTGGAGGAGAAGAAATTTCAGAAGACTGAGTATCAGGGAAGATTCTGCATTGAATATTCATCACAAATTCTCTTCCCCACCACCTGTTCCAGCCCTCTCCTAGGATTTGTCTCAGACTATATGGTTGGTTTGGCTGGTTGACATTGGTCTGTCTCGAAGGACAATGGGTGATGGTGATCATCATCACAAGCCTGGGCGGAAGCTATGGAGATCCTGAGATGCCCAGTCGTCAAGATCCTCCTCTCGGCCTCACCGGTGGAATCTAAAGGAAAGCTTAAGAAGCAATATGTTTGGCACCAGCTTGGCTGCAGGAGCTGCTGGAAGGATGTTCAGTGACTCCCAGCCGCCTTAGGGGCTCTGCTCCAGATTTCCTGTCTGGGTTTACTCCCGTAGCCTTTGTCTCTCCCGAGGCTGCCCACAAGACAGTGGGCCTACTTCCCATAGCTGGGGATCTGGTTCATGAGCACCAGGGCATGTCCACACACCGGAGGACCTGCGTGCTATCTGTGCAGGGGCCAGACTTCCTCCCCGTCCTCTGTAGTTCAAAAGGAGTTCAGTTTCCATGTGTCGCCAGCAAGGAGGCACTACATGAGGCTTGCTGTTGGACAGGCTATGTACTGGCAGGGAGGGACTGATACATTCAGCTCTCCTTTTCGCAAGACTGCTAGCCAGCAGTGGAATCTAAAAGTGAGAGCGACAAGCACTACCCACTACACTACCACACTAGACGTATCACAACAACCATTTTGACACCTGCATGCTATAATATTAAACCCAGGGCTTCGTATCCACACCAGACTGGACTGTCTATTTCCATTTACAGTATATAAAATTCTCTCACACCATCCACATCCCAACTCATCTCCTGCTGAAATCTTCCGATTCAGATTTGGATTAATTTTTTGTCATTTTCACCAGGTGCCATGGAATTCCTTGCCAGTATGGTCACAGAGTAAAGTGTATACAACTACAACAATAAATAGAGCGACAAGAACTAAATAATGGAATAGTGCAAATATAATGCATAAAGAAATGCTGAAATGACAATGATGGAAGAACTGAGAGAGAAAGAATTAGGAGTCCAAGAACATGGCAGTATCACTAGGAAGGCCATGTGAAAGAGGTTATTATTTCAGAAGCTTGATAACAACGGGAAAGAAGCTGTTCTTCATCTGGGCTTTCAAGCTCCTGTATCTTCTCCAAGAAAGCAGAAAGGACAAAAGCTGGCAGACATCCTTGAAGATGTTCTCAGACATTCTGAAGCATTGTACTATGTTTGCTTCAAGTTATTCCATTCCCTCCTGGACAGTTGCCCTCATCCTAGTCTCCTTAAACTTCAGGTCATCCAAATTATTTTGCCTGTGTCCTGCCCAATTCCCATCACTTTTCACCCATGCTTTCGGGTCTATTTTAGTTCGCTGTTCAGCCTTACCTTGATTTAAACAAAATCTCACATTTGGTTACTAGTCTATTAAGAGAGGGTTATTGTTCCCATTCTGTGAGGCCACCAGCCCCGACGTACCTGAGGGATGTGGTGAAAGGAAGCAAAGACAAGGATTTATCAAATGATAGCAAAAGAAAGCAGCTACTTTGGAGGAGTGAATGACTTCCTTCCAACTTGCCTTAAATGCACCTTGACCATATCACTTGTGAATCTGCGGCCCAAGGTCAAACGGTGTGAAAAGGCCTCCAATCTCTACCAAGCAGTGTACCTGCCTCTAAATAGGGCCTTTAACTACCAGTTGTCCCACCTTTCCCTCTGTCCCCCAATCAGCAGTTACTCACAAAAATAGCACAGGCTATCCCGTTGACTGTACTGAAGGACTCGGTAGGAGACCCATCCATTAGCTGCTCCACCTGCTTCTGTGATTCATCCAAACAGATACTTCGTCCTAATTCATAAACAACGTAGGGGTGGGTGGGTGAAGGTTGTGTAGAAATGCAATGCATAATATTTTACTATTAGTATTAAACAGTGCAAAGAATTTATCTACATTTATCATTCCAGAACTTTTATGACAAGCACCCCATGAAGTGGCTTTCAGTTTAGATTAGTATAAACTGAGCTAAATGTGATTTGACAGCGTTCCTTGCTCCCTGATCCAACCTGTGAACCAAAGCTGTATTAAATTGTTCCGCCATGTGTGCTTGCTATTGTGTCTGCTGCAGTTTGTTCCAGGTGTCTGAAAAAAAAGACAAATTGTCAACGTGCAGACGATTTGAGATTTAATTTTAAAAGCATTCATTTCCAGTTCTAAACCACAATTGGAATAAATAATCTGTACTAATAATTCATCAGAGTAAATTTATTTCTAATGAGGTACACACAATTTTAATTTTTTTAATCTACACCCTAGATATTGTTGTATAAGTTATATCGTAACAGCAGCAAATTTGCTGCAGTGTGAGGTTCACAGTAAAACACAATACAATTAGGTCTCTGAAGATTAGAAATGTCAGTGCAATCACTGCACACTTTATAAATATGTTTGAATGACATTATTTTGTTCCTTTAATGGAGGCATTAACCCAGTTGAAATAAACTGTTTAATGCGTCTGTTAAAATAGACAAAAATAATGCCTCAAGTGCATTCAGTTCCTACAGTAGCTTACAATCACCCAATGCAATTTCCAAGCTTACATCATTTTGTTATTAAATGCAAACATGGAACTATGTTTTACCACCTGGTCACATCAGAGTGAATGTGCATCCAAACACATGCACAAATGCAAGCTGTCCGTGTGATATTTAATTCTTCAGCCCGCCCTAAATTACACTGCTTAGGTCACGGTTCAGACTTCCATTAAAATTCATTTAGATAATCGCTGATGTCATGAATCAGTGCATAGAGGCTATGCAGAAGAATGTAATGAATTATTCTTATTTTGTACTATTAAAGAGCACTTTTAATGTATTGCTGTGGAGTCAATTTATTTATGCAGCTGAATATAAACATGTTATTGTCTCATTTAAAAACCAGTCAGAATTATTGTAAGAAACCTACACAAAACGAATTAATCCTTTTAATACGTCCACCAGTCAGTTTCTCTTCATTTGAGAAAGATAAATAAAAACGTGCTTTGTAACTTAAGAAGGTGAAAGGAATTTGAAAGGTCTTCCCTAAAAACTAGTCAGTAGAATTGTGTAACTTTAGTCTGGTGGTGCACAATGCTTTGTGGGAGGGTCTCAACTCACGCAGATTGGGTGTGCAAGACAGACGAACTATGAAAAGTGGCCTTATGACCACGTTTTGTTTGACAAAGACCCTCATGGGAGACTGTTCCAAAAGATTAAGATGCGTGGGGTCTGTGGCAAAGCGAATTGGCTGCTGGGATTCAGAACTGGCTTGCACTAGGAAGACAGGGTGGTGCTTAAAGGAACTTACTCAGGCTGGAGGTGTGCAATTAGTGGAGTTCCACAGGGATCTGTGCTGGGACCTCTGCTGTTTGTGATGTATATAAATCACCTGAATGAAAACGTAGATGGGTGGGTTAGTAGGTTTGTGAATGATACCAAGATTGGTGGAGTTGTGGATAGTGTAGAAGACCGGTAAAGAATACAGCACGATATAGATCAGTTGCAGATATGGGCTGAGAAATGGCAGATGGAGTTTAGCCCACATAAATGTGAGGTGTTGTACCTTGGTAGGGCAAATGCAAGGAGATGGTACCCTGTTAAGGGCAAGATTCTTAACAGTGTTGCTGAGCAAAAAGATCTTGGGATCCAACTTCATAGCTCCTTGAAAATGGCTACACAGGTCGGTAAGGTGGTTCAGAAGGCTTATGGAATTCTTGCTTTTATTAGTTGAGGCAATGAGTTGCCACTTTATAAAACTCTGGTTAGGCCACATCTGGAGTATTGCACACAGTTCTGGTCACCCCAGTATAGGAAAGATGTTAAAGATTTAAAGAGGGTGTAGAAGAGGCTTACCACGATGCTGCCTGGTTTAGAGGGAATGTGCGATCGCGAGAGACTGGATAAACTTGGGTTGCTTTCTCTGGAGCGTCAGAGGCTGAGGGGAGATCTGATAGAGGATTACAAGATTATGAGAGGCATAGATAGAGTGGACAGAGTGTATCTGCTTCCCAGGATTGAAATCTCTGATACAAAAGGGCAAACATTGAAGGTGAGGGGGGTAGGTTCAAGGGGGATGTGAGGAGTAAGTATTTTACTCAGAGTGGTGGATGCCTGGTATGCACTGCCTGGTATGGTGGTAGAGGCAAATAGATTAGAGGCTTCTAAGAGACATTTGGATAGGCACATGGATGTAAGGAAGATGTAGGGATATGGGCGGTGAAGGTAGGCATGATTGATGTTTGGGTGCTTTTGATTTGCATTTCAGCTGGTTTGTGATAACACTGCTGGCTGAATGGCCTGTGCCCATGTTGTACTGTTCTATGTTCTATGTTTTATTCCTGTTTTATACATCAAAAGTCTGTCAGCTTTGTGTGGCATACCCTCATAGATCTGCTGGGGCGTATTATGGTGAATCTGGTTCTCCGCATGTTCCTGAGTCCTGAAGACATGCAACATGGAAACAAGGCCTTTGAATCCACACCAACCATCAGCCATCCACTTAGACCAATTCTTCATCAATCCCATTTAATTCTCCTCACATTTTCATCAACCCCCTCTGGAAGGAGGAGGGGAAGATGGCGGCGCGATGGCGGCGCGATGGCAGCGCGCGCGGCCACTTCGGTGGTGATGTCTGTTATCTGTCAAGTAGGGGACCGTGCACAATTCTGATTTGATGGAGACAGACGTGAGAGTACGGAGGAACATCTGGTGAAACTTCTGAAATGCCCGCTTTGCTGCCGCTGAAACTGTGTGGTAACCGGAATCTCCGGAGCGGAAGGCCCCGAAATCCTCGGCTTTGCTTGTTTCAGTGGCCGGGGCGAGGTCGAAGGCGCTCATCAGAGTATGGCGCCCGGGAGGCTGTATCGGAGGGGCTGGTCAGAAGCTCAAAGTTTTCGGACGGATGGACTCAGTGTCGGCTGTGGTCGGCTGCTTCCAAGGCATCGGCAAGTTGACGGTGCCTGGAGGTTTATGGCAGGGAGTTCCTCCCTTTTGCCGCCTGCTATCGGGGACTTGGGAGTCGATCGACTTGGGGACTTTTGAGACTTTATTTACCATGCCCATGGTTTGTTCTTCATCAAATTATAGTATTGTTTTGCACTGCTGTAACTATATGTTATAATTATGTGGTTCTGTCAGTGTTAGTCTTTGGTTTGTCCTGTTTTCTGTAATATCACTCCGGAAAAACATTGTATCATTTCTTAATGCATGTATGCATTTCTAAATGACAATAAAAGAGGACTGAGTGTTCTCATAATCTAATCTAATCTATACACTAGGAGCAAAATAAAGTGCCCGATTAAGCTACCAGTCCAAAAACAAAAATTGGATGAGAGATGAAACCAGAGCTCTAAAAGGGAATATGCAAACTGCACACATCTAAGGTCAGGATTGAACGCAGGTCTCGGGTGCTGTAAATCAGTGGTTCTACCATTGTGCCTCCCTTCCCATTATGTGGAAAGACTGCATATTAAAAAATGCCACTGTCTGGGCAGCTCAAGCCAGTTTGTGATCACTCTTGCACAGTGCAATGAGGTTTACAACCACATTACAACTGACAATAAACAATACTGTTCTTTTATGAATAGTACTTGACACTTTACTGGTTTTGTTGACCTGATGAAGTGAAAAAAGATATTTTAGCATTGTGTTATCATTACTCCAGGGGCTTGACTCCCAATTTTTTGTCACTCCTTGGAGATTATATGGAGCAGCGAAGTGTGAGAGGTTATTGGGAAGCTATATTTAGCCTTGAAGGCTGACCAGTTCAAGGCTACTGCACAAGATCGAAGTAAGCTGCAGAAAGTTGTCAAATTAGTCGGCTCCATCATGGGTACTAGCCCCTGTAATATCCAAAACATCTTCAAGGACCGGTGCCTCAGGAAGGCAGAGTCCATCGTTAAGGACCCTCTTCACCCAGGACATGCCTCTTCTCATTGGTACCGTCAGGAAACAGATGCTGAAGTTGAAAGGCACACACTCATTAATTCAGGAACAGCTTCTTCCTCTCTGCCACCCAATTCCTAAATGGACATTGATCCCGTGAACACTACCTCACTATGTTTTTTTATTTCTGCTTTTGCACCTCGTATTTTAACCTTACTATTTAATATACATATATAATTACTATAATTCAGATTTTTCCCCTATTTGTCATGTATTGCATTGTACTGCTGCTGCAAAGTTAACACATTTTTCACAATATATGACGGTGAAATTAAACCTGATTCTGATTTTGATTCCCCGGTAGGCCAGTTTCATTTGATCAGAAGTCTATCGATTTCACAGTTCAGAGTTCAAAGTTAATTTATTATCAGACTACATGTATGTCACCCTTAGATTCATTTTCTTGCAGGGATTCACCATAGAACAAAGAAATACAATAGAATCAATGAAAACCTACAGACAAAGATGGAGAAGCAACCAACGTGAAAAGAAGACTAGCTGCAAATACAAAAAAGAAGTTCTAAAAATATTAATAAATAATAATAAGAAGTTAATAAATAAAACTGAGAACCACTCTCTCCGCACTAATCCCACCCTCACCATCAAACCCTCAGACAAAGGTGGTGCTGTAGTAGTCTGGCGGACGGACCTCTACCTCACTGAGGCCAAACGGCAGCTCTCTGACACCGCCTCTTACTTACCCCTGGAACAGGATCCCTCCAAAAAATATCAAACCGTTGTCTCCCGTACCATCACCATCCTTATCAACACCAGAGACCTTCCATCCTCAGCCATAAAACTCATAATTCCCACACTCCGCACTGCTCGGTTTTACCTCCTCCCCAAGATCCACAAGCCTGATTGTCCCAATAGACCTATAGTTTCTGCCTGCTCTTGCCCCCCTGAACTTGTATCTGCCTACCTGGACTCCATTTTGTCACCCATAGTTCAGTCCCTCCCCATCTACATCCGGGATACATCCCATGCCCTCCACCTCTTCAATAACTTCCAGTTCCCCGGTCCCAACCGCTTCATTTTCACTATGGATGTCCAATCCCTCTACATCTCCATTCCCCATGAAGAAGGCCTCAAAGTCCTCCGCTACTTTCTGGACAATAGACCTCACCAGTTCCCCACTACACTACCCTCCTCCGGTTGACGGAACTGGCAGTCACACTTAATAACTTCTCTTTTGGCTCTTCCCACTTTCTTCAGACTAAGGGTGTAGCTATGGACACTCACATGGGCCCCAGCTATGCCTGCCTCTTCATTGGTTGTGTGGAACAATCTATGCTCCAAACCTATACTGGTATTGTTCCCCAACTTTTCCTTCGCTACATTGACGACTACATTGGTGCTGCTTCCTGCACCCATGCTGAGCTCGTCAATTTCATCGACTTTACTTCAAACTTCCACCCAGCCCTCAAATTCACTTGGTCCATCTCGGACACTTCTCTCCCCTTTCTCGATCTCTCAGTCTCCATCTCTGGAGACAGACTGTCCACTGACATCTTCTACAAGCCCACTGACTCTCATAACTACCTCGACTATACCTCTTCGCACCCTACCACATGAAAAAGTGTCATTCCCTATTCCCAGTTTCTCCGTCTCCGCTGCATTTGCTCCGAGGATGAGGCTTTCCATTCCAGGAAATCTTAAATGTCCTCTTTCTTTAAGGATCGTGGTTTCCCTTCTGCCATCATCAATGATGCCCTCACCCGCATCTCCTCCATTTCCCACACTTCAGCCCTCACCCCATCCTCCCGCCACCACAACAGGGACAGAGTTCCCCTTGTCCTCACCTACCACCCCACCAGCCTCCGGATCCAACACATTATCCTCTGCAACTTCCGCCACCTTCAACAGGACCCCACCACTAAGCACATCTTTCCCTCTCCACTCCTCTCTGCTTTCTGCAGGGATCGGTCCCTCCACGACTCCCTGGTCCATACGTCCCTCCCCACGGATCTCCCACCCGGCACTTATCCCTGCAAATGTAAGTGCCACATCTGTCCCTACACCTTCTCTCTCACCACTATTCAGGGCCCCAAACAGTCCTTCCAGGTGAGGCAACTCTTCACTTGTGAGTCTGTTGGGGTCATCTATTACATCCGGTGCTCCCGGTGCTCCCGGTGCGGCCTCCTCTACATCGGTGAGACCCGACGCAGATTGGGAGACCGCTTCGTCGAGCACCTCTGCTCCGTCCACCACAACAGACAGGATCTCCCGGTTGCCACCCACTTCAATTCTGCTTCACATTCCCATTCAGATATGTCCATACATGGCCTCCTCTACTGCCATGATGAGGCTAAACTCAGGTTGGAGGAGCAACACCTCATATACTGTCTGGGTAGTCTCCAGCCCCTTGGTATGAACATTGAATTCTCCAACTTCCGGTAATTCCCTCCCCTTCCCTTCCCCTATCCCAGTTTCACTCTGCCCCCTCCCCCAGCTGCCTACCTCCTCCCTCTTGGTTCCACCTCCTTTTACTACCCATTCTGTTTTCCCCTATTCCTTCTTCACCTTTCCTGCCTATCCCCTCCCCCACCCTTTTATCTTTCCCCTTACTGGTTTTTCACCTGGCACCTACCAGCCTTCTCCTTCCCACCCTCCCCCCACTTTCTTTATAGGGCCTCTCTGCCCCTTCCCTCTACAGTCCCGACGAAGGGTTCCGGCCCGAAACGTTAACTGATCGTTTCCACGGATGCTGCCCGACCTGCTGAGTTCCTCCGGCGTGTTGTGAGTGTTACTGAGAACATGAGTTGTAGACTCCTTGAAAGTATGTCTACAGGTAATATTTAGTGACAGGTTCAGTGATGAGGTGATTGAAGTTATCCACGCTGGTTCAGGAGCCTCATGGTTGAAGGATAATTGTTCCGGAAGCTGGTGGCCTGGTTCAGGCTCTGGCTGGCAGCAGCAAGAAGACAGCATGGCCCAGATGGTGGGGGCCCTTGTAGGTGTGCTCAGTGGTAGGGAGTGATTTTCCTATATTGAACTGGACTGTATCCAACACTTTTTGTAGGCTTTTCTGTCCTTGGGCACTGGTGTTTCCTTAGCTGGACATGATGCAACCAGTCAGGATACTCTCCACTGTTCATCTGTAGAGAGTATGGTACACCCTCGGTTTTAAATCCCCTCATCTAGTCTGGCCAATTCCATCTAATCGAGGAGATAAATTCTCCATCTCTCCATGTTTGATTGCAAGTCTGAATACTTTCCTATTTATCACTGCTATCTGCTCCTGACTGAAGAAGATACTTCGATTTTATGTAGTACCTTGCACTCAATACAAAACGCATTTAGGCTTTCTGAATAACAGTTAGTGATGTCGAGGATTAGTTTTTTTTTAATCCCCAAAATGGCTTTGAAACCCTGTTCAGCTGCTTTTCCAACCATGAAAGGATTTCTTTTTTAATTTCTCCAAAGACATAACCTATATTCATAGCTTCAAACAACAGAGCTGCCTGTGCAGGGATCAACAGCATCAGCTTGGGTTTTGCTTATTCAGTACAGCAGAATACTCCATAAACTGAAATTAAAACCAAAAACGCTGGAGACGCAGAGCAGATTCAGGTAACATCTAGTGCAGCATGGAAGAAAGATGACCTTTGAAGTCAGATGGAGTGGGGAAACAGCAAACGCAGACAGTTTTCAGCAGGTCTGAAGCCAGACCAAGGGAAGAATAAGAGAGCTTAGAGCTGACCAAAGGGAAAATGATGCAAGGCAAAAAGAGAATGACATGAGACATGTGCAGAAACTAAAAACAGCTCCATTGTATCTGAAAATGTTCTTAAAGGAATAACAGAAGGGAGGGGAGAATATGGAAAATGACAAATGCGATTCCTCCGTGATGTGAAGATGTGGCAGAAGACAGGCAACTTGTCTTTGTGGATGAGGACGAGTGGACAGCCACGTGGCAGTAGAGAACAAAACATCAGCCTATAGATTTTCCACTCACAAAGGTACAGCTTTTCTCCATTATCAACAGCTGCTGTTTGAGAGGAAATGGGAGTGGTAGTTATGATCTAAAGTTCCCTAGATTTTTATTTGCTAAAAAGCTGCTTGTTTCTATCATCCAGCTCCAACAGGAGATAACTGACCTTACAGTTCAATTGCTTCTCCTTTTGCAGATGATTCTGTTCCTTCTCTTGAGCGCTTTTTTTCCCCAATCACTCCACCTTTTCTTTAAAAAACTGCTTACCACATCAATATTTCAGTCAAGGAACATGTTTCTTAGCTTTACATAACAATTGAGACAAAGCTTTGCTTGGCAGATAAGAGTACCAGAGTGCCAAACCTGCAGGTGTCCTGGAGTCCCAGTTAGTTAGTATTCACAATTTCCACACATGCCCACTCCTATTGTAGGTTCTAAAAGGAAAGTCTTTCAGTCTTGTTGCGCCTCTGGTTTTATTCTTCGAATATTTAAAGGATGACATTAGGTGGAACTTCAGAAGAATTCTGACTGATAGCTCTTTTTGCAAAGTGCTTCTGGATATACAGAAATGCAGGTATGTGCATAAATATTCCATTGATCTAACACAAAATCTGTTTCACCTACTTTCTTCTTAAAGTTACTAGATATAACTTCAACAAATTATTTGCTTATACATTGAAAGTAAATTCCCAAACTGATTTCTAGCCTACAACCAAATGAACATAGAACATAGAATATAGAACAAAGAACATAGAAATTTACAGCACATTACAGGCCCTTCGGCCCACAATGTTGTGCTGACCATGTAACCTTCTCCAGAGACAGCCAAGAATTTCCCTGCCACCTAGCTCTCTATTTTCCTAAGCTCCATGTGCCTTTCTAAGAGGGTCTTAAAAGACCTTATTGTATCTGGTTCCACCACCGTGGCCAATAGTGCATTCCACGCACCCACCAACCTCAGTGTGAAAAACTTACCCCTGACGTCACCTCGGTTACCTATTTCCAAGCACCTTAAAACTATGCCTCCTCGTGTTAGCCATCTCAGCCCTGGGAAAAAGCCTCTTGCTATCCACACATTCAATGCCTCTCATCATCTTATACATCTCCATCAGGTCACCTCTCATCCTCCGTTGCTCCAAGGAGAAAAGGCCAAGTTCACTCAACCTATTCTCATAAGGCATGCTCCCCAATCTAGGGCAACATCCTTGTAAATCTCCTTTGCATCCTTTCTATGGTTTCCACATCCTTCCTGTAGTGAGGTGACCAGAACTGAGCACTGTACTCCAAGTGGGGTCTGAGCAGGGTCCTATATAGCTATACAGCTCTTAAACTCAGTCCCACGGTTGATGAAGGCCAATGCACCATACGCCTTCTTAACAACACTGTCAACCTGAGCAGCAGCTTTGAGTGTCCTATCGACATGGACCCCAAGATCTCTCAGATCCTGCACACTGCCAAAAGTCTTACCATTAATACAATATTCTGCCATCATATTTGACCTACCAAAATGAACTATCTCATACTTATCTGGGTTGAACTCCATCTACCACTTCTCTGGCCAGTTCTGCATCCTATTGATGTCCCGCTGTAACCTCCGACAATCCTCTAGACTCTCCACAAAACCCCCAACCTTCGTGTCATCAGCGAACTTACTAACCCCTCCTTCTACTTCTTCATCCAGGTCATTTATAAGAGGAGTGTTCCCAGAATAGATCCCTGCGGAACACCACTGGTCACCGACCTCCATGCAGAATGAGCAGAAGGTACTTAAAAAAAAATCGGGGAAATTAGATAGATCAATAATTTAAAAAGAGAAAGAGTAAAGCTTACATTCATTTCGTGTTTCTAAATGACTTTGGACAACAGCACTATAGAAACCATAGAAACCATAGAAACTACAGCACAGAAACAGGCCTTTTAGCCCTTCTTGGTTGTGCCGAACCATTTTCTGCCTAGTCCCACTAACCTGCACACGGACCATAAGCCTCCATACACCTCTCATCCATATATCTGTCCAATTTATTCTTAAATGTTAAAAAAGAACCCGCATTTACCACCTCATCTGGTAGCTCATTCCATACTCCCACCACTCTCTGTGTGAAGAAGCCCCCCCCTAATGTTCCCTTTAAACTTCTCCCCCCTCACCCTAAACCCATGTCCTCTGGTTTTTTTCTCCCCTTGCCTCAGTGGAAAAAGCCTGCTTGCATTCACTCTATCTATACCCATCATAATTTTATATACCTCTATCAAATCTCCCCTTATTCTTCTACGCTCCAGGGAATAAAGTCCCAACCTATTCAACCTTTCTCTGTAACTGAGTTTCTCAAGTCCCGGCAACATCCTTGTAAACCTTCTCTGCACTCTTTCAACCTTATTTATATCCTTCCTGTAATTTGGTGACCAAAACTGAACACAATACTCCAGATTCGGCCTCACCAATGCCTTATACAACCTCATCATAACATTCCAGCTCTTATACTCAATACTTTGATTAATAAAGGCCAATGTACCAAAAGCTCTCTTTACGACCCTATCTACCTGTGACGCCACTTTTAGGGAATTTTGTATCTGTATTTCCAGATCCCTCTGTTCTACTGCACTCCTCAGTGCCTTACCATTAACCCTGTATGTTCTACGTTGGTTTGTCCTTCCAACGTGAAATACCTCACACTTGTCAGTATTAAACTCCATCTGCCATTTTTTAGCCCATTTTCCCAGCTTGTCCAAGTCCCTCTGCAGGCTCTGAAAACCTTCCTCACTGTCTACTACACCTCTAATCTTTGTATCATCAGCAAACTTGCTGATCCAATTTACTACATTATCATCCAGATCATTGATATAGATGACAAATAACAATGGACCCAGCACTGATCCCTGTGGCACACCACTAGTCACAGGCCTCCACTCAGAGAAGCAATTCTCTACCACCACTCTCTGGCTTCTTCCATCGAGCCAATGTCTAATCCAATTTACCACCTCTCCATGTATACCTGGCGACTGAATTTTCCTAACTAACCTCCCACGCAGGACCTTGTCAAAGGCCTTACTGAAGTCCATGTAGACAATATCCACTGCCTTCCCTTCATCCACTTTCCTGGTAACGTCCTCGAAAAACTCCAATAGATTGGTCAAACATGACCTACCACGCACAAAGCCATGTTGACTCTCCCTAATAAGTCCCTGTCTATCCAAATGCTTGTAGATTCTGTCTCTTAGTACGCCCTCCAATAACTTACCTACTACCGACGTTAAACTTACTGGCCTATAATTTCCCGGATTACTTTTCGATCCTTTTTTAAACAGCGGAACAACATGAGCCACTCTCCAATCCTCCGGCACCTCACCTGTCGACAGCGACATTTTAAATATTTCTGCCAGGGCCCCTGCAACTTCAACACTAGTCTCCTTCAAGGCCCGAGGGAACACCCTGTCAGGTCCCGGGGATTTATCCACTTTAATTTTCCTCAAGACAACAAGGACCTCCTCCTTTTCGATCTGTACAGTTTCCATGATCTCACCACTTGTTTCCCTTAATTCCATAGACTTCGTGCCACTAGACTCAACTTGACTTGAGTCACTATTGTGATATCAGGAATGTAGCACATTCCAGCGAGATCACAGTGAGAGCAATGTGTCTATGACAGGGCCATCTGCTTCAGTCCAATTGGTTGATGGTAGAATCACAGAATGGTTATAGCAGAAGAAAGAGATCATTCAGCCCATCAAGTTAAAGCAATCTATCTCGATCCACACCCTTGCCTCTGCCCCATCCCTGTGGATAAGAGAGCTTAGAGAAAATGATGCAAGGTAAAAAGAGAATGACATAAGACATGTGCACGAACTAAAAACAGCTCCATTGTGTCTGAAAATGTTCTCAAATGAATAGCAAAAGGGAGGGGGGAATATGGAAAATGACAAATATGATGCCTCCATGAATCACCCTGGTCATTCCCTGTTCTCTCATTTACCTTCTCGGAGAAGATACAGATGACCGGACTCAAGAATAGTTTCTTCCCCACTGTTTTCAGAGTGCTGAAACAATCACCTTCTCAATGGCGCTGCCAGACCCTCAGACTCATACAAACGTAATTCTATCTCTTACAGTTATTCCATTATTTTCACTTTAGTTCTTCTTTGTGCACTGCTTCAGATTACACTGCTGTCCTTGCACCATTTTCTTATTTTGTATTTCACTGTATTTATTATTACCACGTACACTGTTTACACCTGAGGTTCAGGTGAGCGAGGAATTTCATTGCACCCTGTTGACTCTGAACGTACCTGAATCTGAATGAGAATGCTTGTCTTTTGGATACTTATCCAACCCATTTTGACTACTCCTCACTGTTCATTCCAGTACCTTACCCTGGCCAAGATGCCACATGAAACTCCTCTGCACTCTCTCGATATTGTCCTGGGGATGTTTTATATCCACCGAGAAGGCAGCCGGTGTGCTAGTTTACTATTGCAACACTGGGAAAGGCAGAAGATGCCAATGGCCAGTAGGAAAAGTCTTCCCCACCACTGAGCACATCTACAAGGAGTGCTGCCACAAGAAAGCAGAATCCACCATTGGGGTCCCCTATCATCCAAGTCATGCTCTCTTCTCACAGCTGCCATTGGGAAGGAGGTACAGGAGCCATGGGTCCCACACCCCCAGGTTCAGGTACAGTTATTACCCTTCAACCACCCGGCTTCTGAACCAGCTTGGATAACTTCACTCCCTTCATTTCCAAACTGATTCCACAACCTATCGACTCATTTTCAAGGACTCAACATCTCATGCTCTCGGTATTATTTATTTATCTATTAGTCTATTTATCTATATATCTAATTATTATTTTTTGTATTTGCACTGTTTGTATTCTTTTTCACCTTGTTTGTTTGTCAGCCTTTGTGTGTAGTTTTTCATTGATTACATAGTAGTTTTTGTTCTACTGTGAATACCTGCGAGAAAATGAATCTCAGGGTAGTATATGATGTCACATATGTACTTCGAATTTTGAACTTTGATCAGAATTAGTTTAAATTCTGAATAGGCCTCATACTGAAGCATACTTACCTGTTGATCAGCAAGTGATATACTTGCGAGAGCAACAGTGGCAACTTTAACCCCAGAGCATGAACTGTTCTCTTTTAATCTGTTATTCTCTCATCAAAATTATTCATGCTTTCAGTTGGAGGAGAATTGCTACTGTATCTGAGCAAATTGCACAGAAGGAAATTGGGAGCAGCTGCACAAGGTAATTGGACCCTATTAAATGGTCCATCCATTCAGATTCATGCATGGACAAATGGAGTGCTTTTATCCGCAGTCCCAACCATCTAGCTTCCCCATTAGCTGCATCCTGGTAACCCAGCCATGCCATAGTATGAAGCTTATTGCCAATGGCCACAGGGAGTACTGTTCTCCATCTCCAGAACCATGTCTCAACCTTCACAGTCAAATTTATTATCGAAGTGCGTATGTGTCACCATTTACAGCACTGAGATTCATTTTCTTGCAGGCATTCACAGGAAAATAAAGAAATATAATAGAATTTATGAAAAACTATGCATAAAAACTGACAAATAACCAATGAGCAAAAAAAAAGACAAATCGTACAAATAATTCAAAAAAATGCTAATACATAATACTGTGAACATGAATAGTAATATCCTTAGAAGTGAATCTATAGATTGAGTCAGTTCAGGGTTGAGGTTCGGGAACATGATGATTGTAGGGTAATAATTGTCCCTGAACCTGGTGGTGTGGAACCTAAAGCTCCTGGACTTCTTTCCTGATGGCTACAGTTGAGAAGAGAGCTTGGCCTGGATGACGGAGGTTCTTGATGATGGATGCTGCTTTCTTGGAATCTTGGGGTCAAAAAAGAAATCCTGTAGTTACTGGAAGTACAATATGAAAGTTTAAAATGCCCGTAGTACCCAACAGATCAGGACCTTCATCAACCTGAACGGCTAACAATGCGTCTCTTTCTACAGATGCTCTCTGACCAGCCTGCAGACACTCCATTTACAGCCTTTATTTCACTGGAAGTCTTGATGTAACCGAAAGCACTTTCTTGCAGAGGTTGCTGAATCTCTGGACTTCTCCTCCTGAGGGTTGTGGAGGTTTGATTACTGGAGGTAGTTAAAAAAGGGTAGTTCTCTTTTTTCATGCATCTAGCTAGTCCCACCTTAAAGATATTCAAAGATTCAGCTTTCACTCATTAAGGAAAAGGATTTCAAGGATTCTTCATGCTCTGAAAGAGCAAGTTTTGCTTGTCTCCTCCACATGGTTAATTTCTGTTTTCAAACATATATTGGCTCCAAGCAACATATAGACAGATTAGGACCAATGGACAGATGTTTAGACAAAGGGAAGATTTCAAGGCACCTTTAACAGGAGAAACAAAGATATGAAGGAAGCAAACTCCAGGGTTGGGAATTTTGAGAGCTTGGAACCAAGCTGTTGAAGGCTTGTTGCAGGTAGTGAAAATTAAAATTGATGTGAATAAGAACAGAGAATTGGAGGAATCCAAAGATATTAGAAGCTTGAATGGTTGGTAGAGATTAATGACATGGCCTATAAATTTGCAAATATCTCCTTTTAAGAACAAAATAACATTTTTATGTTATTTTGTTGTGCATTTCTGATTAACTAGTCTTTTAATTGAATATTGAACTGAATTGTGCATATTGCAGAGGAAATTGTTATGGGTGGGATTTATTTGTAATTTGTAAATGTCAAAATTTCTCAACATGCTTTCAAATATGATTCATTATTTGGCATTTATCATAATCACTGAATCACATATCTGATCCAGAAAAGGACCAGTATTTAGTTCCATCCAGCATTAGATGAATGAAATGGGGTAAATTTTAATTCCTTTTAACATACATAAGAATCATCTACACGATAGAAATATTGATAGAGGATCTAGAACATGTTAATTGAAGCAAAAGTCATCCAAGTTGATATAACATGAATTCAAACTATTTTTGAGTTCCCTTCCAAGTGACTGAATTAGAGTTAGGTTTAGGGTTAATGAAATTTGTTAACTTAGCAGCAGCAGTTCAATGCAATACATAATCTATCAGAGAGAGAGAAAAAATAAATAAAATAAAATAAAACATAATAATAAATAAACAAGTACATATATTGAATAGATTTTTTTTAATCTGCAAAAACAGAAATACTGCATATTGAAAAAAGTGAGGTAGTGTCTAAAGTTTCAATGTCCATTTAGGGATTGGATGGGAGAGGGAAAGAAGCTGTTCCTGAATCGCTGAGTGTGTGCCTTCAGGTTTCTGTATCTCCTACCTGATGGTAACAGTGAGAAAAGGGCATACCCTGGGTGTTGGAGGTCCTTAATAATGGACGCTGCTTTTCTGAGACACCGGTCCCTGAAGATGTCCTGGGTACTTTGTAGGCTAGTACCCAAGATGGAGCTGACTAGATTTACAACCTTCTGCAGTTTCTTTCGGTCCTGTGCAGTAGCCCCTCCATACCAGACAGTGATGCAGCCTGTCAGAATGCTCTCCATGGTACAACTATAGAAGTTTTTGAGTGTATTTGTTGACATACCAAATCTCTTCAAACTCCTAATAAAGTGTAGCTGCTGTCTTGCTTTCTTTATGACTACATCAATATGCTGGGACCAGGTTAGATTCTCAGAGATCTTGATGCCCAGGAACTCGAAGCTGCTCACTCTCTCCACTTCTGACCACTCAATGAGGATTGGTATGTGTTGCTTCGTCTTACCCTTCCTGAAGTCCACAATCAGCTCTTTCACCTTACTGACGTTGAGTACCAGGTTGTTGCTGCGACACCATTCCACAAGTTGGCATATCTCACTCCTGTATGCTCTCTCGTCACCACCCGACATTCTACCAACAACGGATGTATTGTCAGCAAATTTGTAGATGGTATTTGGTATTTGAGCTATGCCTAGCCACACAGTCATGTATATATAGAGAGTAGAGCAGTGGGCTAAGCACACACCCCTGAGGTGCGCTATTGTTGATCATCAGCAAAGAGTATATGTTATCACCAATCCACACAGATTGTGGTCTTCCCGGTTAGGAAGTTGAGGATCCAATTGCAGAGGGAGGTACAGAGGCCCAGGTTCTGCAACTTCTCGATCAGGATTGTGGGAATGATGGTATTAAATGCTGAGCTATGGTTGATGAACAGCATCCTGACGTAGCTGTTTGTGTTGTCTAGGTGGTCTAAAGCTGTCTGGAGAGCCATCAAGATTGCATCTGCTGATTGTGGCGATAGGCAAATTGCAATGGGTTCAGGTCCTTGCTGAGGCAGGAGTTCAGTCTAGTCATAACCAACCTCTCAAAGCATTTCAACATTGTTGATGTGAGTGCTACTGGGCGATAGTCATTAAGGCAGCTCACATTATTCTTCTCAGGCACTGGTATAATTGTTGCCTTTTTGAAGCAAGTGGGAACTTCTGCCCGTAGCAGTGAGAGGTTGAAAATGTCCTTGAATTTGTTAGTTTTTTATTGTATTCTTTATGCTTGTGTTTTATTTTGCTCCATCAGATCCAGAGTAACAATCATTTTGTTCCCCTTTAAACCCCTTTGTAACAAAGTCTGACAATAAACAAACTTGAATCTAGAATCTAGAACATCTGGAACCAGGGGTGTACCTGTGTTGAAGGACTTTAGTTATGCAAACAAGTGGAAGACATGGACATTTCATTTCTTAAAGTTACAAAGGATCTAAGAGAGTATTCAATATGAAGAAGTATTATGTTAGATTAGGGAGAAATGCTCCCCCGACATGCATATGTAATCAGATGTTATAACCTTAAAATAATCGCTAAATATGCTGGAGTTAGCATGTGGTTAACTTACTTGGCTAGCACCCAAAAGCCCAGTCTTTGATGTGGAAAACATGTGATAAAATCCCACTGTGGCAGCTGGAGAATTTAAATTTAAGTAGTTAAATAAATCTGGAACTAAAATTACAAAACTAGTGACAGTAATGGTAATATTGCTACAGCCAGTTTGCTGCACAAAATCCATCACCTTTGCTTGTATCGTTCAGAAATTTGTCATCCCTGACCCTCTCAAATGTGACTCTTACCTCCCTCCTTGGCTCAGGGGCACTAGGGATGGCCAATAAATGCTGGCTTTGCTGCAAATAATAAAAAAAAACAGAGATTTCTTCACACAGGAGGTTGCCAGTGTACCAAGTGGCTCCTCCTGAGAGGATGGAAGAATTATACTGCATTGGTAAATTTCAAAAGGGAATGGCCATGGATTACAGGGCAAAGGCTGGAGGGTGGGAATAAATTAGACTGTACTTTCAAAGACCCGGCTTCACTTTCAAAGGGATACAAAGGGCTACACTTGCTGACTTTGAACCACAAGATCCCTTTATTCTAAAAGTGTAACATTCCCCACTGTTACATCTATACTTTAAGTGAATTAGCTTCAGCAACTAATTCAGGGCAGATTTGAAGCTTGTATCACAGTTTTAAGTCTCATAAGAAATTGCTAATGGTGAATTAGACAACACTTTGTTATTTTGTTAGAGTTCACTTTTCTGTTCACATGGAATCTCATTTGTACATGCTGCATTGTTCATAAATTAAATGCAAAGCATCTTATTTATTAGCTGCCATGAAAATATTAACCCTTGTACACTTGGATACAGTTGAGTAGTTCTAGATACAGTTATGTAATTTAGAAGAAGATAATGGGACTCATGCAATGGGGACCTTTCAGGTATCTTCAAATTTTTTTGAAAAACTCATGAAAGACTTTTGGATCAGAGAAATGGAGATCATTTATAATTTATACTTTATACTTTATTGCCACCAAACACTTAGTGCTAGAACGTACAATCATCACAGCGATATTTGAATCTGCGCTTCACACTCCATGGATTACAAATATTAAATATTAAAAATAGTTTAAATTAGTAAATATTAAAAATTTAAATTATAAATCATAAATAGAAAATAGAAAAATGGGAAGTAAGGTAGTGCAAAAAAACCAACAGGACAACTTCCATACCAGGTTGTGATGCACCCTAGAAGAATGCTTTCTACGGTGCATCTATAAAAATTAGTGAGGGTATTAGGGGACAGGCCAAATTTTTTTAGTTTTCTCAGGAAGTAAAGGTGCAGCTAACCTCGATGAGTATGCCTCAGCTGTCACGGACTTTATTCGGAAATGCACGGAGGACTGTGTGTCTCGCAAGACGATCCGGGTATTCCCTAACCGGAAACCTTGGATGAATTATGAGGTCAAGTCCCTTTTAAAGGCTAGAGCTGCGGCTTTTAGGTCAATTTGGGAATGGAAAACTGCATTATTCTTTACCTCAATTACTAACCGTGTTTTCAAAGACTGTGCTCACTCACTCTATTTCCAGCATTTTAAAAATCAGAATAAGAACCAGAATCAAGTTTATTATCTCTGATGTAGCTCATGAAATTTCTTGCTTTGCATAAACTGTAGAGTGCAATACATAAAAATTATTATAAGTTAAGTAATATATAAAAAATAAATAAATAGTGCAAGATGCAAGCAAAATAGTAAGGTAGTGTTTATGGTTCACAGACCATTCAGAAATATGATGGCAGGTGGGAGAAACTGCTCCTAAAGTGCTTAGTGTACGTCCTCAAACTCCTGTATGTCCTCTCTGATGGTAGTAATGACAAGATGGCATGTCTTAGATGGTGACAGCTCTTAATGGCATTGCCTTTTGAAGATGTCCTCAATGGTCAAGAGGCTACTGATGGGTCATTGTGTACAATATCCACACTCATTGTTATCCTGCACAAAGGTTGTTGGGACCTTCCTTGGGTGCTGGATGTGGCTTGGTTTTGTCACTCTTGCCATGAAACAGGGCTATCTGTGTTGGATCCACTGTTGTTGTTTGTCCATCGTGGTCATCGATGAAGACCTCGACACCATTGATGGTGTCGAGACTAGTGCATGATTTGGATTTAAGTGAGGGAGAGTTGCGCAGCGTCAACCTCACTCTCTCTTCCCAATTCCCATCTGGATCCAGTGGCAAGACAGAGTTGAGACGGCTGGAGATGGGACTAGACGCAGTGGATGACCAGGACGTCTTCTGTGTCTTGTCATGCTCTACACGTTCCACGACGCTTGCAGAGACTGCCTTCCTGACCGTTGGACCTTCCATTGGTCTCGTCCGCTCAATCCGCCGGAGTCTGTCTTCACATGCAGGGATAGGCATCTCCTTAAATCCACCGTACATATTAAGGGGAACTCCAGGGCAGTACTGACACCGTCCTGCTCTCCCCATGGTACTGTCTTCCGAATGAGAGCATAAACTGAGCTCTGATTTCTATTTCAACTACAGACGCCATATGAGGGAAAAAAGCTCTCTGAGGCTGGACCAATCTTCATTGCTCGTTCAACAACCACACACCCAATTAGGATCACATTGTGTTTATTTTTCTCCGATATCTCGCGCACTAATTGGCTGCCTACATTTCCTATGTTTCATTTGGCATGGGGCAGCCCATGCCAAAGCACTTCAGAGATGACAAAGAAATATCGCTGAGGTGGTCTGAGGTGCCTGACATTGCAGACAGCAGCACACAGAGGCCATGTAGGTTTCTGGAACATTCTGCTGTTGGCCAAGTACCTCCATTAAAAGAAGTTTTTAGACTGTATGCTCATGGAGATGTTTACGAACAGTTTATTAGAAAGGAACTGGTTTTTACCAGCCCTAGTTCCCACACCAGTGTCTTTGGGGTTACAGTTATGACTGAAGGGCTCAAGATAGTTCATGAAGCCTTTTCTCATAGGACTAATGCCACATGTATTGCGGAGGATGTCAACAATATTACAAAAGCTGTTCCAGTTTGAAAAATCTACTTTGTTCATAGACAGGAAACACAATCAGTACACATCTTCTTTTACATTCATTGTGACAATCAGTCAATACCTGCTCTTCAAATGCTTCAATACCACTCATGACTCCTCTCTCAATAATACAACCATGAAGTATTTGAAAGGTTATATCAGAGGACTCAGTTCTCAGACTGTGGTCCTTCCTCAGCAAGCATTTGGGGTGGATGCACAGAGCTTCAGTGTATCATTCATCATGTTGCCCTCTACCCCAGAATGCATCAGTTGGGGGTATTCATTTATATACATTCCCCTACAGCAATCAGTCTTACAGATCAAGGTCTATCTTTTACCACATTAATGATCTTCCAGTAACAGAAGTTTGTCTCAATACAGGTCCCTGGGAGCAATGTGTAGATCACAGAACCCTCTCTTTTTTGTAGCTGCTGGGACCAAATCTTGACACAGACACTTTCTGACAAACATGCAGTCCACAGAGAGGTGGACAATCATTGCCTCCATGCTGAAGCCCTCTCTGGGCAGGCCTGTACGAGAAATGATCTGATAGGGAGGGCTTCGCTCACTGCCAGCCAAGTGAGGTCTTGGTGCTTGTTGATGAGTTCAGGCATTGAGGCATTCTGCCATTTAACGTCGACTGTTTGCCCAGGAAACTATCGCACAGAATCTATTATCTACAAAGGACAGGCAGTGTGATAAAGTCTAGCTGAACGGAACATTACATAGTAATGAGGCCAGACTTTGGGGACAGGTAGAATCTCGGCATACAGTGATACTTACTATTTTGGTTTTACCTGCAGGTTGATGCAAATATTGCCATCAGGACATGGTCCATCATGACCTAGTAAATATGCCCCATTCTGTATCTCCTGTTGAAACAGAAGACAGCTCATTTTGAAGGGGAAGGGTACGGGTCACATATGTACCATGGACAGCAAACCTTGAGAGCATCTTATACTTGATGTCCACTTCTTTACTCATTTTTGAGAGAGAGTACTGCTTGCACATTTCGAACTGGCTTTCCCTTGGCTATTCACTCCAGCCAATCCTTACATATAGCCCAGCTCTTCTGAACCAGATCCTCAGCCCCTTCATGTCATCAGATTTGACAGTAGAGGGTGCAGGATCATTTGGATTGGGTTCCAAATAACATGGAAGCGTTCCTTTCTGTGGTTGACTCTGACTGCCAACACTAACTCAAACCAGTCAGAGACGCTGATAAATCTGTGGATTAACCATGGATCCGAGCAGGAGACAATGTCATCTGTGTACAGGCAGACTATGAGCTGAGTCCCCCATTGTGTGGCATCATCATTCCTCTTATGCCCAAATCCTTCCTGATAGATTCAGCAAAAGGTTTGATGCACCACATGGACAGAGGATATAGGACATTGCTGACAACAGACATTGGGGAGGTTATCTGTATTTCTGAGATAGTGACCACAACTCCTTGACCTTTACCATAGTCTTGAACAGGGTTAGGATCAGACGGTATGGAAAAGTATTTAATTGTGATGAGGATAAATTGCGATGCTATTGGTCGGGAGCTTGGGAACAGATATACTCAGGAAAATGCAAAACGGAAATGTGGCGTTTGTTTAGGGAGCACTTGCATCTTATCTGGATATATTTGGCCCACTGAGTCAGGAAAATAATGATAGAGTGAAGAAACCATGGTTAATAAGAGATGTGGAACATCTAGTCAAGAGGAAGAAGGAAGCATAATTAAGGTTTAGGAAACAAGGATGAGATAGGGCTCTTAAATGTTATAAGGTAGACAGGAAGGAGCTTAAGAATGGAATGTTAGAAAGGGCATGACATGGACTTGGCAAGTAGGATTAAGGAAAACCCCCAAGCCCCAAGTATGTGAAGAACAGGAGGATGATTAGAGTAAGGGTAGGGCTGACCAGGGATAAAAGATGAAACATGCATGTGTTGGTTGTTAATGTAAACAATGTATTTCACTGTATGTTTCAAGGTACACATGATAAGTAAACTCAAATCTTGATCTTGAATCTTGGAGTTGGGGAAGGTAGGGGAGGTCCTTAATGAGTGCTTTGCTTCAGTATTGACCAGTGAGAGGATCCTGGGCAAGTGTGAGGTTAGCATAAACAGGCTGATATGCTGGAATATATTGCTGTTTAGAAAGAGAAGGTGCTGGAACTTCTGAAAACCGTCAGGATAGATAAATCCACAGAGCCGGACGGGATATACCACAGGTTACAATGGGAAGTGAGGGAGGAGATTGTTGTGCCTTTGGCAATGACCTGTGCATCCTCATTGGCTAGAGGAGTATTACCAATTGTTTGGAGGATGACTTTCTTTGTTCAAGAAAGGTAATGGGAATAATCCTGGGAATTATAGATCTGTGAGTCTTACATAAGTAGTGGGCAAGCTATTGGAGAGGATTGTTCAAGGGAGGATTTACGAGTATTGGAAGAAGCATACTCTGATTAGGTATGGTCAGTATGGCTTTGTGAAGGGCAGGTCATACCTAATGTGGCTGATCTTTGACATTTTCACTCAAAGAGTTGAACTGCACGTGCATGTAACGAGAGCATCTTGGACTTCCAGGTGGTCCACAGCAGGGGTGATTGATAAGTTTGTGGCCTTAGGTAGAAGGAGATGAGTTATACAGCTCTTGTTATGTGCACGTGCAGTTCAACTCTTTGAGTGAAAATGCAGGAAGTTTGAAGTTAATAACTCATCTCCTTCTACCTTAGGCCATGAACTTATCAATCACACCTGCTGTGGACCACCTGGAGATCCAAGATGCCGACTTCTACAAAGAAGGGATCCGTATGCTCCACAATCGCAGGACTAACTGTGTAAATGTAGGAAAAATAAATGTGTTAGGTTTTCTAAAATTGACTCCTTGTACCTTAGTCTATGAACTTATCAATCACCCCTCGTATTGTGCTGAGTTCAGTTCCAGCTGCTTCATTATAGGAAGAATATAGAAGCTTTAGAGAGAGTGCAGAGGAGATTTACCAGGATGCTGCTTGAATTATAGAGTATGCTGTATGAGGACAGGTTGAGTGAGCTAGGGCTTTTTTATTTGGAGTGAAGGAGAACGAGAGGTGGATTGATGGAGGTGTACATGACGATAAGGAGCATAGACTGAGTGGACAGCCCAAGGTGGAAATGAATATCAGGACAGCATAATTTTAAGGTGATTAGAGGAAAGTATAAGGGGGATGTCAGAGGTAAGTTTTTTACACAGTGGTTAGTGGGTGTGTGGAATGTGCTGTCAGGGTTGGTGGTCGAGCCAGGTATATAGGGTACATTTAAGAGACACTTGGATAAGCACATGATGGATGAGAGATAAATGGGGGACAATGTTGGAGGGAAGTGCTAGCTTGATCTTGGAGTAGTTCAAAAAGTTGGGATAAATTTACTAATGCACTCTTCCACTTTCATCATCATGGGCCAAAGGTCTTGTATTGTGCTGTATTGTTCTATATTTGATGCTAATTTGGATTGCACCGGTAGCAGTGTAGAGCAGTTGGATCCAATACCCAATTCCTTCCCTGATGCTTATTTTGGAAAGCACATCCAGGCTGTACTATCAAAAGGCATCTCCTGGTCAAAGCTTACCATGCACACACTTAACCCCCTATCTTGCACGTAAGTAATAGCATCCATACTCAGTGCAAGGCTGTCAGTCATTTTCCTGCCAGGTATGGCATAGGCTTGGTGGATATAAATGGCATCCATGAGTGGATCACCTGTCTCAGAATAGGCTTGACTAGATCGGATTCTGGACTTGGGCGGGATCTTGTAGTCCATCTCCCTGTGTCACCGGCAGACCACGGTATCAAAGGATCGTGTCGCAGGCAGGATTTACTGCGAGATACATCGCCTTCGTTACCAGCCATAGTTCTGACCCAGCACACCTCCTGTACTGAGTGTGTGTGCAGGGCAGCCTGAGACGATACCTAATACCCGTAGGTTTGCTGCTAGCCTATACCTACTGCCAGGCTGAACGAGGCGTCCCTGCGAGCGCCTTCCCAGGCACGTTTCCATTCCTTCATTAAAATCCAACGGCGGTAATTCGGGCATCTTCTGGACACACACACACACACACACACACACAGTTTTGGCGGCGAATTCCAGCGACCACTGTTTATACTACGCCGTGCACCTCCATGGCTGACAATCCTTTTGAAGTCTATTATTCAGGGGTTCAGTCTCCGTATTCAACCACAGTTCTGTGTGTGTTTTAGAATGACAGACGAGCGCACACACAGGTGTGAGATGGATGAAGCACAGCCCCACGAATCTGGCTCTCCATTTCCAAATAACATCAGCACACTGAAGAGGCAAACACGGATAGATAGGGCTGGGGGATTATTCGCTGTCCTGATCAAGGGGGAAAGGGGAAGGGGCTGGATTAGAGGTCATTCGCGGTCAGAGGCAGAGGCGAAGTAGAAAGTGGTCGAAATTTGAGGTTAGACTCGGAAGGAGAGAGATGGACACGGCGGCACAGAGCTTGTTAATCGCACGACCTCGCCGTGTGTCACAGCAAAAACATCTTTTTTCTTTATTAAAGAGTGATCTACGTACTGAATATTTTTTGTGTTCTGCTTATTCTCTTCATGTTTTGTTTTAAATATGGTTGGCGGGGAGGGGTTGTAATCTTCATATCCTTAGGGAACTCCATTTATAGGTACGGTAAAACCCTGTTCCTTGCCTTACGAGCCCTCGTCATTACCCGAAGCGAAGAACGTCCTCAAACTGACAGGCTCTTCTCTCTCTCTCTCTCCCTCTGGTCCCTGAAACCTGGCGCTCACATGTGATCTCGACACTGCATTAAGGTTTTTTTCCTCCTTTAACAGCGTGAAATGAGAAGTGGCGCCGGAGTTTAAACACGCAGCAAAGGGGGGTGGGTAGGTGGGACACAGCACAGACCAGCGTCTCGCAATAATAATAAAAAAAAAGACATATCAAATTGTCAGAGGCGATGGAGCCGGGGATCAAACGGACGAGGACCACGGCGTTTGCAAAAATGACCAAAGTTCGTAGGAGGAGAGAGATGGTTCTTTATCAGATTGGTGTTTCCTGCAGCATTCTCTTCCTGGCCTGGTGCATGTGCAGTCTGCTGTCCAGACTAGGTGAGTGAGCCCGCTGTCGTTCAACTTTTCCACCTGATAGCAGGGGCCACAAAGGGCGATATGTTTATAGTTTTGCCAAACCATAGATCTAATTTTCCTTCCACCGAAGATGCCGGGATAAAGGAGTGGTCTTGTGTTATCCGCGTTTGTGTTTAAAATACATTGTAGGCAATTTTCTCAGTTTAAGTGCGCTTTTTAAAAATTTAAGTTTGCATCTTTCCATGTTACATCAGAGGAGTCATGAACTTGCAGAGCACGAGCCTTTCCTGAAGTCGATTGGATTATATTAGCCGGGAAGGCTAACATTATTAGAATACGGCTACTCCATAATAAAGCTTCGCTAACCTGCGACTCTTGGAGGACCGTACAAGTTTCCTCCAGAACCTCATAATTAATAAAGGCCTCTCGTGTTAATGATATCATTCTTGTCTAACCCTAGTACAGACAGATTATTTTAGACATGCGTTTTAAGAGTAAAACGGAACAGAATTTATTTTGTAAATTAACTTTATATATTCACCTTGATGGCTTTCAGTCAATTGTAATTAAGTTTGAAACCGTCCCTGCAGCGTCCTACCGGGGCATTACTGGGGAGTTCTGAATAAAATAAGATGCAAGGTCTGTGTTTAGATGGGTAACTTTGGCTGTCGAATCTACATCCATATAACTCACGCTAATTGCTAATCCGAACAGAGCAAGAGAACACTGGACAACAAGCGGCGCGGGACCTCAGGTGGTGGAACAGGAAGTTAATGGCAGTGGTGAAGGACAACGGTACCCACACAAAGAACTGCACCGAGCCAGGTAAACGGCACGTCACGATTCCGACTGCCGAACAAAAAATTACTGCTTAATAGCCTTACACTGACAGAACCCTTTCTTTATGGGGGGGGGGTATCACCCCCTTTTTTGGTGGGAGGGGGAGCATATTATAAACGGATATTGAAGGGTTTGGCTGCGGTCCAAATCAAATATGCGCTGCTATAGTAACGAGTTTAAATGAAGATGTCACTGTGTTGTTGGAGCGGTTCCTATGGAGCTGGGCAGACCAAAGGGAAGAATTACTGCAGACACGCATCTTTTCAACAGAAGCTCTCTGCTCCTTCTTGCTCCGTACGGTGACGTTTGGCACCGGGGAAAAGACATATCGTGCAAACCGATTTGGTTAGCTAAGGCTACTTCGATCTCGTTTATCCGCGCTAATTAGGTCTCTCACCATTTAAGCGGTTGGCTGCAAATTGGCTTATTTCCAATGTAAATCCGTCTTTTTGTAATTTCCCCTTCTATTCCACAGTGGTCCTAGAGACCTTTAAACTTATGAGAGTTGTTGATAGGTCCCTACACCCCACCTCCTAACTTTGAGAGGCTGGTTGCCCACTCCCCTGTCTCAACCTTTGATTGTCTTCACTAGAAGACTCTCCTTACGTTAATAGGCACCACTGGGTATGAGGCAAAAGCCTTTTCCAAATTGTAGATTTAAGAATTTTGTACCTGGTCTGCAATAGGAAGAGCATGTGATTCAGGACATTTCCAAATGGCCTGACTGTGGAGGTAGAGTTTGGGAACAAAGATCCACAGCGTTCACTGCTCAGACCCTCCTGTTTGCTACATACACTAACAGTCTGAAAGTAGGAGGTATGCTTAATAAGTTTGACAATGTTATGATGGTTGAAAGTGAGGACTGCGGTAGACATTTCGATGGGCTGATCAGATGGTCAGAGGTGTTTGTCCTGATGTCACACTTCGCTCTTGGTCTTGGTAAAATTTACAATCAGAAACAACACGAAAGCCAAAGTGTGAAATCTAATAAATAAACTATAAATGGTAGGATGCAGAGAGGCTCAGTACCTAGTACGGAGGACAGAGGGAGTTAGTATACAAGGTCTAGGATTACTGAAGGCAGCAGCACCGGTGAAAACTGTACAGAGCACATACACTTCGTTAGCTGAGCATAGAATATAGAGCGATTGGCCCAGCGATATAACCCACTGGTGAGGCCATAGCTGGATTATTGTGTATAGTCTGACCACTATGCTGTAGGAAGGATATGATTGCACTGGGGGCGGGGGGTGGCGGTGGGATGCGATGGGAGGAGAGGAGATTCACTGGGATGGAGTGCTTCAGTCGCCAGGAGAAACAGGATAGACTGAATTTGTTTTCAACAGGGATTAGGGACCTACTGTGGAATTGCGAGAAGCTTGGATAGTGTACAACTTGAGAAACTTAGCGGAGGTGTCTGCAGCTAAAGAACTAGGTTTAAGATGAGGGAGAAGAGATTTAGGGGAGGATTTGAGAAAGATTTTTTTCACCCAGAGTACATCTGAAATTTGGAATGTACTGCCTGGGGGCGGGGGGGGGGGCGGTGGTTACAGAAGGATGAAGCAGCAAGGTGCAGAAGATAGGTTAACAATGAGAATGCAAAGACAGTGTTCAGTGAGGAACCTGTGTGAAGAATGAGCACCCACTGAGCTAAATGATATGCTTCCTTTTGTAATTTTCTGTGAAATTGCAGCATAGTCTGAATTACAAATTAATGGAATATCAAACTAACCTCTTGAGACAAAAGTTGGACACAAACTATTTGGAATTGATCAAGTGCTATAAAGGGCACAGTGCAGCATCTTTTAATATGTGCTGATCACTGGGGCGTAGCACACGTAGGCAAGAGGAAGGGATGTCCAAAAGGAATCCATTTAATTTCTTTTTTGCTAATTTCAAATCAGGTAAACCATGCTACCATTTTGTACTAATTAACAACACAATATGCCAGGGGCTAGTTTAGGAATATTGGCACTCAATGGTTTCCTTTCATGCTGGGGAGTTAAATGATCTTCAATAAATTCTTCCCCAGGCTGGTCGATGTAACATCTTCCTCATTGACCACAATGAAATAGCTTGAATATGTGAAGGGAATGGTAATCCACCTCACTTTCAGTCCTATGTTTACTTATTACCATGATGACGCACGACTGCTTATGCCCTCATCCATTTGCTGCACCAAGCTTTTCAGGGTAGACATCTGACTGTGCAAGCTGGATCTCAGTCTCTCCAATACGATGGGTTAAGCCGAGTCCAGAGCACCCATTTGGAGCTTGTGTCAGAGTAAGTCCCCCATTCTGAAGACACAGCTGCATTGCCGCTGAGTTGCAATCTCAGTTTAGGCTATACACTGATGCCAGATGAGATGCTTATTTTTGTATAATTGAAGGGTGCTTATGCAATTCAAATGCTTGGACTAATGATCTAATAATGGGTTAAAATCCCACTCTGGCAGCTGCAGAGTTTAAATTCAGAGAAGTATGGAATAAAAAAAGGGCAGTACTGGTAATAGTGACAATGCAAATATGTAAATTTAAAAAAACTTTTCCTGGTCCACTTATGAACTTTAGAAATGGGAATCTGAATCTTTATCTGGTTTGTATTTGAACCTGTACTCATAGCAATGGTATGAAATGAAATGGTCTCCTCAGCCACACAGCTCAAGGAAGTTAGGATGGGCAGTAATGCTCCCTTTCCACAATGACCCTTCACTATCACTCCACTCTTCCACCATCAAATGCGTACACACACCTATTCTTCCCTACCTGCCCACAGGAGTAGATCATTTGCATAAGTCTTTGTCTTAGGAATCATATATAAAATAGAATAATGAAGAGAGAAAGACAATTTCTTCCAGGGGAATATGGTATGAGCAACTCCACTGAAAAATTGTTACTAGGAAACCAAGAAAAGAGACTAAAACAATTATCCCCCCACTATAGAGTCCCTGGATCACAGACAGTTTTGATTGTGACATAGAAGGCAGGGTGCATGGTTGGTTCGGGAAATGGTGCAATAATATCAATTTTGGGCAGTGATGTAAAATAGACAATGTTGAATTAGCTGCACATTTTGTGTTTCTGCTGCTTTCTCTTTTAATTAAAAATGAATGAAATGAAAAATCAGACTGGTGTATTGCAGCAGCCAATCAGATATCAGTCACTTTCCAAGCAAAGTTAATTTACTCGCATGCAATGGTTAAAGCGTAAACCTAAGGATCGTCAATGGATTATTGGTTTAAAAAAAAGGCTAGAAGTAAGTTGGTTGTCATGTTAAATGAAGATGAAAATTATTTGTCCTAACATATGAAATGTTGGGAAAGGTAACAATTCAGCAAATCTAAACAAAATTAACAACTAATGAGGATGCTTGAGCAGAATTTAACATAGAAAACCCACTGAATTGCTGGATTATTGTATGCAATAATTTACTGTGATTATCTTCTAATTATGTTTGAATTTTGCTCTGCTATTCTTCAATGTGCTAAAGTGAATAACGGAGTACAAATACTAATAATCTCCATTAATATAGCAGCTTTAATGAGGTAGAACTTCTCAAAGACTTTCAAGTTAAGGGACAAAACGGCATTGAGATATTAAGGCAGGTGACCAAAACTGGGCTGAAGAGGAAAGCTTCATGGTCACCTTCAAGTCCTTACCTTTTTAATGCCACTAGTTGTGGGATCCATAGTCTCTGCCTGAAAGTTGGAGAGGCAGGGAGATTTTGGAAGGAAATTCCAGAGCTTAGGACCCAGGCAGTTGACTGTTAAGAGTGGAATGATTAAAATTCTAAATGCTCAGGAAACCAGATCTGAAGGGCACAAGAATTTCAGAGGGTTGCGGGACCGGAGGAAGTTGTACTGGTAAGTGCAGGTCAGTATCTTTCTTCAAGAGAAAGGATTTTAGAAATCTGCTGTTATCTGAAACTTCCTGTTATTCATGGCATTCAGCATCTTAGAGATTGAACATGCAAAAGCGAAAAAGAATATAATGAATGTAATGTTGGATAATAATAACAAGCAGCATCTCATAGCAGCCACTGTGGTGTCTTTTACAATGAGCTGCAAAACCAGTATTTAAAGTGGGAATTAGGAACTGGAGCTGATCAAACATGAATTGGATGATATAATCAGTTCAGTATACAATCTCTCACATTAGAAGCACTTTAATGCTTAAAGCTATCATTGTAATGTATATAAAATTTAAAGTAAATTTACTTGCTGATTAATATTGCTTGAAACAGCTGAACAGAGGGATCTTCTGCTTTTCGCAGTTAAGCTTTTTGTAGAAGTAATTAGAGGATGATATTCTATCTGTAATTAAATTTGGTGCTTGGATTGTGCATTCCATTGAAAGTTGCTATCAGAAATCTCATGGATGCTTCTCTTACGTATAAGAGAATATAGTTTCTTAATACTGCACTGGCCTCTTTGAAACTTGAAGGGAAATTACATCACATTTTCCTAATGGAATGTACAATTTCAATAATATATTAAGCATTCTGTTAGCCTGAAATGGGTTTGGATGAGGTAAAGAAGGCGATATATTTTCTACAAGACTGGAGTTTTATGGACGTTCTTATATTTATTTAATATTTTCCATCAATCCAACATTTGTATGCCTATATTAGTTAATTATGTCACATGTAGTTTGTGTGCCATACGAATGGCCCAATACACAGGTAGTTAAAAGATAAACAATGGCGGATACACTGCCGAGGTTACAGAAATGCATTGTGGGTAGGTAAATAAAGTTTGATTGCCAAGATGAGGAAGATTGAAAGATCAAGAGTTTATCTTTTATCCTATAAGAGGTCTGTTTACGAGTTTTATAACAATGAGGTAGAATCTGACCTTGACTTGGTAGATTGTATCTTCTTCCCATTGGAAGACGGGGAGAAGAGAAAATGGGCAGGAGGTGTTGGTCCTAGATTTTGTTGATTGCTTTCCTGAGGTAGACAGAGCCAATGGAGGGGAGGATGCTTTTCCTGAGAGACTGGACAGTGCCCACAACTCTGAAATTTCTTGCTGTTTTAGGTAGAGCAGTTGCCATACCAAGCTGTGATGTGTCTGGATAGAATAGTTTCTATGTCAGATCTGTAAAAATTGGTTAAGGTCACTGGGGACATTGTTAAATTTCTTTAGCTTTGTGAGGAATTTTGTTTCTGTGTGGAGATGGCTGCAGATGACAATGTGATTCAGGGCATATTCTGTAATGTAAAAATGGTCACTGCATTTTCACAGCTTAGTAAATCATTTGTAAAGAAAGACTGAGTCGCAGAGCACTACAACACAGAAACAGGCCCTGAGGCCCATCTAGTCCATGCTGACCAAATCTTCTGTCTATATCATATACCTGCACCTAAACCATATCCTGTAACCCCTTGTCATCCACGTACCTATTCAAACTTCTCTTACTGTAAATGGTACAAATGAACCCATATCTACCGCCTCTTCTAGTAGCTTATTCCACATTTGCATCACCCTCTGAGAGTAGAAGTTTCCCCTCAGATCCTTTTTGAATAGTTTATCTTTCACCCAAAACCTATGACCTCTAGTCCCTGTCTCGCCCAACCTGAGGGGAAAAACCTGCTTACATTCACCCTATCTATACCTGAATAAGATTTCCCCTCATGTTCCTGCACTCCAGGGAATAAAGTTCTAATCTATTCTACCTTTCCCTATAAGCCAGGAGCTCAAGATCATAAGACAATAAGATATAGGAGCAGAATTAGGCCATTTGGCCCATCAAGTCTTCTCCACTATTTCATCATGGCTGATCCATTTCCCTCTCAACCCAAGACTCCTGCCTTCTCCCTGTATTCCTTCATGTCCTGACTAATCACGAACCTATCAACCTCTGCCTTAAATATATCCAATGACTTGGCCTCCACAATTGCCCGTGGCAACGAGTTCCACAGATTCACCACTCTCTGGCTGAAAAAAAACCTCCTTATCTCCGTTCTAAATGGATGGCCCTCTATTCTGAGGCTGTGTCCTTTGATCTTAGACTTCCTCACCATAGGAAACGTCCTCTCCAAATCTGCTTTAACGAGATCTCTATGTCAGCACATCCTTTCTTAGGTAAGGGGCCCAAAACTGTTCACTATACGCTAAATGAGGCATCACCAGTGCCTTATAAAGCTTTAACATTACATCCTTGCTTTTTTAATCTAATCCCCTCAAAATGGATGCTAACATTACATTTGCCTTCCTCACCGCTGACTCAACTTGCAAATTAACCTTTAGGAAATCCTGCATGAAGACTCACAAGTTCCTTTGCACCTCAGATTTTTGAATTTTCTCTCCATTTAGAAAATAGTCCATGTTTTCATTTCTTCTACCAAAGTGCATGACCATACACTTCCTGGCACTGTATTCCATCTGTCACTTCTTTGCCCACTTTCCTAATTTGTTTAACTCCTTCAGTAGCATCTCTACTTCCTCAATACCACTTGCCTCCTATCTTCACCTCATCCACGAACATGGCCATAAAGCCATCAATTCCTTCATCCAAATTATTGACATATAATGTAAAAAGTAGCAGTCCTAACCCGGACCCCTATGGAACACCACTAGTCACCGGCAGCCAATCAGAAAAGGCTCCCTTTATTCCCACTCTTTGTCTCCTGCCAATCAGCCACTGCTTTATCCTTGCTAGAATCTTCCCTGTAATACCATGGGCTCTTAACCTGTTAGCAGCCTCCCATGTTGCACCTTGTCAAAGGCCTTCTGAAAATCCAAGTGCACAACATCAACCAATTGTCTATCCTGCTTGTTATTTCTTCAAAAAGTTCCAACAGATTTGTCAGGCAAGATTTCCCCTTAAGGAAACCATGCAGACTTCAGCATATTTTATCACATACCTCCAAGTACCCCAAAACCAGATCCTTAACAATCGATTCCAACACCTTCCCAACCACTGAGGTCAGACTACTTGGCCTAGAGTGTCCTTTCTTCTGCCTCTCTCCCTTTGTGTAGAGTGGAGTGACATTTGCAATTTTCCATTCTTCTGGAACCATGCCAGAATCCATTGATTCTTGAAAAATCATTACTAATGGCCCCACAATCTCTTCAGCCACCTCCTTCAGAACTTTGGGGTGTAGACCATCTCGTCCAGGTGACTTATGTCCTTCAGACATTTCAGTTTCCCAAGAGCCTTCTCCCTAGTAATGGTAACTTCACTCACTTCTGCCCCGACACTCTTGAACTTCCACCATACTGCTAGTGTCTTCCACAGTGAAGTCTGATGCAAAATACTTATTCAGTTCATCCACTATTCCCTTGTCCCCCATTACTACTTCTCTAACGTCATTTTCCAGCAGTCTGTTATATACCCTCACCTCTCTTTTACACTTTATATATCTGAAGAAATTTTTGGTATCCTCCTTATTGTTATTGACTAGTTTACTTTCATATTCCATCTTTTCCTTAATGACTTTTTCAGTCATAGTCATAGTCATACTTTATTGATCCCGGGGGAAATTGGTTTTCGTTACAGTTGCACCATAAATAATAAATAGTAATAGAACCATAAATAGTTAGATAGTAATATGTAAGTTATGCCAGTAAATTATGAAATAAGTCCAGGACCAGCCTATTGGCTCAGGGTGTCTGACCCTCCAAGGGAGGAGTTGTAAAGTTTGATGGCCACAGGCAGGAATGACTTCCTATGACGCTCTGTGCTGCATCTCGGTGGAATGAGTCTCTGGCTGAATGTACTCCTGTGCCCATCCAGTACATTATGTAGTGGATGGGAGACATTGACCAAGATGGCATGCAACTTGGACAGCATCCTCTTTTCAGATACCACCGTGAGAGAGTCCAATTCCATCCCCACAACTTCACTGGCCTTACGAATGAGTTTGTTGATTCTGTTGGTGTCTGCTCCCCTCAGCCTGCTGCCCCAGCACACAACAGCAAACATGATAACGCTGGCCACCACAGACTCGTAGAACATCCTCAGCATCGTCTGGCAGATGTTAAAGGACCTCAGTCTCCTCAGGAAATAGAGACGGCTCTGACCCTTCTTGTAGACAGCCTCAGTGTTCTTTGACCAGTCCAGTTTATTGTCAATTCGTATCCCCAGGTATTTGTAATCCTCCACCATGTCCACACTGACCCCTTGGATGGAAACAGGGGTCACCGGTACCTTAGCTCTCCTCAGGTCTACCACCAGCTCCTTAATCTTTTTCACATTAAGCTGCCTTTTTCACATTTTAGTTGCCTTCTCTTGGTTTTTAAAAGCTTCCCAATGCTCTAACTTCCCATGAAATTTTGCTCTATTATATGCTTTCTCTTTGGCTTTTATGTTGGCTTTGACTTCTCTTGCCAGCCATGGTTGCTTAATCCTGCCTTTAGAATACTACTGCTTCTTTGGGATATATCTGTCCTGCACCTTCTGAATTGCTCCCAGAAACTCCAGCCATTATTGCTCAGCTTTCATTCTTTCTAGTGTTCCCTGCCAATCAATCATGCCTCTGTGATTTCCTTTCCTCCACTGATATATCTGACTTTTTCTTATAGTCTTATGTTCTTCTTCTCAAATAGTAGGGTGAATTGTTCATATTATGATCATTGTCTCCGAAAGGTTTCTTTACCTTAAGCTCCCTAATCAGTTCTGTTTGTTGCACAACACCCAATCTGAAATAGCTGATCCCCTAGTGAGCTTTACCATGAGTTGCTCTAAAAAGCCATTTGATAGGTATTCTACAAACTCCCCTTCTTGGGATCCAGCACCAACCTGATTTTCCTTATATCCTGCATATTGAAATCCCCATGACTATTGTAACATTGCCCTTTTGAGATGCATTTTCTATCTCAAGTCCCAACAACATCCCTGTAAAATTTCTCTGTACCTTCTTCATACTTATTGCGATGTCTACTGTAGGGTGGTGACCAGAATCATACACAACACTCTAAATTTCTGGATAACCTCTGGTTAAGGTGGCACAACTAAATGAGTGCAACAGCTTTCTGTTGGTCAAAAAGCTAAAAAATCCAACTAAAAACATCGCTAAAAATACCTTTACTGGTGTCAATTGTGTTAAATGATCACCGCAACTAATGAAGGGGCAAGCGATGGTGAAGTGAGTTCAGGGGATGAGCCAAGATGGTGTGTTGCAGATGGAGTTCTGATGCCCATCCATTCTAGGCACTGAAAGGAGAAGTCGGAGCCTGGGCAGGGAAGTTCTGTTGCTCATTCAACTGGCCGGGGTTTGAGATTGGATCAATCTGGGCACTGAGCTGATTTGAAGAGCTTGAGAGTGGTTTTGGGCTTGGTGACAAAATCTTGGCCCTGAGTGAGTCACTGGGTGGCTTGTTCTAGGCCCGGAGCCTTTCACAGCAGTGGTGCCTGGATCCTAGTGCGAGGTACGATAGGCTGTTTAGACAATTTAAACACCGGCCTAGATTGGAGGCAAGAGCTGATTTCGCTTGCTCTCCAAGATCTTCACTCCTCTCTTCAGGGCACTGGAGCCTTTTGCTCTTCTATTGTTTGGTCAACCATGAACAACAATGCTCCCAGCACAGATATCTGCAGCACACCACTAGTCACAGGTCTCCAGTCAGAGAGACCACCATCTACTACAACTCTCTGGCTTCTCCCACTAAGCCAATGTTGAATCCAATTGTTTACTTCATCCTGAATGCCAAGTGTCTTAACCTTCTAGATCACTATCTCATATGGGACGTTGCCAAAGGCCTTGCTAAAGTTCATGTAGACAACATCCACTGACTTTCCTTCCTCAACCTTCGTGGTAACCTACTCAAAATCACTATAAGATTGGTTAGGCATGGCTAACACACATAAAGCCATGAAATAATGAAGTAACATCTTCTGTGAATTGTATACAGATGAGTTTTATTGTACTTTATTATGTTATTAATATTAGCCATAAAGCTGAGTGCATTTGCTGTACAAAAGATGCACTTGTTAGATTTGTGCTGGCTGGGTGGAAAGTTGCTAATTATCTCTGTAATAATTAAAAACTGCTTTTCTAATGTTGATAGTCATTATGATAGATGTAAAACTGAGATAGCTACACTGACACATATGTTTTGGTCTTGTTCTATATTGGAACAGTTCCGGAAGTTGTTTTTTTCAACAATTTCTAAAGCGCTTAAAATTAATTTACAACCTAATAACTTAACTGTGCTTTTTGGAATAATTCCTCAAAATATTCATGGTATTTCTGTGTCTGACCAACATGTTATTGCATTTGTTACATTGATAGCTAGGAGGGCCATTTTGTTGAAGTGGAAGGATACATCAGCTCCCACTTTGTCACAATGGTTCTCTCAAGTGATGCTATGTCTTAGTTTGGAGAAAATTAGAAGTCGATCCTTTGAACCTTCATTTGATTTTGAGAAAAGATGGGTCTCATTTGCTCGTTATTATCATTTGAGTTAATTGATATAATTTTTCCATGATCTAATTGTAAATTTTTTAGTATATTTTCTTTTCTTGCTGGCGGTTTGATGTTTATTTTTAGAAGCTTTTTGTATGACGCATGACTCCGGGGTTGTACACCTAATAGGTTCTTTTTTCTCTCTCACTTTTCTGCTTAGAAGGTTTTTTTTGTTATCACAAAATTTTTTTCAATCTTTAAGATAATGTTTTTTTTGAGGCATTGTAAGTGTTGTTACTTCAATGTACTCATGTTATTTTTCCTGTATAACAATAAAAAGATTTGAAAAGAAAAAGAATTAAAAACTGCACCAAAGTATGACTTGTGCATCAAATTTTCTAAAACTTGGAGCAATATTTGAGATCAACACTGATAGGTAGTAATTATCTCGAAATGGAACAGGTGGACTTAGTGACTGTTCATATCGATTCCTTGAGTTTTGTATTTTTGGAAGGAATCTTTTGTATCTGGTCTTTACACTCTGCTTGTTGTGAGAAAAAAGACAGGAACAAAATGTAGCTCTCGTCTTTGAGTTCATCGACCTACAAAAGACCTTCAGCACACTTACTGTAATTGACATCTACAAAATTCTGAAGGAAAAAAAAATGAGCATTGACTCTTGACAGGAGTTCCACGAGGGAATGAATTAAACTGTCCAGTATGATATAAGCCTGAGTTCTAAGTTGACATTGGAACAAAATGCTGGAGGAACTCAGAAGGCCAGGCAGCACCTATGGAAAAGAATAAAGAGTCAACATTTTGAACTGAGACCCTGCATCAGTTCTCTGATGTTGGCATGATGCTGGATCTAGTATTGTCACGCATTGGTTTTGGCAGTTTCTGAAAATAACCTCCAGTTTTAAAATACCAGTAAATTTAACTTAGCAGAATGATATCAAACATGCTCTTGTTCCCTCACATCATCTGACTTCATGTGATAGCCTGGAGGTCAGTTAGAATAGTTAAGAAAGCTCTCTTGAAGCAAATGTTTCAGGAATATTCAAAGCGGAGCATGAAACATCGCTTTGCTAAAGAGATAAGTGTACACTGCTGTGGGGCATGCACCTGCAGAACCATCAATGGGGATCTGCTTGAGACCAAGATTGAGCCTTGTTCAACGAAATGTGGCATCGAGAATTGAACTGAGACAGTTGAGTCAAAATGTCGTTGTGGCACTAAGAAGAAGGAATGTAATTTCCAAAACAAAGCATTTTATATTCTTAACTCACCCCAGTCAGCTCAGAGGATGGAAGGAGGGAACGAGATAGAGAACTTCAGAGCCAGGAGATAATTGGTTGAAATTGGCATTGGAAGCTGGTGTTCTAATAGAACAAATGGTCTAAGCTGGAGATGAATCATGTCTCGATGATGAACCACTCTGTCATTAAGTTTTGTCTGAGTTGAATCCAAGGCAGACATCAGGAAGTGAAGTACCAGATCCAAACATGGCAGATAACGGAACATAACTTCCCTTGAATTCAGATTTAGCATCCACTGAATCACTAGAATTTGCAAGAAGATTGGGAAGACATTGCCATTTGGATACTAGACTAGATTTATAATCGCTATTAATTTCAAAAGATAAAGCCAGTTTTGATGATGTGAAATATACTGGTACTAAAGAGTTGAAGTGTAAGATAAAATGTATTTCAAAAATGTCTTTCTTTAAATAAAAGAGCAGCCGGGCAGTTCCTCTATCTTCTGGAAGATATTGTACTCTCCGTGTCTATGTGTTTGACATAAGGTGATGCTGTTGAACAAGACAATTACTGTATGTGGCATGCTTGCTCTGTGATGATGACCAGAACAGTTAGTCTTAAGCAGGGGCATGAAGAAACAACAAGTAAAAGGTCAAGTGTTCTGCTTTGTAAATAAGTCTATTTCCTGTTGAGATGTATATTTCTATGAAGTGTTTATGAAAAAAAGGAAAGCAAAACAGAAGATGCATCATTACATTATCCTCATGTTGCTGAATTGTCTTGCTAAACAATATTCTTTCCAAAGCTACATTAAAACAGATATTTATTAGCTCAGTGCTGTGGTTTCAATTCAAAGTGTGACTCTCTCAAAATGGTTCCTCACAAAGAAACAAGTAAATGATATAATCACCTTAAATTAATTGCTCTTTAAAACAGTACATATTGTTTGCAAAATAATTTCATGACCGACACAGAAGTGATTGATGAAATATCTTTGGTATCCAAACTGCTTTTGAATTCATTAGAATTTATCTATTTCTTAGCCAAAGCAAATTTCCTATCCTGCTCAGACACAAGTTTTTATTTAATAGCTCATAGCTGCTGTTAAAAATGAATTCTTCTAGATAGAAAGAAGTTATCTCCTTGTACAGAATGTGCATTCCATGGAGAAATAAGAACACAATGGATAAAGTTATCCATGTGGCCAGCCACATGGTTTCTAAGAAGCAATGGCAGGTGAAATAATATTAGATTATGAAGACACACAGTCCTCTTTCATTGTCATTTAGTAATGCATGCATTAAGAAATGATACAATATTTCCTCTGGTGTGATATTACAAAACACAGGACAGACCAAGACTGAAAAAACTAACAAAACCACATAATTATAACAGATAGTTACAACAGTACAACAGTGCAACAATACCATAACTTGATGAAGAAGTCCATGAGCACAGTAAAAAGTTCAAAGTTTCTCAAATGTCCCACATCTCACGCAGACGGGAGAAGGAAGAAAAACTCTCCCTGCCATGCTCGACCACAGTCCGACTCTGAGACATCCGAAAACTTCAAGCCTCCGATCAGCTCTCCAACACCGAGTACTCTGTCCGAACGATTCGACCTCAATCTTGGTCGCCAAAAGCAGGCAAGGCCGGGGATTTTGAGGCCTTTCCTCCGGAAGATTCCGAACCGTGTAGTAACAACAGCAGCGAACTGGTGTTTCAGAAATTTCTCCAGATGTTCCTCTGTGCTTTCATGTCGGTCTCCATCAAATCAGAATTGTCCACGGCCCCTATTTAACAGATACGATACCATTTTTCACTGGAGGGCAGCGGTGAAAATGGGAAATGAGGAAATATTTTGCATCACTCTTCACAGTAGAAGACAAGTAAGTGTACCAAAATGAGGGACCATTGGTCTAATGACTAAGGAACATTATGATGGGAAAGAGAAATGAATAAATAAAACTCCGGGCGAGAGAGCCTTACATTCCATTGTCTTAAGAAAAATTGCTGCAGATGCAATCCCTAAATTTTGGAATGGAATTAGCAAGTTAGAATGTAGAAAAAAATAGCCAACTATAAAATCAGTTAGACATGCAGAGTTTACCATTAAAATGCTGGAGTATATTATGTTCTTAGTTCAAGACAGTTATCAAATCATAATACAATTAGGCTGAGACCACAAGGCTTTATGAAAAGAAAATTATGTTTGACAAATGTAATAAAGCTCTTTATGGCAAATTTCCAGTAGGAGTGATCAGGGGCCAACCACTAGAAGTAATATATCTGGGTACTTAATAGGCATTTGGTAAAGATATCATTCAACTTGTTTTGTCGCATAAAATAAGGGCTCACTGAATGAGTGAGTATGAATGGGTTAAAGAGGAGAAACAGAGAGTAGGAGGTAAATAGGACTTTTTCCAGTTGTCAGGCTGTTACCAGTGGGATGGCACAAACATCAGTACCAGATCCTCAGCTATTCACAGTTGATGTTAATGGCTTGTTCTGGCAAAAAAAAAATGTGTAATGTACCAGATTCTGCAAGTGGTGCAAACTTGGAAAGTGAGATGTGAACAAGAACTGTAAAGTTTACAAGGGGATGCAGACTGATTAACTGAGAAAATGAGTGGCAAATGGAGAAGAATAAGAGAAAGTGTGAGGTTATTCTCTGTGGACCAATCTCAATGAACTGATTCCACAATCTATGTACTCACTCTCAAGGACTCTACAGCTCACATTCTCTGTCTCTCTTTGTCTCTGTCTGTCTCTCTATGTCTATCTCTTTAATATTATATATTTATCATTATTTGCCTTTTGCATATTGGCTGCTTGCCAGTCATTGTCTATCTATTTATTTTCATAAATTCTATCATATTTCTTTATTTTCCTGTAAATGCTGCAAGAAAATGAATCTCAATGTAGTATGTGGTAACATATATGTACTTTGATAATAAAATTGGTTCTAAACAAATTAAAAGTGGCTGTTTAAGTAGTGATAAGCTGATACATGTCGGTGTGCAGAGGGATTTTGATGTGTTAGTTCATTGGATGTGGAAAGCAAATGGGTTTCTCCGGGTGCTCTGGTTTCCCCACACATTCAAAACACATACAGATTTGTGGGTAGATTGGTCACATGGGTGTGATTGGATGGTACGGACTCATTGGACGCAAGGATCCATTAACGAGCTGTATCTCCAAATATAACAAAAGTTGATAGGCAACCTTCAATTCTATATCACTGTAAGATGAAAATCCGATGGAAAATTTTATTGGTGTGCATCATATTTCAGGATGTAACTATGATAGAAAATCCCTTGAACTCTTTTTGTCTGTGATATGGGGAATAGGAACAGAATGCAATGGCCCCAAAAGCAATTGTTCAACCAAATGCATCTGGGTACTCTAGTGAGGAGATTCTTTACTGATTCATTGCTGAGCATAATTTTCTATGCCTGTTTTATGGTGACATCTAGGGACCAGTTTCATTGCCTTTAGTGACTTTGACAGTAGTTCGCAAGCAGCAAGGGCTAAGAATCTAAAGTTTGATTTTGAAAAAACTGTGAAGGGTTGGATAAAACATGTACTATTCCAACTCTGATTACTTTCACTAGTGGATGGAATTCATACTCGACTAATCTTCTGGCGTTCTTTGACGATATATTGAATAGAATAGTTAAGGGAGATCCAGTGATTGTGTTCCATTTAGAAATTCAAAAGGCATTCATTAAGATAGAAGTGGCTTTAGAGAGAGTGTGCTGTGATTGTCATTTGTGGATAGGCTTCTGCAATTCTGTATTGAATATTCAAAGACTCAAAAGGTTCAAAGTACGTTTATTATCAGGGTATGTATGCAGAACACAACTCTGAGATCGTCCTCCCACAGGCAGCCACGAAACAACCACCCACCAGGGAACCCGTTCAAGAACACCCTAACTGCGAAAGAAGAAGCAATTGCGCAAACGGCAAAAAAGCCTGTGGACGACCTGTAGAACATCGCACGGCAAACCATTCTGCACTGCTCGGTGACGCACAGGCACCATTCTTGTGAATTGGGTGTAAAGACGTGTGACCCCGCTGTTTAAGAAAACAGGAGGACAAACAAAAAACGAGATCTACCAACCTGTCAGTAGTAGGGAATTGTTGGAAACAACAATGAAAATTGTAAGTTCAGAAGATCTAAAAGAATGATAGCACAGTTGACATAGACTTGCAGTATGTCTTTGACTGACTGCTGGCAGTTCTTTCGAGAATGTGATGAGCAGAACCAGTGGATGTGGTGTAACTTGATAAGGTAACCAACAGGGAAATGGCAGAGAAATGATTAAATGAGTGTAAGGTGAAGCGTTTGGGTAGTTACATGCAAGAAGGAAGTATACAGTATCTTAGGAGCATTGATACACAGAGGGATCTTGGAGTGCAAGTCCATTGATATCTGAAAGCGGAGAGGGTGGTAAAGAAGGTGTAGGGGATGCATTCATCAGTTGGGGCATGGAGTATCAAAGTTGGAAAGTTATGTTGCTGCTGTATGAAACCTCGGTTAGGCCACATTTGGAGTAGACCATAAGACATTATTGAGTATTGTGAGCAGTTTTGGTTTTCATGCTATAGGAAGGATATGGAGGTTTAAGAATGGGTTCAGAAGAGGTTTGCCAAGATTGAAGTATATATGTTATAAGGAGGGGTTGGACAAACTTAGATTGTTTTCTCTAGAGTGTTAAAGGCTGGCGGTCAATCGGATAGAAGTACATAAACTTATGAGAGACATAGATGATGTCTTTTTCCCAGGAAGAACAGGTTAAAAAACTAGATGAAGTTTAAAGGATGGATAGGTGGCAAGTTTTTTTTAATATACAGAGTTGTAGGTACCTGGTTGGTGCTGGCAGGAGAGAAGGTGGAAACAGAGACAAGAGCAACATTTGAACATTTAGACAGACACTTGAACAAGATGGCAGCAGTAGATTAATGCCTGTTAAGAGTCAGTAGAGTTAGAGGCACTGCCTCACAGCCCCTGCAACTCTAGTTCAATTCTGACCTCAAGTGCTCCCTGTGTGAGGTTTTCATGGTTTCTCTGAGACTTCATGGCACTCTGGTTCCCTCCTACATCCCAAAAAATGTACTGGTGGATAGATTAAATGGCCATCGTAAAGTGCCCCGAGGGTGTATGTGAGTAAAACCTGGGGTGGGGAGCTGATGGGAATATGGGGAGAATGAAATCAGCTTGGGATAGGATGAATATAAAATACGTGTTTGATGGTCTGTGTGGATTGGCCGGGCTGAAAGGTCAGTTTCTGTGTTAATTCTGACTCTGCATTGCAGCCAGAACCTGCTCTGCCATGTCTGCCATAATTTATTTCATTAGTAACTAAATTTTCCAGCTGGCTCTTTTGACCGTCCTCTTAATTACCCTGGCTAGGAATTCACTTCAAAAAGCATCATCACTGCTGTCTTGGGGTAATGAAGATGGGTACTAGATATTGGTGTTGACAACCATGCCTGGACCCTGAGAATAAAACATGTCTCTTTAGAATACAATGCAATAAATAGATTTTCTGATGAGTCCCTGTGTTGCTTGTTAGGTAAATGCAAGGAAGAGCGCACAGTTCTACTGCTATGTAAATTTTTTATTATGCTTTTCTCCTGTAAAATATAAATTGGTTTATTATTATTGAGATACAGTGAAAAACTTGTCTTGCATACTGTCCATACAGATCAATTAATTACAACAGTTCATTGAGGTAGAACAAGGGAAAATGAATACAGAGAGCAGAATAGAGTTTTACAGTTAGGGAGAAAGTGGAGCGCAGGTAAACACTGAGATACGATGTCACAGTAGATTAAGATCAAGGGTTCATCTTATCATACTTGTGAAGCATTCAGTACTCTTATAACTGTGGGACAGAAGCTATTCGTGAGACTGGTGATACTTATTTACTGCCTGTTGTGGTTCTGGCATTCAGGGCAGCCTGTGCTGCTTCCGTAACCGTTGTTTTTTGACCAGCCAAGGTTGTTAGCTCTGAGCTGAACCCCGGAACTGGGAGGATCAGTGGACCACTCTTAGCTTGGGCTGCTCCCTTTGACCTGTTTGACTTGGTGACCTTACCAAGAGCCAAAGCACCAAGGCTCTGACTCCAACCGATGCAGCTTGACGGGTCATTGGGGCATGACAGCCTCCAAACCCTATGGCAAGGTTGTGGTGTTCTTGGAGGTGGTAATACAAGCTTTCAGGCTTTTGTATCTTATCTACCTGATGGGAGGAGAGATGAGAGAGAATATCTGGGGTGGGCGGGGTCTTTGATTATACTAGCTGCTTTACCAAGGTAGTGAAGAACATGCAGTCCATGGAGGGGAGGAGGGTCCATAACTCCCTGCAGTTTCTCACAGTCGTGGACGGAGCAGTCACCGATCTGTCATGCAGCCTGATAGGATGCTTTCCATGGTGCATTGATTAAAACTTGGTGAGTTTCAAAGGGGCCGTGCCAACTTTCTTTAGGCTCCTGAGCTGCTGGTGAGTTTTCTTTATTATATATCAGTGTGATTGGGCCAGGACAGTCTATTAGTGATGTTCACTCCCAATCCTCTCAACATCAGCACATTTGTAGTAGGAGCATGTGCACAGGTCCCCTTCCTGAAGTCAATGAACGGCTCTTTTATTTTGCTGACATTGGGGGAAATATGGTATAAAAGTATTTAAGAATCTATTTTTATTGTACTGTCATTGATCACACCATTTCATTTAAAGTCAAGATGTTAAAAATTAGTAGATGGAGTTTGACAGAGGAGACAGTTATCTTAACTACTAAAGGAACAGAAGATAAAATGGTTAAGAACCTTGTTTGACGGACGCACACCATGATAATGACATAATACAGATTTTCACGTGGAACTGCTTCATATTATCTGTTTTGTCGGATAACACACTATTAGACATTGCTGCTTGTTCTTGCCCTCAAAGAAAAAGAACTGCATTCCTTTTAACTGTAGCCCCCTGGTAAGCCTCAGGCTCGCTCAACTCGCGTTCGTCTAGGGGGAGCAGGCTTCGGCCCCGCCAAACTGGGTAATCAAGTTTGTGTGGATGCTGTACGATGTACCCCACCCCGCCAAATAACAGACAATACACCATATGCGATTAGATGATTACACTTTATAGATCTTACTGAAACTATGTAATTAATAGAGATCAAATATAAAAGGAAAGTAAAAGGCACCAAACTTATCAAAGTTCAAACACTTGGTGCACAACAGTTAGAGCTCAAGTAACGGGGTCCTCTTTCCACCATTTGATCCCCTCCGACCACCTCGACCCACCGCCTGGGACCAACCACGGTGGTCGACCAGATGCTCCACACGAGTATGTCTTCGTCTCCTCGCCGAAGACCCTGGGCCTCGGACTCCCGCTCGGAGTCCCCGTCCCGTTGGCCAGCTCACAGCATCGCGCCTCCTCTCTCTGTCCCCACCGCGCCTTCTTCCTCAACACCCGCAATAGCTTACAGACACACAAGAAAGAAAAACATCTATCCCAATTGGTTTGTTCTTCCTCTTATCAATAATATAACCCAAACAAGCAGAGAGAGAGAGAGAACTCCTTACATCGCAGTTATTTCAGAAAAGCCATTTTAATTATAACATAGCAAAGAAGCCATTTTGTTAGCCTTCGCAGTAACATAAAAGAAGAAACCCCTTACCACAAAGAGTTCAGAAACCCATCTTGATTTACCAGTTGATTTAAACACTCTGTATGTTTCCAGCATGTTTTGCAACTGAGGGGCAAATCTGGGAACTGGAGCTTACCTCAAAATTATTCAGAACCACAGAGCAGTTCAGAGTAAGGTCCAAGTTACACAACTGGAAGGCAATTTCTACCTCCAATATTTTTCTATCTCTTGCCAAGAATCATATATGTGTATCTAACCTCACAGCTGTGTTCATGCCAAGCAGAATCCTGTGATCTGGAAGGAATTATTCACAGTTAACTTCCAGATTTAAAAGAGCAGTGGTAAAGTACAATGCTAGCAAAAGCAGAGGAGGGTAGATTTTTGGCCTCTTCTGAGAAGTTATTCATTTTTAGTAATTATTTGAAAATATACTTCCTCACCGTATGCTAGTTGAAAGTGAACATGTTACCTGGATGTACTGGAAATGCTCAGCAGGTCAGAAACCCTTGGTGAAGAATGAAGCAAAGTTAACATCTCAGTTTGGTGGCCTTTCTTCAGAACCAGGAGAATGATTACACGAGCATTAAAGGTTCTGCAGATGCTGGAAATCCAGAGAACCACACAAAATGTCAGAGGAACTTAATTCGTTACAACAGTGAATGGGGGTAGTATAAGGGGAGATTTAGGAAAGTGTTGGAGGTAGATATGACCTTCCAAGTGTGTAACCTGGAACTCACTCCAAAGTACCTCTGTGCCTTTATGAAATTTCTGGGGCTTTTGAAGTACATTACAGTTCCCAAATTTGATCCTCAGTTGCAAATCTTACTGGAAAAAATACTTGGTGCTTAATTCATCTAGAAAATCAAGATGGATTTCTGAACTCATTGTGCCATTATGCTGGAGGAACTTGATGGCTCAGGCAGCATCTATGGAGGGATAGAGGTAGTCGATGTTTTGGGTTGAAACTCTTCATGAGGATTTGGAAAGAAAGAGGAGAGGTGGCCAGTATAAAAAGGTGGTGGGAACTGTAGAGCAAGAGCCAGAGGTCCAGGTGAGATGGGAAATGGTAAAGAGCTGAGGGAGGGGGTAAGCGGGTACGTTGTAAGAAGCTGGGAGGTGATAGGCAGAAGTAACAAAGGGCTGAGGAAGGTGGAATCTGACAGCAGGAGGTAATTGACCATGGAATAAAGGGAAGGAAGTAAGGAGAGGAACAAGAGGGAAGGGAAAGAGAAGGGGTGATGGGGCCAGTTGAATAAGGAGAGAAAAAGAGGAGATGGGTGGCAGAAGAATATGGCTGCTGGAATTTAAAGCAATCGACATTCACGTTGTCAGTTGGAGACTATCAAAGCAGAACTTGAGATGCAGTTCCTCTAATCTGCATCGGGCCTCAGCTTGGAGGAGGCCATGGACAAACATGTCAGTACGGGAACGAGAAGTGCGACTAAAATGGATGGCTGCCAGCAGTTCCAGGCAAACGAAGCAAAGGTGCTCAACAAAGCAATCTGCCAATCTGTGTTGGGTCTCCCTGATGTTCAGGGAGCAGTGGATGCAACAACTGATGCCCATGGACTGGTGCTCCCCCACTGATACCATTGTGGCCCTCACTAGCACCTCTTCTATTTCCCACACCTCTGCCCTCACCACATTCCTCCCTGCCCTGACATAACAAGAATAGAATTCCCTTGTCCTCTCCTACCGTCTCATGAACCTATGCACCCAACATGTCATTCTCTGGAACTTCTGCCATGTCCAACCAGATTCCACAACCAGGTACATCTTCCCCATCCTTGCCCTGTCCACTTTCCACAGGGATCACTCTCCCCATGAGTCTCTTGTCCTCTCGTCCCTCCCCACCGATCTGCTCCCCCCCGCCGGCAACTGTTTTATGTGCTACTCCTGCCCCTACACTTACTCATTCAGGGCCCTAAGGAATCTTTTCAGAAGATGCAGTCCTTCATATATGAATACATTGGTTCCATTGGTATCATCTAGTAATTCAGGAAGAACATTTTATGCTTCAAAAAGTACCAGGGCAGTCATGCAAGGTTGACATCTTACAATGAAAGGTAGGACTGAATAGGCTTGTATCTACTGCAGTTTAGAAGAATGAGGGAAGACCATCAAAGTTTACAGATCTGAGAATGCTACTCTTTGGTTCAGGGATCTCCAAAGATTGTCAGCTCTTTGAAAGAGAAAAATAATCATCTCATCTGCCTTAAACTGGTCAGTTTACTTTTTCTTCGTTCTATTTTCTCCCTCAAGGAGAAATGTCATCCCCACATCCACCCTGTCAAATGACTTTAATAAGACCAAAACTGTACATATTACTCCAGACAACAGGAAACTAACTCTTCCTTCAGTTAGTCCTGACGAAGGGTCTCGGCCTGAAACGTGGACTGTACCTCTTCCTAGAGATGCTGCCTGGCCTGCTGCATTCACCAGCAACTTTGATGTGTGTTGCTCATATTACTCCAGATGTGGTTTAATCAATGACCTTTGTAGTTACTGAAACCTGTCATGATTCCATGCCCTCACAAATGAATTGCTATGGCTTGGTGCACAGAGGCTACCTGTGAGGGTTAGTGTTGAGGAGAACTGTGTGAGCAGGGAGGTGACTCAACACTGAGATCCTCATCTTAGGGTAGGTCTCTGCTGGCACAATGAGTTTGGGCTGGCACATGTAGATGGATTGCTCAGCTCCTCTAGTCTCATTCGTCTTCCCCTGTTAGATAGAGCATTAAGAACAGGCCCTTTGGCCCATCTAGCCCATGCTGACCAGTACTCCTACCTAGTCCCATCTACCCACATCCCAACCACATCCCTCCATACCCCTGCTATCCATGTACCTATCCAAATCCATCTTGAGAACAACTGGAGAGGTTGGAATTGACCAGGGGATCAAGCCAGTACATCAATTCACAGAAGTCATATTAAGTCAGCAGCAGGTAGCAAAAGATGCGCTGTGTTCCCTTTCGATGGATACATTAGAGCAGTGAACATCAGAGAAACCGTTCTTGTCTCAGAGATAGAAGATTTTTGTGTGAGGCTTTTTTTTTGGATCAGATGCAAGGTACCAATGCTAAAATTCACAGACTTCACCCATGGAAAATCTGCATCTTCCTTCCTCTTAAGGAATAACATAATTCCATCAAATAAAAATTGTCATAGAGTCGCAGAACACTGCAGCACAGAAACTCACCCTTTGGCCCATCTAGCCCAAGCCTATCTGATCTTCCATCTAGTCCCATCTACCTGTACCCAGACCATATCTCCCCAAACCATTTCAAACTTCTCTTTAAAAGTTACAGTTGAATCCACATCCACCATTTCCCCTGGCAGCATGTTCCACGCTTGCAACACCCTTTGAGTGAAATAGTTCTCCTTAGGTTCCCCTTAAGCATTTTATGCTAACCTAAGACCGCTAGTCCTAGTCTCACCCAATGTCAGGGATAAAATAATCATGTATTTACCCTATCTATACCCTTCTTAATTTTGTATACCCCCACTTATTCTCCAACGCTCCAGGGAATAAAGTCCTAACCTATTCAACTTTATAATTCAAGGTCCTCAAGTTCAAGTTTTTTTGTCATCTGACTGTATGTATATACAGCGAAACAAAACAATGTTCCTCTGGACCACCGTGCACCCACATAGAATACATCACACACAGCACATAAACAGAACTATTATACTATAAATAAGTTAATAAAATATAATTCAAAGTGCATGTAATAAAGTGCATCACAGGTATACAGTAAACAGCTTGCTGTCCTGGTGACGGGACCTCAGTGGTGGCAGGGTATTCATTAGTCTCACAGCTTGAGGGAAGCAATTGTTACCCAGTCTGGTTGTCCTTCTTCCTGATGGTAGTGGGTTAAAGAGATTGTGGGATGAGTGGTAGGGATCCTCAACAATGTTTTGAGCCCTTTGTCTACAGCATTCCCAGTAAATATCACAAATACGGGGGAGGGAGACTCCATTGGTCCTCTTGGCAGATTTTACTATCCTTTGTAGGATCCTGTGGTCCAATGCCTTACAGATTCTGTACCACACAATAATGCAGCCAGACAGAACACTCTCGATTGTGCTCCTGTAGAAAGTTGTTAGAATAGGAGCAGGGAGCCTTGCACACTCCAGTCTCCTCAGAAAGTGTAGATGCTGCTCTGCCTTCTTGACTAGTGAGGAGGTGTTGTGGGTCCAGGTTAAATCATTCATTTGTGCACACCAAGGAACTTTGTGCTCTTCACTTTCTCCACTATAGAGTTGTTGATGTGCAATGGAGAGTGGTTAACCTGTCCCTTCCTGAAGTCCACAATCATCTCTTTAGTCTTGTCTATGTTGAGATCAGGTTGTTGTTCTAATACCGTTTGACAAGCCTCTCTATCTCCTCTCTGTATGCCAACTCATCATTGTTACCGATGAGGCCAGCCACTGTTGCATCATGAGCGAAGCTGATGATGCGGTTTGAACTGGATCTGGCAGTGCAGTTGTGACTCAGTAGCAGGTTGAGCACACAGCCCTGGGGGGGAGCACCAGTGCTGAGCATGATGGAGCTTGAGATGTTGCTGCCAATGAAGACTGACTGGGTCTTTCCACCCAGAAGTCCAAGGTCCAGTTACAAAGAGGGGTGATGAGTCCCAACGAGGACAGTTTACTCGCCAGCCTCTGAGGGATGATTGTGTTAAACACTGAGCTGAAGTCGATGAACAACATCCTGGCATCATTTTCTAGGTGAGACATGACGGAGTGGAGGGCCGAGGCAATGGCATCATCAGTGGGCTTGTTTGAGCAGCACGCAAACTTGAAAGGGACTAATATAACTGGAAGGTGGGAGTTTATATGATCCTTCTGCAGCCACTCAAAGCACTTCATGATTGTTGAAGCCAGTGTCACTGAGTGGTAATCGTTTGGGCCACTTACCGTTGCTCTCTTGGGCACTGGAATGACGGTGGCTGCCTTGAAGCCTGCAGCGATAGTGGACTGTTTCAGAGAGATACTAAAGACCTCTGTAAGACCTCTGTTAACTTGGCTGCACAGGCCCTCTGCACCTGACCAGGTATGTTGTTCTATCTTGTGGATTTGTGTGGGTTTACCCTGGCGAGGGTCCTCCTCATGTCAGCTGTGGCCAGGCACAGTGCCTGTTCCTCAGGAGGAGACGGGGCTTTGCTTGATGTCACATCATTCAATTGGTTAAATTGTGCAGAGAAAGCATTCAGCCTATCAGGAAGGGAGGTGTCGTTGTTGTTGACACACAGGGTGGGCTTGTAATTGGATATGGTTTGGATACCTTGCCTCATACACCACCTGTCCCTGGTGTCACAAAAGTGTTTGTGGATTTTCTGTGCATACTCACGCTTCGCCTTCCTGATGGCATGGGAGAGCTTCGCTTTTGCTGATCGTAGAGTCGTCTTGACCCCGACTTGACGGGAGCATCTCGATCCCTAAGCAGAGCATGAACTCCTGCAATCAGCCATGGTTTTTGGTTTTCCCTGGCAGTGAAGTGTTTAATCTCAGTAAAATCCTCAATGCACTTTCCTGTGTAGCCAGTCACCAATCCTGAATATTCATCACGTTGACGTAATAATCGTAGGTGGTCACCTCCCTGAATATGCTCCAGTCCGTGCTTTCGAAACAGTTCCGCAGCGCTAAGGTGGCACCTTCTGGCCGGGTCTGGATCTCCCTGTGAACTGGTTTGACTCTTTTAACCAGTGTATGCAGGGATAGCAAGATAGATAAGTGGTCTGGTCTGAGTATCTGAGGTGAGGGGAGGGGATTGCCTTGTAGGCTCTATGAGTGTTGGTATAAACCAGGTCTATTATGTTCTCTCCTCTGATTGTGAAGCTGACATGCTTTGGCAGGACTGTTTTTAAGTTGGTATGATTGAAGTCACCAGCAACAACGAAGACCCCGTTGGGGCGAGGTTGCAGATGGTGCTGTAGGGTTCATGCAACATTTCCCCAGCACTAGCCCAGGGGGTGGGGGGATGTAAACGGTAAAAGGGCCTGCAATTCACCATTTAAAAAAATTGCTCTGTCTATGGAGAGCAGTGGGCAATCATTGCAGAGGCATCCACTCACGAGTTCTTATTGACGTAGACGCACAGATCTCCTTCATGAGTCTTGCTGGAGATCGTAGCATTTCTGTCTTCCCAAAAGGAGATTAGGCCCTCTTGTTGGATGGCCAAGACTGGAATGGAGTTTTTAAGCCAGGATTCTGTCAGGTTGAACGTGCAACAGTCCCTCATCTCCTGCTGGTTCAGACACAGGCACAGGTAATCGAGTTCCTTTTCCACCGATCAGACACTAGCATGTAGAATTGATGGGAGCACGGGCCTACAGCGATCAGTTTTAAGTCTTGCTTTAAATACCAGCGCATGTACCGCACTTCTGAGTTCGAATGCACTATTCACGATGGCCGCTTTCCCGAGCATCTGTAGTATACCATGGCGCAGAGCGACAGCCGGCACCCCAAGTTAGTTGTAACTGTGCAGCACCTTCGCTGTTCTGCTCGCTAGTGAGGTGGGTCTGCAGATTCTGATGTTCTTAATGTTCAGCGGTGTTCTTTGTTCATAGAAAAGATGTACAAGAGAAGAAATCTCACTGTTGGTTGGAGTGGGAATGGTTACTGTGTCCATGCGCACAGCCATCTTGTAGCTTCAAGACCCAGCAGCGTGCTTGAAATGTGATAGATAATGCTGTCTTCCCCCTTTTTTGTGCGTCAGCATATCGTTTACCAGCTTGAAGATTTCTCCAGAGTAATGAGGTTCATGGCCTCTGACCTGGGTTGAGCTTTTGACAATAGAAGACTGCTGTTTATGCCAGGGTGCTGGCCTCCTTCTGTCACTGGCACATCTGTCGATAGTGTTGATTCCATTGGGAACGTTCCAGCATTTGTTAATTGTAAAAACTTGGGGTCCCAGCTGCAGTCCTTGGGGCACTTCACTTATAGCAAATTGCCGACCAGAAAAGAATCTAGAGTACTTACTCTTTGTCTCCTGTAAGACAATCAATCCTAACCGTGCTAGTATGTTGCCTTCTATACGATGAACTTTCATTTACCGCAATAAACTTCGATGTGATACCCTATCAAGTGCCTTTTGGAGCTCTAAGTATGGTACATTCATGACTTCCTCTTTATCCACAGCATGGTACTTTTTCAAAGAACTTCAGTAAATTGGTCAAATATGATTTCACCTTTGATAAACTTTGATTATCTTGAGTTTTTCAAAGTCCCCTGCTATTATCGTCTTTAATGATCACTTCTGCTATTTACCCTGCAACAGGTGAGATCTCTGTCCTGTAGTTTCCTGCTTTCTGTTCCTTTTTCCGCATGACTGGAGGGTGGCTAATACCCTGATACAGTGTCTTGACCCATAATGTCAGCTGCCCTATTGCTTCCACAGATGCTGTCTGACCTGCTGAGATCCCCTGGCAGTTTCTCCGATAGTTGATGTTGTTTGTTTATTTAAGATGGTCTTCAGAGATAAACCATTGTACCAGAAGCCAGTGAGTGTGATGTCAATGGGAGGACAATTGTTGGAGAAAATGAAAAGTGATAGGATATATGTACACTTGGAAAGTCAGGGGCTGATCAGGGATAGTCAGGGTTGTTTGTGATACTAATAGCTTTGATCTGAATGCAAGAAGTATGATTAGTAGGTCTGCAAATGACAAGAAAATTTGGTTGTGTTGTGGATAGTGAGGAAGCTTGCTCAAGGTTGCGGTAGAGAGAGATCAGATGGAAAATTAAGCAGAATGTTGGCAGGTGGAAGTTAATCCCAGCTAGTGTAATTTGGGGAGTCAAACATAGGTGGGAGTTGTACAGAGGCAGAGAAATAATGTTGAATCTCGGGGACATTGAACATAAAAGTTGGGATGTTATGTTGCAACTTTACAAAATATTGTGTGTAACTGTAATCACTACTTTATTGGAGAGAGATCTAAGTCGTTGTGCTGAAGAGGTTCTTTAGGGTACCACCCAGCCCAGGGGACTTTAGTTATGTGGAGAGAATGGATAGGCTAAGCTTATTTCCCCTTGAGCAGGGGTTCCCATCCTTTTTTATACATGGACCCTTACCATTAACCAAGGGGTCTGTGGGCCCAGAGTGAAGGGGGCTGAGAGGTCATCTGATAGAGGTATATAAAATTGTAAATGGCATAGATAGAATAGATAGAAAGAATCCTTTTCCTGTGGTGGAGATGTTTAAAAACAAGAAGCACGGGTTCAATATGAGAGGCGGGATTTGACGGGGAAGGGTTTTTTTTAAAATTTCTGGAATATACAGCCAGAGAAGGCAGTGAACTCAAATACGATCGCTATATTTAACAGATATTTCAGCAGTTACTTGAACAGGCAAGACAAGGAAGGATGCAGACCTAATATAGGCTAATGGGACTAATGTAATTGAGCTAAAGGTTTGGTATGGATGTGAAGGAGCCATTCTGTGCTGCAGAACTCTGCGACTCTACGACCCTACACTATTTTCCAATTTGATGGAATCTTTTCCTGAGCCTACAGAATGTTGGGAGCTTGAAACCAGCCAGATGCTGCCTCACCACCTTCCATTTTTCCTTTCCTTTGCTTCTGTACCCTTGAATATTATATACCTAGTCCGCACCAACTCGTTTGTTTTTGCTACAATATTGTATTCCTATATGAGTATACTGTATGTGCTTATAGCTCACCCTGCCCCACCCCTTATTCATCCTACTTTGTACTTTCACATACATGCATTCTTTGTCTATTCTTATAGTTCTTAGTTGGTTCCAATCTAACTTGGTACAACCTCCTTCTCCAGTACCGTGCAACACCATCAATCAATCTGAAAGAACGTAGGTGGATGTTCACCTATAGAGCAAGGTTTAGGAACTGGGATTGCTCTGAATAGTTATTTTGAGCTAGCATAGGCACGCTGGGCTGCAAGGCCTGCTTCTGCGCTGTAAAACTTATTGAGCCCTTACCCTTTCATCATTACCGGCTGGATACTCGGAACCTGAAGTGCCACATTTTGTTCTGTGCACAAGAAGTGAAGAGGTGTTTGCAAATGTCATCGCCATGGCAACAGAGATTCAAGGGGAATCTGTGCCCCATTTACACTGTTCTGCCTCTGAATTAGCACTGGCATTATAATGTAGCCCTTTTGGGCAGCTTTCGCAGGTTGTATTCTGTGTCGATTGCTCAGTTTGTACAGATTTAAGATTGCTAGATTACTACAAGTGCTCATTTCCTTGGTTAACTCTAAAGCTGCCCGGAATGTCCATCCCATACTGAGAAATTTCACCATTATTCCAAACTTGAGTTCTTCTGATCATTTGGTTCCTTTGACACCTCTTAATGACTTATTCAGCAGCAAGCAGTCAAGTACAACTTTACTCAGAAGAAATGCAGCTGACCAAGTTCTAAGCTCAAATGAAGATATAGACAGCTATGGATATCTTCACTAAAGAGAGGTTATACTATAGCCACTACCCTTCAAAGGTCCTTAGCAATGATGTGGCTACACTGACCTTTGTTGTTTCCCTCACCATGTATTCCTGCACCCTGGAATATGCCAGTTGTAGCATTTGCTTGCAGACGCCTATTTGCATTGTATGACCAACACTTTCTGGCAATCTAAAGTGCATCGTCCACCAAGTTGAGGCTCTTTCAGCATCAGATCCCTGGGAATTTGGAGTTTTGTGAGCAAAACTACATCTAAGAAAAGATGTGCTGGCATTGGTGAGGTTCCAGAGGTTGTGAGAATGATCCTGGGAATGAAAGGGTTAAATTTTGAGCAGTGTTTGATGGCTCTGGGCCTGTACCTGCTGGAGTTCAGAAGAAAGAGGATGGGGGGGGGGGCATGGAGTTGGCAACCTACCAAATGTTGAAAGGCCCGAATAGAATGGAGAGGACGTTTTCAATAGTGAGAGAGCCCAGGACCAGAGGGCACAATCACCGAATAGAAGGTGGAGGTCTCTGAACAAGGACCCCCACCATCCAAGCCATGCTCTGTTCTCTCTGTTGCCATCAGGAAGGAGGTGTAGAAACCCTAGGTCCCATACCACCAGGTTCAGGAATAGTTATTGCCAATCAACCTTCAAGCTCCTGAATGAGCATGAATACCTTCACTCACCTCAACTCTGAACTGATTCCACAACCTATGGACTCACTTTCAATGACTCTACAACTCATGGTCTCAGTGTTATTTATTTGTTTATTGTACTTATATTACCAGTTTGTCTTTTGCATATTGGTTGCTTGTGGGTCTTTGTTTGAATGTAGTCTTTCAATGATTCCATTGTATTCCTTTGTTTCACTGTGAATGCCTGCAAGAAAATGAACCTCTGGGTAGTATATGGTAACATATATGTACTTCGATAATAAACTTACTTTGGATGGGGTTGAGAAGGAAAATAAAAATAACAGAAGGAAAAATGAAGTAACAAAATCAAATTTAAAGTGGGTGACATATTGGCTTGGTAGCCAGGTATTTTTCAGCCGTTGACTGAACATATTTTATTAAGTCAACAGTGTTTCATTTATTTCATTGAATTATTTTGTTTATGTAAATTTTGGCAGCTTATTTTGTCCTCATTATCTATGTTAATATGACATGGAATCAACTGCAATAACAATATTATGGTGAAATTACAACAAAATTATATTTAAAAGTTGCATCTGGAATATGGCAGCACTGGTATTTGGGCTGTCTCAGTGATGATACATTTCTGCAGAGCAAGAAGGTCCAATTCTCAGTGTAAGGCACTTACAGGCATGAATCGTGAATCTTATTTTTGGATGTAGTTGGGAAGCTGGCAAGTATCCCATTCCTGAATATAACCCATTTGGTGGAGCTGGAATTCAGCTTGTGCGTGTGTGAGGGAAGAGATTGAATACAAATTGAAAGCTGGGAATGAATGTAAGCAAATTTCAAGGGTTCGGATCATCGGTTGAGAAAGAGCACTTAAGCAATATTAGGTTACAGATAGTAAATTTATTAAGATATTAACAAAGAAGCAGGTTACTTAAGTATTATTAAAGAAACAAGTCTCATAAACTTCTGCCTGCTGGGGACTCTGACTGGTCTGGTGAACTTGAAGGACCTAGCACCATTCCAAGCCCCAGTCTCAAGGGAAGTCCAATGAATTCACTTACAGCTCATGCTTACATAGTTAAAAGTAAAAGCCTTATTTTATATACACTTTCCACTCATATTTGGAATCGGCTATTCCCCCTAACATGGAAACATTTTTTTTTTGCGTTGGTCCTATTGCCATCTTAGTCTTATTGCCTTCCTGCCATGGAAAGTTTCCCTTACCTGACTACGTCCCCACATGCTCCACAGCTACATGACCCAGAGCCTCGAGATTCATTTGTTTTCCACGTAAGCCGGCCGGGACGCTGTTCGAAGATACCTTTATTTTAATCTCAAGCATACTTTCAACCTTTGTGCCACAAAAGGTCATTGGCGTGTGTTTCTCACTCCACAGATGCTGACTAACCTGCTGAGCATCTGCATGTGCTTTTGATTTGAGGGATTGGAATGCACTTGACTGCGATGACCCTCATGGTAAAAGGGTAATTAATACTCTCACCCACAAAGTGACTACTTCAGTCGTGTTGTCCGCCCTTGATCAGCACCATGGGACTGGAGCTCAGAGTGGTGGCAAAACCTTAAGCAGAGGATTGCCAGGGAACAATTTCTCAAGTAAAACAAAAAGATAAATTCCTCACAGGAATACCCTTAACACAAGGCAACCAGAAATGAGCTGGCATATCCTTGTAAACACAATAGTCTCTTTATGGGTTTTGAAAAGATGTGTGATAAAGTGCTTTAATTTCATCTCACTTCAATGCTGTGGATCTATTCATGAAATGCAGTAGTGATGAAGAACATGAGTGAATTACAGCCACTTTGCTGCATTAGTCAATGATATGCATCTTCTGAAGAATAGTGGCATTGTCAAGTTCCATTTAAAATTTTCAGTTATAGAGATTGTTCAGTGCCGAAGGTGGGACTTTGTACACACAGTGCTGTGCAGCACACTGTATTCTGGCTCATTAAAGATTAGATTATAAAGATTAGCTTTATTTGTCACATGTACATTGAAATTTACAGTGAAATGCATCGTTTTGCCTCAACAGCCAGCACAGTCTAAGGATTGTTCAAGGGCAGCCTGCAAGTGTTGCCACACTTCCAGCACCAACACAGCATTCCCACAAGCAATTAATGACCTGCAAATTACTGGTCGTGATTTGAAATTGAAAGGGCTTGCCATGAGCCACCTAAATGATCTTTTACTTAAACTTAATAAAAGCAACATATTGTGTTGGTTTTACTCTCATGATAATTCTACTTCATTTTGCTTTTTGTAGCGGTGTTTGCTTGTACACAGAATTCTCGTTTCATTGTTTTGTAATCCTATTGGTTGCTCATTTAAATTGAAACAGTTTACGGACCATCAGTACATATTTATTTAATGTATAGAGTGAACTTGTGGGAGGAGAGACACACAGATTCCTCCATTTACAATACCTTTGCCAGGTCTCTCCGGGGCGCAGTTTCGGTCGCCTTAGAGGGTCAGTGCTAATAAGATTCGGGAAAGGGAACAGGAGTGAGCTGGAACCCCGATTCTCTGTTTCAACCTCCTTTATCAAGAGAGGCTGGGATTCTCTTCCGGTTGCGATCTGATAAGCCTGGGCCGGCTAAGGGAGCAGGGGAACCAGCCCCATGTGGGAAGTACATTACAGATGGGGAGAGCGGGAATGCTCCTTTTTGCCTCTCCGTAAAGCTCAAATGCTTTTTTCAGAAATGGAGGAGATGTTGTGAGCTCATTGCAATTACACGGGCAGACTGAGCAGAGCAGTGGGTCCATCAGTGGTTATAGGTCAGATTTGATAAGTTTAGGATAGATGATGGAGATTTTCAGTTGTTTGATGAATTGTCCTATGGGGGAGCTGTTATGGAGGGTGAAAAGTTTGATACAGGAGATTATGCAGCAATAAAGGAAGAATAATATTCATTTGGGATAATGCTCATATTTGAATATCCTTTAAACAAGGATAAAACCCAATGTAGACTTCTTCCAGTATTTGCTTCAGTTCAATAGGAGTTATTCAAAAGTCCCTCTCACAAAATTTTACCAGGAGTTAAACTGGTTGTTCAGATGTGGAAAGAAACAGACTTTCTCGATCCATTTCAGTTCTATGCCCGTGTAGTAGTCTCCTGCGATATTGAACATGGGAGTCTTTGGTTAAAGTGAATCAATAAACCCAAAAAGCATAAAGATCACTCAAGAAAAGCAGGTGATTTGAGACCTGAAAAAACTAATAAGCGGGAAGTTGAGATGAAAGAATGTGGAGTGCGGTAGAGCTGTCACATGACATGATTCCGGGTCGCAGAATGCAGGATCACATCGGAATTTCACTTAAGAGGATTGTGCTTCCTCTACGGAATGTAGCAAAATCCTGGTTATTCAGTGACACAGTCTTAAACTAGGGTCAAATCATTTCAGAACTCTAATGCCGGGGGTGGAGGGGAGTGTTGGTATTCTAAGTAAGCAGTGCAATCAAAAGCAAATGAAGAGTCAGGAACTGCCAGTGAGAAATGAAATTGTTTTCTGTACTGATGTTTGTACTTCTGTGATTGACAAATGGGCTTTGCAATAAATTACAGTTTCAGAATTTGAACATAGTCATTTATTATCTTTTTTTACACAAAGGAAGTGTCTTTGTAAACCATTGAATGGCAAGGGCTTTAACAGTGCTGATGTCCAAGATGATTGTTGGCTCTCTGAAAGAAGCTACACAGGTAAGGTGATAAAGAAGGCATTTGCCTCACTTGCCTGGATTGGTCTAGGAAATGAGTTCAAGAGTCAGGAAGTTATGTTGCAGCTTCATAAAACCCTAGTTAGACTGCAACTGGAGTATTGTGTACAGTTCTGGTTGGTCCATTGTAGGAAGGATGTCAAGGCTTCGGAGAGAGTATAGAAGAGATTTACCAGGATGTTGCCTGGATTGGAGGGCATGTGCTCTAACGAAAGAATTGACAAACCTGGGTTCTTTTCTCTGGAGCAAGAGAAGCTGAGGGGAGATCTGACAGAGGTTTGACAGGTAATGAAAGGCATAGCTACAGTAGAGTGTCAGTATCATTTCCCCAGGGTTGAAACGTCTAAGACTAGAGGGCATGTATTGAAGGTGAGAGCGGTAAAGTTCTGATGAGTTACTCAGGCTAAGTTTTTTTACACAGAGTTGTGTGCGCCTGAACTGGGGTGCTGGTGAAACAAATATTCAAGAGGCTTTCAGATAGGCGTATGGATGTGGATGATGTGCAGGCAAAAGGGATTAGTTTAATGGACATTTGATTATTAAACTTCAGCAGAGGGAAAACAGAGGTCCATGAGCCAGTAATCATCGCAGCTGCAGAGATGGAGAGGGTCAGTCGCTTTAAATTCCTTGGTGTCACTATCTCAGAGGACCTGTCCTGGACCCATCATAGAAATGTAATTGCAAACAAAGTACAACAGCGCCTCTACTTCCTCAGGAGTCTGCGGAGATTCAGCAAGTCATCAAAAACATTGGCAAACTACTATAGATGTGCAGTGGAAAGTGTGCTGACTGGCTGCAGTACGGCCTGGTATGAGAACATCAATGCCTTTGAGCGCAAAATCCTACAAACAGTAATGGCCTTGGCCCAGTACATCTCAGATAAAACCCTCCCAACCATTGAGCACATGTACGTGAAATGTTGTCATAGAAAAGCAGCATCCATCATCAAAGATCCTCACCACCCAGGCCAGGCTCTGTTCTCGCTGCTGCCATCAGGTAGAAGGTACAGAGCCTCAGGACCCACACCAGCAGATTCTAGAGCAGTTATTGACCCTTAACCAACAGGCTCTTGAACAAAAGAATGAACATTCATTCTATTTCTGGTGTTTGCATAACCGATGGTCTCAATTTAAGGACTCTTTATCTAGTTATTTCATGCCCTTTCATTTCATGTTATTTCATACTCATGTTATTTATTGCTATTCATTTATATTTGCATTTGTACTGTTCCTGTTTATAGTTACTGTTCTATAGATTTGCTAAGTATGCCTGCATGAAAAAGAATCTCAGGGTTGTATGTGGTGACATGTATGTACTCTGGTAATAAATTTTACTATGAACTTTGAACTTTACTCTGGTCAGTTCAGCACAACATTGAGGGTCAAAAGGCCTGTTTGAATGCAGTGCTGTTCTATGTTCCATTTGAATTAGTATTTGTAAATACTGATTCATAAATATGATTTGCCCACCAAGAACTCTGGATGAATTTAACTAATAAGTTTATATTTATACTTCCTAATTTTCTTCCTCATGGGTTGTCTGAAATATCTGAACTTTGACATTGGAGGGTTTTAATGAAAACAATTCAGTATAACATTGGAAATGTGCTAAACTGAAATTTCCTCCTTTGTCTTCAGTGCCTGTATAACTCTGGCTTGAGAATGCCATTGGTCCGGTTGGGGCTCAGGGAAAAAGAAACACAGATGCTGGACTTGGAAATCTGAAATAAAAGCAGAGAATGCTGGAGATACTTAGCAAGTCAGGCAGCATCTGTGAGGAGAGAATAATGTTAATTTTTCAAGCAGATAAATGTTCATCAAAGCTCAGGTCATTGGCACCAGCGTTAATGCTGTTCCTCTCCTCACAGAAAAGGTGTTGGCTAAAATGCTGTGTACTTCCAAAGTATTTCACCCTTCTTTCAGTGATGGTGTATATGGGCACTCAGTGATATCTGAAATTATTAATGTACAGAACAAAACGTTGATAAAGCTTAAGGATATTTGCAGATATTGAGGGATAATTTTGAGAGTGGTAGGTTTAATGAAATTGGTGACATTGAATCACCTGCTGTTCATTTCTCTAATTTCTGCTTCCAAGGCTTCAGTGAAGCAGTATGTCAGCAGTGTTGTGCACTGGGGAGTGGTGATGGTGGTGGTGGTCGCGGTTGTGGAGGATATTGCTGGATGGTTTACACTGACATCCGGAGCTAACATTGTTCTATGACAGTGATCATTTCTGTATTTATCCAGTCCTGCCAGCTCAGTGATATAGAGGAATGATTTGCCTCTCAATCCACCATCACCGACTGTTTCCTTTTACTAAGAATTCCTATCCTAATTTCTCCTGCTGCTGGAAGTATCAGCTCCCCTGAGAAATAGCTCAGGACTGTTACATCCTGAGAAACATCGGTGGAGTAATGTCAACCTCGTGGGGTATGAGATGGGTATATGAACGCATGCTTGTGAAATGCATCTACATTTACTGAGAGAGGAGCCATTTTAAAAAATATGAAAGTCACAGCAAAAGTGAAAAATCCTCATTCTTTCACATACGTTAGATTTACAAAAGATTCCTGAACCATTGCTCTGTATACAAGGGGAGAGTGGGCAAAATTTTAATATTTTTCATATGAAATGAACAGTGGGCTCTTACTGCTATTGAGACCCCTGCCATTTTGAGAATCTGTGTAGATAGATTCAATGAACAAAAGGTACCTTTCTACCAGCTGAGAAGTTCAGTAGATTGGTTGGAAAGTGTGCCATAGAGTAACATGGCATGGAATCAGGTCCTTTGCTGCCATGTTGCCCACCAAGTTAGGTACCAGTGCATTGGGCTCCCAGGGGTTGTGGACTCGGCCATCTCCGTCGTGGGCACAAGCCTTCCCACCACCAAGGATATCTTTGAAAGGGGATGCCTCAAGAAGGTGGTATCCGTCATGAAGGGCCCACACCATCCGAGACATGCCCTCTTCTCATGACTACCATCGGGGAGGAGACACAGGAGCCTAAAGGCACTTGTACACACAGTTTAGGAATAGCACTTACCCCCTTGCCATCAGATTTCTGAATACAAGGAGAGTGGCCATGAACCTTGCTATTCCTCATTTATGTTTTTGCATGTTGTAACTCGCAGTAATTTTTATGTCTTGGACTGTACTGCTGCAACGAACTAAAAAAACATCATGACATACACGAGTGATAACATGTTCCTCTTGTCCTCACCTACCGCCCCACGAGCCTCCGCATCCAACACATCGTTCTCTGCAAGTTCCGCTGCCTTCAACGGGATCCTACCACCAAACACATCTTTACCTCCCCCCTGGACTCTCCACTTTCTGTAGGGATTGCTCCTTTCATGATTCCCTCATCTGTTCGTCCCTCCCTACTAATCACCCTCCTGGCATTTATCCCTGCAAGTGACAGAGATGCCACACCTGCCCATTCACCTCCCCCCTCACCTCCATTCAGGGACCCACACAGTCCTTCCAGGTGAGGCAACACTTCACCTGCGAATCTATTGGGGTCATCTATTGTATCCGGTGCTCCCACTGCAACCTCCTTTACTTTGGTGAGACTGTCGTAAGTTGGGGGTCCACTTTGTCGAGTACCTCTGCTCCATCTGCCAAAGATGCAATTTCTCCAGGCCAACAATTTTAATTCCTGTCGCTGTTCCAGTTCCGACACATTGGTCCATGGCCTCCTCTTTTGGCACGCTGAGGCCACTGTCAGGGTGGAGGAATAACACCTCATATTCTGCCTAGATAGCTTCCAACCTGACAACATCAACATTGATTTCTCCTTCCAGTATTTTAATTTTTCTTTTCCCCTCCCCCTTCCCTCTTTTTCTTTTCCCCACTCAGGCCTCTCACCTCTACTCTTCACTGCTTATCACTTCCCTCTGGAGCACCCGCCCACCCCGCCTTCCCTTTCTCCTATGATCCACTCTCCTCTCCTATCAGATTCCTTCTTCTCCAGCCCTTTATATTTCCTACCCACCTGGCTTCACTTACCACCTTAGTTTGTCCTTCTCCTCCCCCCACCTTTTTATTCTGGCATCTTCCCCCTTCCTTTCCAGTCCTGATGAAGGGCTTTGGCCTGAAACGTTGATAGTTTATTCATTTCCATAGATGCTGCCTGGCCTGCTGAGTTCCTCCAGTGTTTTGTCTGTGTTGCTCTGATTCAGCCTTGTCTATATGCCTGTAAGCGGTCTTACCCAGGTATTTATCGAGATGTCCCCTAAATATTATTATTGTACTGTACCTGCCTCATCCAGCTCATTCCATTGGTGCACCAACCTCAGCATGATGAAATTGTTCCTCAGGACCCTTTGAAATCTGTTGTCTCTCACTGCATACCAATGCTCTCTAGTTTTTAGATCCCATTCTCTGGGGGAAATGACTGTGTATTCACCCTTTCTGTATCCCTTATGATTTTATACACTTCCATAAGGTCGCAACTCGATCTCTGACATTCAATAGGTAATAGGTAGGTATATTTCATGTCAGAGAAGTGTATACAATATACATCCCAAAGTTCTTTTTCAACAAATATAGTTTGATCCTCCCAACGTCTCCCCATAACTCATTTCCTCAAGCCCTGACAGCATCTAGGTACTCTTGACGGTTTAATCATAAGACCATAAAATATAGAGTAGAATTGGGCCACTTGGCCCATCGAGTCTGCTCCACCATTTAATCATGGCTGATCAATTTTCCCTCTCAGCTCCAATCTCCTGCCTTCTCCCCGTATCCCTTCATGACATGACCAATCAAGAATCTATCAACCCCTGCCTTAAATATACATAAAGGCTTGGCCTCTGCAGCTGCCTGTGGCAAAGAATTCCACAGATTCACCACTCTCTGGCTAAAGAAATTCCTCCACAGCTCCGTTCTAAAGGGACACCCCTCTATTCTGAGGCTGTCTCCTCTGGTCTTAGACTCTCCCACCATAGCAAACACCCTCTCCACATCCACTCTATAAAGGCCTTTCACTATTTGGTAGATTACCCCTCATTCTTCTGAATTCCAGTGAATACAGGCCCAGAGCCATCAGACTGTTTCAGCACATCCTTTCTGAGATAAGGGGCCTAAAACTGCTCACAATGCTCCAAGTGAGGCCTCACCAGTGCTTTATAAAGTGTCAACATTACATCCTTGCCTTTATATTCTAGTCTTCTTGAAATGAATGCTAACATCACATTTGCCTTCCTCACCGCCGACTCAACCTGCAAATTACCCTTTAGGGAATCCTGCACGAGGACTCCCAAGTTCCTTTGCTCCTCCGATTTTTGTATTGGCTCTCCACTTAGAAAATAATCAACCCTTTCATTTTACCAAAGTGTATGACCAGGCACTTCCTGACAATGTATTCTACCTGCTCTTTCTTTGCTCATTCTCCTAATTCGTCTAAATCCTTCTGTAGCCTCTCTACATCCTCAAAACTACCTGCCCTTTACCTCTCTTCATATCATCTGCAAACTTTTCAACAAAGTCATCAATTCCATCATGCAAATCACTGACAAATAATGTAAAAGGAAGTGGTCCCAACCCAGACCCCTGTGGAACACTGCCAGTCACTGGCAGCCAACCAGGAAAGGCTCCCTTTATACCCAGTCTTTGCCTCCTGCCTAATGATGTCTTGATACTGTACACAATACTGGTGTTGTCTCACCTAACTCCTTTACTCAGTGGCCTGACCGATGAAGACCAGGGTGCTGGACGCATTTTTAATAACCTAATTGACCTAAAATACCTCTTTCATGTACTTGTCCCTCCTCCCCATGTGGAGTTGTTTGAAATCTGGCATGGTTTGGGTTCGGGTTGCAAATACTGATATATCCACTACACTTCCTTACGAAGCACACCAATACTTAATACATGTCCTGACGAAGGGTTCCGGCCCGAAACATCGACTGATCGTTTCCACGGATGCTGCCTGACCTGCTGAGTTCCTCCAGCGTGTTGTGAGTGACCAATACTTAATTCCGTAGCAAATACATTACAGAAATTTGTTTGCAATTGTGCTATTAATTTATTGAAGCACAAAGATCACATTCAATAATGGGGGAAGGGGTGTCCATTAGATATTTGCAACAACATAAAATTAGCATACAATAGCTTCATTATTCTCTTTGGTAGTAGGGATGAAGGATTGCTTAATTAAGACTCGGAGGGATCGTAAAATCTGAATGTTTTGCTAGCTGTGCATTTTCATGAATTTCCTGTTTAATGTGTTGCTCGTAGTTTAATTGATTAAGGTGAAGGCGGCACTTAACTGAAATGGAAAAGCGCAGCGCTCATTTTTAAATAGTCTGCAAGGGGAACTAGCCCTCTTTTCCTTGTTGAAAGGCATTTTGTATTTATCTAGGTCAGGGTTTTTTGTTTTAACCTGCGATCATAATGAATGACTAAAGCTTGTCCTCTGCTTCAGTTACTTAATAAATGTAAAATCAATTTTGCCTAAGGCTCTGTTAAAACTTTTGAAATTTTAAGAAGATTCAAACCGAGATGATTTTCTTTAATCATTTTACTCATTTAAGTGCCAGGAGATGTGCAATTGTGGTTATGGACCTCACAGAAACTTTGGTACTTCACTTTACCATAATGGCAAAGTGTTTGAGATCATTCCTGAGAGTGCTTGCTTTAGGACACTGGCTTGCTCTCCTGACCCACATGGATCTGGACTGACGCCAATGAAGCTTAAAACCAGAGCTTAAAAATTATTCTCCTCTGTAGGGAGGGTTGGAAAGGGATGCTACTGATAGGATAAAACAGGGATGATTATGGGGATAAACTGTAAACAGATGAATCAGTGAGTGGATGTGAACAATAGGGAGTGAGAGTACAGACGTAAAAATAACACTTTCAAAAGAATATGAAAGTTGCATCTCTCGCTGGGATCCCACGCTCACTGTTGCTCACTCCTTCTCAGTACTGATAAAGAAACTTCAGGCTGAAACATTACCTTTGGTGCAGATGCAGACTGACATGTTGAGTATTTTCAGCATTCTCTTTTTACTTTAGATTTCCAGCATCCACAGTCCTTTGCTTTTATTTTTACCTTCCTTTACTAAACCCTGATGCGTAGGAGATGGAGAATGGTAGAGTGCTGTTTTTATGATTGATTGCCTGTGACTGGTGTTGGCACCCTTGCTGTTTGCAATATGTGTGATTGATTGGATCTAGATGTGGGAGGCCTGATCAGTACATACACAGGTGACATGTAGACTGGTGGAGTTGTTGTCAATGTGTGCAGGGTAGTTTTGGGCTTCAGGGTAATATTAATGTGTTGGTGAAATGGGTTCAGTAATGGCAAATGATGCTTAATGTGAGATGATGCATCTTCTGAGTACCAATGAGGCTAGGTCCTAGGGAGAATGGAGAAACAGACAGACCTGATGTGCATGCCCAAAGATTCTTGGATGTGACAGCAAAGGTGTATGGGATATTGGCCTCCATTAGTCAGGGAACTGAATACAAGAGGAGGGGCTGTCATGCGCAAACCTTCTAAAGCATCGATCAGACCTTAGCTGGAATACCACCCACAGTTCTGGTCACCATACTATAGGAAAGATGTGCTAGCATTGAAGAAGGTGCAGAGAAGTTTTACCAGGATGTTACATTTCTGTTATGAGGAAAGTTTGGAGAGGCTAGTTCCATTTTCCCTAGAGTGGTGGTAATTAAGGGGGTTGTGAATGAGCTATTTAACAGTGAGGGATTGGAAATGGAATTAAAATGCTTTTATTATGGTCACACATACTGAGATATAGTGAAAAGCTTGTCTTGCATACCGCTCATACAGATCAAATCATTACACAGTCCATTGAGGTAGAACAATGCAGAATACGGTGAACCAGCTGCAGAGAAAGTGCAGTGTAAGTAAACGGCAAGATGCAAGATCATAGCGAGGTAGATTCTGAGCTCAAGGGTCCATCCTTCTGTTTAATAGTTTTAAAATGGCAGGGAAGAAGCTGTCCTTGAGTTTGGTGATGCGTGTTTACAGGCTTTTGCGTCTTCTGCTCAATGGAAGAGTGGAGTGGAGCAGTGGCGCATCTCCAAGATGCTGTTTCACAGCTCTGAGAGACCCCTCTGGTCCAATCCTGACCTCCAGTACTCTCTTTAGGAAGTGTGAGTGTTTTCCCCCTCCCTGCACCCCACCAAGACCATTTAGTTTTCCTTCAGGTGCTGGTGACTTGACCAGTCTAGCTCGCTCCTAACTGTCAGTGAATGGTAGGATGTGGGGGATGGAATTGATGGGAGTATTGGGAATGCAATAGAATTAGGTGCCTGATGGTCAGTTCAGGTTCTGTGTGCCACACAACTCCGACTTCCAGTAGATGTACTGTATAAAATCTAAGTCAATTTTGGCACTGAGAAGCCAGAAGTTTGTATTGGAAAAATAAAATCAGAAAATCGTTGGAGCACTCAGCAGGCCAACCAGTATCTGTTCATTGTTGCTAGCTCTAAGTACAGGAACTCCTTCGCCAACAGCATAATTCACCCGAAGAACTGCAGCAGTTCAAGAGGGCTGGTCTGGTCAAGATTATGACAGATCAATCCAAGAAATGAAGTAATGTTTAAATCTGCTGATGTGGTCAAAGTTTGAAACGTTAAGAGATTTTGAAAAATAAAGCAACAGAGACAGGGGTAGGACCAAGGTCAGAAGATCAGAGTTGGATGAAGTTGGAAAACTACAGGGAAAGGTGTTTAGAATCTGGGAGTCATGCTTGTGGACTGAATGGAGGTCACCCTTCTGTACTTAGTCCCCTCCAGTGTAAAGAGAACTGCGTTTATTTTTTATTTTACTGAGATACAGCACAGAATAGGCCCTTCTGGCCCTTCGAGCTGCGCTGCCCAGCAACCCCCGACTTAACCCTAGCCTAATCACCGAACAATTTACAATGACCAATTAACCTTTCAACCAGTATGTCCTTGGACTGTGGGAGGAAACTGGGGCACCCGGAGGAAACTCACACAGTCACAGGTACAACATGCAAACCTGGTCTCTGGTACTGTAAAGCATTGAGCTAATCCGTACACTACCATGCCATCCACAAAACTTGCCGCTCTCAAATTTATCCCTCAATATCTGCCAATCTAATCCTTGAGCTTCATCACTCCTTTGTACTGCATCATGAGTAAGAAATCTGGGACACTAATTTGGAAAAAAATACAAGTAAATGACGTGTAGAAAGCTGGTTTGAACTGGAAGGTTCCCAGGGAATCTCAGTGGGTGCTGGTGAAATGGAAGAATGCAACAGAGTATCTTTGAGGAAATAGTTCTTCTGAATTACTGAAAAGGAGAGTGGAAGATTCACTTGGCAATGGAATTATATGGAAAACCTTGGATATTTTGGGGGATGACCCATTAAATGTGAAGCGTGCTGGAAAGGAGACCAAGACCAGAAGAATTTTATTCTGGCTCTGGGAGAAGTAGAAGTGGGTGCAGAAGTGTGGAAAACTGGATGTAGTCAAAGAGCATAACCATTGATGTGAAGGGAGACCCACAGTTGAGGAAGAAGGAAGGCACGTTGGAAGCACTAGTATGGAATTGCCATTGTCATGGTGGAGAAGGAAAAACCTGGAAAACAGGAAGCAAATTGGAAGGGTTTGGTCCATGCCGTTCTCCAGGGAAGTAAACCTTTGTAATGCCCCTCCTTAAGGCAAGCATTCCTTTCCGAAGGAACAGAAGCCACGTCTCTACCAAGTACTTCAAGTACAGTCACTCCAAAATCAGTGCCCTTGAGACAAAATGCCTTTGACCTTATTGAGAGCACTCAGCAGTCCAGCCATGTTGCTAGGTCTAAATACCGAAACTCCTTCAACCATGCATTCCTTCGCCTTGCAATGCATAACATCCCGGTTATCCAGGTATTAATATTCTGCATCTTTGTGTCAGGAAACCAAAATTATAATGGCTACCTACATTTCCTCAGTGTTTAAAGACATTTTCTTACACTTTTCTTTTTTTGCTTGTGGATAGCTTCAGATTTTTCTATTTTGTGCTCTACATGACCCCTTCTTGCCAATCATTTAAACAACTTATTTTGGCTTGTAGCTTCATAACAACCTCATGGCTGGAATGTTAAACGGTATCTTTAAACTCTCACTTCAGCATTCTGAGGTACTCAACAGCTTCAAGCAGGTTTCAATTATATCGGTGCCTAAGAAGAACTTGCCTCAATGATTATCATCCATTAGCACTTACATCCACTGTGATGAAGTGCTTTCAGAGGTTAGTGATGAAACATACCAACTCCTGCCTGAGAAGTGACTTGAATCCACTCCAATATGCCTACTGACACAACAGGTCAACAGCAGATATCATTTCGTTGGCTCTTCACTCATCCCTAGAACATCTCTTCATTGACCACAGCTCAGCATTCAGTGCTATCATCCCTACAAAACTAATCAATAAACTTCATGCCCATGGCCTCAATACCTCCTTGTGCAATTGGATCCTCAGTTTCCTCACTTGTAGACACCACTCAGTTTAGATTGGCAACAACATCTCCTCTGCAATATCCATCAGCACAGATGCACAAGACTGTGTGCTTAGCCCCCTGCTCTACCATCTTTATATTTATGACTGTGAGGCCAAGCATAGCTCTAATGCTGTGTTCAGGTTTGCTGATGACATCATTGTTGCAGGCCAAATCAAAGATGATGGCGAATCACCATATAGGAGGCAGATTGAAAATCTGACTGAGTGGTGCCACAACCTCTCACTCCGTGTTAGCAAGACCAAGGATCTGATCAATGACTTCAGGAGGAGTAAAGTGGAGGTCCATGAACCAGTGTTCACCAGGAGATCAGAGCTGGAAAGGGTCAGCAACTTCAAATTCATTAGTGTTATCATTTCAAAGGACCTGTCCTAGGTCCAAAGGTTAAGGACACTATTTTTCTTTCTTGCACTTCCACAGTTTGTTGTCATTTGTACATTGGTCATTTGTCCTTCCTGTCGGGTGTGGTCTTTCATTGATTCTATTGCATTTCTTGTATTGACTGTGAATGCCCACAAGAAAATCAATTAAGTGTTGTATATGGTGACATATATGTTCTTTGATAATAAATTTATTTTGAACTTTGAAAATCCTCCATCCAAATTCTTTCCCATTTGTGTTGTTTGCAGATTTGGATGGGTATATTGGAAACTAGTTTGGCACAGGAACTTCCTGACATAAGTAGTTATGCAACTGTATTTCAGCAGACAGACAATATTGGAAATGAATATGGTCCCTCTGCAGCAAGATCTGCTCAATGGACGCTTCCTCCAGATGTACAAACATCGCAGAACAACCTCTTTGAAATCTTTGCATAGTCCGAATGTGAAGAGACATACCACCATTTGCATTTGGGCTGTATGAATATATTAAAAACATTAATAATTCAAGGCAATCTGAATACAAAGTACTGAGTCAATGTTCACAATATGACTATCCCGGTGGCATCAAGGCCAACCTTATAATTCAAGGAGAATTTGCATAAGGATTATATTTAAGGTTGGAATCTCTGTAGTGAGATGAAGTTTCAATCATTTTTTCACTGACCTGGAATTCTCAGTATAAAAATAGCACACCATATTTCAATGTTGGAAGTACCTCTTTTTAAGTAAGGATGTTTAACCTAGACACTGTCTGCTCATTCTTGTGAATTTATAAGTTTGCATGACACCTCTTCCTGGGTTAAGTATCAGAAATCTGAAGAGAAATGCCACAAATATTAATCTAGATGTCATTCACAAAGGCTTTGGGCATCAATGAAGGGAATGTTGTTAAAGTTCTTCTAGGTGACTTTTGAATGATATTTGTTACAACACTGAAGGACACCACTGGGTAATGGCGAATAGGAGGGGGCATAATTTTAAGATGATTAGAGGAAGATACTGTGCTGTTCTGTTCAATATTCAGTCCTCCTGATACTTTGTTCACACATTAGCAACCTAGAACTGATTTGCCCCTAAAATATAAACTAGCAATTATCCCCAAGCAGGCAGCAGAAAATTATTTAATTGCAATACGTAATTGAACAATTCCCTGTGATAACGTTTTTTAAAGGTTTACAGTATTTTGGAAAATATCATTGTGTTTCCTTGTGTAGCACTCACGGGTGACTCTCTGCAAAATATCCATCAGACATGGGAGCAAATTGGGCCATTCAGTCCATCGGGTGTGCTCTGTCATTTCATCATGACTGATTTCTTATCCCTTTCAATTCTGTTTCTCTGCCTTCTCCACATGGATACCAAGAAGATTTACTTGCAGGAGGTTGTTTTTTAGCTTTATTTTTTATAGCCTCTAGACTAAAGAAACTGGAAGATGACTTTCTTTTTAGAATGGGGAAAGAAAGAAAGAAAGCAATTATTGTTGTAATGTGAGCGTCATTAAAAGTAAGTTAATACTAATTAGGATATCGGGTGGGGGGGGTCTACTTCCGTTCTTTGTTCTTCTGGTGGCCCTCAGTACATAGCGTCCCCGCTATGCCGTAACGGGTTGTGAAACCCTCTGTATTTACGTAACGTTTTGAAGTTCAAGATAAAGTTGTTTCTTTGGCATGAAGTTGTCGAGCGCGCCTTTTTCAAAGTAGAAGTGACCACAATTATGTACGATGAGTCTTGTGGGCTGTTTCAAAAAGATGATGGAATCTTCTTGCAAGAAACTCCCAACAAATGCACAAACAAGCTCGCTTTATATAAGAACTTGCACTGACAAAGCAACTCTTATGAGCTTGAAATGCCCCAAAGCTTTTGTAGCCAATTATATATTTTAGAAGGTTAGTCTCTACTATCAGATTGGAACTTGTGTAAAAGAAGACCCACATAAAGCAACTAATCAATGATAAAATTATTATAGAGTAATGCTTCATGGAGATAGACCAATCTCAGAATCAGGTTTATTATCACCAGCATGTGATGTGAAATTTGTTAACTTAGCAGCAGCAGTTCAATGCAATAAATAATCTAGCAGAGAGAATGAAAAAAAACAATAAATAAACAAGTAAATCAATTACATGTATTAAATAGATTATCTAAAAAACGTGCAAAAACTAGAAATACAGTATATTAAAAAAGTGAGGTAGTGTCCAAAGCTTCAACGTCCATTTAGGAATCGGATGGCAGAGGGGAAGAAGCTGTTCCTGAATCGCTGAGTGTGTGCCTTCAGGCTTCTGTACCTCCTACCTGATGGTAACAGTGAGAAAAGGGCATGCCCTGGGTGCTGGACGTCCTTAATAATGGACACTGCCTTTCTGAGCCACTGCTCCGTAAGATGTCCTGGATACTTTGTAGGCTAGTACCCAAGATGCAGCTGACTAGATTTGCAACCTTCTGCAGCTTCTTTTGGTCCTATGCTGTAGCCCCTCCGTACCAGACAGTGATACAGCCTGTCAGAATGCTCTCCACGGTACGACTATAGAAGTTTTTGATCGTATTTGTTGATATGCCGAGTCAAACTCTTAATAAAGTATAGCCGCTGTCTTGCCACCTTTATGACTACATCAATATGCTGAGACCAGGTTAGATCCTCAGAGATCTGCCAGCCAAATCAATGTTGGCCATCAAGCCCAATTTTTACACAAATCCCTACAGTAACCCATCTTATTCTCCCTGCATTCTAATCAGTACTCCCCCAGATTCTCACACTACCCTGAATGCTGGGGTCAATTTACAGTGCCCAATTAATCTAACTGCGCAAATATTTTCAGGATGAGGGAGGAAACCAGGGTACACAGAGGAAACCCACATGGTCGATGGGGAATGAACAAATTTCCACTAGAATGCACCAGAGGTCGGGATTGAACACGGGTCACTGTAGCTGTGGGGCTACAGCTCTACTGTCCAAGTAGCTTTTTAATGTTCAAAGTAAATTCACTGGATTATGAAAGTACATGTGTGTCACCATATACAACCCCGAGATTCATTTTCTTGCAAACATTCACAGTAAATACAAGAAACACAATACAATCAATGAAAGACCACCACCAATCAATGTGAAAAAGACAGCAAGCTGGGCAAACACAAAAAGATAAAAGAAATAACATTAACAATAATAATAGCTCTCTAAGCCCACTGTGGTTTTGTCTAGCTTTAAACCCACTCTCTAATTTACTGAATCGGACAAAAAAAGGGTATCAAATCAGACACAACCAAGCAAATTATACTTTGACACACCTTCTATGTATGGATGATGTGAAGTTATACACAGCTTCATCAGTGAAGCTAAAGCAATTAATTCAAATAGTAGAACTATTTCCGAAAGATATAATCATGAACGTTGGACTTGCAGAATATTAAACAGAAAGATGGGTGCATTGGAACTAGTAGAATATAAAACAGAGCAGCAGGATACAATACAAATGATGGATAAATATGAAACATATAAGTATCTGGGATATCAACAAGCAAAGAAAATAGATCATAGGGTGATAAAGGGAAAACTTATGACAAAATTTACTTCAAGGCTTAAGAAAATCTGCCGAACAGAGCTCAATAGTAGAAATATAACAGACGCAATAAACACATTCACTATGCCCATATTAACATATTCTTTTGGCATAACATCTTGGTCTGAAACCGATCTGGAATATTTAAAAAGAAAAATAAGAACTGAAATGACAAATTTTAGAAACCACTATGTATACTCAAACACACTTAGATTAACAATACCTAGGACAGGAGGAAGAGCAATAATCGACTTTTAAAATTTACACAACAGTCATATAAAACTTATAAGGATATATTTTCATCAACAAAAACAGAATTCAGCACTCCACTTGAACATATGAAATTCTGATATGATGTACACACCAGTAAACTTAAATGAAAGCACAACCCAAAAAAAATGAAGAAATTATCATTACAGAAGCAAAAATTAACAAATAGAAGAGCATAATCCTCCATGGAAGGCATCCTCATGATCTGAGCAGACTAGATGTCGACAAGGAAGTGTTGAACGACTGTATTAGATTTGGAGACCTCTTCCCAAAAACAGAGGGGTTCCTTGTGGAAATACAAGACCAGGTGGTTAACACAAAAAATTATCAGAAATACATAGCAAAGGTCCAACAAATTCAAGACAAAAATGTAGAAAATGCCTAGAGATCTGAGAAACAATTCAACACAGTACAGGATCCTGCAGCAGTTTAACTCAACCTGATTACTTACACAAGCACAAACAAGTGGCAAACATCATTCACCAAAATCTTGCTTTAAAATACAAACTCATGAAGGACATCATATCTTACTATAAATTCAAATCTGATCCAGTTTTAGAGTCAGAGTCCTACAAATTGTATTATGACTGATCTGTTATTATAGATAGGACAATCCATTATAACTGTCTCGATATAATATTGCAGGATAAACAAGGAAGAACAGCTCAATTGATATATCCATTCCAAACATACATAACATACAAAAATCAGTAAGTTTAAAACATCAGCAATATGCTGAATTTTTTAAAAAAAAGGAAATTGAAAGACTATGGAATATGAACAGGGTATACATTGTCATAATAGTAATATCTACAACTGATCTCATCCCAAAGTCACTACACAATAGCATTAAACAATTAGGTCTAAAAACAATATTTATGTAAGTCTCCGGAAAGCCACAATACTAAACACCACTAGAATAGTCCGAAAGTTCTGAGCAATTGAGAAATGAGTGTGCTTAGCTATGCCCATACCTCCGGTTTTACCAGCTTGAGATGAGAAAGAAATAAAAATACAATGATAATAATAAATAAATTCGCAATAAACATTGGGAACATGGGATGAAGTGTCCTTGAAAATGAGTCCATAAATTGTGGGAACAGTTCAGTGATAGGGTGAGTGAAACTGAGTGGTTATCCCTTCTTGCTCAAGTGCTTGATGGTTGAAGGGTAATAATTGTTCCTGAACCTGGTGGTGTGAGTCCGGAGGGTCCTGTATGTACTTCCTGATGGCATCAGTGAGAAGACAGCCTGGCCTGGATGGTAGAAGACCTTGACGATGAATGCTGCTTTCCTGTGACAGCGCTCTGTGCAGATGTGCTCAATGGTAGGGAGCGGTTTACCCATAGTGGACTGGTCATTGGTGTTTCCATGCAGACTGTGTTGTAATCAGTTAATATATTCTCCACCACTCATCTATAGAAGTTTGTCAAAGTTTTGCTATAGGTGTGGTCTCCTGTAAAACTACATTTCCTTGATTGGTATTGTGAGATCTTTATTGTTGACAAATGAGTCCTGAGACAGGAAAAGAGATCTGAGTTCAAATTCTTATCTAAAACGTGAAACCTTCCATGATTAGGCATCAATTTGGTCCAGATTGTATGCTGAACTACCCAGAGGAGGGAGTTCTCCTTGTAACTCAGATATCAGAATGATGCCACTGAAGTCAAAGCAGGCAGCTGGGAAAAGATAAAGGATTTCAGCCTGAGCTATTTGATCTTTTGCCTCGAAGGGTAAATTGCTTTTGTTTATAACCACAGACATACTGTAGTCACAGTGAATTTGTAGTAGAGAATTATTTAGAACCTCAGTACTTGGTAGGTTCCAAAGCTTTAGTTGTCACATTTCAGCTCGATTGCCTGTAAATACTCTTAAAAATAAGATCAACTTAACAAAGTTTTTAATGTGCCTCAGCCATCTGTAAATGTGTCGCATAGATCTGTTTATTCCAGAACGTGGGTTTAACGGCTTAATCTTTCATGAGATCAGAATGATACGCAGTCAGTGCCTGAAGTTATATTTTTGGCACCTGAGCAAATTCCTCCTCTCTTGCAGGCACTGTGGATGTAAGATTCTGTCTATTATTTCTATCCACTTTGCAAGGACTGCCAACTGAACATGGCATTGCAGTCGCATTCTCTCCATCTGTTCCATAATTAGAAGACTTCTGAGTTTATCTGAAGTCAGGTTTCTCTGCCAATGTGATGCTCTGTACCAAATCATGAAGAAAAATAGTGGCATGAACAAGCCTGCTTGCTTGGAGAAATTTTTGTTCTCTTTTTTCTGGTCACCTTTTTTAAAATGTACCTCTTTATCTTACTTGGTTGTAATCTGTGATAAGCAGTTGAAACAAATAAGTACAAATAACTCAAATACCAAGGGAATTCTGTGGCTCTCAAAGATTTAGGACATCTTGAGGTTATGAAAGGTATTAATGTGCGCAATTTTTCTAAATGCTGAATTTAATACAATGACTTGATGATGAGATAAAAACAGAAAATTCTAGAATAGGAGGAAGTTAAAGGACAAGGAACATGCAAAAGCTGTGAAATGAAGGTGAGAGTGAAGCAAGATCAGGCTATGTAGTTGGAGAGTTAATATGAAGTTAATATAAGGGTTGAGCTGACCTCTTCTGAAACAGGGATGGAAGGGAAAGTACAGTTTTCTTCAAGTTTACTTGTTGGAAGGCCCAGGATAAGTGTCAGTAGTAAATACGATATTAACAAATGCAATGTTAGCAATTGTTTTGAGAGTATTATAATATAAAAGCAAGAACAAAATGCCGAAGCTCTGAAAGGTATTGGTCAAACTGCACTTGGAGTATTGTGAGCAGTTTTGGGCCCCTCACTGGAGCTTAGAAGAATGAATGGGGATCTCATTCAACCTACCAAATATTGAGAGACCTAGATAAGTGCACATGGAGAGGATGTTTCCTATAGTGGGGGAGTCTAGGACCAGAGGGCACAGCCTCAGAATACAAGGATGTTCCTTTAGAACAGATATGACGAGGAATTTCTTCAGCCAGAAGGTGGTGAATTTGGGGAATTCCTTGCCACAGACAGTTGTGGAGGCCAAATAATTGGGTATATTAAACTGGAGGTTGATAGATTCTTGATTAGTAAGGCTTCAAAGGTTACTGGGAGAAGGCAGGAGGATGGGATTGAGGATAAAAAAAATCAGTCATGCTGGAATGGCAGAGCAGAATCGATGGGCTGAATGGCCTAATTCTTCTATATTTTATGCAATATTACAGTAAGCCATAGAGAGGTGAAAATGAAGTGACGGGTAACTGTAAAGCCAGGGTCACTCCTGTGGACTGATAACAGGGGTGTTCAACAATGACATCAGGCAAGCTCTGGTTTCTCCAATACAGCATACACCAGATCCTGAGCACTGAATGCTACAGTGAAGGCAGTGCAAGTGATTTGCTACTTCACAGGAAAGCGCTGAGAGAAGGGAAATGTTTGGTGAAAATGGAAGAGAGGATCAGGGAGTAGCAAGGTCAAGAAGATAAACTTGACACGAAGTTCATGGCCTTCCAAGTAGAGGTGATCCTTATTTTCAGATATCCTTCTGAGACCTGGGACTTCAAAGCACGGGAGAAGAATTTACCAACATTGTCTCCACAAAGTCTCTGAATTCACTGGATGGATAAGTTAACCAAAGTTGGTGTCCTGTCCTGAGCCAATATCCTCATACTGAATTTTGAATGGCCCTCTGTCGGCTCTGCTGGGTAGGCCACATTGCTCGACGCCTGATACAAGATTCCCAAACCATTTCAGTGTAAAATAGTCATGGATGTGCTCAAAAATTCCTAGGAAACGTGTAACAAACTCTCCAGAGATTTTTTGTTCTGTGATAATTCAAAGGCAAAAGAATTTGCGAGGGCAGTGACAACTTCGAGTTCACACAGATGCCAGGAGAACGCATGACTTCATAAAATACCAATCCTGGCCACCCCTACTGAGGGGCTCCTACCCAATCTGTGGAAAAGTCTGCAGTTCCCACATTGGCTTCAGCAGGCAATTCAGTACCCGCAGAGGCAGGTCATCCTCGATCTTGAAGGACTGTCAAAAAAGGTGAAACAGAACATTTATAAAAGGCATAATATATTCTTTTGGACTCTTGTGGAAAAGTGACCATAGTATGCTCTCTGGTGCTCTCCAGTTTTATTCCAGGTATATTGCTGTGTGATGCAAAAAAAATTACTGAATTGTCAATTTCAAAATCTAGCGTTTAGAAAGACATTTGGGAAGATTACAATGTGGAATCAGTTTCATGAGAAAGAAGAATATTCCAATCAGAGCAGGGGAAAGTGGTCAATCATTGTCCAAAGCCCTGGAATGATAAGTCTTAAGGGATGTCTTCTTGTTGAATATTGAACAGCTTTCTACAGGTGTACTATGGAGAGCATTCTGACTGGCTGCATCACTGTCTGGTATGGTGGGAAGGTGGGGCACAGTTTTGTAGTAAGCTGCAGAGAGCTGTAACATTAGTCAGTTCCATTGTGGGCACTAGCCTCTGTAGTATCCAAGATGGCTTCAAGGAGCAGTGGCTCCAAAATTGTTGGCATCAGGAAGGAGGTACAGAAGCCTGAAAGTACACACTCAGCGATTCAGGAACAGCTTCTCACCGTCTGCCATCCGATATCAGAATGGACACCACCTCACTACTCTTTTGTGCTACTTATTTAATTTAACTATTTGGTATACATATAAAGTATATACTTACTGTAATTCACATTTCTTTCTATATTATGTATTTTATTGTACTGCCGCTACAAAGTTAACAAATTTCACGACAAATGCTGGTGATATTAAACCCGATTCTGATTCTGATTCTGAAGCTTGAACCTAGGATTGCTGAATCTCAAGCAACAGCACAGAAATCCTGCAGCTTCAAGAGTGTAATCGACAATAACTAAAATCCAGATTGGAGGACCGAGACCACAAGCAGTGATCTGTAGTCAGTATTTAGATGTAGAAACAGGACTTACAAAGGGAACTTTGAAGATCAACTGGTCAATTATTGGGACAACTTGTAATTGGTGAAGCCCAAGTTCACTTTTATTGATATAAACACACATACACAGGGTATAGATATATTGAAAATTTGCTTTTTGCAGCAGTACATTACAAATATAAGAACACAAAATTAAATTATGATGAAGTGTACATAACTTGTGTGACAAAATAAACCGAATGCCACCTAGCGCAAGCTGAGAGAGAGAGAGAGAGAGAGAAAAGAAAATAGTCTGAAGTAGTGATAGAGTTTTTCATGTCAGTTCCAGATTTTGACGGCAGTGGGAAAGAAGCTGTTGCTGAACCTTGAGGTGTTGGGGTTTGGTTTCTGTACCCTTCTGCCCAGATGATGGGGGTCTGAATGATGGATGTTGCTTTCCTGAGTCATTGTCTCTTGTAGATGCTCTCAATGGTATGGACTGCTTGCCTATGATTGGCTGATTCCACTACTCCCTATAGCCTCTTATATTCCTGTTCATTGGAATTCCATTCTACCAATCGGAATTCTTTCCACTGTACATAGGTAGATATTTGTCAGAATCTTTGATGACATAAACTCTTCTTGGGCTTCCAGCTGGGTATAACTGATGTTTCAATGACAAACACCGCCATCTTCATCAGGGTGGTGCTCAGGCATCATCCCTGATGAAGATGGCAGAGTTTGTCATTCAGTTACAATCAATATCTGTATCCGGCTGGAAGCCTGAGAAGGATTTATTCGTCATGTATTCGCCGGGAAAGCACTAAATCCACTTTGATGACATGTTAAATCTCCTCGAACTTCTAAGAAAGTAGAGATGTTAGTGTGTCTTCTCCATGGCTGCATTTATGTAATGGTCCCAGCATAGGTCTTCCATGAGGTTGACACCCAGGGACTTGAAGCCTTCCGCCATAGGCCCTTCAGTGAGGACTGGTGCATGTCGGCCTGACTTTCCTCTTCCTAAAGATTACAACCAGTTCCTTGGCCTTGTGACACCGAGTGCAAGGTCATTGTTAATGACACCACTCAACCAACTGACCTATCTCACTCCTGTGTGCCACCTTGTCACCATTTGTGATCCTTCTAAAATCAGTGGTGTCATTGGCAAATTTATAGATGGCATTGGTGATATGCATAGGTATACAGAGTTTGTATATAGATTCCCACAGCAGGAATCGTGAATGCAAAGCTTGACTGTATACATGAGTTTGGAATTCTGTCTCAAATTAAGAAATTAGATTTAGTATTTAAAGGGCAAAGAGGAACTTCAGGAATTTAGTAATTTAAAGTGCCTTAATCATGTGGTAAAGGGCTTTGGGACTGCCTATTGATCACAAGAACAGTTAGTGATTGTAGAGACACTCTTTATAGAATGGGGAAGGTCCACTTGTTTATGATGTGATCTATTCTGATGGACGTTGAAATTAAGATAAAAGGAATTAGGATGCATTAGTGAATTTGGATATTTGTCAAGATTTGCCCATTTATCTTTTAGGGATTAGTTTTAGAGAGCAATGAAAGAATAAAAGAGATCAACGTATTGAGCTTGAAAGCCAAAATGTAAGTTGCTTGAAAATTTTTGGATTAATATTGCACACAAATATCATTCTACCATAAGGCTATGCTTCTTTGTAACAATAGCTTCAATTCATGTTGAAAAATGAAATGAATTCCTGGTGTATAGCTTCATAATATTTGATATTGTGCCATGGGGGTGGATGGTAGAGCAGATAAACTCGAACATTGAGATTATAGTTAATGATCAGGTTAAAGTAGGAAGAGTGGAAGGACGCAGGGTGGTCATGCTAACAACTAAACCACTGGTTAGGCAACAGTTGGTACCACATATAGTACTATGGGAAGAATGTACTTACATGAGAAATGATACAGAGGAGATTTACAAGGGTACTGTCAAAGCTGCAGAAATAGAATTCCGAAGAAAGATTGGTTAAGCTACAGTTGTTGTTTCTGAAGCAGTGAAGAGATTTAATTGGGGTGTGTAAAATTGGCAGAGATTTAAACAAGATGAAAAAAAACATTATCTTCCTTGGCAGAGAATTAATGACTAGAGTGCATAGATTTAAGACAATTTGAAAAATAATTAGTAGAAGTATTGATTTCATTCTCACCCGGTGGAGAAGAAGGGCATGTAAGTATTGTGGAGGCAGAAATGATTGCTATATTTTTAAAATACTCTTGACTTAAAATGTTTACTCTTTATTTCTTTACATAAATACTGTCTAACCTGCTGAGTTCCTCTAGCATTTTGTGTGTGTTACTCTAGACAGGCACTATTGGTTTTGTAACCTTGTATGCTATGGACTTTAAATAGTTTATTTTTTGGTCAGTCTTTACATAATCAAGAGCTCTCCATTTTATGATATAACATCTACAGGGTTGAATGTTTCTATGAGTCGCAAGTTACTCAGAACACTCAGTTGAGACACTAAACCCAGGAGCTACTTTAAATGTTTAATTTATGAAAAGCATATTAGTTTTGTTGGTGCACAAGATTAACTTGGGTAAGATGACAATGTCGAGTTCGTTGAATAAAAAGCACCTCCATTTGTGAAAACAATAGAATTTGATAACAACATTTTGGAGAACAGTTCAAACACGATAAAGCCTCCAGCATTGAAGTAGGTTGAGTTGCAGAATGAATCAAGTTTATTACAATAGGTCCATTTACAAATTGCAGTCTCACTTTATCTATTTTCTAGCCAAATCCACTTTCACATTGTTTTCAGTGCTTCACCTAACAGACCTGAGGATGGGCAAACTTGCAATCATTGTGTAGAAATTCTTGAGCAATTGCCTGGGTAAGGTATTCACCAGAATGTATGGAATATTTGCCCTCACTGGCTTATACACTTCACAGCTAGCACATCTCTTGGACTGTGCTTTGAGGCTGTAGTTTATTTTAGGATTTGTTTGGTGTCAAAGCTGCAAGAATAAACCAAGTGCACTTAAAAAAAATCATTAGGTCAGAAACGCTGCTGTATTTGAGAGACTGGTGCTTGTTGTCTTGTGAATTTCCCTCTGGGGGAGTTTCTGTCTTAAAAGGATTAATCTTTCCAAAAGGTCAGTGGGATAGTTTTAAAATGACTCTAGTTTCTGTTTGGCAGCTCTGAAGTGCTTTTCTCCTGCCTTTAATGGCATACCGATTAAGTCTGAAGCCAAGGGAATTAATGGGAAATACGGAGTATCCGCCAACTGAATTCTGTGACAGATTTTACAATATGGCTTTGAATGCTCAGACATATCTGCCTGAAATGTAACAGGGCGAATCAGAGCTGTGGCAGACATTGAAATGCAGAAGTATCTAGAAAATACCCAAATTTGCCTCAGGATGCAGGGCAAGGGAGGAATGGTGGGTTTGCTTGGAGGAAGTGGGTTGCTTATTTAATAATGATGATGAGACTTATTTTCATTTTAATTCTGAGGGGCTAGATATAAGCACTCAAGAATGCTGAGTGTTTCCTCATTCTTTCAGCAAATTGCTCTGAAGTTCCCCCCTCCAACTTCCTCCCAACTCACTCAAAGTAAAATCTTCTCTCCGCCTAGTCAAAAGCTACTCTGCCAAAACTTTGATCTCACTGATCTTACCCACTCTCCATGACCACCGTCACATTCCCACTCAACCGATTTATAACTTATCCCCACTCGCTTTGCTCTTACTGTCCATTGGATATCATCTTCAGAGTCTTACCCTACAATTAGGCCCACTGTAATGAGAGTTCTGTCCGTCATACACCAAACCCACAATAGGCTCCTGCACATAGGAATCCCTCCGTGTCCTCATAGACCTGGGGCTTCTAAATCAGGTTTCGTGTCTGCATGTTGTCCAGCTTACTGTGGAGAAAAGTCTGAAAGAGACTTGCAGATGAAAAAGCATAGACTCATACAGACAGTACGTGTCCTTCAACCCACAAGGTTATGCCAACCTATACAGAACTACTCCACAATCAATTTAACCCTTTCCTCCTTGAAGCACCTTCAATAACTCCAAAAGACTGAAGTTGGGTAAAATACTGAAAGGCTTTTATTCGCTGTACAATACGACCTCCATGATGAGTGTCTGCCCCGGACTGAGGGGGAGGGGCAAGGTGAAATCACCTTTATACGGGAATCTGTGGGAGGAGCCACAGGGGCAATCAGCAGAGGGGCGTGTCCAGATAGTTAACCCAGTTACAACATATATATGGTTTACCAGACTCCTATACAGTCCATAACCCTCCATTTGACTTACATACATGTACTTAAGAGTTTTTTAAATGTCTCAATTGTATCAGCCCCTGACAGTGCAGACCCCAACCACTTTCTGTGTGATAACAAAGCTACCTAAGCTTCTCTCCATTCACCTTAAATGGATGTCTTCTGATATTGGTCATTGCTGCCCCGGGAAGAAGAATTTGGCAGAGAATTCAGGAATCCTTTTTAGAATCACAGTTGCTTTTTCATGCAAAACTCACATCTTTGCTAAAATCCAGGCCTTCAAATCAGTCTGGTAGTCTCACAGTGTAAGAGTGGAAATTTCTAATTCATCATACCAATGCCAGTAGCATATTGCTGTCTAATCTGCAGTTGTTCTTTATTTTATGTCATCTTTTATCATTGGTCCTGGTTCAGTGCTGGTATTTCTATTTCTGATGCAAAGGTTGTGGGTTCAAGTCCCATCTCAGAGCTACAAGAACCGAAGCAATGTTGATGTTCCAGTGAGTGTAATTGGCATCTAGATAAGTTATTACACAGATGCCAGTTTGCCTTCTAAGTTAATTATACAAGTTCCTATGGGGCAGAAAATCAGAGTAGTTCTTGCCTGAAATATTTTGCCCTCATTTAGTTCAAAGTTCAAAGTAAATTTATAATCAAAGTACATGTACTGTATGTCTCCAAAGAGTACCTTGAGATTCATTTCTTCAGGTTTACTAAACAGATCCATTGATATTTTTTACATTGCTATTTGTGGGATCTCCTGTGCATAATTGGTTAACTTCAGTACAAGAATGAGTGTACTCAAAGATCCATCTGAAGTTGAAGAGTGGTTTGGGATATTCTGAGATTGCTCAGCTAAATGCATTTCTTAAAGTTTGTTGTTTTTTTTAGGCAGGGAGAAGTGGACCACTGGAACCTTTTGTAGTTTCTCATTACTCCTTTTGTGATTCATAGTAATTTTAAAGCTTTGCCCTGTACTGCCGCCACAAAATAAAACAAATTTCACTAATAAGTGATAATAAAGTGATAATAAGACCGTGATAATTAAATCTGATCGTGATTCTGAACATTAATATTGGAGAAGTTGATGGGATGGAAAGGCTATGAATCGCAAGGATCTGACAACTTACATCCCTGTGTTCTGAAGGTGGTGACTGTGGAGAAAGTGGATGCACTGGATGCCCTCTTCCTGTTTTTAGTTCCATAGATTCTCACGCATTGCAAAGAGAGTGAATGCAACCCAACTATTTGGAAATACAGATCAGTTAGCTTGTCTTTTGCAGCAGGGAGATTGTATCTATTGTAAAGGAAGTGGCAATGCCACATTTGGAAAAAAAGCATCAACTTGACTGGAGTCAACATGCAATCATAAAAGGGTCAGAGCCGTCTCTATTTCCTGAGGAGACTGAGGTCCTTTAACATCTGTCGGATGATGCTGAGGATGTTCTACGAATCTGTGGTGGCCAGTGCTATCATGTTTGCTGTTGTGTGCTGGGGCAGCAGGCTGAGGGTAGCAGACACCAACAGGATCAACAAACTCATCCGTAAGGCCAGTGATGTTGTGGGGATGGAACTGGACTCTCTCATGGTGGTGTCTGAAAAGAGGATGCTGTCCAAGTTGCATGCCATCTTGGACAATGTCTCCCATCCACTACATAATGTACTGGGTGGACACAGGAGTACATTCAGCCAGAGACTCATTCCACCGAGATGCAACACAGAGTGTCATAGGAAGTCATTCCTGCCTGTGGCCATCAAACTTTACAGCTCCTCCCTTGGAGGGTCAGACACCCTGAGCCAATAGGCTGGTCCTGGACTTATTTCCTAGCATAATTTACGTTTTACTATTTAACTATTTATGGTTTATTACTATTTATTATTTATGGTGCAACTGTAACGAAAACCAATTTCCCCTGGGATCAATAAAGTATGACTATGACTATGACTATGGAAAGCATGTTTGACAGCTGCGACTAGCATAACCAGTTAATGAGAATTCTTTTAGACTTTCACAAGGCCTTTGATAAGGTGTGGTGAATGAGAGCACCAGAGATATTCGACTAGTTGGGGCGATCAGAGAAAAAGCTGCCACAATTGTACATTACCTGGGATAGAACTTTCAAAGCAGCCTTAGAATCTGTGGAGAAACATACCTAAGGAAATGGTGCGATAAATTTCCTCATGCACTTTGTTATTGTATTAAATGCTTTGCACAGTTAATATTGATGATCCAATCAAGTTATAATGTCATAGAGCTTAATACAAGTCCTTTGGTGCATTGATTTCACATTAACTAACAAGGACCCATTTACACAAATCCCACTCTATTCACCCCACATTCCCAACAGCTTCCCAAAGTTTCCCCACTCATATACACACTAGCGACAACTTACACTAACCAATTAATTGACCAACACTTATGCCTTTGAAATGCGGAAAGAAACCCAAGAGTCTTGAGGAAACCCATGCAGTCATTGCGAGAGCATGCAAACTCCACACAAACAGCACCCGAGGTCAGGATCGAACCTTTGGTCACTGAAGCTGTGCGACACCAGCTCTGCCAGCTGTACCACTGTGCCACTGTTGCAGAATATATACAACAAAGCAACTCCCTCCAACAAGATAAAAACAAACCGCGTACCCTTGCACTTTTAGGTGTTAGCATTCATTTCAAGAAGACTGCAATATAAAATCAAGGATGTAATGCCAGAACTTCGTAAAGTATTGGTCAGCCCACACGGAGTATTGCCAGCAGTTGTGGGCCCTTTATCTGGTAAAGGAGAGGGTCCAGAGGAGGTTCACGAGGATGATCCTGGGAATGGAAATTTTAACATATGAGAAGTGTTTGATGGCTCTGGGCCTGTAGTTACTGGAGTTTAGAAGAAAGATTTCATTGAAGCTTATCAAATATTGAAAGGCTTAGATAGAGTGGACGTGGAAAGGATGCTTCCTGTAGTGGGAGAGTCTGGGACCAGAGAGCACAGCCTCAGAATAGAAGGACGTCCCTTTAGAACAGAGATGAGGAGGAATTTCTTTAGCCAGAGGGTGGTGAATATGTGGAATTCATTGCCACAAGCAGCACTGGAGACCAAGTCATTGGGTGTATTTAAAATGGAGATTGATAGGTTTCTGGTTTGTAAGAGCATCAAAGGAGAAGGCAAAAGAATGGAGTTGAGAGGGATAATAAATCAGCCATGATGTAATAGTAGAGCAGACTTGATGGGCTGAAAGGCTTAATTTTTCTCCTATGTCTTATGGTATAACATATGATAGGTTGGACTTCAACCCTGATAAGTGTGAGGTGGTTCATTTTGGTAGGTCAAATATGATGGCAGAATATTTTGTTAATGGTAAGACTCTTAGCAGTGTGGAGGATCAGTGGGATCTTGGAGTCCGAGTCCATAGGACACTTAAAGCTACTGCGCAGGTTGACTCTGTGGTTAAGAAAACATACAGTGCATTGGCCTTCATCAATCGTAGGACTGAGTTTAGCAACCGAGAGGTAATATCACAGCTATACAGGACCTTGGTCAGACCCCACTTGGAGTACTGTGCTCAGTTCTGGTCGTCTCACTACAGGAAGGGTGTGGAAACCATAGAAAAGGTACAGAGGAGATTTACAAGGATGTTGCCTGGATTGGGGAACATGCCTTATGAGAATAGGTTGAGTGAACTCAGCCTTTTTTCCTTGGAGCAACGGAGGATGAGAGGTGACCTGATAGAGGTGTATAAGATGATGAGAGGCATTGATCGTATGGATAGTCAGAAGCTTTTTCCCAGGGCTGAAATGGCTAGCACGAGAGGGCACTGTTTTAAGGTGCTTGGAAGTAGGTACAGAGGAGATGTCAGGGGTAAGTTTTTTACGTAGAGAGTGGTGAGTTGTTGGCGACAGTGGTGGAGGCGGATATGATAGGGTCTTTTAAGAGACTCCTAGACTGGAGCTCAGAAAAATAGAGGGCTGTGGGTAATCCTAGGTAATTTCTCAGGTAAGGACATGTTTGGCACAGCTTTGTGGGCCGAAGGGCCTATATTGTGCTGTAGGTTTTCTATGTTTCTAACTGATATTATAGATTGATAAATTGGACTCTTGACCTCACAGTCTACTTTGATATGATCTTGCACCTTATTGTTTACCTGTACTGCACTTTCTCTAGCTGTTACACTTTATCCGCATTGTTATCATTTTGCCTTGTTCTACCTCAATGTACTGACTAAATGATTTGATCTGTGTGAACCATAGGCAGGGCAAGCTTTTCGCTGTATCCTGGCACAGGTAACAACAATAAGCCAACTCCAATGACAATAATGTATAGTGAGTCGGAATAAAGAGACTATTTTCTGGTTGGTAGGCTGCGATTAGTAAGGTGTGACAGGGATCAGTGTTGGGTCCCAGTAGTTCAAAACCTATATCGATGATTTGAATAAAAGGATCATGTGTAATATATGCAGCACACACAAAATGCTGGTGGAGCGCAGCAGGCCAGGCAGCATCTATAGGAAGAAGTACAGATGACGTTTCGGGCCGAGACCCTTCGTCATGTGTAATGTGTATATCCAGGTTTGCTGATGATAGAATGATGGTGGCAGTGTGAACTGTGAGGAGGAATACAATGAGCCTTCAGAGGGATTTACACAGGTTAGATGAATGGGTAAGGATACGGCAGATGGGACATCTGGTGGAAAATCATTAACTCATTTTGGTCGAAAAAGGAAATATTTTTAAAAGGTGAAGGGTTGAAGGTATTGATGTTCAGAGAAGTCTAGGTGTACTCGTTAACAAATTACTGAAACTTAAATTTACCACCATCAGCGAAGAAAACAAATAATGTCTTAGCCTTCATTGCGAGAGAATTTAAGCATAAGAGAAAAGATACCTCATACCGTTTATTTAGTGTCTTGGTGAGATTGAAACATTGTATGCAGGACTGATCTCACTGTCTAAGATGTGCTTGCGTTCAAAGGAGTCAATTGAGAGGCCACTAAATTGATTCCTGAGATGGTAGTTCTGTCTATAAGGAGGGATTCAGCAGCCTAGGTCTATAGTCTCTGTTTAGAAGAATGAGATTGCTGAAACATACAAAATTCTAAAGGAACTTGAAAGAATCAATGCAGAGTTGATGATTGCTCTGGTTGGAGCCTATAGAATAGTGAGTCATTGTTTGAAAACAAATTGTTTGCTATTCAGTAGATGAGAAGATTTTTTATTACTTGGAGGGAGTTGAAACTTGCGAATTCATTGCTCTAGAAGAAGGATATAGATCGTTGAAGATTTGCAAGACTTTTAGATTTTCAGATGTTAAGGGAATAATAATGCAACGAAAACTAGTGGTGGACGTCAAAGATTTGCCGTGATTTCAGTGAGTGGCAGAGCAAGCACAAGTGACACATGACTTGCTGCTTCCATTTCTCATGTTCTTATGGTTAACTTTCCATTAAGCCTGCTGTAATATAACCTGACAGCACAGTAGATAGAAATGTCTTTTTCGGGAAATCGATTCATTTTCACATATAATGGAGAGAAAAAGGCAATACTTATTTCAATTATGGAAGAGTACCATTAAGAAGAGATAAACCTCTTCTGGACCAGATCAGTCTTCACTCCAGTAGCTGTAAGGATGTCATTTGGAGAGTATATTGCTGATGAATAATTATGAAAACCATGAAGATGACAAGAAATGCTCAAGAAAATCCGCAATTCTTAATAAATCAATTATTTTCAAAAGAAGATGCTTTCTGAATAATTTTCTGTATATCGGACATTAAAAAAAACAGAGCTAACTTTGTAAAACCAGTCAATTTAAAAAAAATCTTTTAAATAGTCCTAATCACAACTGTTCACCGTCTCAAATTATCTCAAGCCCTCTTTTCCTTTATCTGCATTCTTTATTCTTTATTTCCTTCATATGTAAAGCAGGGTATTTAAATACAGCATCCAGGTTAACCTGTTTGACGTTTGAAGTCACGGCAGGAGTAGATAAATAAACATCGGTTTGTTCCTTAGATTATGTGCAGTAAATTCAACCTTGTTTATCCAGTACATTTCAAATTCCTATTAGATGATGCTTGGGCAGGTTAGATGGATTCCTTGAAGCTCACAGCTGCGAAAACACACATTGCATGTGTTTATTTTCCATAATTATTGAAGATTTTATTCCTAGATCATGCATATGACATCTTGAATATAATTTAGAGAACAATAGCTTTATAAACATTGAGGATTCTTTCAAGCATGAAGTCGTGTTGGTTGGCAACACAGTCAGTTTTTGGAATATTAAGGAATTGGATCTATATGCTCCACATCAGTAGGTGACTAAACATTTTGGAATAACTGGTTGTAATGTTTAAAAGTTAGTTTAAGTGGGAGTTAGTTTAGGGCAACACACACAAAAGGTTGGAGGAACTCAGCAGATCAGGTAGCATCTACGGAAAGGAATAAACAGTTGACGTTTCAAGCCGAGATGAAGGCTCTTGGCCCGAAACATTGTCTGTTTATTCCTTTCCATAGGTGCTGCCTGACCTGCTGAGTTACTCCAGCAAGTGTGTTGTCTTGGATTTCCAGTACCTGCAGATTTCCTCATGTTTGTTGATTTAGGACAAATGGACCTTGCTCAAATCTTTGCTAAGCAATTGTGGTGTGCTGCAGGGATCAGTGTTGGGTGCATTGTTGTTCGTCATCTATATCAATAATCTAGATGATGTTGTGTAAACTGGATCAGCAAATCTGTGGATGACACCAGGATTGTGGGGTAGTCAATCTCAGCCGGAAAAAATGGACTGAAAAATGGCAGATGGGATTTAATGCAGACAAGTGTGAGGTGTTGCATTTTGGGAAGACAAACCAAAATGTCCTTTTGGTTACACCATGAAGAGTAGGGCTCTGAGGAGTGTGATAGTGCTGAGAGATCAGCGAGTACAGAACCATAATTTCTTTAAAAGAGCGGCACAGGTAGATAGGCTCATAAAGAGAGCTTTTGGCACATTGGCCTTCATAAATCAGAGTATTGAGTACAGGAGTTGGGAGATATTTAAGGCATTGGTGAGAGTATTGTGTGCAGTTCTGGTCATCTCTCAACAGGAAAGATCAATAAGATTGAAAGTGTATGGAGAGAGTTTACAAGGATGTTGCCGGGACCTGAGGACCTTAGCTATAAGGAAAGGTTGAATAAGTTAGGACTTTATTTCCTGGAGCATAGGAGAATGAGGGGAGTTATAATTGAAGTATACAAAATTAGTAGGGGTATAGATAGGGTTAATGCAAATAGGCTTTTACCACTGATATTGTGTAAGACTAGAACTAGAAGACACAGAATAAGAATAAAAGGCGAAATACTTAAGGGGAACCTGAGGGAGAATCTCTTCATTCAGAGTGTGATGAGTGTGGAATGAGCTGCCAGAGGAAATTTTGCATGCATGTCCAATTTCAACATTTCAGGTAAATTTGGATAAGTACATGGATGGGAGGAGCATTGAGGTCTATTGCACAGGTATGATTCAATAGGACTAGGCAAACTAACAATTCAGCATGGACTAGATGGGCCAAAGGGCCAGTTTCAGTGCTGCACTACTCTATGATTCTATGACTCTAAATGTAGGGTTAAAGTGAACATAATTTTCTGAAGAGGTTTTGATCAAGGGTCTTTGACCTCAATGGTTTCTCTCTCTCGATATGCTGCCTGACCTGCTGAGCATTCTTTGCACATTTCCAGCATCTGCAGTATTTTTTTACTTCCAGTTGTGCTGTTTTTTTGTTACTTACCCTATGCATTAAGAAAAGTCATGCAGTTTACTGTCTCTCAATTTGTTCATGATTACTCAAGCTCAATCTTTCTCAAGTCAGAAATGCTACTAAGGATGACTGAACAAAACATCTTCCAGTAATACATTTTTGAAATATACTTTTGGTGATTTGTTGCACTCCTCTAGTTTGCATTTGTTGTCTGCTGGTCAAGTCAAGTCACTTTTTATTATCATTTTGACCATAACTGCTGGTACAGTACACAGTAAAAACGAGACAACGTTTTTCAGGACCATGGTGCTACATGAAACAATACAAAAACTACACCGAACTACTTAAAACAACACAAAAGCTACACTAGACTACAGACCTACCCAGTTCTGCATAAAGTGCACAAAACAGTGCAGGCATTACAATAAGTAATAAACGAGACAATAGGCACAGTAGAGGGCAGTAGGTTGGTGTCAGTCCAGGCTCTGGGTATTGAGGAGTCTGATGGCTTGGGGGAAGAAACTGTTACATAGTCTGGTCGTGAAAGTCCGAATGCTTCGGTGCCTTTTGCCAGATGGCAGGAGGGAGAAGAGTTTGTATGAGGGGTGCGTGGGGTCCTTCATAATGCTGTTTGCTTTGCGGATGCAGCGTGTGGTATAAATGTCTGTAATGGCGGGAAGAGAGACCCCAGTGATCTCTGCTGACCTCACTATCCGCTGCAGGGTCTTGCGATCCGAGATGGTGCAGTTTCTGAACCAGGCCGTGATGCAGCTGCTCAGGATGCTCTCAATACAACCTCTGTAGAATATGGTGAGGATGGGGGATGGGAGATGGACTTTTCTCAGCCTTCGCAAAAAGTAGAGACACTGCTGGGCTTTCTTTGCTATGGAGCTGGTGTTGAGGGACCAGGTGAGATTCTCTGCCAGGTGAACACCGGGAAATTTGGTGCTCTTAACGATCTCTATGGAAGAGTCATCGATGTTCAGCGGAGAGTGGTCGCTCCGTGTCCTCCTGAAGTCAACAACCATCTCTTTTGTTTCGTTCACATTCAGAGACAGGTTGTTGGCTCTGCACCAGTCCGTTAGCCACTGCACCTCCTCTCTGTATGCTGACTCGTCATTCTTGCTGATGAGACCCACCACGGTCATGTCATCGGCGAACTTGATGATGTGGTTCGAGCTGTGTGTTGCAGCACAGTCGTGGGTCAGCAGAGTGAACAGCAGTGGACTGAGCACACAGCCCTGGGGGGCCCCCGTCCTCAGTGTGATGGTGTTGGAGATGATGCTCCCGATCCAGACTGACTGAGGTCTCCCAGTCAGGAAGTCTAGGATCCAGTTGCAGAGGGAGGTGTTCAGGCCCAGCAGATTCAGCTTTCCAATCAAGTGCTGAGGAATGATTGTGTTGAATGCTGAACTGAAGTCTATGTACAGCATTCGAACGTATGTGTCTTTTTTGTCCAGGTGGGTAAGGGCCAAGTAGAGGGTGCTGGCGATGATGTCATCTGTTGAGCGATTGGGACAATACGAGAACTGCTGGGGGTCCAGTGAGGGGGCAGCAGGGTCTTGATGTGCCTCATGACGAGCCTCTTGAAACACTTCATGACAATGGATGTGAGTGCGATGGGACGGTAGTCATTGAGTCAGGACACTGAAGACCTCTTTGGCACGGGGACGATGGTGGTGGCCTTGAAGCACGTAGGAATGACGGCGCTGCTCAGGGAGATATTGAAGATGTCAGTGAGAACATCTGCCAGCTGGTCTGCACATCCTCTAAGCACTCTGCCAGGAATATTGTCTGGTCCAGCAGCTTTCCGTGGGTTGACCCTGCACAGGGTTCTCCTCACATCGGCCACGGTAAGACACAGCACCTGGTCATTTGGCGGAGGGGTGGTCTTCCTCGCCGCCAGTCATTTTCTGCCTCAAAACGAGCGTAGAAGTTGTTCAACACGTCTGGGAGGGAGGCATCATCAGCACAGGCAGGTGGTGTTGTCTTGTAGTTGGTGATGTCCTGAATGCCCTTCCATATGCGCCGCTATCCTGGAAGTGGCTGTGGATTCGCTGGGCGTCTGCACACTTTGCCTCTCTGATGGCCTGGAACAGTTTGGCCCTCGCTGTTGTTAGGGCTGCCTTGTCGCCTGCTCTGAAGGTGGAGTCACGGGTCCTCAGCAGCGCACGCACCTCCACGGTCATCCATGGCTTCTGGTTAGCGCGTGTAGTGATGGTCCTGGCCACAGTGACGTTATCGATGTACTTGCTGATGTAGCTAGTCACTGATGCCGTGTACTTCTCTAAGTTGGTAGAGTCGCCATCGGTTGCAGCCTCCCTGAACATGTGCCAGTCAGTGTGCTCAAAGCAGTCTTGAAGAGCAGAGATGGCTCCTGCTGGCCAGGTTTTCACCTGCTTCAGAACAGGTCTGGAGCGCCTGACGAGTGGTCTGTATGCTGGGATTAGCATAACAGAGATGTGGTCTGAGTAACCGAGGTGGGGGGGCAGGACTCCGCCCGGTACGCGTCGGGAATATTTGTGTAAACAAGGTCCAAAGCGTTCTCCCCTCTCATTGCAAAGTCCACGTTCTGATGGAATCTGGGGAGCACTGACTTAAGGTTCATGTGGTTAAAATCTCCGGCGACAATAAACAGTCCATCAGGGTGTGCGTTCTGCAGTTCACTAATAGCCCCATACAGTTCACAGAGCGCCTCCTTAGCATTAGCGCTGAGGGGAATGTAGACACCGATTATAAGGACAGTGGTGTATTCCCGTGGTAAATAAAATGGTCTGCATCTAACAGTCACAAACTCCACTAGGGAAAGTAATAAGTGGTGAAAGTAATTGAATCATGTGCTCTGTTACCTTGCTGAGGTTGCAATGTATGAATAGCAAATTAAGGTGTACACTGGGTGCATTTCTGTATGCTCATGGTCTACTGCTGCTGTAGACCATCCACTTCAAGGTTTGACATGTTGTGCGTACAGAGGTACTCTTCTGCACACCACTGTTGTAACGTGTGGTTATTTGAGTTGTTATCGTCTTTCTGTCAGCTTGAACCAGACTGGCCATTCTGTGACCTGTCTCATTATCAAGGCATTTTTGCCCACTGAGCTGCCACTCATTGGATCCTTTTTGTTTCTCGCACCATTCTCTGTAAACTGGTGTGCATGAAAATCCCAGGAATTCATCAGTTTCTGAGGTACTCAAACCGCCCCATCTGGACCAACAGTCATTCCATGGTCAAAGTCCCTTACATCACATTTCTTCCCCATTCTGCTGTTTGGTCTGAACAGCAACTAAACCTCTTGACCATGCCTGTGTGCTTTTATGCATTGAGCTACTGCTACATGATTGGCTGGTTAGATATGTGCGTTAATGAGCAACTGTACAGGGGCAGCTAATAAAGTTGCCGCTGACTATATTTGCTATCCACTTACTTCCACCATTCAAAGGGGCAATGGAAATCAGACCACTCCCCAGTGATTGTTTCGCTAATTCAAGGGCTGGGCCAATACTGTTATCCTGGGCTTAATGAGGATAAGGAGTTGAATGTGGGATCTTGCTGGTCTAAAGTCTAAACCAAAAAATTGTATTTTTCCACTCATCAGATCGATCAATTTATCTTAGAGTACATCAGATCAATTTGAAGTCTAATCACATTCTAATAAAGACACAAGTTTGAATAGCTGCACTAAAACAAATGTTTTCAAAAGGCATTTTACCAGTTCGTATAAAATGGTTGACTTCTTGAGAAGTAATTTAAAAGCATTCGGATTGCATTGTTAAATTGAATTATAGTCGTCAGGTGTTCTATGCACAAAGCACAAAGGGTGAAGTTCAACTTTGACGCCATTGCGGTAGAGGTGCCTATTTACTGAGCAGCCTATGTGTCTGTTTTAAAGGTCACTGAGGTCTGTGGAAATGAAAAGTCAGGCAAGGTGGATTTCAGGCATCTATTTCCAGACAATCATAGCACAGTACAGCATAGCAGAAGGCAGTTCAGCCAGTCAGATAAATGCCAGAAATAGATTTTAAGTTAGTTAATTCCACACCATCCTCTAGTCCATAGCTCTGTTGGTTTAGTTCTTCAAGTGCTCCTGTGAGTACTTCTTAACTGTGAAGGTTACTGCTTCCTCTAGCCTTTAATGTAGGGAGTTCCAGGTCCTTACTACTGACTGCGTGAAATAACCTCTTCTCAGCTCCCTGTTAATCCTTCTGCTAATTTAAATTCATGTCCTTCCCATTACAGGCCCATCTATTTCAGTCAATTAACCTTACAGCTTGTTGGAGAAAAGAAGAGCACCTTGGTCACAGGTGAACGTTTAAACTCCACACAGGCAGCACCAGTGGTCAGGAGGGTGACCCTGGTGCTACGAGGCAGCAGCACTAGCCGCTGCACCACTAGGGAACTTTGTGCTCATCGTCTGCTCCTTTCATACATCTCTGTGAGGCAGATCATCAGATTTTATGATGTTAATGAAACAAATCTCTGATCTATAATTTCAAAACAGAAAATACTGGAAATTCTCAGCAGTCAGATTTTCTATTTTTATATCAGGTCTTTTGCATCTGCAATTTGCAGTGTTCATTTATACCGAGTGATCCTGGATTCTCAGAAATCCAAGAAGCTTCATGTTTTTGAATGAAGATCAGTTAGGAAGTTAAAAGACTTAATTATAAAGTGCTTTTGTGCAGCCTCGTGTCATTGCATGGGATTTTGCAGTCAGTTTAGTAATTTTGAACTTGTATCAGAATTGGATTCAGAATCAGGTTTAACATCACTAGCATATGTCATGAAATTTGTGGTTTTGCGACAGCAGGACAGTGTAATACGTAATAATAAAAACAGAAAACTACAAAGTACAATTAGAATATATATATAATTGAATTAAATAAGTATTACAAAAAAAGAGCAAAACAAGTGAGGTACTGTACATGGGTTCATTTTCCACTCAGATATCTGATGGCGCTGGGGAAGAAGCTGTTCCTAAAATGTTGCATGTGTGTCTTTAGTCCGCTGTACCTCCTCCTTGATGGTAGCAATGAGAAGAGGGCATGTCCCCTGTGATGGGGGTCCTCAATGGGTAGCCTTTCTGAGGCAGCGACTTTTGAATTTGTCCTCGATGCCAGTGCCCATGATGGAACTGGCTGAGTTTGAAACTTTCAGGAGTTTTTTCCAATCCTGTGCAGTAGCCCTTCAATATGAGCCTTTGATGCAACCAGTTACAATGCTCTCCACAGTACATCTATAGAAATTTGCTTGAGTCTTTGGTGACACACCATTTCTCCTAAAACTTCTAATGAAATACAGCTACTGCCATGACTTCTTTGTAATTGCATCGATATGTTGGGCCCAGGATGAATCTCCAGAGATGTTGACACCAGGAGCTTGAAATAGCTCACTCTTTCCACTTCTGATCCCTCAAGCCCTGTGGTAAGTTTTGTTGCATAGGAAGTGCAGTTCCTAAAGGTAAATAATTTAAGGACACAAAACATATCTTTTCAGAGATGCTCTTTGTGTATTAATAATGATCATGTATCAGATACTCTTCAGAAAATTGGCATGAAATGCTTTATACCTGAGAGGTCTAAAAGAGGTCCAGTTAGGCTCAACCATCAGAACAAAAGGGGATAACTACACTCATCTATTGAGGTGTTCCCCCAACCAATGATCTCACTTTAGGGAATCTTTATCTTGTTATTTCATGTTCTTGTTACTTATTGCTATTGATTTTATATTTGCATTTACAGTTTGTTGTCTTCTACGCTCTACTTGATCTTTCATTGATCCCGTTATAGTTACTATTCTATAGATTTGCTGAGTATGCCCGCAGGAAAAAGAATCTCAGGGTTGTATGTGGTGATGTGTATGTACTCTGATAATAAAATTTACTTTGTACTGTGACTGAACAATTGGTGCAGTAAAGCGGGAACACAGATATTTAGGTTCTACTCTTTGGTTTGTGACAAACCCAGAAGTTTCTGACTTAGCAAACTAGAATGCTGTCAACCAGGCTTCAAACGATATCTCAAACAAGAGAAATTCCGCAGATGCTGGAAATCCAAGCAACACACACAAAATGCTGGAGGAACTCAGCAGGCCATTTGACATACTGATGAAGGGTCTCACCCCAAAACATGGACTGTACTCTTTTCCATAGTTGCTGCATGGCATTCTGAGTTCCTCCAGCATGTTGTGTGTACTGTTCAAATGATATCTGTCAATTTGGACTACAGCTACCTTCGTGGTGAAGATAACAATTGATAAAGAACCACCATAATGCATTGTTTTGCCACCTGAAGCAACAAATTACACGTTGAGTACCCCTTAGCTGAAAGGCCAAAATCCAAAATCAGAATTTCTTTTGAGGGTTGATGTAACATTACAAATGGAAAATTCCACAAAGTGCTGGGAAGGTTCCCAGGCAATGTGTAGAAGTTAATGAAAAATAGAAAACACTTCATAAGGCGAAGAATGGAGATCTTGTTCATGTATTGAAAGAGTGGATTCATCAGCATCAGAGTGAATGTATGCCTCTTAAAGGTATGTAGATCATGAAACAAGCAAAGATCTATCACAATGAACTGAAAATTGAAGATAATTGTGAATACTCAGCAGGCTGGTGGCAGAAATTTAAGAAAAAGGCACATCAATAAATTTTAAAATACTTTGGTGATAAAGTGTCTGCTGATTGTGTAACAGCAGAGAAATTCATTGATGAGTTTGCCAAGATCATTGCTGATGAAAATCTAACACCAGAACAGGTCTACAACGCTGATTGTTTTTGTACCTTCCATAAAACCCGAAAAAGGTAAAATACAAATACAGTGTACTATGACCTTTTAATTAAAACACAGCATTGTAGGTAGAGACTGAAAGCCTGCCATTGTTTGTTGTTCAATAGCTGATTCAGGTATTCTCCCGATGCTGCTTTTGTTACCCTGCACACATTATATTTTCATTATATTAATGGTATGTAATAATTTTTACTGTTACTTACATATGTATAATGAACAAGTGTGAAACACAGACTTCTTATTAGTAGCATGTAAATTCAGTCAGAAATGATGACAATCCCAAGCTATTTCATTATATATTCCAAAATCAAAAAAAAAAGGAAATTGAAAACACTTCTGGCCCGAAGCATTTTGGATGAGGCGTGTTCAACTTGTAGTACATCACCACAGCAGATGTACAATAGAATTTCAACAACAAAACAGGATACACAAAGTAAAGGAGTTTATCATTCACTGGTCACTGGCGTGTTGCATTTCCCATCTTGCAGTAATTAATCCTTGTAAATATTCTATTAGACTCTTGTTGAAAAATTACAGTGCAATTGCCCTCTGGTTTAAGCAGAAAGAATTGCTCTGATTATAGATTTTTCAGGGAAAAAGCTTTAAAAATAATTGTGGTAATTACTTGCACCATGTGTGTTAGGTCCTTGCTTTCTGAAATGAACTAAAGGGAATTTAAAAATGTCTTGCAATGAAAGCAAAATCAATTAAGTTTTATTTGAGGACTTCAGGATGATGGTGTTTTGATGTTAATAATCTTTAAATGTTTTCATAAGTATTAAAAGATTTTCACAGCATTTGATGGGTGGGTATGCCAGAGGTGTGGTAGTGGTATTATACAAAAATAGCATAAACTCGATTTCCCACTTATCACTAAAATTGGGAAGTCAGAGACTGTTTTGGTGAATCTGTCTTATGTTCTGCAGTCCTGTTTTTCCCAGCTTATTGATCAGTTAAGTCACTAATCATCATTAGAGCATTTTTTAAAATTATTATAAATCCAGGTCTGCATAATGTATGAAAATGAAAGCAGAAACTGCAAGAATACTCAGCTGGTCAAGCAGCATCCCACTGAGAGAGCAATAAAGCTCTTGTTACAGGATGGTAGCTTTTACTTAAAATGTTTTGACATTGACTTAAAACATTAACTGCGTCTTCCTCCTCATGAATGCTGCTTGATCTACTAATTATTTCTAGCTCTTTATTTGTTTCCAATTTCCACTTTTTATGCCACTGAGAAAGGGTTGATGCTATGATGCTAAAACGTTTTTGGTGATACTAAAACTTTTTCACACTTGTGTTCATTTTTCTTGACCTTTCTGAGTTCCCAGAGTGCACTAGAAAAGCTTCAAAAACTATTTTAAACTTTAGCTACTATTGGCTGATTTAGCTGAGTTCCCAGTCAATGACGTTGAGAGGATATTCATGGGGAAGTCATTCCTGGCTGCAAATGAACTGCAGGGATAGGTGGTTAGGTACACAAAAAGAAGAGGTTCCAAGATTATCTCTGTTATTCAATGATGGTGGGCCCTAGTGAGTGCACTCTGACGAAAAGGCCAAAACATGTTGAGCTAGGGTAATGAATACATCATTCAACTCAGCTTCTCTCTGAGATGACTTATATTACAAAAACCTATGTTCAACCAATTTAGTTCATTCTAGATGAAAGTGAAATCAGTAGGGTTTAAGGGGAAAACTCTCTTCAAAAGTTCAGTTTGTATTTATTATCAAAGTATGTATAAATTATACAACCTTGAGACTTGTCTGCTTACAGGCAGCCACGAAGCAAGAAACCCAAAAGAACCAATTTTAAAAAAGACCAACACCCAATATGTAGAGAGAGGGAAAAAAAAACGAATCATGCAAACAATAAAGCAAATATCAGCACTCAGAATGAAATTGAGTCCGTAAACCCAAGGCCCAGAGGAGCTGGAGCTGACCTATGGCCTCACTCTCAGTTGTCTCAGTTCGTCACACAGCGGTGAATCTCACCGCCACTAAGCTGGAGTAACCAGAGCACGGCACAGCCTCGGCGCTGAGGAGGGGGAGTAAAATGTCGCAGAACAGGTGGTTGGGTCATGCATCTTGTAAAGGAAGGTGGTTGTAATTGCCAGCAATCAATCATCTTGCCCACAGAACTTCACTGATGGAGCTCCTCTGGACAGCTTTCCCGGTCTAGCCACCCTTAAATGCTTCATCAATGAGCTTTCTCCCATCAAATGGTTAGAAATAGGAATGTACACCAATAACTGCAAAATGTTTGACTTCATTCTCAGTTCCTGTGTAAATGAGTCAGCCCACACCTGAATGCGGCAAACCCTAGGCAAAAATTAAGGCATGGACTGATGAGAAGCAGTTAATACTGGTGTCACAGAAGTACCAAGAATGACCAGAGAGAGTCTGTTCACTTACCTTTGACATTCGACAGTATTATCACCATCAGTTTCTCTGTGATTAATGTCCTTGCAGAAGCTCAACCGGACCAGCCACATAAATACATGAGAAGGTCAGAGGCCATGTTTCCAGTGAGGTGTGATTCACCTCTTGACACTCAAAAGTCTTTCAACCATCTGCAAAAAGAGCCCAGAAGAGATGAGAGATCGCTCTCCAATTGCCTAGCCGGATGCAGCACCAACCGGTTTCAAGAAACTTGCCATCATTTAGTTTGCTTTAATTAGTAACCTGTCCACCACCCCAAACATTCATTCTCACTGTCAACAACACACTGTGGCCGCAATGTGTAGCATCCTCAGGTTACTTGGCTAGGCTTCTCCGGCATTGCCTCCCAAATCTGTGACCTTTTATACTTAGAAAGATGAACACAGTAAGTACTTGGAGGCAAACCACGCAGCACACCACCCTGATGTGTCTTTCATCATTTCTGGGACTTCATGCCAATGAAGAAATCCCTTCACCAGAAGAACTGTACAATTTCAGTTGGTGGTTCACCATCACTTTCTCAGAAGCCATTAGGGATGAGCAATAAATATTGAACTAGCAATACCTAGATCCTGAAAATGAATAAGAAAAAAAAGTAGTAAATCACTTCTGCCTTTGTCCATCTGTGCAAGGATTTATCCCATTAAGTGTGGTTCTGAGAATGTTGTTTCTACTTATTTTGAGACCCAGATGTAGAGATTGTGCCTTTGCAATATCATTGCAAACGCCAAGCTATGATTTGCACTGCATATATCACAGTCAAGTATTAAGAATAAAGCCCTTGTTTATAAAATAATAATATCTGAAAGTCTTTTTCAATGTCAATGTACCAGAGCATATTATAAACAAACCCTACTTTCATATGAGGTGTATTTTCTGTGCTGAGGCTTACATACTAGTTGTATGCCACTTATTGTGGAGGGTCTCTAAGAGCCGCTTAAAGCCTATTTGAGAGCTAGCATGTAGCTTCATTATTAAAGTCGCAGCAGGTTCTATTGACTCACACCTGATCAAAATAAATCACTTGTTGGAAGCTCCAAAATTCACAAATCTATGCCTCCATTTCAGAATGTAAACTATCACGCTGCTGCAATGATCATTATACGCTCTGAAAGAGAAAGCTTTATTTGTAGCATGACTTGAACTGTATATCCTTCAATTTGATTTGCATTTTGTTGCCAGAAGACTAATGAAGGAGTAATATTCCTGGCTCATATCCTTTTTTGTGCAGGAATGGTAATTTATGCTTCTGTATCACATTCGACATTGCAAAAGCAAAAGTGAGAATCTTCGTGTTTAATCAGTTGAGGGAAGCACCATTCAACCTGGCAGAACAAAACAGAAGAAACACAGTGGTGAGATGCTGTGACCCATGGGTGTATTCACACCAATTTACCCAAAAGAAATCAATGCAATCATTAAGCAAGCTCAAAAGTTCATGTATAATCTCCAAAGGACTTTTACGCCCTGGCTGAGGAAATGAGCAAAGCCAAAAGCATAAAACAAATACAGAAGATACACCAGGACACACAGCCAGGTGGGGTGAGATTTTAAAATGGGTATGCACACTGGAAAAAAAGCTGATGCTTTGAAACAATCTTACAATTGCCAAGAGTTAGATAAAGATTATTTAATGACATTTTTTAAATTTAGGGCACTACCCACTCAGCAAGCTGCCTTTTCCAAAAGTTTCCTTCTGGAAAATGCTATCATCATCATCATCATCAGGTGCCGTGCTCAGTTTGAGCTTTGACTGCCATGGCCCACACACTCCTGTTTCGGGTCAAGTGGAACAATTCATTGGTATTCATTTCTGGTTCTCTGGCTGCTGTCTCCATCATCATTTGTCTTTGTCTTCCTCTTGCTTTCCTCCCTTCAATCTTTCCCATGATTACCGTGCATTCTAACTCCTCTTTCCTAATCACATGTCCAATGAAGTTGCATTGCCTTTTCATGATCTCATACATTATTTCTCTTTTTGTGTTTGCTCTGTTCATGACAACCTCGTTAGATATTCATTTCATCCATGATATTCTTTGCATCTTCCTCAAAAACCACATCTCTGCTGCTACAATTCATTTCCTCATGTTACTAGATATTGTCTAACATTCTGAGCCATATAACATAACTGGATAAACGTAACATTTCAGTACTCTGAGGTGGGTTGTCATGCCTAGTTTAGTATTGGTCAGTATACTCTTCATTCTCGTAAAGGAGTCTTTTGCCATCCCTATTCTTCTTTTAATGTCCAAGTCGCACCTACCATTTGATGTCACCCAGCTTCCTAAGTAGCAGAAGTTCTGTACTTGTTTTATGTCTTCCCCGTTTATTCTCAGCCTGCAGATAGGATTCTCCTTATTTTTGGATATCACCATACAATTCTGTCTTTTTGCAATTGATAGATAGACCCATTTTTGCATTTTCTTCAACAATTACATCAATTAAGTTTTGTAGTTCTTCCTCCGTACTTGCAATTAACAGTGTCATCTGCATACCTGAAATTATTGATGTTTTCACTGCCGACTTTGATTCCCAAGATCTCTTATTTTTTGTAATATTGTTTCACTGTACACATTAAATAAATCAGGGGAGAAAACATACCCTCGTCTAATGCCTCTTTTGATTTTCGTAAACTGACTCACTTCTCCATCTATTCTTACAGTGGCAGTTTGTTCCCAGTACAGATTAGGCGGAGATCTTTCAAATCTAGATCTAGAGTTTTCTGTAGTATTTCAGATAACTTATTGTGCTTCACTCTATCAAATGCTTTTGTGTAGTCGATAAAACAAAAACAAATCTTTTTGCACTTGAATAGTTCGTTCTGATAGTATCCTTATCATTAATATTCTGTTTCTTGTATCTTTATCTTTCAAAAAACCACATTGCTCTTTGCCTATTTCAGCTTGTATCTTACTTTTAGCTCTTGTCATCAAAATTCTTAGAAGTATCTTGGTGATATGACTCATTAAACTTATAGTCCTATGTAATTCACATTCTATAGGGCTACTAAAAGAAAAATACCATGCCATCTTAAAAGTTTCTTCCCCCAGACAGTTAATCTGATCAACCACTCTAGTTAGACCCCACCCTCCATCTATGACCTCAGTTACTGCACTGCACTGTAAACCAATTTTTATAATGTTGCTTACATTGTCAATACATGCTGGTATTTATATATTTTTGCACATTTTAACTTCTAGCTTTCTTAGTGCAAGGGACAGAATTTGTTACATCTATCCAGGAAGGTTTCCTAAATCGATTTGTGGATGGTCAAATGAGAGGAGGGGCTGTATTGGACCCGGTGTTGGGTAATGAGCCTGGTCAGGTGACCGACCGTTCAGTGGGTGAATAGTTAGGGAAAAGCGACAACTCCTTAATTTTCAGGGTAGCTATGGAAAAGGATAGGTATGGTCCTTGTGGGAGAACTTTAAATTCGTGAAAGGCAAATTAGGAGGACGTTAAGCAAGAACTAAGAAGTGTTAATTGGGAACGCCTTTTCTCTGGCATGTCCACATCAGACGTGTGGAGGGTGTTTGAAGATCAACTGCACAGAGTATAAGAAGGGTATGTTCCTGTTTAAAGGAAGGATGGGGGTGCAAAGATAAAAGGACCTTGGATGTCCAGAGAGGTGATGAATTTTGTCATGAAGGAAAAGGGAAAGTTTGTAAAGCTTCAGAAGTTAGGATCAAATGAAGCACATAAGTATAAAGAAACCAGAAAAGAACCAAAGAAGGAAACAGGGAAAACCAGGAGGGATCATAAAATGTCCCGGCAAGTAGAATAAAGGTGAGTCCCAAGACATTCTATACATGTATCAAGAGAAAGATGATAACTAGGGAGAGAGTGGGACTACTCAAGGATAAAGGAGGGAACATTTGCTTGGATGCAGAGAAAGTGAGTGAGGATAGGGCAGTGGATGTTGTCTACATGGATTTTAGTAAGCTGTTTGACAAACTCTCTCATGAGAGATTAAGATGAATGGCATCTGTGGCAAATTGGCCGTTGGGATTCAGAAGTGGCTTGTGCATAGAAGACAGAGGGTAATCGTTGAATGGACTTACTTGAGCTGCAGGTCTGTAATTAGTGGAGTTCCACAGGGATCTGTGCTGGGACCTCTGCTGTTTGTGATGTATATAAATGCCCTGGATGAAAATGTAGAAGGGTGGGTTAGTAAGTTAGCAGGAGATACCAAGATGGGTGGAGTTATGGATAGTGTAGAAGACTGACAAAGAATACAGCACAATATAGATCAGTTGAAGATATGGGCAGATAAATAGCAGATGGTGTTTAACCAAGGTAAATGTTAGGTTTTGCATCTTGGTAGAGCAAATGCAAGGAGACAGTACACTTTTTAGGGCAAGATCCTTAACAGTGTTGCTGAGCAGAGAGATTTTGAGGTCCAAGTTCATAGCTCCTTGATAGTGATTACACAGGTTGATAAGGTGATTAAGCGGCTTATGGAATGCTTGCTTTTGTTAGTCAACTAATCAAGGTTCTATCAACCTCTGCCTTAAATATACCCAATGACTCAGCTTCCACAGCAACCCATGGCAACGAATTCCACAGATTCACCACTCCCTGGCTAAAGAAATTCCTCCTCAGTTCCATTCTAAAAGGATGGCTCTCTATTCCGAGGCTGTGTCCTCTGGCCATTAACTCCCCCACTATAGGAAACATCCTCTGTACATTCACTTTATCAAGACCTTTCAATATTCATTGTTTCAATGGTCTCTCCTCATTCTTCTGAACTTCAGTAAATACAGACCTAGAGCCATCAAATGCTCTTCATATGACAAGCCTTTGGATCCTGGAATCATTTTCATGATCTCCTTTGAACCCTCTCCAATGTCAGCTCATCTTTTCTTAGATAAGGGGACCAAACTTGCTCACACTACTCCAGGTGTGTCCTCACCAGTGCTTTATAAAGCCTCAACATTACATTTTACTTTTATATCTCAATCCTATCGACTGCTAACATCGCATGTACCTTCCTTACCACCAACTCAACCTGGAAATTGATCTTTAGGGAATCCTGCACAAAGATTCCCAAGTCCCTTCATGCCTTCGATTTTTGAATTTTCTCTCCATTTAGAAAATAGTATACCCTTTTATTTCTTCTACCAAAGTGCATGACCATACACTTCCCGACACTCTATTCCAGCTGCCTCTTCTATGCCCATTCATCTAATCCATCTCTACTTCCTTAAAACTACCTGCCCCTCTACCTAACTTCATATTGTTGACAAACTTGGCCACAAAATCATCAATTCTGTCATCCAAGTCATTGACATATTACGTAAAGAGACGTGGTCCCGAAACAGACCCCTGTGGAACACCACTAGTCACTGGCAGCTAACCAGAAAAGGCTTCCTTTATTCCAACTCTTTGGCTCCTGCCAATCAGCCACTGCTTTATCCATGCTAGTATCTTTTCTGTAATACCATGGGAGCATAGCTTGTTAAGCAGCCTTACGTGTGGCACTTTGTCAAAGGCCTTCTGAAAATCCAAGTACACAACATCAAACAATTCTCCTTTGTGTATTCTGCTGTTGTTTTCTTCAAAGAATTCCAACAGATTTGTCAGGAAAGATTTCCTTGAGGAAACCATGCTGACTACAGCTTATTTTATAACATGCCTCCAAGTACCCTGAAACCACATCCTTAACAATCGACTTCAGCATCTTCCCAAACATTGAGGCCAGACTAACTGGGCTATAATTTCCTTTCTTCTGCCTCTCTCCCTCCTTGAAGAGTGAAATAACATTTGCAATTTTCCATTCCTCCAGAACCATGCTAGAATCAATTGATTCTTTAAAGATCATTATTAATCCTCCAAAATCTCTTCAGCTACCTTTTTTTTGGAATCTTAGGGTGTATATCATCTAGTCCAAGTGACTTTTCCACCTTCAGATCTTTCCGTTTCCCAAGAACCTTCTCCCTACTAATGGCAACTTCACACACTTCTACCCCCTGACACGCTGAAACTTCTGGCATATTGCTGATGTCTTCCACAGAGAAGACTGATGCAAAATATTTATTCAGTTCATACACCATTTCCTTGTCCCCCATTACTACCTCTCTAACATCATTTTCCAGTGGTCTGATATCTACTCGTGCCTCTCTTTTGCACTTTATGTATCTGAAGAAAATGTTGGTATCCTCTTTAATATTATTGGCTGACTTACCTTCATATTCCATCTTTTCCTTCTTTATGACTTCTTAGCTGTCTTCTGTTGGTTTTTAAAAGCTTCCAATCCTTCGACTTCCCACTAATTTTTGCTCTAATATATGTCATCTCTTTGGCGTTTATGTTGGCTTTGGCTTCTCTTGTCAGCCATGGTTGTGTCATCCTGCCTTTAGAATACTTCTTCAACTTTATATCCTGCACCTTCTGAATTGGTCAAAGAAATTCCAGTCAAGACTGCTTTGCCATCATCCCTGCCAGTGTTTATTTCCAATCAGCTTTTGCCTCTGTAATTCCCTTCACTCCACTGTAATATTGATACATATGAATTCAGCTTTCTCTGTCTCAGATTGCTGGGTGAATAATTCATATGAATTACAGTATATGAATTATGATATAATTCACTATAATTGTTGTATGTTATTCTTTGTTTAATGTTGTGCTAACACAGCACATCAAATTCTTAATACGTACATGTAAATGTCTCTGACGATGCTTGATCCTGGATCTTCCATAGGATGTCTACATTGCTTTTAAGGCCAATATTTACTGTCCATCGTCAATTGCTCATGAACTGAGGAGTGTTACCCGTGTGGGTGGATCTAGAGTTCCGGATAACACGTAATTTTCTTTAAAGGGTTTTATTGAACCACATGGTTGATTAAGACAATCCAGCAGTTTAATGGATACTGTTACTGAGACTAACATTTATTTTAGAATTTCAGATTTTTATTTAATTGTTTGAATTTAAATTTATTGGTTGCCATAGCAAGATTTGAGTCTGAATGGAGGCAGAAGGAGGTAGCTACAATATATTGAATATAGAACATAACTAAGTCCATGTAGAATACTGTGTATTTTGGTCTCCAAGTAACAAAACAACTTTCATTTGTATTGCACCTTTAATACAATTAATTGTCTATGTTGCTTTACAGGTGTATTAAAATCTTCAAGTGTATTACTGAACTGCATTGGCCATTTTGAACCTTAGGAGTCATCAATGCTTTCATATCAGCGTTAATATTTTGGTTATGTTTTGTCATTGAAATGATTCAAAAAGCATGTTCTGCATTCATGAGAAGCTGCGGATTGCCCTCAGGACACATGGAATTGCTGTGTAAATATAGGTTCTTTCATCTTTTTTTATGATGTTTCTCAATCTGGTATTTGTTATAATGGTTTCATTAAAATGGAAGTCGTAGGAGTATCACGAGGGCATCTTAAAGATTTATTCTCTAATTTTGGCAATGTTAATTTTTAACTGGGTATTCAAAACCAAATCACTGTACATGCTGTCACTCTAAAATGCAAACAAAAAACCTGATGGAATTATTTGGCAGGTCAGGTGGGATCTGTGCACTTTCCCTCTAAGCTGCGCAAATGTGTGGCCACACAGTAACCTAAATGCTTCCACAGACATAGCCTTTGTTGCCATGCAGATGGAATATTCTTTTGTAGAATACTAATACAATTTTGAAATTATATGAATTATATATTGAAACTATGTTAATATAATTGTGAAATACCCTGTAATTAACTATGTTAATGAATATAATCCCAAAATATCTAATTAACCAATGTACCATGAACTTTACTTTGAAACATTTTAGAGCTTCAAAGTATTTATATTGTCAGTATTCCAAGTCACAACACAGTTACAAATTGCAACATTAAACACAGAATGGAAGTCAGTAGCTCAGTTAATAAACCAGCTGGCCCACAGTTTATTATTTATAAGTGCCACGGAGTTTTCAGGCTGGGTAAAAACTTCCTGCTCAATGGTTGGTGTCTGCAGTTGTAAAAAGAAAATTAGAGTAAACATTGCATCTGTGGCAAGTTTTTGCATCTTCAAGTTGGGCCAAAGGGTCTGTTTCCATGATGTATTACTTCATGACCTATGACTTGAATAAAATGGGATTAGGGTAGGATTTGTGTAAATGGGCTTTAGATAGTCAGCATGGAATTGATGAGTTTGCTTCTCTGTTTTACAATCCCAGGAATCTATATATACCGAATATTGCACAGTTCAAATCACAGTGACATTGTTCCAAGATCATGGCAATTGTTATCAGACAAGGCATGGTTAATCCTGCCGTGATAGCTCCATGTGTCTGATTGGAAAACAGAAATGTCTTGCACTTATTTAGTGTCTCTCACAGCTTCAAGCTGTCCCAGAGCACTTTCAAAGTATTGTCACTGTTGCAATATTCATAGTGTGACTGAAAACTACATATACCAATATCCCCCATGGCGCAGTACAATAACACCCACACTTAAATTTATATGTTTTTTATGATTTTAGTTGAGGTATAATTAGCCAAAATTCTATGGGTAACATCTGCATTGTCCTTTATTCTGGCTGAGTCTTGGATAAAGTGCCCTACAAAAAGTACACTTGAACAGTGCATCATTATCTGATTACAACACCAGAGTGTCAACCAAGGTTTTAATATCCATATCTCCCAAATGGGCTTCTACCCCACAAACTGACTGAAATATTCCTGATTCTTATATTTGTGTCTTCTGTAATATGATTCCCGCTGGATGTCAGATTGTTGTGAGGTTAAAAGGAACCAAAAGGAACACCCTGAAGCAGTAGCATTCCAGCTGAAAATTATGGTGGAACCAACAACAGCTTCCACTCAGGTAGAAATTTTATTATGCCCTGAGAACTTCAGATGGGTTTTCTCGAATTCTTAGAGTCATAGTGCACTGCAATGCAGAAACTAGCCCTTAAGCCTATCTAGTGCTTGCCGAACTGTTATTCTGCTTATTCCAATGTAACTGCACCCGGACCATAGCAACCCATATCCCTTTCATCCAAGTAACAATTCAAGCTTCTCTTAAATGTTGCAATTGATCCCACATTGACCGCTTCTGCCGGTAGCTCCTTCCACACTTGCGCCATCCTCAGGGTGAAGAATTGCCTCACAGGTTCCCCTTGAGTGTTGCAGCTGAACCCATGACCTCTGTCACTAATCGCACCCAGCCTCAGGGGAAAAAGCCTGTATGATTTACCCTATTTACACCTCTATTAAGATCTCCCCTCATTCTCCTATGTTCTGGGGAACAAAGTCCTAACCTACTCAACCTTTCCCTATAACTCAGGTCCTCAAGTCTTGACAACATCCACGTAAATTTTCTCAGCTCTCTTTCAGGCTTTTTGACATCTTTCCTGCACACAGTGCTCCAAAGCCTTGTATAAGCCTTTCTTATACAACTTCAATGTAACTTCCATACTCTTGTGCTCGATGCTCAGATTTATGAAGGGCGATACGCTGAAAGCAAATCAGGAAATATTAGAGTGTTGGGTGGTTTTAAAGAAATAGAGAAAGGGCGATGATTAGGGTTGGCCTTTGAAAATGTAGAGATATCCCAGTGAATAAACATGATGACACCGTGGTCAGCAGAGTGAGACAAGAACTCCTTCAACCATACACTATCATGATACTATGATACTGTCTTTCTTTGCAACTGTGCATACTATACATATACTCATGCATATGACAATGCGCTTGACATTTGACTTTGACAAACGGACTCTACATCTGTAATTTTAATTCCTGGCATCAGGACAATTTCATCAACCTGTCTCTGTGTTAATCCAATGTTATTCAAAGAGACATTATGATGCCTTAATTGTTCTCATTGTCTTTAGGCAGTATCTAACGTTCAGTTCTCTCCATGCCGTGCTATTTGAGTCAGCACCCAGAAGGTAAAGTGTTGAGTGCCAGTAAATCTACATCTTAAAATACAAAACTGGTGGAAGCTAAGTTTCACCATTCAGCAACAGTTTTTACTTTCTTCAGGTCTGCAAATAAGGCTCAGACAGAATTCTGCCAAGATGGTACCTGCCAAAGGATTTCCTGTACATTAAAGACAAACTCTTGTCCTATCAATCTACCTCATCATGGCCCTTATGCCTTATTGTCTATCTGCACGGCACTTTCTCTATGTTCTGCTTTCTGACAGAGCTTTGACCAGCTGCCAATTCAAAGATTGGAAGTTTGGAGAGGAGGGGACTGCAATCTGGTCCACTGCCCAATAATAAAAGGCAGGAGCATGTTGTGGCAGCATAGTAAAGCTTTGACCAGTGTTTGGGATAGATTAGTAAGAGCAAAATTAAGTAAGGCAAGGGCAAGCACAGTGGCCGTCAGCGGAGTGGATGTAGCCAGAGTGGTGATCTTAAGGTCTTAGCTCTTCGAGGCTACCGCGAAGCGAGGCTTCACTCAGAGAAAGCAAAGGAAAGAAAAGCTCATTTATTTTTGTTCTCTTCTTTATACCTGCTCAGCTAGGACAGTTAGGATGACAGGCAGGATAGTGAAATGCTCCTCTTGCGGGATGTGGGAAGGCAGGGAGACTTCCAGTGTCCCTGACCACTACGACTATGAGAATTGTATCCGGCTGCAGCTTCTAACCACATTGAAGAGTTGGAGCTGGAACTGGATGAACACACGTCATTTGGGAGGCTGAGCGAGTGATAGAAAAGACATAGAGAGAGGCAGGTACACCCAAGGTGCAGGACACAGGAAACTGGGTGACAGTCACCAGGAAGAGGAAAGGGATTAAGGAGCCAACGCAGAGTACCCTTGTGGGCATCCCCTCAACAGGTATATCACTTTGGATAGTGTCGGGGGGGATGATCTAACAGAGGAAAGTTGCAATGGGTGAGTCTCTGGCACTAAATCTGCCTCTGTGATTCAGGAGGGAAGGGGGAGAAGAGGCGAGCTGTGAGATAGGGGACTCATTAGTTAGGGGAATAGACAGTTCAGACAGACTGTTAACAAGAACGAGATTCCCAGATGTTATGTTGCCTCCTGGATGCCAAGGTCCAAGATACCTCAAATCAAGTCCTCAGTGGGAGGGTGAACAGCCAGAGGTTGTGGTCCATGTAGGTACCAATTACATGGGTAAGACAAGTGATGAGGTTCTACATAGGGATTTCAGGAGGGGGGTTAGATGCTAAGCTAAAGGGGAGGACATTCAAGATTGTGATCTCAAGATTGCTACCCATGCCATGTGCTAGTGAGGCCAGAACTAGGAAGGTTATACAGTTTAATATGGGGCTAAGGAGTTGGTGTAGGAGGGAAAGCATAAGATTTATGGATCACTGGGCTCTCTTCCAGGGAAGGTGGGACATGTACAGAAGGGACGGTTTGCACCTGAACTGGAGGAGCCTAATATCCAAGTGGGAAGGTTTGTTAATGCTGCACGGTGGGTGCTGCCAGAATGGCAGTAGCTGGGAACCAGAGTACCAGAACAGTTAGTGGAGAGATTATGGAGCAGATGTTGATAAGATCTCAGACAAAGTTAGGAATCAAAAGGTTGAGCATGGTGCAACTAGTGTCCTGAGTTGCATATATTTCAGTGCAAGAAGTATCGTAGGAAAGGTGAATAATAGTGTTGAAGATGAGAGAGCTGGTTTACAAACAGAGGAGAGGCCATGATAGGGGTTGCACAGGATAAGTTGCAATGTATACGGTGGATGAAATCAAAAAGGCTGAATAAATTGGATTAGACATTGGCTCAATGGAAGAAGCCAAAGAGTGGTGGTAGAGAATTGCTTCTCTGAGTGGAGGCCTGTGACTAGTGGTGTGCCACAGGGATCAGTGATGGGTCTATCGTTATTTGTCATCTATATCAATGATCTGGATAATAATGTGGTAAATTGGATCAGCAAATTTGCTGATGATACAAAGATTGGAGGTGTAGTAGACAGCAAGGAAGGTTTTCAGAGCCTGCAGAGGGACTTGGACCAGCTGGAAAAATGGGCTGAAAAATGGCAGATGGAGTTTAATACAGACAAGTGTGAGGTATTGCATGTTGGAAGGACAAACCAATGCAGAACATACAGGGTTAATGGTAAGGCACTGAAGAGTGCAGTGGAACAGAGGGATCTGGGAATACAGATACAAAATTCCCTAAAAGTGGTGTCACAAGTAGATAGGGTCGTAAAGAGAGCTTTTGGTACATTGGCCTTTATTAATCAAAGTATTGAGTATAAGAGCTGGAATGTTATGATGAGGTTGTATAAGGCATTGGTGAGGCTGAATCTGGAGTATTGTGTTCAGTTTTGGTCACCAAATTACAGGAAGGATATAAATAAGGTTGAAAGAGTGCAGAGAAGGTTTACAAGGATGTTGCCAGGACTTGAGAAACTCAGTTACAGAGAAAGGTTGAATAGGTTAGGACTTTATTCCCTGGAGCGTAGAAGAATGAGGGGAGATTTGATAGAGGTATATAAAATTATGATGGGTATAGATAGAGTGAATGCAAGCAGGCTTTTTCCACTGAGGCAAGGGGAGAAAAAAAACAGAGGACATGGGTTAAGGGTGAGGGGGGAAAAGTTTAAAGGGAACATTGGGGGGGGGCTTCTTCACACAGAGAGTGGTGGGAGTATGGAATGAGCTGCCGGACGAGGTGGTAAATGCGGGTTCTTTTTTAACATTTAAGAATAAATTGGACAGATACATGGATGGGAGGTGTATGGAGGGATATGGTCCGTGTGCAGGTCAGTGGGACTAGGCAGAAAATGGTTTAGCACAGCCAAGAAGGGCCAAAGGGCCTGTTTCTGTGCTGTAGTTTCTATGGTTTTTTCCTATGGTAACGACTGAAGGTGTTATAGCTGAATGCGTGCAGTGTATGGAATGAGGTAGATAAACTTGAGGCACAGTTGCAGATTGGCAGGTATGATGTTGTATCACTGAATCATGGCTGAAAGAAGATTACAGCTGGGAGTTTAATATCTAAGGACACACATTGTAACAAAAGGACAGGCAGGTAGGCAGAGGGGGCGGAGTTGCTCTGTTGGTAAAAAATGAAATCAAATCATTAGAGGTGACATAAGGTCAGAAGGTGTTGAATCATTATGGATAGAGCTAAGAAACTGCAAGAGTAAAAAGACCCTGATGGGAGTTGTAAACAGACCTCCAAACAGTAGTAAAGATGTGGCCTACAAATTACAATGGGAGATAGAAAATACATGCAAAAGGGCAATTTCAATATGCAGGTAGATTGGAAAATTCAGGTTGGTGCTGGATTCCAGGAGGAAGAATTTCTAGAGTGCCTACGAGATGAATTTTTAGAGCAGCTCGTGTTTGAGCTCAATAGGGGATCAGCTATTCTAGATTGGGTGTTGTGCAATGAACCAAAATTGATTAGGGAACTCAAAGTAAAAGAACCCCTAGGGGAAAGTTTATTGTCCATGGCGCGAGGAGAGATAGCAGCACACCGTGAGTGCGCAGCCCTCCGGTGAAAAATGATATCATATCCGTTAAATAGGGGCCGTGAACAATTCTGATTTGATGGAGAGGGATGTGAAAGTACAGAGGAACATCTGGAGAAATTTCTGGAACGCTCGTTCACTGCTGTTGTTACTGCGTGGTCGAGAATCTTTCAGAGAGTAGGCCTCAAAATCCCCGGCTTTGCCTGCTGTTGGCAACCGAGATCGAGGTCAAATCGTTCGGACAGAGATGGCGCTCAGTACTCGGTGTCGGAGAGCTGATCAGAGCTCGAAGTTTTCGGATGACTCAGAGTCGGACTGTGGTCGGCATGGCAGGGAGAGTTTTTCTTCCTTCTCCCGTCTGCGTGAGATGTGGGACATTTGAGAGACGTTGAACTTTTACTGTGCTCATGGACTTTTCATCAAGTTATGGTGTTGTTGCTCTGTTGTAACGGTATGTTATAATTATGTGGTTTTGTCAGTTTTTTCAGTCGTGGTCTGTCCTGTGTTTTGTGATATCACACCGGAGGAATAATGTATCATTTCTTAATGCATGCATTACTAAGCGACAATAAGAGAGGACTGCGTGTCTTCATAATCTAATCTAAGTGATCATAATATGATTGAATTCAGTCAGAAATTTGAGAAGGAGAAGCTAAAGTCAGATGTATCAGTATTAAAGCAGAGTAAAAGGAATTACAGAGGCATGAGAGAGGAGTTGGCAAGATTTGATTGGAAAAGAACACTGGCAGGGATGATGGCAGAGCAGCAATGTCTGGAATTTCTGGAAGCAATTCGGAAGGCACAGAATATATACATCCCAAAGAGAAAGAAATATTCCAAAAGAAAGATGATACAACCATGGCTGACAAGAAAATTCAAAGCCAACATAAAAGCCAAAGAGAGGGCATATAATAGAGCAAAAATCAGTAGGAAGTTAGAGGATTGGGAAGCTTTAAAAATGAACAGAAGGCAACAAGAAAAGTCAAAAGAAAAAGATGGAATATGAAAGTAAGTCAGCCAATAGTATTAAAGATGATGCCAAAAGTTTCTTCAAGGGGTTTTTCAAGATGGCGGGTGCAGTGAGGGGTCTGCTCGCTGAGCTCAACACCGCAACACTGATAATTTCGCATATAAACCTATCCATTCCAACTTTTTTTAAATGCCCAAGTGTCGGATTTAATAGCATGAACATTGATGAGTATTTTTTTTTGAGCTGCTTCAAGACCATGCCATCGAAAAGTACTAAAAAGGCGTCCAGGATGGACTGCACAAAGCGCTCGCCCGGGGCTGAAGAGTTAGCTGCTGCTAGCTGTGCTAACACGTTGGACCCTGCTTTTTGTCAAGTAATTCAGGAAGTTATGGAGAACATATCCAAAATGATGGATGAGAAGCTAGCTCCACTCTCTCTAACACTCCAGAACCACACACTGGAGCTTAGAAATCTTAATACAAGAACGACCGAGGCCAAGGGCCGAGTCTCCACGGTACAGACTGTAACTGATCAGGCCCAAAGCCGCATCCAGGCGCTAGAAAAGCAAGTTCAAAGCCTGTCTGACGATATCGATGATCTTGAGAACAGAGGTAGGAGGAAGAACATACGGATTATTGGTCTACCTGAAGGTACAGAAGGCAGCCAGCCAGCAAAGCTTTTTGAGGGCTGAATGCCTAACTTCCTTGATTTGGAAACCAAGGCTGGACGCATTAAAGTGGAAAGAGCTCATCGTATGCTGACTCCAAAACCGGGCCCAGACCAACGCCCTCAACCTGTCCTCGTGCAGTTCCATAATTTCAGTGATAAGCAAAGAGTGATGGAAGCTTCGAGATGCCACGGGTCTGATGCCCAGGCTTTAATATAGGAGGGATCCAGGCTTATGTTTTTTCAAGATTTTTCGGCGGCCGTTATTCGGAAGTACAAGGAATTCGACCAGGTAAAGAAGCGGCTGAGAGAATCCGGAATCCAGTACTTTATGTTGTACCCAGCGGTGCTGAAAATCACCTGCAACGGGACCACCAAGGTATTTGATTCTCCTGGCAAGGCTAAACCTTTCGTAGACACGTTGGGCTAAAGAATGTATATATTGTGTAGCCCTGGTTATGGGCAATAATATGCTTGATGGTCACTTTATTTTACCTTTTCATTACTCGATGGCAAGATATCTTAAAGGATGGGTAACATATTTGTTTTGATTAATATAGTTTCATTATTTGTTTAAATTAGCGCTGCTGCTCCAGCCTGAAGGGGCTTAAACATGATGGTAACAAATCGGTGGATTGATAAATTATGTCCTGTTTTCATTTTTGACTATGTTAAATGCCATATCGGCAGTGGGGCAGAATATGGGGTGCTAGAAAGTTCAGTTATGCCCTTTAAGTGTAGGGTAAGTCCTCTTGTTCAGTGCTGTTGGCGCTTTGTTTTTTTCTGTGTTTTTTTTAATTCACTTATTGCTGCTCAGCTGATCTTAAGTCAGGTTTCTTCTCCTCCACAGTCAAATGATTGTTATAAAGGGTTATGACCAGTAATACATTAAAATTGTGCACTTGGGACATTAAGGGGAGTCATTCACCAATCAAGAGAAAGAAAATCCTACTAAATCTGAAAAAGGAAAGGGTGGACATAGCCTTATTGCAGGAGACACATTTAAATGATAAAGAACATCTAAAACTGCAACAGAGTGGATTTGATCAAGTCTATTTTTCATCTTTTAATACCAGGCGTAGGGGGGTGGCCATTTTAATTAGGAAGAACCTACCTTTTAAGTTATTATTCCTGGAAAAGGAAGGAGGAGACGATGGTGGCACGACGGCAGCGCGCGCGGCCTCTCTGGTGAATGATATCTGTAATCTGTCAAGTAGGGGACTGTGCATAATTCTGATTTGATGGAGACGGACATGAGAGTATTGAGGAACATCTGGAAAACTTCTGAAATGCCCGCTTCACTGCCGTTGCTACTGTGTGGTAACCGGAATCTCCGGAGCAGAAGGCCCTGAATCCTCGGCTTTGCTTGTTTCAGTGGCCGGGACTAGATCGAAGGCATTCGGCAGAGGATGGCGCTCGGGAGGCTGTATTGGAGGGGCTGGTCGGAGGCTTGAAGTTTTCGGATGGACGGACTCAGTGTCGGCTGTGGTCGGCTGCTTCCAAGGCATCGGCAAGTTGACGGTGCCTGGAGGTTTATGGCAGGGAGTTTCTCCCTTTTGCTGCCTGCTATCGGGGACTCGGAAGTCGATCGACTCGGGGACTTCGAGACTTTTTTTACCGTGCCCATGGTTTGTTCTTCATCAAATTATGGTATTGCTTTGCACTGCTGTTACTATATGTTATAGTTATGTGGTTCTGTCAGTGTTCGTCTTTGGTTTGTCCTGTTTTCTGTGCTATCACTCCAGAGAAACATTGTATCATTTCTTAATACATGTATGCATTTGTAAATGACAATAAAAGAGGACTGAGTGTTCTCATAATCTAATCTAATTAGACTGCATTAAGGATAAGTATGGGAGTTTTGTGATTGTTAAGGCTTCAATATATAGAGAGGAATCTTGTATTCTCAATGTTTACTGCCCTCCAGCTCATCCTCTCAAATTCCTAATAGATGCTTTTTCCAAACTTACAAGCTTTTCAATACAAAACATTATTGTAGGTGATGATTTTAATTGTCCTATGGACCCATTGATGGACAGAGTGCCTAGTGGTCCCCCATTACTCCCCTCACAGTCCAAATAGATCATGGACTTATGTGGAGAACGAGGACTTGTGGATGTCTGGAGGTTGTTACATCCCTCAGACAAAGACTTCACATTTTTGTCTAATCCACACAAGTGTTATACCAGAATAGACTTTTTTCTAACCCCCAAAACACTCCTAGATTTAGTTGTATCCTGCACAATTAGAAATATCGCTATTTCTGACCATGCAGTGGTATATTTAAATATTAAGCCCGAAGATAATTCAGCACGATCTAGGCATTGAAGGCTGAATCATTTTATTCTAGAAGATAATAAACTTATAGACTACTTTACTTTCAAATTTAAAACTTTCCTGTCTATTAATTCCAAATCAACTAGTAGTCCATCGAGGCTCTGGGAAACTGCTAAGGCCTATGCAAGGGGATTAATTATCTCCTACTCTGCTAGTAAGAAGCAACAAGCTGCGGAACAGCAGTGCCTAGTGGAAGCAAGACTTGCGGCACCTGAAAAGGATTATATTAATAAGCCTTCGGCAGCCAAGCTACAGAATATTACAGCCCTACGCTGTACACTAAACTCTTTGCTTACGCAAGCAGCCAAAAGAAAATTGACATTTGCTAAACAACAATTGTTTGAACACGGTGAAAAACCAGGTAGATATTTGGCTTATTCAGCTAGAAAGAAAAATGCCTCTCAGACTATTGCTTCAATTAGGGATGGGACAGGAGCACTCACTAGTAATTCTACAATGATTAATGTTGTGTTTAAGAATCTTTATTCTAAATTGTATCAATCTGAGCAATGTAATGATGGACAATCTAGGATGGAGTCCTTTTTCAGGAATTTAGATTTCTTGGGCATTTCTTCTGAACAACAGTCCCTCCTCAATGCTCCGCTATCTATACATGAGACACAGGAAGCTGTGAGACAGCTCCAAAGTGGGAAGGCTCCCGGTCCTGATGGACTCACTAGTGAATTCTATAAAGGGTTCACAGGGATTTTATCAGAGCCTCTGCTAAACATGTTCAATTATGCATTTAATTGTGGTCTCCTCCTACCATCATTGAGAGAAGCTAATATCTCCCTCATTCTTAAGAAAGGAAAGAGCCCTGAAGACTGTGCCTCCTACAGGGCTATTTCATTGTTAAATGTTGACTTTAAAATCTTATCTAAAACCTTAGCATTGCGATTAGAAACTGTGTTACTTTTTATCATAAAAGAGGATCAGACAGGTTTTGTAAAAGGCTGTAGATCATCTAACATTATTAGAAGATTACTTAATGTGATTCAGGGATGTCAGCAACAGGCAGTGGACAGCTTGGGGGTTTCCTTAGATGCAGAAAAGGCCTTTGATCGTGTTGAATGGCCATATCATTTTTTCACTTTAGAACAATTTGGTTTGGGCAATAACTTTATTGAGTAGGTGAAGGTTCTTTATAATGACCCTTTGGCTGTGATTCTAACTAATGGTATTAGGTTAGATAATTTTAGTATTCTGAGGGGCAGCAGGCAGGGCTGCCCTTTACCACCACTACTTTTCAAACTAGTGATCGAGCTATTGGCTGAGACTATTCGGCGAGACCCCAAAATATCTACTCCAGACATAGGACTAAAGTCACCTAAAATTACATTGTATGCGGATAATGTTCTAATTTTCTTATCAAACCCTGCTATATCAGTGTGTTATACCTTATACAGTGCATCAATTCATTTAGTGCCTTTTCAGGTTATAAAATAAACTTTACTAATTCAGAGGCTATGCTTCTGGGGAATCTGCAGCAGGTACCAGACACTTAGGGTGCTTTCCCCTTTAAATGGTCACAGACAGGTTTTGTTTACTTAGGCATATTTATCACACCTATGTTTGATTAATTGTTCAAAAGTAACTTTACACAGTTGTTTGACAAAATCAAACAGGATCTTGAACGATGGCGCACTCTTCCCATTTCTTGGCTTGGCCGAATATCCTTGCTCAAAATGAAATTTCTTCCTTGTCTGCTCTACCCAATACGAATGATTCCAGTTATTTTTACCCTACAAATACTTAAAAAAAATAAATGGCTGGTTTGTTTCTCTCATCTGAAACAAAAAAAGACCCTGTATTAAAATGTCTAAGTTACAGCTACCCAGTAGTCTAGGAGGTCTGGATTTTCCAGACATCAAAAAATATCAATTAAGTTCCTTTTTATCTTATGTGGTTGACTGGGTTTGCAGGTATCCCTCCTCAATCTGGCTGGACATTGAAGCTTCACAAGCAAAATGCCCTCTTATTCATTTGCTTTTCCTCACTAAGATGAAACTAGTTAAGGAATATTGTCACAATCCAATAACAATTAATACAGTCAGGGCTTGGAGGGTGGTGTGACAAATTAAGGGCAATGCAGCGAAAATATCACCCTTCACTCCAATAAGCGGCAGTCCAGATTTTCTGCCTGGCATAATAGATTCTGGATTTAAACTTTGGAGTTCTAAGGGTATTTTCCATCTAGGAAATTTGTTTGATGAAGGAACGATGATGTCTTTTAGTCAAATAGTACAGAAATTTAACATACCCAACGAGGATCTTTTTCATTTCTTTCAGATAAGAGATTATATACAGAAAAAGACATCATTGTTAACTGATTTCTATAGTTCCGACATAGAAAAGAGGGTGTTTTGTTCTAAGGGTGAAGTCTCCGTTAGTACTTTTTACAGCATCCTGAGGGAATGTTCTTGTTCAGCCGGGAAGGGTCTGGGAGGAAGAGCTGGGAGTAGAAATTATGGCTGAAACATGGGAAGACATCTGTGATAATGCAAAGAAAAGTTCAGTTTGTAATAGAACTAAAGCACTGCAACTCAAAATTCTGCACAGAGCCCATCTGACTCCAGATCTTCTCTCAAAATTTAAGACGGGGGTTTCTCCAATGTGTTCTAAATGTGAAGTAAGTACTGGAATTTTCACCCACTGTTTTTGGACTTGTCCCAAACTTCAGGCATACTGGAATGATATTTTGGGTGAAATGGAAAAGATTCTGAAGATGGAGCTTGAACTGGACCCAGTATCTTTTCTCTTAGGCTTACCCAGCAGTCATATTATTAATTCACATCATTAAAAACTTTTTAACATCTTGACTTTTTGGACGAGGAAAAACATTTTACTTTGTTGGATATCCGATAAGGCCCCTGGACTTTTTGGTTGGCATAAATTAATCATGGAATATATTCCTTTGGACTTTTTGATATGTATGGTACACTCAAATACAAATAGTTTTCATAAAATATGGCAACCTTTTCTGCAGTATGTAGATGTAAACCTGTCTGCTATACTAATAAGGGCTTTTGTATAGGATGTTGGGGTGATGTCTGTATTTTGATGGAAGTGTTCTGATAGCTGATATCTGTGAGGGGAAGAAATGTAAATGTATCTGTAAACTGAAAGTTTTGTTATGCTCAGCAAAAAAAATTAAAATAAAGTTTCTTCAGATACATAAAGTGTAAAGCAGAGGCAAGAGTGGATATTAGGCCACTGGAAAATGATGCTAGAGAGGTAGTAATGAGGGACAATGAAATGGCAGGGCAAACTGAATAAGTATTTTACATCACTCTTCCCTGTGAAAGACATTAGCAGTATAGTGGAAGTTCTGGGTCTCAGGGGTAATGAAGTGTGTGAAGTTACCATAACTAGAGAGAAAGTTCTTGGGAAACTGAAAGAACTGAAGGTAGATAAGTCTCCTGGGCCAGATGGTGTACACCCCAGGGTTCTGAAAGAGGTGGCTAAACAGATCCTGGAAGCATTAGTAATGATCTTTCAAGAATCACTAAATTTTGGAATGATTCTGGAAGACTGGAAAATTGCATATGTCACTCCACTCTTCAAGAAGAGAGAGAGCAGAAGAAAGGAAACTATAGGCCAGTTAGTCTGACCTCTGTGGTTGGGAAGATGTTGGAGTCGATTATTAAGGATGACGTCTCGGGGTACTTGGAGACAAATGATAAAATAAGCTGTAGTCAGCATAGTTTCCTCAAGGGAAAATCTTGCCAGATGAATCTGTTGGAGTTCTTTGAAGAAATAACAAACAGAATAGACAAAGGAGAATCGGTTGAAGTTATGTACTTGAATTTTCAGAAGGCCTTTGACAAGGAGCCACACATGAGGCTGCTTAACAAGCTGTGAGCCCGTGGTGTTATAGGAAAAATTCTTGCATGGTTAAAGCAGTAGCTGACTGGCAGGAGGCAAAGAGTGGGAATAAAGGGAACCTTTTCTGGCTGGCTGCTGGTGACACGTGGTGTTCCACAGTGGTCTGTGTTGGGATCAGTTCTTTTTTACATTATATGTCAATGAATTGGATGATGGAATTGACGCCTTTTTTGCAAAGTTTTCAGATGATATGAAGATAGGTAGAGGAGCAGGTAGTTTTGAGGAAGTACGGAAGCTACAGAAGGTCTCAGACAGGTTAGGAGAATAGGCAAAGAAATGGCAGATGGAATATAGTGTTGGGAAGTGTATGGTCATGCACTTTGATAGAGGAAATAAAGGAGCTGAGTATTTTCTAAATGGAGCAAAAGTACTAAAAACCGAGGCACAAAGGGACTTGGGGGTCCTCGTGCAGGATTCCCTGAAGGTTAATTTGCAGGTTGAGTCTCCGGTGAAGAAGGCAAATGCAATGTTAGCATTCATTTCAGGAGGACTAGAAGATAAAAGCAAGGAATCAGAATCAGAATCAGGTTTATTATCACCGGCATGTGACATGAAATTTGTTAACCTAACAGCAGCAGTCCAATGCAATACATAATATAAAAGAAAAAATATGTAATAATAAATAAATAATTGAATAGATTAAAAATTGTGCAAGAAACCCAGAAATTAAAAATATTAAAAAGTGAGGTAGTGTTCAAGGGATCAATGTCCATTTAGGAATCGGATGGCAGAGGGGAAGAAGCTGTTCCTGAATCACTGAGTGTGTGCCTTCAGGCTTCTGTACCTCCTACCTGATGGTGACAGTGAGAAAAAGACATGCCCTGGGTGCTGGAGGTCCTTAATAATGGACGCTGCCTTTCTGAGACACCACTCCTTGAAGATGTCCTGGGTACTTTGTAGGCTAGAACCCAAGATGGAGCTGACTAAATTTACAACCCTCTGCAGCTTCTTTTGGTCCTGCGCAGTAGACTCCCCATACCAAACAGTGATGCAGCCTGTCAGAATGCCTACACGGTATATCTATAGAAGTTTTTGAATGTATTTGTTGATATACCAAATCTCTTCAAACTCCTAATGTATAGTTGCTGTTTTGCCTTCTTTATAACTGCATTGATATGTTGGGACCAGGTTAGATCCTTAGAGGACTTGACACCCAGGAACTTGAAAAAGTTGAGACTTTATAAAGTACTGGTGAAGCCTCACTTGGAATATCGTCAGCAGTTTTGGACACCTTATCTTAAAAAGGATGTGCTGAAACTGGAGAAGGTTCAAAGGAAGTTCATGAAAATGGTTTCAGGATTGAATGGTTGTCATATGAAGAGCATTTGATAGCTCTGGGCCTGAATTCACCAGAATTCAGAAGAATGAGGGGTGACTTTATTGAAATTTATAGATTGGTGAAAGACCTTGATTGAGTGGATGTGGAGAAGGTGTTTTCTATGGTGGTAGTGTCTAAGATCAGAGGACACTGTTTCAGAATAGAGGAGCATCCTTTAAGAACGGAGATAAGGAGAAATTTCTTTAGCCAGAGAGTGGTGTATCTGTGGAATTTTGTGAAGGCAAAGTCTTTATGTATATTTAAGGTAGAATTTGACAGATTCTTTATTGGTCAGGGCATACAGAGAGAAGGCAGGAGATTGCATCTGAGAGGAAGAATGGATCAGCCATGATGAAATGGCGGATCAGACTCAATGGGCCAAATGGCCTAATTCTGCTCCTATATCTTATGGTCTTAAGACATTGCTTTTCCCTTTCATTACCTCAAATGTACTTATATATGTTGTGAAATGACATAAATGTTTTGAGGTCATAAAGTGTGTGGATGGCTTGAAAGACTTTTTTTTACTACATTTGACAATAATAAACAAATTCTAATTTCAATTTGTGACAGAAGATAATTAACCAAAATTTTTAATCTCTTCTGGCTTGGAGAAGAACAAGCAACAAAATCCGTTCAAATATACATATATAATAATTAAGTATGTTAATGATTTGCAAGTTAATTTGCTTAATTAAAAAGACTTTCAAATACAGAAGACATCTCTTTTTAAAAGTACTTCTAGTCTCTATCTGAAGCCGTGCCAGATTTTTTGATGTCCGCTGTCTAACCTGCACAGCTCCCACAATGTGTCCAGAAGATGCGTCGTCAGCATATGGCCCTGTATCCTTTCATCTGCAGTTGCCCCTGGCATTGGACGATGACTAAGAGCATCTGTGTTTCCATGGTGCTTGCTGGTTTCAAAAAAAATAGTTTATTCATGTGCTCTCAAGGTCAAAGCCAATATTTGAACATGTAGAGACCTATTTAAGGCACTGGCTTCATTTCATGGAGAAGGAAAATCAGATGAAGCAACATCCGTAAAAGCACTTATGGAACACACTGCACACAAAACATGAGGACAAGCCTCTTTTGTGCAGCTAAGGGTATATTTACCATGCTATTGTCAGTGTTTTGGATGCAGACATTGTTGACATTTCAGTATTGTATTCCATCTGTTTGAACACGACTGCACCAAATCTGCATGATGATGTGCACAAGATGAGACATTCTTTGCAGAGAATGGTGCACTAACTGTACTAATAGCAAACTGTAGCTATTCTTTCAAAAGCAATAAAGTCTTTCCTTGAAATTTGGTCCACTTCCATTTCACATTCATTCATTGCAATTGGTGTAATCCAGCTTAGAACACTGCCAGAATTGACAAGCATTTGTTAAAATAATTCAACAATCCTAGCTATGCCTTCAGCTCAGTTACCTTAATTGAACATAGGCATTAGCAATGGTTTGTACCTTTCCCTGAACACAGCATAGCCCTTAGCACCTAAGAGGTGTACATGTACAAGTCCTGTATTTCATATACCAAGAAGGTGTATATTTCCTTTTAGACCAGTGGTTCACAACTTTTTTTATGGGACCTTTGTCATTAACCAAGGGATCTGTAGACCCCAGGTTGGGAACCCTTGCTTTAGACATAAGCCTGCCTTTTCCTGTCTTCTCAACTCCCATCTTTATGTCCTTGTTGTCCACGGGAATGGTACCAGAGGATTGGAGGGAGGCGAATGTTGTCCCCATGTTCAAAAAAGGTAGTAGGGATAGTCCAGGTAATTATAGACCAGTGAGCCTTACGTCTGTGGTGGGAAAGCTGTTGGAAAAGATCCTTAGAGATAGGATCTATGGGCATTTGGAGAATCATGGTCTGATCAGGGACAGTCAGCATGGCTTTGCGAAGGGCAGATCGTGTCTAACAAGCCTGATAGGGTTCTTTGAGGAGGTGACCAGGCATATAGATGAGGGTAGTGCAGTGGATGTGATCTATATGGATTTTAGTAAGGCATTTGACAAGGTTCCACATGGTAGGCTTATTCAGAAAGTCAGAAGGCATGGGATCCAGGGAAGTTTGGCCAGGTGGATTCAGAATTGGCTTGCCTGAAGAAGGCAGAGGGACGTGGTGGAGGGAGTACATTCCGATTGGAGGGTCGTGACTAGTGGTGTCCCACAAGGATCTGTTCTGGGACCTCAACTTTTCGTGATTTTTATTAACGACCTGGATGTGGGGGTAGAAGGGTGAGTTGGCAAGTTTGCAGATGACACAAAGGTTGGTGGTGCTGTAGATAGTGTAGAGGATTGTCGAAGATTGCAGAGAGACATTGATAGGATGCAGAAGTGGGCTGAGAAGTGGCAGATGGTGTTCAACCTGGAGAAGTGTGAGGTGGTACACTTTGGAAGGACAAACTCCAAGGCAGAGTACAAAGTAAATGGTAGGATACTTGGTAGTGTGGAGGAGCAGAGGGATCTGGGGATACATGTCCACAGATCCCTGAAAGTTGCCTCACAAATGGATAGGGTAGTTAAGAAAGCTTATGGGGTGTTAGCTTTCATAAGTCGAGGGATAGAGTTTAAGAGTCGCGAGGTAATGATGCAGCTCTATAAAACTCTGGTTAGTCCACACTTGGAGTGCTGTGTCCAGTTCTGGTCACCTCACTATAGGAAGGATGTGGAAGCATTGGAAAGGGTACAGAAGAGATTTACCAGGATGCTGCCTGGTTTAGAGAGTATGCATTATGATCAGAGATTAAGGGAGCTAGGACTTTACTCTTTGGAGAGAAGGAGGATGAGAGGAGACATGATAGAGGTGTACAAGATAATAAGAGGAATAGATAGAGTGGATAGCCAGTACCTCTTCCCAGGGCACCACTGCTCAATACAAGAGGACATGGCTTTAAGGTAAGGGGTGGGAAGTTCAAGGGGGATATTAGAGGAAGGTTTTTTACTCAGAGAGTGGTTGGTGCGTGGAATGCACTGCCTGAGTCAGTGGTGGAGGCAGATACAACAGTGAAATTTAAGAGACTGCTAGACAGGTATATGGAGGAATTTAAGGTGGGGGGGGGGTTATATGGGAGGCAGGGTTTGAGGGTTGGCACAACATTGTGGGCCGAAGGGCCTGTACTGTACTGTACTATTCTATGTTCTATGTTCAACACTTGCTCCAGATTCTGTACGCCTTGAGACTCATAACCAGGATATTCTCAAAGTCTGCAGAGACCATGGAAATGTCCTGCAGTAAACCCTGCACTATTCCCTGACAGAAAGCAGGTGCAGACGAAACTCCAAAGAGTGCTCGGAGATACGTAGCTAAACTTCGTAGGCTGGTCCTCTAACACCCTCTGTTGGCGTGCATGACTCGCATCCAACCAAGTAAACGGTTGACCTTCGATCAAAACTATAAATCAGTCTTGCATTCTAGGAACGGGATACAATTCCACAGTCGAGACTTAACTAACAGTCAGTTTGTAATCTCAAAAAATTCTGATGGATCAATCATGTCTTAGCACTGACACAGTGTGTGCTGCCCACGCAGAGTAGCTAATTAATTCAGTGGCAGTTTTCTCTGAGAAGTTTGTCAATTTCTCCTTCTAGCTTTGGCACTGACTTCAGCTTGAAGAACTGTAGGTCAGTATTGTCATCAAACTTGGATTTCAGCATGGACACTCTTCAATATTCCCATCTCTTCCTTGTAAATCCTTTCCTGTCTCTGTAGCATCCCAGGTAATGCTCCAGTCTCACTTAATGCAAAAGTTTTTCTTCTAGTTGAAGAGAATTTCATTCAGCTAGTCACTTCCTGTCAGATCGACAACCCACACAAAGTGAGAAAAGTCATTTCTATTTCACTTATATCGAGTCCAACCATTGCATTGTTCAGCTGCATTGTTCTCGGCATAGTCAAAGTTCAAAGTAAATTTATTAGCCAAGTACATACATGTCATCATACACAACCTGAAATTTATTTTCTTGTGAACACTCACGGTAAATACAAAGAAATGGAAGAATCACAATAGAAGTCGGTCTGGTTCATCTGCATAATGCTCAACCCAAAGTTCAACTCAAAATTTACTACTGTTAATCACTTTTATGACAAACATGAATGGTTCTACTTTTGTGAAGTCAGCTAGTTTTTTAAATTAAAGATCATGAAAACTTTCCCTGTACATACTGCAGTCTCTAATTGTCATGAGAATGGTGATAGTGCATTTATTTTCTCACCTCCATTTTATCGACTCAACTTTATATACTTATTCTTTCAAGTGCTGGCGTCATGTTCCTCTAAACCCCACAAGCATTCAGTAGCATATGTTTCATTCCACCGCAGTAACAGCCTTTGTTTATCTTTTTACAATGATGTTCGGTTTGCCTTGACCGTGTCTGTTCTGCATGCTGTTTTGTGGAACTGGTGAGCCCAGCTCCAAGCGCTGCAGTTTTTACTTGCAGTTGTACTGCTTGGTCAAATTTCAGTGCCTTCTAAGGTTAGACTCACCTCTGATAAGAACTTCTCTTAGGCCTGTTCATCATTGATTATACTCACGACCTCATCCCGGAGCACTTCAGAGAGTGTGTTACCGTAATTGCAATCTTGTGATAGCTTCCTCAATGCAGCTAGTCTCCTGTTAGGTCTACTTAACTATAAACCACTCAAAGTAATAGCCTTTGGAAGGCCAGAGTACAATGTTACTGACAGGATTCTTAGCGGTATGGAGAACAGAGGGATATTGCAGTCCACATCTCTCAAAGTTGCTGCGCAAGTTGACAGTAAGTTTAAGAATTTTATTGTGATTCTTTGCATGTTGGTTGTCATTAGTTGGGGATTTGAGTTTAAGAGCCCCAAAGTAATGTTGCAGCTCTATAAAACTCTATTTAGACCACACTTGGAGTATCGTTTTCAAATCTTGTCACCTCATTATAGGGAGGATGCGGAAGCTTTAGAGAGGGCGTAGAGGAGATTTACCAGGGTGCTGCTTCGATTGGGGAACATAGCTTCTGAGAGAAGTTTGAGTGAGCGATGGCTTTTCTCTTTAGAACAGAGGAGGATGGGAGGAGACTTGATAGAGGTGTATAAGATGAAATGTGGCTGCGATAGAGTGTACAGCCAGTACCTTTTCTCCAGGGGGCAATAACTAATACAGGGGGGCATAATTTTTAGGTGATTCAAGGAAAGTAGAGGGATGTTAGAGGTTGGTTTTCTACATCAAAAGAGGTGAGTGCATGAATGCACTGCCAGGGATTGCGGTGGAGATAGATACATTAGTGGTAATTAAGAGACTCTTAGTTAGGCACTAGGATGAAAAAATGGAGGGCTATGTGTGAGGGGAGGTTTAGACTGATCGTAACGTAGTTAAAACATTGGCACAGCTCATGGGCTGAAGGGCCTGTCCTGTGCTATACTGTTCTAAGTTCAGACATCCCACCTCTCCTGGAAGTTCCGGGAATCTCCCGCATATTAATAGCAGCTCCCTGATGGCTGCAAATTATATACAATATCCCGGAAATGAGAGGGAGAGAAGGAGCGGGAGTGAGCATCCTGATTGGTCTCTCTTTGTGATATGTCGACCTATCAGTTTTCTCTGTGGGTGGGCTTTAGAGTGGACCCGTCTCTCCATCTGTTCAGTTTAGTGTCCTGCACCGCCATGGCAGTGTTTCAAAAAAAGAAAATATAAAACGCACTCCCAGACTACACTAAAGTGTACCCCTGCCTAATAGGGCTCAAAATAATGACAGTGTTGCTCGCTGCACTGTTTGCAACAGTGACACTTCTATTGCCCAAATGACTGTAAAAGACATGTTGAGGTGAGTTTAACAGGTGTCATTCGTTCATTAGCATAGCTAACGTTATTTAAACTAGCTGGCTGGCTGCTAAGGAGCTACTCTATTGATGTCCTACGTGATGAGGCCAAACTCCCTGTAGACGTGCTTAAAGTTGTAATAGAATTAAAAACGACTCCATGATAAGTATATATTTTAATGTACATTTTCTGCATATACCCAGTTAACAGATTACAGATTGGTTTACGGATTAGACAAAATCACTAAACAAAGTATTACATAAGACAATATATTAAGGATACACCTTATGCTTTTATTTCTTTTAGGGACCACAACATATTAGGGAGGCTAATCGCAGGGAAGGCTGCTCAAGAATTTCACAGTTCTTTTCAGCAGAGCCACATCACAGTACAAGGAAAGTTTGCAAAAGAAATAGAAAAGCTATCTGCATTGGCATTGGCATTGCCAACAAAATACTCAACAAGGAATATATATATATATGTGTGTGTGTGTGTGTGTAAATGGTTTCAATATGTGTCAAATAAATTGTTGTGTTGTTTCATAATCAAATGTCCCATATACATGCGCCCTTGGGCGGGGGGGGGAGGGTTCTACCTCCCTGAAATGGTGGTGGTACTTCCCTGAAATGAGTTTTTGCAGGGTGGGATGTCTGTAAGTTCCATGAATTAATCTCAAAGTATTGCACTACGGCGCTTGTTTTTGGATAAGAGAGGGAGAAGGAAACCAAACATCCATGAGCCAGTACTCATTGGAGGATCACAGAAGGAGAGGATCAGTGACTTTAAATTCCTGTGTGTCACTGTCTCAGAGGACCTGTCCTGCACCCATTATGAAAATGTAATTGCAAGTAAAGCACCACAGCACCTCTACTTCCTCAGGTGTCTGTGGAGATTTGGTGTGATATCAAAAACCTTAACAAATTTTTATAGATGTGCAGTAGAAAGTGTGCTGACTGGCTGCATTATGGCCTGGTAAGGGAACACCAATGTTTTTTTTTTAGATTAGATTATGAGGACACTCAGTCCTCATTTATTGTCATTTAGAAATGCATGCATTAAGAAATGATGCAATGTTCCTCCAGAATAATATCACAGAAACACAGAACAGACCGAGACTTAAACTGACAAAAAACACATAATTATAACATATGGTTACAACAGTGCAAAGCAATACCGTAATTTGATAAAGAACAGACCATGGGCACGGTAAAAAAAAAGTCTCAAAGTCCTGATAGCCCATCATGTCACGCAGACGGTAGAAGGGAAAAACTCTCCCTGCCATGAACCTCCAGCGCCGCAAACTTGCCGACGCAGCACCCTGGAAGCACCCGACCACAGTCTGACTCTGAGTCTGTCCGAAAACTTCGAGCCTCCGACCAGCCCTCTGACATCGAGCACCGAGCACTATCTCTGCCGAGTGCTTCGACCCAGCCCCGGCCGCCGAGCAACAAGCAAAGCCGAGGACTCGGGGCCTTCCCCTCTGGAGATTCAGGATCACACAGTAGCAACGGCAGCGAAACAGGCATTTCAGAAGTTTCTCCAGATGTTCCTCCGTTCTCTCGCATCTGTCTCCATCAAATCAGGATTGTGCACGGCACCCTATTTGACAGATAACAGATATCATTCACCGGAGTGGCTGCTGCGCGCTGCGTCGCGCCGCCATCTTCTCCCCTCTCCTCTTCAAATGGAAAATCCCACAAAAAGTACATCCAGTACATCATGGGTAAAGCCCTCCCAAACACTGAGCACATCGACATGAAACACCGTCATAGGAAAGCAGCATCCATCAACAAAGATCCTCACCACGCAGGTCATGTTCTTTTCTCGCTGCTGCCAGCAGGTAGAAGGCACAGGTGCCTCAGGACTCACACCACCAGGTTCAAGAACAGTTACTACCCCTCAACCAACAGGCTCTTGAACAAAAGAGGATAATTAAACTCATCTATTGAGAAGTTCCCACAACCAATGAACTCACTTTAAGGACTCTTTAGCTTGCTATTTCATGCTTGCGTTATTTATTGCAATTTATATATATTTGCATTTGCACAGGTTGTTGCCTTCTGTGCTCTTGCTCTTTCATTGATCCTGTTTACAGTTACTATTCTATAGATTTGCTGAGTGTGCCCACAGGAAAAAGAATCTCAGGGTTGTATGTGGATGCGTGTATGTAGTCTGATAATAAATTTTACTTTGGACATTGGATTATAACATTGCAGCAAATGTAAAGGGTGAGTTTTGTTGTTCTCAGAGATTTATTTCTTTTTGTCAAACCTACTCAGTGCGCATGTCTGCAAGCATAGATCTTAAATAGAAAGCAAGCAAAATGGCATCTGCCAAAGACCAGAACAGTGACCCCTTTTAGTTTATAAGAGAACTGTCAAGTATATACAAAAAAAGTTGAGACCAGGTCTCAAACAATTTACAGGATCCTAATTTGATTAACTTATTTTTTCCTTAAATGTTCCTGTCACTTGATCCTGCCACTAACACAGCCCCCTACTCTCATGGCGGGTGGCATGATGGAGAATTATGTGTGTACTTCCTCTTCATAGTATTGAGCTTTATGGGCTGTATGTGCTGCCAAGTATTTGAGCTATACTATACTTCTACCAGCTTGGCCTAGGCATTGTTCTCCCTCTCAAAATGTGAATTAAACTTTTGTGGTCATGGAACCAACCTATTTTTTATGGGTTGTCCCCTCACAGCAAGATTCAATGGAGTGACAACTACATATCCAAATGTGTACACAGTCCTTTCCTGTATGAGCCCTATAGGTAGTAAGGGGTAACGGGGATTTTGGAGACTGTGGGTCTGAACAGCTAGGCAGAGAGGCCCAGTGAATAGGACCTTCACAAGCCGGGAAGGGGCAATCAGGTTTGGGCCGGGGAATTAATTGGGGTTGGGTGGTGGTTGTGACCACAACGGACAGGACACCTGGAGGATGCACTTGGATAAGGGTCTTCTGACAGTAACACAATGGACACCCATATTGAGAAGATATGATAGGAATAAAGACTCCGTTTATAGACTAAACTCCATAGTCACATGCAAGTTCAGTTGACCTCCTTCAAATATTGGAAAAACTGGTCTCACTTGTTGAGTAAAGGTACCATGACATATACACACATCTTAGAACAAACTGAGGAAACTACAGGAACCACAGTCTAAATCACCTCATGACATTTAACCATCAAAGTTTCAATTGATTCCCTTTGCACATCACATAGGAGTATTAAATTATGCAAGAGAATTTCTAAGCCTACTATGTTTAAAATTATAGGATCCTAGAGCATTTATGTTATTTTTTTAAAATCTGAAATTTTTAGTAGTAATCAAGCTGAGAACCTTCAAAAGTAGCATTAATTGTTTGCCGTAATGCATTGTGTTAATGCAGTTATAATTACACCTTTCAGAGTTACAAAAGAGAGTGAGCGGTGCTTTGATTAAATTCTGTTTACAAGTGGTTTAATTGACTATTTGAATGGCACTTACTTTCCTGTTAAAAGCTTTAAGGTCAAAATGGAGTTCTAATAAGCAGTGACACTTTATTTAGGTTGTCCTTTCTTCAGTTTACCGTTAGATTTTAGGTCAAGTTTGGCATTGTATTGAGTATTGCTTTTGCAATTAAAGTATTGCCTTGCAGGATCCAGGCTGATTGTGAACCTTTAACTCTGGCCTTCACCCTTTAGTTGCCAGTCCTAGATAAGGTCGTAATGAAAAAGCAAAATACTGCAGCTCTTGGAAATCTGGAATAAACACAGACTGTGCAAAAAGCGCTCAACATTCAGGTAGTATCTTTGAAAAGAAAAATCAATGCTAATTTTTCACGGTCGACCTGAAACATCAACTCTTTCTCCCTCTGAAAATGCTGCCTGTCCTTCTGATTTTCTGTTTTTATTCCTGGTAAGGTTAATACTGATTGGCTTATGTGACTACAAACGAAATATTGATTCAGAATAAAGGAAACGGTGACTGTTTCCTTCTGTCCTACAACTCCCTGTGCATTGGTGGAGATTTAAAACAGTGGCATGCAAGAGTCTGGGCACCCCTAGTCAAAATTTCTGTTACTGTGAATAGCTAAGTGAGTAAAAGATGAACTGATTTCCAAAAGACATAAAGTTAAAGATGACACATTTCTTCAATATTTTAAACAAAAAAAACTTTTTTATTTCCATCTCTTAGTTTCAAAATAACAAAAAAGGAAAAGGGCCCGAAGCAAAAGTTTAGGCATCCTGCATGGCAGTACTTAGTAACACCCCTTTTGGCAAGTATCACAGCTTGTAAGCGCTTTTTGTAGCCAGCTAAGAGTCTTTCAATTCTTGTTTGGGGGATTTTCACCCATTCTTCCTTGCAAAAGGCTTCTAGTTCTGTGAGATTCTAGGGCTGTCTTGCATGCACTGCTCTTTCGAGGTCTATCCACAGATTCTCAATGATCAGGGGACTGTGAGGGCCATGACAAAACCTTCAGCCTGCGGCCTCTTGAGGTAGTCCATTGTGGATTTTCAGGTGTGTTTAGGTTCATTATCCTGTTGTAGAAGCCATCTTCGGCTTTTTTACAGATGGTGTGATGTTTGCTTCCAGAATTTAATTGAATTCATTCTTTCCTCTACCAGTGAAATGTTCCCCGTGCCACTGGCTGCAACACAAGCCCAAAGCATGATCGATCCCCCCCAGTGCTTAACAGTTGGAGAGGTGTTCTTTTCATGAAACTCTGCACCCTTTTTTCTCCAAACATACCTTTGCTCATTGCGGCCAAAAAGTTCTATTTTACCTTCATCAGTCCACAGTCCAAAATGCATCAGGCTTGTTTAGATGTTCCTTTGAACCTTTTGAATAGAACTTTTTTTGTTATTTTGAAACTGTAAAAGATTAAAATAAAAAAGTTTTCCTGCTTAAAATATTAAAGAAATGTGTCATCTTTAACTTTATGCCTTTTGGAAATCAGTTCATCTTTTACTCGCTTAGCTATTCACAGTAACAGAAATTTTGACCGGGGTGCCCAAGCTTTTACATGCCACTGTATATTATGGAATGACTATACACAAAATCTGCTGGAAAAACTCACTGAAACCTTCCATCAGGACTGAGAGTGGAGACGCAAGATAACCATCTCCACTTTCCTCGCTCATTCCTGATGCAGGATTTCAGACCAAAATGTTGACGATTTCTTTTTTCTCACCGATGTTGCTTGACTAGCTGAATTCTTCCAGCAGATTGTGTGTTGTTCCAGATTCCGGCATCTGTAGCTTCCTGTTCTCCATGAATGGACATAATATCTGATAGCTTAAAATTCAAAGTAAACTTATTACCAAACTACTGTGCATAGGCATGTGCCACCTTATACTACTCTTGAGATTCATTTTCTTGCAAGCATTCACAAAGGAATACGATAGAATCAATGAAAAACTACTCACAGAGACTGACAAGCAGCCGGTGCGCAAAAGAAAACAAACTGTGCAAATCCGATCAATCAATCAATAAGTAAATGAAACACACTGAGAACATGAGTAGTGGGATCTTTGAAAATGAGTCTGTAGGCTGTGAAATCAGTTCAGAGTTGAGGTGAGTGAAGTTACTGGTTCAGCAGCCCAGTGGCTGAGGGGTAATAACTGTTCCTGAGCCCGGTGGTGTGGGACTCCTGTACCTACCTTCCCGACGGCAGCAGTGAGAAGAGAGCATGACCTAGATGATAGGGGTCTTTGATACTGGATGCTGCTTTCTTGTGGCGGCGCTCCTTGTAGATTAGATTATGAGGACATGCAGTCCTCTTTTATTGTCATTTAGTAATACATGCGTTAAGAAATGATACAATGTTTTTCCAAAATGATATCACAGAAACACATGACAAACTGGCTTTAAAAACTGACAAAAACCACAAAATTATAACATATAGTTACAACAGTGCAAAGCAATACCATAATTTGATATGAACAGACCATGGACACGGTAAAAGACTCAAAGTCTCTCGGAAGTCCCATCATCTCGCACAGACGGTGAACCTCCAGCACCCCAAACTTGCCGATGCAGCATCCTGGAAGCACCCGACCACAGTCCAACTCTGAGTCCGTCCGAAAACTCCGAGCCTCCGACCAGCTCTCTGACACAGAGCACTGAGCACCATCCCTGCCAAACGCTTCGACCCTGGCCCCGGCAACAGGCAATAGGCAAAGCCAAGGATTTGAGGCCTTCCCCTCCGGAGATTATTGATCGCACAGTAGTAGCGGCAGCGAAGCGGGCATTTCATAAGTTTCTCCAGGTGTTCCTCTGTGCTTCTCATGGCTGTCTCCATCAAATCAGGATTGTGCACAGCCCCCTAGTTAACACATATCGATATCAATTCGGAATGGCCGTGTGCGCTGCGTCGTGTCGCCATCTTCTCCCCCAATGAGATGTGCTCATTGGTGGGGAGGGCTTTACCTGTTCAGGACTGGGCTGGGCTATATCCACTTCTTTTTGTAGGCTTTCCCATTCCTGGGCACTGGTGTTTCCACACCAGGCCATGATACAACCAGCCAGGATACTCTCCATTGTGCATCGAGGGTACAGCTCAGCTATACTCGTGCCTATGGTTGGTCTTAGCTCCATGGGATCAGTAACAATGCCAGCTCTACATATTGTGGGATCTGGGAACTCCATTTAGTAGTAACCAGGCCTGGCTGCTGTGCTGTGGGTGAAGAGATTCACTAGGATTTTGGCATAAAAGATTGCAGATGCCAGAATCTAGAGCAACAAACAATTTGATGGAGGAACTCAGTAAGTCAAGCAGTATGTGTGAAGGGAATGGGATTCCTTTCTCCCCTCAAATGCTGCTCAGCCCACTGAATTCCTCTAGCAGACTGTTTGTTCACTAGGATTGCCTGGAATGGGGGATTTTTGTTATGGGGGTGATTGGATAAACTGGCCCTGTTTGTTTGTGTTCTTTGGAATACCCGATACAGGTATGTAGATAAAGGGCCTGGGCCGTAGGGAGAGATTGGCTACTCTGGATCTTCATTCCTCGGTTCGCAGGAGAATGAGGGGTGACATCATAGATGCTTATAAAATCACGAGGGTATGGATAAGGTAAATGGTCATAGACCTTTCCTCAGGGCTGGGGGTCCAAAACTATAGGACACAGATACAAGATGAGAAGGGAGGGATTCAGAAGAGACCTGAGAGGAAATTTCTTTACATAGAGTGTAACGAGTATCTGGAACGAGCTTCCAGAGGACATGACTCTAGGCAAGTATGATTGCAAAATTCATGAGGCAATGAGGCAATGGGTGCATGGAGGAGAGGGGCTTGGCGGGTTATGCTGGTAACTAGGACTAGCAGGGAGGGTGCTGTGGTCAGCATGAACGGAAGGACCTGTTGCTACGCTGTATTAATCTATGACTTTATAGTCAAATCTTTTTTTTTTGTGGAAGAGGTATCAAAAACAACATGACATTGGTTTAAGGAGCAAAGTGTTTTAAAGGGTATCTGAGGGGTAATTTTTTTTAATACAGAGAATGGTTGGTATTTGGAACATATTGCCAGAAGAGGAGGTAGAATCAGATATAAATACTGCATTTAATAGACATTTAGACAGACATTTGAATGGGTAAGGGATAAAAGGATATGATTCCAATGTAGTCAAATGGGATTAGTTTAGATGTGGTAAACTGTTGGAATGGTCATAGCGGGGAAAAGGGCCTTTTTTCTATGCCATACCTCTTTATAACTCTATAAGTAGAGGGCACGATTATTTTTATAATCTGATATCTTGGTTTTTATTCATGCACAAAACTAGATTTACACTATGAGATTATCAACCAAGCTCCTTCAAACCACCGTGGACAAGATATTGTCAAAGCAATTGAAGTGATGTACAAATGCTGAAGAAAATAATCTTTGAGTATTAGAAGAAATGTTCAGATGGCTACACAAACACAAAATAAAGCTCAAGAAGCGAGAATACGGTACATAGATACTGAAAGACCTCATTTATTTTGAGGCTATAAGTAGATGAAAATAGATTACAATCAGCAGGGGAAAACGCAGTGGAAGCTATAGTAAAGGCAAGGAAACCTAAAAGCAGAGGTTAGGTCATTCTTGGACATTGTACTGCTTGACTTAATGCCATTGTTTAACGGTTGAAGAAAGGCAAAAGGTGAATTCGAGGGAAAGAGAAGCGAAAGATGTATGGCTTGTGTAAAATGCATTTAGAAAGAGAGTTTTTTTGAGTATACAGTAATATGATACAGTATCAGCGATGAAACATAGATACAAAGCTTCATATTGTGAAGTGGGAGGTGCAAAAAGTCACGTGATGGACAAAATGTCAGTAAAACTCAATTGTGCTCATATCACATACATTAACGAAGAAATGACCAAAATGAAAAAGGGATCCGATGAAGATTCCATCAGTTCCTATCAGGCAAATCTTCAAAGATTTAAAGTGCATTTATTATCAACAAATGTGTAAATTATACAACCTTATGATTTGTTTGCTTAACGGGCAGTAACAAAGCAAGGAACCCAAAAGAACTGAATTTTAAAAAAAATAAGACCAACCCCCAGTGCCCATAGAGAAAGAAAAAAAACAGAACAAATCAAGAGAACAAGAGAATCGAGCAACAACAACAGCGTTCCGAACCAAATTCAGTCCTTAGGTTCAAATCCACAGAGCAGCTCTGAGTAGGCTCAAAGATTTGGCATTCAATTCTTCATATTAGTGGGGCAAGTCACTGCAAAGTTCACAGATACAAAGCACAGCAGCCGGGCATAGTCTCACAATCGTAGCGTCGCGGAAAGAGGAGCCCCTGGACTATCTGGGCCGGCATTTAAATTGTTCAAACCTCGCACTAGGAGCTGGGCCCCGCCACAGCCAGTCACTCCAGGCCTAGACCTTGCTGCTGGAGTGAAACCCAATGGAGATTGTGTAACCACTTCGAAAAACATCTCCATTCCATCAGTGAGGGTAATCGCAAGTTTCCAGTTGCTTGTTATTTTAATTCTCCATTTCACTCCCACTCTGATCTCTCAGATTTTAGTCTTCTACCCTGTTCCATTGAAGTCCAATGTAAGTTCAAGTAGCAACATCACACCTTTCAACTTGGCATATGGCATCACCTCAGAACTTAACATCAAATTTATCAGTTTCATGTAATCAGCCATTCCAGCCTGTGTCAGAATTGGCCACATCGTATTTCAAATTTACTTTACCGGCATGGAGCTTTGCACGTGCTTCAGATTTCCAATGATGTTTTCTTTTACCCCCTTTGTTTCATTTCCCTTAGCTTCTGCGTTTTTTTTTTAAACTTCCATTTACACCTCCTCCACTTACACCAGCTGCGATTAGACTTCACCATCCTCTCAGCCAACACCACCGCCACCTGTACCATTCAGAATCTCTTGGTCTTCAAATTAACACAATTGTTCCCTTGTCTCTGCAATTCTCCCTCATCTTTGCAATTTAAAAGTTGTTGGATTTTGTATGTTTGCCTAGTTTGATAAAAGCTCATCAATCTGAAACCTAAGCCCTATTTTTACCCTCCACAGATACGGCTGAGCATTTTTACCAATGCCTTTTTATTTCCGTGGCAAATCACTTGATTTGGACACTAGCTTATTAGGACTTTTAGGGATAATGCCAATAATGGCTGTGTAGAGATGCAACAGTAATGTGTTCCCTTATCTCATTACAACTACACAATCAAAGTCATTGGCACAAGTGCTTGCATACATGGTGCAATGAAAAACTTACTTACAGCAGCATCACAGCCACATAGCATCATATAAGCAGCAACATTCAGTCATGCATTCACAAAAGAAAGATAAATTAAACACAATTAAATATAATTTGTACAAGAAAGAATACAATTCAAAATGAAATTAGATGTCGTGCAAAGCAATCAAAGTGCTCGTAGTATACTGGTTAGGGTTTTGCCAGTTGGTTCAAGAAACAAATGGTTGAAGGGAAATAACTGTTCCTGAACTTCGAGGTGTGAAGCTTCAGGTTTCTGCACCACCTGCCTGATGGTAGCTGTGAGAAGATTTCATAGCCCAAACAGTAGAGATCTTTGATGGTAAATATTGCCTTCTTGAGTCAGTGCCCTCTGGGAGGAGAAGATGGCAGTGCGACGCAGCGCGCACAGCTCTCCGGTGAAATGGTATCGTATCTGTTAAATAGGGGCTGAGGACAATTCTGATTTGATGGAGACAGACGTGAAAGCACAGAGGAACATCTGGAGAAATTTCTGTAATGCCGGTTCGCTGCCGCTGTTATCGTGCGATCGAGAATCTTCCGGAGGGAAGGCCCCAAAATCCCCGGCTTTGCCTGCTGCTGGCGACTGAGGCTGAGGTCGAAGCGCTCAGATAGAGATGGTGCTCGGTACTCGGTGTCAGAGGGCTGATCGGAGGCTCGAAGTTTTCGGATGACTTAGAGTCAGACTGTGGTCGGGCATGGCAGGGAGAGTTTTCTTCCTTCTCCTGTCTGCGTGAGATGTGGGACATTCGAGAGACTTTGAACTTTTTTACTGTGCCATGGCCTGTTCTTCATCAAGTTATGGTATTGTTGCGCTGTTGTAACTGTATGTTATAATTATGTGGTTTTTGTTAGTTTTTCAGTCTTGGTCTGTCCTGTGTTTCTGTGATATCACACCGGAGGAATATTGTATCGTTTCTTAATGCATGCATTACTAAATGACAATAAAAGAGGACTGCATGTCCTCATAATCTAATCTAATCTAATCTAATTTTATATTGCCTCATACTTGAAAGCAGAATGCTGTCACAGAAACATTGTCATGGTTGTCGGGTGTGAATTCAGAGAAAGGGCACATGCAGTCTGTCCATGTATACAAGCTGATCTTGTGTTATTATATTGATTGTCTTCGTTCTGATTATTGTGTATCTTTTTGTGTTGCATTGGATTCTGAATAGCTATCATTGCATTCTCCTTTACACTTGTGCACTGAAGAATGACAATAAATAAATAATCAATCTTGAATAACATGAATATGTGCAGAGGGTTGTAAAGTCTGTCAAAGGCACAATCCAACCCACCAACAAGGATATCTTCGGGAAGTGATATCTCGAGAAGGCAGCATCCATCACTAAGGACCCTCACCACCTGGTACTTGCCCTCTTCTCATTATTACCATCAGGGAGGAAGAACAGGAGCTTGAAGACCCACCCCTCAATGATCCAGAAACAATTTCTTCTCCTCCACCATCAAATTTATGAACAGTCCATGAACACTGCCTTGCTATTCATCTTTTTTGGCACCGTTTATTGCTTTATTTTCTCATTTATATTTCTGTACTTAAAACAACAGCTCTTATGCCATCTAGGTCATTGATAATAAATAAACCAGCTTCTGATCTGAAGATGGTTTTCTTGTTACAGCATTGGAAACAGCTGAGCAGACATAAAAAGGTTTTTTTTTCCCAAAATGAGGATGCAATAAACTTTAAAATGTCTTGATGCCACAGTCTATCCAGAAAAGTTACTACTCCCTTGTCTTTGACAATCACTTGAGTTTGACGGACTTGCTTCCTCTACAGTACTGTGGGTTCTTTGGTTGATGAGAGCGAGACAGAACTTGCTGGCTCCATCACAGAGGGGACAAGAAGTATCAGTTGGCACAAGGAGGTGGATAGTTTGGTGGATGGTACACTCCTATCATTTTATGCTGGACTTCCAGAAGCTCTTGTTCAGGAGTTCACAAACTGGGGTCCCCAGGCCTCTTGCTTAATGGTATTGGTTCATGGCATGAAAAAGGTTGGGAACCCCTGCTCTAGTTGCATGGACTCGAGGCTCCAAATGTTCCTTCTGCACTTTCAGTGGTCATGTGCCAAGGATTTCCAGATACCAGCATGACATTATCTTTACTCAATGTTTTGAGAGTGACTTTGAATCTTTGAGGTGGTAATATAGCGCAAGTCCCTGTGAGGCATGACTAAGTTCTCCAGCACAGTTTGTTCTTCTACCAAGTGAACACCAGGGGGCAGCACCACCTCAGCGTCTCTTCCATTGGCCGACAGCCACAGGTCACCCTGCAGCCTTGGCCTAGGCTTCGTCCTCGTTACAGTCAAGGCAATGCAGCTCACCCACAGTCTTGCAATGAACCAGTGAACAGGACCTGCAGTGTTCTACTTTACCAATGCCCAACGGGGTTTAGTGATCGTAATAAAAAATGTCCAAGCCAATCACTTGCACCATGCATCTTCTCAGCACAATGGCACACAACAAGTCCAGGTGACAACACAACAACAATATATAATAAATCCAGCTCCATCACTAAAGAGCAACTCACTGATCAGATAGTCCCACAATACCTGATCTTCTTAGCATCCAGCAGTGACCTGTGATCATAAAAAAAGACATACAAGATGAACAAAAACACTTTTGATTTGACCCGGAGTGGTTGCTGCATCCAAGTGGGCTGCCATCTTACCAAAAAGATGGCAATACACTCGGATGCAGCAGACATTCCGGTGTTTGCTCTGTCACTCAGTGCTCTATGTTGCCTGCTGTAGTTGTACTGAAGCACAGAGGAAGGCTTCTCATTAAACCATGAGCCTTGTGCCAAGTTTCAGGCCTTGTTCTTCAAGCTAAAAATGTGCGTTGTCATTGAAGCAAGGTCATTAAATGGAGACGTGAACTTATTGCACCATGCATATTGAGAAAACCGTTTTTAGAAGAGTTCCATACAGAATGAACTTGCATTGCGAGCAAGGAGGCAGTTAGTGTGTTGGCCAGGCTTAGTCAAAGATCTCTAAGCTCTAATATGTAAGCATGCAGTCTGTCAAACGAAGGCTGCAAAAGCACTTTTACAGAGTTGGAAGTGGCCAACAAAACCTTTCCAAACATTAGAATTGAAATCACTAAATTGCTGCAGGAAGAGTGTGAGAGAATATCAGAGAGTTACAGGATTACGTGAATAACAGAAGTTGTTCCAGTGGAAAATGTGAGAGAAACAACACAAGCTTCTGCTAAGTCCAATCAAGATTCAATGCCTTCTTCAAGGAAGGGATGGATACAGCACTAACAATGTGTGCCTTTGAGAAAAATAAAAGGGATCAAAATGCCCACGAATAAGTTAAAACCATATGTAATGTGAATACTGTATATGAATTTTTCCAACAAAAGGAAAAGCAGTAAATTACATGTATACACCCAGTGGTCACTTTATTCTATACTGTATCGCCTGTGCATAATAAAGTGGCCGCTGAGTGCTGTAGTCCATCCAGTTCAAACTTTGTGTGTTCAGAGATGCTGTTCTGCACACCATTGTTGTAGTATGTGGTTGTTTGAGTTACTGTCTCCTTCCTGTCAGCTTGAACTAGTCTGGCCATTCACCTCTCACCTCTCTCATTATCAAGGCATGCCTCTATGCTTTGAGATGCTGCCACGTGATTGGCTGATTAGATATTTACATTAATGATACCTATTAAAGTGGCCATCGAATGCATAACAGCATGCAGACATGGTCAAGGGGCTGAGCTGTTGTTCAGATCAAACATCAGAATGGGAAAGAAATATGATCTAAGTGACTTTGACCAGGGAGTAATTGTTGGTGACAGATCGGGTGGTTTGACTATCTCAGGAACTGCAGATTCCCTGGGATTTTCATGCAATGTCAGTCTCTAGAGTTTATAGAGAATAGTGTGAAAAACAAAATAAAAGAAATCCAGTAAGTGGCAGCTCTGTGGACGGAAATGCCTTGTTAATGAGAGAGGTTAAAGGAGGTTGGCCAGACTGGTCCAAGCAGACAGGAAGGTGGCAGTAACTCAAATAACCACACATTGCAACAGTGGTGTGCAGAAGGGCGTCTTTGAAAGCACAACACATCAGACCTTGAAGTGGATCAGTTACAGCAGCAACAGACCACGAACATACAAAAATACACTCAATGGACATTTTGTTAGCCACTGACTGTTTATCTGACATGGACGTATGCATGGTATCAGACATGTGTTCGGCATGTACGTATGTATGTGCAAATAGACCTTGCTGGTTGAATGAATCAGTCACACGTTTCTAATAACTCTCATGTTTCTTTGCTTTGCTCTTCTTGTCTGCATTGTCTGGGTTGAAAGTATTCAGCAGCCACATATGTACATACATTGCATTCTTCCTCTTGTGGCACAGTGTGGCGCAGTCTTGCCTGGGAGTCAGATGTTTCAGAGACTGAGCACAGAAGCCCTGGCTGGATCTTCTGTGCATACTGATGGAGTGGTATGCTGTCTTTTGGATGAGGAGTGAAACCAAAGCCCCATCTGCTCTCTTCAAAGTGTATGAAGGATCCTAGAGCACTATTTAAAAATAGTTGGGAACTGTTATCATGTACAGGCCAATATTTATCCTTGTCAACATCATCACAAAATTATCTATTCATTATTGCATTCCCACTTTGCGATACTGACTCTACTTAAAAGGTAATCCACTGGCTGTAAATTACTTTTGGATATTTTGAAGAGGATGTGGAAAGAGCTTAAATGGACACTTCCTCTTTTATCTCTTTCTAAATCATTCTTGTCATTATTCTTTACATTTATTTGGATGTTAACTGACAGCGTTAATTTAAGGAATATATTTTTTTCCTTTTTACTATCTGTTCTAACTGTCACACCTCCACCTTTTCTACTACTGTAAACTAATTGGATAGCCTCATTTTCCCAGTTCTGATAAAACTTAAAACAGTAACTGTTTCCTTTTTTACAAGTTCTGGCAGACCTGTAGACTGTTTCCAGCACTTCATTTTTAATTCATTTAAGTGCTCTGTTGATTAAATGTACAGACAGTTTCCACCGGCTTCCTCTTAGGCTGACCCTGATGATAACTTTCTCCCATATCATTTCTGTTGGTTCCGAGGTGGCTGAGTCCAATATGAGACCTTCAGACCTGGTGGAGCATCTAGATAAGGAATGCGGATGAATAATTAGGAAGAAGGTGCAATCATTTTGCTGTCTTTCACCAGGCATTCATGTGGTCCTGATGAAGGAACTTGAGGTCCACAGTCCCAACCCAAATGTTTCTTCTCTACTAAAGGTCATGGGCCAGGGATTTTCAAGAGTTGGCAGGGATGTTATACTTTTGAAGTAGACTTTGAGAACATCCTTGAATCATTCCTCTGTTTTCCTGAAAATCTCTAGCTATAGTGTAGGTTGGAGCTGAATATGTGTTGACTGAGTGCATTTAGTCTTTCCTTGCTGAGGATGCTGACCTGGTTCATGTATCCTTTGTGGATCTGGGAGATCTTGCAGAGACAGCGTTCTCTCCATTATCTCCAGTGCCTGCTGCATGCAGATAACTCATGCCTCACGATTGTTGTATGAAGTTCAAAGTAAATGTCTAAAGAGCAATGTCATGATAGTCATGGGGGATTTCAATATGCAGCGAAAATCAGATTGGTGCTGGATCTGGGGGTGGTGGGGGCAGGAGGGGAATTTGTAGTATACCTACAAGCTGGCTTTTGAGAGCACCTTGTGTTTGAGCCCACTAAGGGATCAGCTGTTCTAGATTGAGTATTATGCAATGAACTAGAATTGATTAGAGAGCTGAAGGGGGAAATTATCATAATATGATAGAATTCAACCTGCAATTTGAGAAGATGAAGCTAAAGTCAGATGTATTAGGATTACAGAGGAGTAAAGGGAATTAGTATGAAGAGCAGAAGCATGAGATAGGGTCTGGCCAAAACTGATTGGAAGGGAACACTAGCAGGGTTGACAGCAGAACAGCAATGGCTGGAATTTCTGGAAGCAATTCAGAAGGCACAGGATAGATACATCCCAAAGAAAAAGAAGTATTCTAAAGGTAGGATGATGTAATTGTACTGACAGAAAATTCAAAGCCAACATAAAAGCCAAAGGCGGGGGGGCATATAATAGGTTAAAAATTAGCGGGAACTTAGAGAATTGGGAAGGTTTTAAAAACCAACAGAAGACAATTAAAGAAGTCATTAAGAAGGAAAAGATGGAATATGAAAGTAAACTAGCCAATAATATTAAAGAGAACAAAAAGTTTCTTCAAATACATAAAGTGTAAAAGAGAGGTGAGAGTAGATATTTCACCACTGGAAAATTATGCTGGAGAGGTAGTAATGAGGAACAAGGAAATGGCAGACGAACTGATTAAGTATTTTACATCAATCTTCACTGTGAAAGACACTAGCGATAAGCAGGCAGTTTGACAGTGGTGAGGAGCAAAAGTGGGCGAAGTTGCCTATAAACTAGGGAGAAGGTGCTTGGGAAACTGAAAGGTCTGAAGGTAGATAAGTCACCTGGTCCAGATGGTGTACACGCCATTTTTCTGAAAGAGGAGTTTAAAGAGATTGTGGAGGCATTAGTAATGATCTTCCAAGAAGCAGTAGGTTCTGACATGATTCCAGAGGACTGCAAAATTGCAAGTGTCACTCCATTCTTCAAGAAGTGATACAAGCAGAAGAAAATAAATTATAGGCTAGATGTTCTGACTTCAGTGGTTGGGAAGATGTTGGAGTTGATTGTTAAAGATATAGTTGCAGAGTACTTGAAGGCACATGACTAAATAGGCCATTGTCAGCACAGTTTCCTCAAGGGAAAATCTTGCCTGACAAATCAGTTGGAATTCTTTGAAGAAATAACAAGCAGGATAGACAAAGGAGATTCAATGGATGTTTTGTATCTGGATTTTCAGAACACCTTTGACAAGGTGCCGTATGTGAGGCTTCTAAACAAGTTAAGAACCCCGTAGTATTATAGGAAAGGTACTAGCATGGATAGGGCATTGGCTGATTGGCAAGAGGAGCAATAACAGGAATTTATTCTGGTTGGTTGCCCGTGACTAGTGGTGTTCCATGGGTCTGTGTTGTGACCAATTCTTTTTACGATATATGTCCAGTGATTTGTATGAAGGAATTTGTGAATTTGTGGCCAAGTATGTGCACCACACAAAGATGGAGGCTTAGGCAATGTTGAGGAAGCAAACAGTCTACAGAAGGACTTAGACAGATTAGAAGATTTGGCAAAGGAGTGGCAGATGGAATTCATTGTTGGGAAGTGTTTAGTCATGCACTTTGGTAGAAGAAATAAAACTATTTCCATGAACCAAATGGCCTAATTCTGCTCCTATAGCTTATGGTCTTAAATTTATTATCAAAGTATACTGAGATTCATTTTCTTGTGGGCATTTTCAGTAAATACAAAGAAACACAACAGAATCAATGAAAAACTGCACACCAAGATGGACAAACAGCCAATGGGCAAGGAGGACAGAGGTCTCTGCTGCCTGGTAGACTGTGAGCTTTGTACTGAGTGTAAGATATTCAAATACTTTTCTTCAAATGAAAGAAGAATCTGTTGGCGCACCAATGAATGTCATCTTTGTCCACCCACAATATTATGTCCACACCCACAAGGTGACATCTGTGCCTTTATATGTTTAATCATGGACCTTCTTTGTTGGATTGATGGAGCTTTGCAATGTGGGCAGATTGTTTAAAGTCTTTTGCTTTGCAGATGTTAAATGAAGATCCTATTCTTCAGTGAATAAATGGTGATAACTCAGAGCTTAGTCTCCAACTATGCGCTGCTGCAAGTATCACCTTTCTACTATTGCTCGATGACTGGGGCTGGGCTGGCTTTGAACCTGCTGTGGGGGCAACATTGATTGTACAGTTTCCCCACTGATCTCCCTCCTGGCACTTATCCTTACAAGCAGAGCAAGTGCTACATCTGTCCCTACACCGCCTTCCTCGCTACCATTCAGGGCCCCAAACGGTCCTTCCAGGTGAGGCGACACTTCACCTGTGAGTCTGTTGGGGTCATCTACTGCATCCGGCACTCCTGGTGTGGCCTCCCGTATATCGGTGAGACTCGACACAGATTGGGAGACCACTTCACCAGGCAGCTATGCTCTGTCCTCCAGAAAAAGCAGGATCTCCCAGTGGCCACCAATTTCAATTCCACTTCCCATTCCCATTCCGACATGTCAGTCCATGGCTTCCTCTACTGTTATGATGAGGCCACACTCAGGTTGGAGGAGCAACACCTTATATTCCATTTGGGTAGCCTCCGATTTGAAGGCATGAACATCAATTTCTCAAACTTCTGGTAATGTCCCTTCTCCTTCATCATTCCCTATTCCCATTTCCCCCTCTCCCCTTATCTTCTTAACTGCCCATCACCTCCTTCTGGTGCTCCTTCTCTCCCCCCCCCCCACCAACTTTCCTTTTTCCATGGCCTTTTGTCCTATCCTATCAGACTCCCCCTTCTCCAGTCCTGTATCTCTTTCACCAATCAAATTCCCAACTCTTTACTTCACCCATCTCCCTCCCCCATTCCCAGTTTCACCTAGTCATAGTCATAGTCATAGTCATATTTTATTGATCCCGGGGGAAATTGGTTTTCGTTATCACCTTGAGGTTCATCCTCCACTCCCCCAACTTTCTTACACTGACTCCTCATCTTTTTTTCTCCAGTCCTGCTGAAAGGTCTTGGCCCGAAACGTCGACTGTTTACTCTATTCCATAGATGCTGCCTGGTCTGCTGAGTTCCTCCAGCATTTTGTGTGTGTTGCTTGGATTTCCAGCATCTGCAGATTTTCCCTTGTTTAGAACCTACAATAATGTCATTTTGTTAGATGAGGAAACAAAGGCTTGGGGAGATATTAGACATATTTTAATTTATTGAAGTACAATCTGATACAATGTTCACAGCCCATACTCCCATTGATAGTTGCTTAATCCAAGATAAATTACAGCTGGGGACTCTTACAAGCTGGAAGGATCATAAATCATAAGTTTATAGGCATTATATCCAATTACTTTTTTAATATTTATTATTTTTTAGAGTGTAGGCACATCACACAGTATTGAAAATCATTAGAGGAGACCACGTTATCGTTCATTTTGCAAAGTTTCAAGTACTTGCATTGTAAGTATATTGAAACGGGTGACAAGTCACCATCTAACACATAAGAAATCACTGCAATTTTAGATAATGGGTAAACATTATCTGTTTTACTCAAATCTTCCAATTGGCAATGTTGTATAAATTATTCACATTAAAATGGTTGATTATCCACTGAATTCAATAGATCATTTTATATTCCGATGGCAACTGTATGCTCAGAAGGTAATTTTCTATTAGAGCTCCAGTGGTGTTCATGTTTGAAACTGTGAGGTTTCAGAACTGTTCTGACATCGGCTGTTTGGTGCAGGGTTGATGTGGTTAAGTTTGCGCTGATGTAGACCTGGAGTTTCCATCCTGGGGTGCACAGAACTATTAGTTAATGGTAAGGGTCCATGGCATAGAAGAGGTTGGGAACTCCTGATTTAGAGTGATTATTGCCAGTGTAAAGGATACCAAGGCAGCACATGCAGTGGGGAGGGAGGGTGGACTCCAAGGTTTGAGGCCCAGTCTGTTTCTACTGTCATACAAAGCTTCATCGAGAGCTGACTGGCCACCTGCCTGTCAGAAGCAGCTCACTGCCCATGGCATAACTGGACTGGGTGACCTGGAGGTCAGCATACTGCCCGTCAGGCTCATGACAAAATGAAGTGCTTGCTACTGTTTCAAGATTAGAAAGGGAAGGGCCTGGGATTATTTGTGCAGCCTAGAAATCCACCCTCTGCCCCTCAATTATCCCAAAGGGAAGTGTTCCTGTGATTAGATAGGATACTAACCAGTGGCTCAGCCAGTGAGTAGGAGGCAGAGTTTAACTTGGCTCATGGTTGATTGTTCAGCAAAGAAAATCAATTTACTCGGAAAACAGAAACGCAGAAACTCAAAGGTTCAACTGTCTATTTATTATCAAAGTCTGTATCCATATACAATTCTGAGATTTGTCTTCTCCAGATAGCCACGAAACAAAGAAAGAACATGAAAGTAATTTTAGAGAGAAACATCAAACCCATTCCCCTCACACACACACAAATAACAGCATCCTGATCATCAAACCCCAAACCCCCTCCCCTTGCACAAAATGGGACCAAGAACATCGACCCCCATATCCCCCACCCCCACACGAAATGCAACAAGAACATCAACCCTGAAATACCCCCCACTGCACAAAAAAACTAACAGAATTCAACAAAAACATCAACCCCCAAACCCCCTGCCCCCGTACAAAAAAACGGGAACATTGACCCGCCCTCATATCTCCCTCCCCCGCACAAAAGAATATTAACACCCCCCCCCAACTAACTCCCTCTCCTCACACAACAAAATGGAAAAGGAATGGGCAAAAAAACACAGAATATAAAAACCGTAAATCTGAAAAAAGTCTACAGTCCATAAACGCAATAATCCCGCAGGACTAGGGTAACATCCTCCACCATTGAAAGAGAGGGATACCACATGAGGCAGAGAGGTCACAGTGAGTCACACAGTGATAGGCCGCCCACAGATTCCTTTTGTGGCAGCAATCAAAATACGGGCAGTCGGTGTTGAATTCTCCCTTGCCTTCCTCATTCGTCTTGATGTCTCAATTCTCCTCAACGCCTTAATTGACGATTAATGGATGCTTTAAATGGTGAAATAAAGACAAACATCAGCTCACACCTGTCTCAAAATCTCTCCGCCTCAAGGCCATCTGAGCACGTGCTTGCTTCCCTGAATCTTCTCGGAGACAGCAAAGCGCTAGATCGCTCAGTTGCTTCCCAAACTGTAAATCGCAGGCTCTAGCAGTCCCAGAAACACATTTAAGGTGAAAAACAGATCTAAAAGAAGTAAAACAGACATTTTTGTGGGCTATCCAGAAGATGTCAAAATTACAATCCCACGTTAAAGCCATACACTCTGTGATGTGGGCTGCTTCAATCATTTTTCAACCTGTCTGTGACTGCAAACTTCTGAAGACTCTGAGGCCTCAGTTGTTAACACTGCATGAAGGAGAATAGGTTTAAGAGGTCAGATCACATGTATGAAGCCATGTTGTTAGCTGCCTCTCTCCAGCAGCATTTGTGCCACCACTTGGATCACTTTGCACCACAGTGGACTTCCTTGTTCAAATTGTGCTCTTTTTTAAAGGTTGTGTTTAATTTGTGTTCCTTGTGAATGCTGTTTTTCTGATGTTATGTGCAAGTAAGTTTGTCATTCCACCTAAGCATGCATGTGCTTGTGCATATGACAGTAAACTCAGCATTAACTTTGATGCTCAGATGAGGTGCTTGGGAACACTGGGAAGAGGACTGGCAGCTGGAGGCCCGATTAAGCCTGCCACGTGGGCAGAGTTTTGGCCAATGGATGACAGAGCTGTGTGGGGAGTCCCTACTCTTGCGAGAGCAGAGAGCAGGGTTGTGGTTTCAGTGATCGTGGTAACAGGATTTGAGTAAGTTCAAAGTTGAGTTTTTGCCATATGCACAAGTACGTGTGTGCACAGGTGCAATGAGAAACTTAATGGCAGCAGCATCACAGGAGCGTAACATCAGATAAGCAGTATTCACAAGGAACGGAAAAACTAAGTATAAATATACACAATTTTTCTCTTTCTTTCTTTTCAAATGTTTTTATTATTATTATTATCCAAAATTAACACGAGTACATCGAAGCAGGCAACACTTACAATGTCTCAAGAAAAAAAAAACATTGTTTTAAAGATTGAAAAAATTTTGGTGACAAAATGAAAGAGAAAAAAACCCCTACTAAGCAAGGAAAAGTGAGGGAAAAAAACCCCCATTAGGTGTCCAACCCCGGAGCCATGCGTCATACAAAAAGCTTCTAAAGATAAACACAAACCGCCAGCAAGAAAAAAATACCAAAAATTTACAATTAGATCATGGAGGAAATCTATCAATTAACTCAAATGATAGTAACGAGCAAATGAACCCCATCTTTTCTCAAAATCAAACATAGGTTCAAAAGTTCAACTTCTAATTTTCTCCAAACTAAGACATAGCATCACTTGAGAGAACCATTGTGACAAAGTGGGAGCCGATGTATCCTTCCACTTCAACAAAATGGCCCTCCTAGCTATCAATGTAACAAATGCAATAACATGTTGGTCAGACAAAGAGATACTGCGGGTATTTTGAGGAATTATTCCAAAAAGCACAGTTAATTTCTTAGGTTGTAAATTAATTTTAAGTGTTTTAGAAATTGTAGAAAAAACTGACTTCCAGAACTGTTCCAGTATAGAACAGGACCAAAACATGTGTGTCGGTGTAGCTGTTTCAGTTTTACATCTATCACAATAACTATCAACATTAGGGAATATTTTAGACAATCTCTCCTTCATCAAACACAATTTTTATAGAAATCACCAACTCACTCGAACAAAAAAAGTCAATTTTTGTGCAAACTGATCAAAATGGTCTTAGCCTTGCTAAATTGTAGTGATTAAAGTTTTCCAGTTCAAGAACCAAATGGTTGAAGGGAAGTATGTATTCTTGAACCTGGTAGTGTTGGACTTCATGCTTCTGTACCTCCTGCCTGATGGTAGCTGCAAGAAGATGACATAGTCTGTATGATGAGGTCTTTGATAATTGAGACAGTACCCCCTTAAATACTTACAGTGTTCAGGGAGGATGTGCCCGTAGTATACTGGGCTGAATCCACTACTCTCTGCAGCTTCCCAAGTTCTCGTACATTTGAACTGCCACAGCAGACCAAATTGCAACCAGTCAGGTACTTTCAACAGTACATCTGCAGAGGTTTGTAAGAGTGTCTGCTTCAGTGGGGATGTGGAGACCATGATCTATATGAAGGGTTTATTGTGTGCATGGAATTGAAAAGTCAAGAACAAGGGTGATCTGATGGTTAGGTCCAGAGGCCATCATTAATATGTTTGAATCCAGCGGAATCCATTTAAAATTGGAAAGAGAAATTATGACAGAAGATACAGCAATGAAAGCACTTTCTCTGGAAAATGTAGTGGATAGTTACATATGAACTATGTGTGTAAAATTATTCTCAGCCAGTTATGGTAGTGGAATTACTAAACTGGCTGAACAGGAGAAGTTCACAATTATTCCTTTCTAATAGAGAGTTGCATTTTCACTACGTACAGTTAAATGGAGAGAAAATACAAAAACCTGAAGTGCAAAGGGCCTTGGGAGTCCTTGTGCAGGATTCCCTAAAGGTTAATTTGCAGGCTGAGTCTCTGTTGAGGAAGACAAATGCAATGTTAGCATTAATTTCAAGAGGATCGAAATATAAAAGCAAGGATGTAATGTCACTTTGTAAAGCACTGGTGAGGCCTCACTTGGAGTATTGTGAGCAGTTTTGAGCCTCTTATCTCAGAGAGGATGTGCTGAAACTAGAGAGGATTCAAAGGAGGTTCACAGGAAATATCTGCTTGCAATATTGTTGGATCTTAGGGTTCTTCTTTTACTTCTAGAAGTGAAAAAACATATGCGTGCAAAGGTGATTACTTGCATTATAGACTTCACCAGGAGGGCTTATGAACTTTATTGTTGTTTGCCTCCCATAATGGATCAGTTGAACTTATTATTAAGTAGAGTATATTTCACTGATGAAGTCTTTGCTGCTTCTCTGGAGTTCATTACAACTTCCCTGAATGGAATATTTGTGCCCCAAATGAGTTATTACAGCTGCCAATTAGCATCAGGTAACAAACAAGAATAAAATAAGAAAGTACTAGAAAACAAACCAAAACTGCTGAGGGACTAAGCCAGGGTCATCGACTCTGTGTGACGCTTTTCCAAATAACAATTTCCCAATTGAGGGAAGTACATTCCATCCCCTTAATATGAAACCAGCAAAGATGAATGATTTTGTAGCAATAAAAAAACTAACAAAACAAAATTAATGACAGAACAGAATTAACATAATAATGAAATAAGCATTCCAATTGGCGTAACTAAGTGAAGTTTAGCAGTCAACAAAAAAAAATCTCAATTTCTCAACCTCATTCAACTAGACTAAAATGACCTGGCTTAGACAAAGTGAGAATACTTATTTGCTTCTACCACGACCCAACCCACATGACAAGTTACCATAATAAACATACCATAACATACAATACAGACTGAAAATAGATACATGTTTCCTACATCACTAGAAATCCTCAGTGGTCTCTCTTTCATAGGAAGATAAATAGAACTGAAGTTTCTGTCTGATGACCTTTTATGAGGATTGGAAAAAGTTGGAGATTAAAAAAAATATGGTTTACGATGCAAAGGAAGGAAAGGTTTGTGATAGGGTCGAAGGCAGGAGAGATTAAAGGATTAAAAGGAGTTTGGTGCAGTGTGGTGACAGAAAAATAAATTGCAGTGTACAACAAGACAAGTGAAGGACCTTAGGATCAGACCAAAGGATGTGTAAACTAGATTAGATTAGATTATGAGGACACGTAGTCCTCTTTTATTGTCATTTAGTAATGCATGCATTAAGAAATGATACAATGTTCCTGCAGCGTGGTATCACAGAAACACAAGATAGACCAACACTGAAAACTGACAAAAACCACATAATTATAACGTATAGTTACAACAGTGCAAGCAATACCGTAACTTGATGAAGAACAGGCCACGGGTACGGTAAAAAAAGTTCAAAGTCTCTCGAAAGTCCCACCATCTCTCACAGACGGGAGAAGGAAGAAAACTCTCCCCGCCATGAGCTTCCAGTGCCGCAAACTTGCCGATGCAGCATCCTGGAAGCACCTGACCACAGTCCGACTCTGAGTCGTCCGAAAACTTCGAGCCTCCGACACCGAACACCGAGCACCATCTCTGCCGAGCACTTCGACTCCAGCCCCGGCCGCCAGCAACAGGCAAAGCCGAGGATTTGGGACCTTCCCTCTGGAGATTCTCGATCGCACAGTAGCAGCGGCAGCGAACCGGGCATTTCAGAAGTTTCTCCAGGTGTTCCTCTGTGCTTCTCATGTCTGTCTCCATCAAATCAGAATTGTGCACAGCCCCTATTTAATAAATACGATATCATTTCACTGGAGAGGCCACGCGCACTGAGGTTGATGAGCAGAGGTGATGTTGAAAATTGCAAAAGGGAAATAGTGTATCAAAAGGGAAACACTGTAAATCTACAGTTAAAAAGCAGAAGATGAAAGAAGTACAAACACCTCAGCAGGAGTTATTGAACTCAGTGTTAAGTGTCCATAAAATGATCAGTGGCTTTAAGGAACTGTTACCTAAAATGTAGTCACTAGAGAGGGGGAACATTTAATCGGTACATTGGTTCATTGGTCTCAAGTGAGCTCTTTCCTCTTAAGTTTTCAGGATAACACTGAGTAATTTGCTAAGTGCAATCAATTGCAAGGAGTAAAGAACTTGTTGGACTATCCAAAAGCACAGTTGACACCTGTGGTGTTGACTAAGACTGGTGTAGATGCTGGCAAGTGAAGAGTGTAGACGGTGTCAGTGGTGGAAGGGGTGAATTTTCTCTCTGGAATGCCATGTATTTCTTTTGGTTTGTTGAGAATTATGCAGCATGTAGCTGTGCACCTTTAGTTCAAAGGTAATATATCTGGTAGTGGTTGAATCAGAGTGAAATGCTACTGCAAGATCCTAAACAAGGGAAAATCTGGAGATGCTGCATTAACGAAGAATCGGAAACATATTTATAATCACTGATATTTATTGTTTTGAGGAAGCAGTCCAGTGCAAAGATTGAGAACTTTCTTTCAGCTCTCTGTTAATGCCTAAACTTACCAAAAATCTCTCCTGCTACCACTTGTCTACTCAAACTTTGATTGCCATCTTCCACTATGTATAACTGGTTCCATTATCACTGAGAAAATTACCTCTGTAGATTTTACGAATAAGATGGAACCATTGAATCCACTTTACTAATAATCTTGAATTTACCATCTAAAGTTTACAAAGTTTTAGTTCTGAACTTGCTGTGAGAACGTCATTGCTGATGTATTATGTTTTAGTGATATTGCATTTAATGCTCACATCTGTTGGTCTTGTTTGGTATATCATAATTCTTATTAATGTGTGGCAAAGTTAATTGTTTAGTTGAAGAATTGCTATTTAATGAACTGGCAAATCAGCACCAGTACACAGTCTCACTGCTGAGGCTTTATGAGGCACTGGTGAGGCCTCACTTGGAGTATTGTGAGCGGTTCTGGGCCCCTTATCTGAGAAAGGATGTGTTGACATTGGAGAAGGTTCAAAGGAGCTTCATGATTCCAGGATTGAAGGGTTTATCATATGTGAAGCATTAGATGGCTCTAGGCCTGTACATGCTGGAATTTAGAAGGATGAGGGAGAAACTCATTGAAACCTATTGAAGGTTGAAAGACCTAGATAGAGTGGATGTGCAGAGGGTGTTTCCTATGGTGGGGGAGTCTAGGATCAGAGGGCACAATGTCAGAATAGAGGGACGTCCATTTAGAGTGGAGATGAGGAGGAATTTATTTAGCCAGAGGGCAATGCATCTGTTGAATTTGTTGCCACAGTTGGCTGTGAAGGCCAGGTCATTGAGCATCTTTAAAGTGGAGGTTGGTCAATTCTTGATAAGTCAGGGCAGGAAAGGTTATGGGGTGGAGGCAGGAGAATAGGGCTGCGAGGGAAATGGATCAGGCATGATTAATGGCGGAGCAGACTCAATGGGCTGAATGGCCTAATTCTGCTCCTATGTCTTATGGTCTTATTACATTGAGATTGAGACAACAGTGGAAAAAACGGTCACTCTATAATCATTTTGGTCAGGAAGTAGTAAAAATAAAGCCTATCTTAAGGTTAAGGTTAAAACATCTTGTAACAAATAAAGACTGTGTTTGGGATTACAATCCTAAATCTAAAAGCAGAACATATATTCATTGAGCACCAGAGCAAGAAAAGACATATTGGGCTAAAGATACAAGAATGTGGCGAGGTTGATAGCTCAGGTGTGCAAGATGGACCTTGACTTCAAATAAGAAATATGTCGGTAGTTTGATTTTCAGCTGCTCCTGTGATCGATGAAACGGTAGTCCAATATTTTTTATTTGCTTTCAGATTTAAAATTTACTGTTGACAGTTCAATGTTTACTATTTATTCCACATATTTCTTACCCTCTGTTTGAAAATGTGTTTCCAAATGTCACACCTGAAAGGCCTGCCTTTCAAAGTCCAATATTCAAACCATGTCTTCGAGTCCTAAACTGATCCACCGCCACAGACTCCACTCCAACAGTCCTGTGAGATTTCTTTACACAGTTGTCGGAGCAGGTGAGAATAAGGTGTGTTTATTGATTGTGTTGATCCGACTTTCTCGCAGACCACCTTCAGAAAAGATTTGACGCCCGGTATAAAATTCAGGATCACCTATTTGGGGCTGTGAGTTTGGCACAGTGGTGCAGCCTTGAAGCCTACTGACGATGGTTTTATCCTGACCATAGGTGTGGGTTTTGCATAATTTCTTCTGGTTCACATGGGCTCCCCTAGGTGTTCTGTTTTCCTCCCACATCCTTAAGATGTGCTGGAGAGTAGGTTAACAGGCCCCTAGTCTAGCTAGTAGGTAGGAGAATTAGGGTGGAATTGATGGGCATGTGAGAGAAAATGTGGGAGAATGCAGCTGAGGGGATGCCTTGAGGGATGGCATAGACAAGATAAGCCAAATGGCCTCCTTATAGATTCAGTATATTTATGGTCTCATGGTAGGCCACTTAAACCAAGTTAGAGCTCAATCAATAATAACTGGCCCGTATGAAGAAAGAGAGAGTTTCTCAGATCATTATGTTGTGAGCCAGACCATTGACCATGTGATAGTTCTACGTTGAGATCCAAATCTTTTGTCGGGTCCGAGGCCCGCCTGTGTGTGTGGCTGGGGTTAGGGGTGGGAAAGGGGTTTGTTTTGCTGCCGTTACTTGCTAGTTGTACGTTGGCTGTGTGTTGTTCTGTTGAACATTGTGGGCAGGCTACATTTCAACTGGACTATGTGGTGAAACTTGGGGCAGCCCGCAGCACAGTCTCAGATTGTTTTGGTTGTTATCACAAAGGACACATTTCACTGTATGCTTCAATATACGTGTGGCTAACAGATCAATCTAAATGATATCCTTACCCACACACAACTAGGGGAAGGGATGGTTGTTAAGGTCCCTTGTCACCCTTGATAAGGTGCTGGTGAACTGCCTTTATGACCTGCTGTGGTCCATTGGTTGGAAATGTTTCTTCAAGACGTCAACAGTAGAATTCTGCATGTGATTTGTGGGCAATGTACCCCAAAGAGAGGAGAAAATAACGAAGATGAAATGATGACTGGGAATTAGTCTCTTAGAACATAGAGACGCCCGCTCCATAAGATGTTAAAAAAAAACTACTATTAAACAAAAGACTAATTTCTTCTGATTTCCAGCCTGTGAAATGCTATTTTGTGTCATGTTGGTGAGTCAGGGCATAGGGTGCGATCTTGCCTTGCCTCTGGCATATGATCAGTTCCCTGAGCTGCCATCAGATCCTCTGTGTGTAACTAAGTGACAAAGCGCTGGGTTTGCTGATGCCTCTGCAAGGCTGCAGGAATCTTACAGCCTCTCTCCCGAGTTCAAAAGTCAGGAAGTTACGTTGCAGCTTCATAACATTCTAAGTAGGCTGCATCTGGAGTATTGTATACAGTTCTGTTTGCCCCGTTATGGGAATGATGTCAAGGCTGAAGAGGTTTACCAGGATGCTGCCTGGATTAGAGGGTATGAGCTATAATGAGAGGCTGGGCAAACGTGGATTGTTTTGCCTGCAGCAGCAGAGGCTGAGGGGAAATCTGAATGAAATTTGTAAGATTATGAGAGGCATAGGGAAACAGACAAAGACAGTATATTTTTCTCAGCGTTGCAGTGCCTAAAACCAGAAGGCATGCACTTAAGGTGAGAGAGAGTAAGTTCAAAAGAGATGTGAGGAGCAAGTTTTATACAGAGAGTACAGAGGGTGCCGGGAACTGCTTGGGGAAATGGTGGAGGCAGGTGCATTAGGGACTTTTAAGAAACTATTAGATAGGCATGTGAATGTGAGGGAAGTGGACATTGTGTAGGCAGAAGGGATTAGTTTAGTTGGGCATTTGACAGCTAATTCAAGTTTTTCAGCACAACATTGTGGGCTAAAGGGCCTGTTTCTGCTCTGTACTGTTCTATGTTGTATGTGACCATGTGATGGTTTTACACTGAGATCCATATCTTTTCTCTCAATCAGCTTAGTTTATAACTCAGTCACCCAAGCTCGGAAGTGTTAAAATGACATGAAAGTGAGCAGACTTTCTTTCCAAGTGTGTGGTGGTTCTGCATCAAACTCAAGAACGATGCCAGTTGAACATTTGCCAGTGCTTGATGCAGTCCCATGTTGGCATGCATTATATGTTGTGCCCAAATTTCAAAGCGCACTAGAAGTCCTTTGATTGGATTCCTAATACTTAATCCATATTCGTACCACTATTCCATCCCATCGAAACCGGCATAGAGGGCTTGCTCATTCTGTGTCCCATATTGCCGCAATTACAATGACAATTTGTGACAATCCCAGATTCTTGACGTCAGTAATTTGCAATGCATTCCGTCCCCAGCTGGCAACCACGGAGCTGGGGGCAAAATGCTGAGAATATTTACATTTCACACTTGAGCACTAGTTCTGGAATGAAACAGGTTTCTCAGCCTTTCGACGTCTCTTTGAGGGATTTAGTTCTGTGATCCAGTGCACATTTACCCATACACCATCTGGAAGACCTACCACAAATAATTTAACTGCCATTCCTAAAGCTCATTGCAGGTCAATTACATTTTTTTTCTCCAACCTTTCCAAATGCCTTTCATATCTATTATAAGCTCTTCATAATTACAATCATGAACTTAATGTAATATTTTAAATTGATGCTTCTGTAATTGTGGATTGAGATTAGGATGACGAATTATTCACCTCGTCATATATCCCCTTAAGTAACAACTCATAGAGATTGAGAAACTGCACTCCTAAAGTCCTTCAAAATCTCAGCTCAAAGTTTGGAGTAAAGCTAAATGAGATTTTATCATGAATCCATATTTTGGACTATAGATAAGTAAGGCACTGATGCTGTTTTAAGACTATTATTAATATGCCTTCCACTTTTATTGGTTTCTCCATTTAACCTCAGCCTTTAGATTACTCACCTCAAAGAATCAATCAATTATACCATTTGGGAAAATTGGGTTGAGAATTGATCGACTGGCCGTCAACATTCCTCGTTGTTTTTCCGATTTCCCATTACATCCTGAAGGAATAAATGGAGAGAAGCTCCTACCATCCAGTGATGATGATAGAGGAGAAGTTAGTGGAACCTACTCTCTGCTTGGCCCCATCAATGACTTGACCTATCTTTAGTAGAGGATCAGGAGGAGCTGTGGAGAACACTAGCTTCGAGGCAATGTCATTCATTGCTCCATGAACACTGGAGTTTGGAGCTGGAGTAGATCACTCACACCCAAATTTCGGCAACGTACTACCTTCTGAGAGAAGAATCCTTCATACACTGGCATCTCCAATGCGGAGCAGACTCAATTGGCCAAATGGCCTAATTCTGGTTCTATGTCCAGTGGTTTTATGATCTTCACAACTAATTTACCAATCAGCAGGTCTTTGGGCTGTAGAAGGAAAATGGAACACTGGGGGCAATCCCAAGGATCACAGGAAAATGTGCAAACTCCCCACAGATGGCACTGGAAGTCAGGATTGGACCTGGGCCACTGGAGCTCTGAGGCAACAACTCTATATTAAGTGCACTGCTACATTACCCAAGCAGGCTTTGGATACCACTACGTTACCCAAGCAGGCTTTGGATGCCTTGTTTGAAGCTCCATTACGCTAAAGCTGGCTTGCAAGCATGGGCTCTCTACAAGCCAGTTTTTACAAAGATAGCAGGCAGAAGGTTCACAGCTTGTACTTAGTGTACTTCCAGCTCAGCGTATTAGAGGATTGGGGGCCACTTCGAATTTAATTTAGATTTTCAGATTGATAGATTCTACACAGGTTGGTGAACAAGATTAAACAACAAAGAAGAAATAAACGTGTCCTCAGTTTGGCGTACTGAGGTCAAGCAGGGATCTCTATTTGGACCTCTTTCTATAGCAACCATTTGGTTGAAGGTTCCAAATTTGGAGGTGATAGAAGCTAAGTGGGAATGTAAGTGATGGTAATATTGTATGAGGGTTCACAAGGAAATAGGACAAAATAGGTGAGGAGGTAATAATCTAATATATGTATAGAGTACAATACTGAAGGTAGAAAAGTTGACAATGCTGAAGGTTCTTTTTTACAAGTTGAGGAAATAGAAAATACTGATATTCAGAAGAACTGTTATCCTTGTACACAAGTCACTGAAAGCGAATGTGCAGATGTACCAGATAATTAGGAAGGAAATAACAAATTGGCTTTTATTGCAAGTACATTAGAGTTCAAAAGTGAAGCTGTCTTGCCACAATTGTTGATTCCTTTTGAGAGCAAACCTGCACAATTTTGGTTTCTTTGCCTAGGAACAACTTGTATTGGGTTTAGAAAGAAGTCAACAAAGATTCACCAGTCTGATTTCTGGGACGATGTACCTGACACATGAGAAGTGGTTTGAGTAGAATAGCTCTCACATAGACATTACATCCAAAAAAGGTAACATCATTTAAATGTACAAAATTCATAGAGGGTTCAATGGAGTGGTTGCAGGGAGAATGTTTTTACCCTGGCTAAGCAGTCTGTAATTGGGGGAATTGCTAGTTCAAAATAAGGGGTGGATTATTTAGGACTGAAAAAGCCTTCAGTGAAAGGATTCTAAAAGTTTGGAAAACTTTACTGTAGAAGACAGTGATTGCTCAGTCATTGATTACATTCATAGCTTGATTTTGACAGATCTGGATATGAAAGCAGTCTAATGAGATGGGGAAGGGGAATGTGTTGATGATAGCTGAGTGACTTTCTAGGACATTTTAGACGACATGAGCTGTCTCTAGAAGTACAACTAGACCAAATCCTAGGAGGATATTCATGAGTAGATGCTGTTCCAAGTTATTCACTGAATTTAGTTGACACGGCTACCATAGTGAAATTTGAACTCTAGATTGTTAGATTAGACTTCCAGATTATAGTGCATCTGCAGAAACTTTTGTGCTCTAGATTATGGTACTGTAGTTTACTCAATGTTCCACAACTATTCTCTAAAGATGAGGCAGAAAGGGCAAAACCATTAAACCCACTGATGGGTGAACTTGATTGCAGTGAGCGAGAAGCCTCATGATTTGCTGAAGATGTGTAATGAAGAGGAACTACTCCTCAGCTCCAACAGAGGAAGAAATAATGCTGGCATTGTCAGACACCAAAGTTTTCAGCACGCTTGGTGCTAAGAACAAGGACTGGATTATGAAGCTCGATGAGATTCCGTACTGTTGACAAGATCCTTAAACACCACTTGGATGTTGCAAGATCTGTTGTTTACATTTTGACCTTCAGAGATTCTTCAGCAGAAAGCAGGTGAGACTTGTGGAGGATGCAAGGTGACAGCTGGCATAGGAACTGACATTCAGATCTCCAGAGCAGATCATAAAGGCCACAGATGTCATCCCTATCAGTTGATAGAAAGAAGTGGAAATGTTCAAAGTTCCTTTATGATCAAAACATGTCTGCAGTATACAGGCCTGAATTTCATCTTCCCCACAGAAAGTCACGAAACAAAGAGCGGTGGAACCCATTCAAAGAAAAACAACAAACATCAAACCCCGTCCCTCCACGTGCAACAGTAACAAAAAAAAAAGATGGAAAACACAGAATATAAAACACAAGAGGCATATTTCAGTACAGTTCAAACTAAATTTAGGCTCAATCTAAATTTATTATTTATTTTAAAACATTCACATAATTTGTCTTCTTCTGTAAATTGGCTGTTTGACAGTTCTTTGTTTATATAAACACAAAATAATCTGCAGATGCTGGGGTCAATGCAACACTCACAACACGCTGGAGGAACTCAGCAGGTCGGGCAGCATTCGTGGAAAAGATCGGTCGACGTTTCGGGCCGGAACCCTTCGTCAGGACCCTTTGTTTATATACTTCCTTCTTCCTTTCCAGTCCCGATGAAGGGTCTTGGCTCATAACATTGATTGTTTACTTGTTTCCATAGATGCTGCCTGACCTGCTGAGTTCCTCCAGCATTTTGTGTGTGTTGCTTGGATTTCCAGCATCTGCAGATTTTGTTGTGTTTACTTAAATAGTTCTTCATAAATTCTATTGTATTTCTTTATTTTCCTGTAAATGCCTACAAGAAAATGAATCTCAAGGTAATGTATGGTGACATATATGTACTTTAAATATAAAACTACTTTGACTTTAACTTTGAAATACAGACAAATGCAGCATGAAGGAGAAAGAATGCCCAATCTTCAGAAGGGCATGCATAGCAGGCGAAGTTCACCTAACCCCAGTAAAGGTCGTATCTATTACTGAGATGATAGCAAAAGAAAGAACTGAAGACCTATGTTTGTACACGATTGCTTCTGTTTTTCATACATAAGCAAACTCTAGGGAACTAATGAAATGGTGACGCACATTGGAATAAGCTGGAAATACTGCTTTACAATAGGAAGCCCTCCATCATTTTACAGGTAGAAGCCTATTAAACACAGAGGAGCAGCCTTAGTAAAAGCTGCAAGCTGACAATGTTTTGTTTCTTAAGCACTCACACCAACAAAAAAAAAGGTGTGGCAACATAGCAGAGCTGTTAGTAGCCACAAATCCATTTCTGTAGAAGGTGATTTATAGAAAAAAGTGATCTAAGTATATGGCCTAGAGTACTGTGCAAAAGTCTTAGTCACAGATACAGTATATATAGCTAGGGTGCCTAAGACTTTTGCACAGTAATATAGTAATTTTATGTATTGCATTGTACTGCTGCCACAAAGAAAAACCATGATCTATGTGAGTGATGATAAACCTGATTTTAATGTGGGTCTCTGTTGTGGACTGAGAATGAGAAGGGGGCAGGGAGAGGAGAATCATGACTGGGGAAAGGGGAAGGGAGAGGGTTTGGACTGTGAAGCACCAAAGAGACATCCTGTATTGACCAATAAGCCAATTGTTTGGAATCAGGTGACCTTGCTCGGTGTCTCAGGCCACCGCCCCCCCCCCCCGGCCCTGGCACTCCTTCTCTGCCACCTGTCCCACACCTCTCCCGCAGCACTCCACCCTCGCCATTCCCAACAGACTTTGCTCCTGCTGGATTTACAAACGCACTCTTCACTCCACGTTGACAAATACAGTGCTGTGCAAAAGTCTGACCACCCCAGCTATATACAGTATATATATATATATGTCTAAGAATTTTGCACAGTACTGTACATTGGGAGCTGGGTTACAAAAATGGTAACTTATAGTTGTGGGCGACTCTCCGAAGATCCCATTCATCAGGATGAAAGTCTTGAGAACCCTACCCATTTTACACCAGTAGCTTGAATTCTGCTTACAACTCAAAGGATTACTGAGAAATGGTTATGTGACATTGGAACCCAAATCACCTCTAGGCAATTTACTGAGTTCATGGAATAATATGAATTCACCACTGAATCCCTACGCTACCTATGAGGGCATGACTTTATATATAGCCTTCTCCAAACAGTTACAAATGCTACCAAATACAGCGAATAATGGAAGGCCCAAATCTGGCAAGATATGAAACTAGCAGCGACATAATTGAATGAAGAAAAATACAAAACAGCATTGTGGTGGGAAATAAATATATTGGGCGGTACAGTGGCATAGTGGTTAGCACAACGCTTTGCAGTACCAGTGATCCAGGTTCAATTCCTGCTGCTGTCTGGTTTCGTCTCACAGTCCAAAGACATACCGGTTGGTAGGTTAATTGGGGGATTAATCTACCAATCAGGATTAAAATTGAGGGAACCGCTTGGTGGGGCGGCTCAAAGGGCTGGAAGGGCCTATTCCGTACTGTATCTCAATTTTTAAAAATCCTTCACAAGACCAAGAAATAATGGTTGGTACATGAGCACGAAGAAGCCAATAATGTCACACAGTTATATAAGACTGAAACAGGCTTTTCAGCCTGACTGGTCCACGCCTAGCAAGGCAACTCATCCAAGCTAGTCCCATTTGCCCATAATGTTCTAAGCCTTCCCAATCCATGTATCTGTCCACCTGTCTTTTAAAAGCTGTTATTCTATCACTTCTGCCAGCCACTCACTCCACATATTTGCTATCTTCTGTGTAAACAAAAATTTCTTCTCAAGTTTCGAGTAAATCTTTCTCTCACCTTAAGCCTATGCCCTCTAGTTCTTGATTCTCCAATCCTGGGAAAAAAGATCAAGGGCATTCACCCTGTCTATATCCCTCATGATTTTATTCACTTCTGTAAGATGACCTCTCAGTTTCCCATGCTCTGTGGAATAAATTTCAGCCTGACATTATTTATTCTTTCTTTCTTATTGTGCATTTAGAGCAGTGGAGATCTAGGTAGGATAGTGGAATCGTGCAGGATGTGGGAAGGCAGAGAGAGTCATCCAGTGTCCCTGATGACTATACCTGCAACAAGTGCGTCCAGCTGCAGCTTCCAACAGACCAGCAGATGGATGAACTCCGGGTCATTCTGGAGGCTGAGGGGTTGATCGGCAGGACATGCAGGGAGGTAGTTGCACCTGATCCAGGACACAGGTAACTATCTGGGTGATCGTCAGGTGGGGGAACGGGGAAAAGCAACTAGTACAGAGTACCTCTTTAGCCATTGCCTTCAACACCAGGTATACTGTTTTGGAAACTAGTGGGGGACGTGACCTAGCAGAGGAAAGACACAGCGGTCCGGTCCCTGGCACTGAATCAGACTCTGTAGCTTAGAAGGAAAGTGGGGAGGGGGGGAGAAAAGAGGCGAGCTGTAGTTATAGGGGATTCATTGTTTAGTGAAAGAGAAAGGAGGTTCTGTGGATGAGAATGAGATTCAAGGATGGTACGTTCCATCCTTGGGTACCAGGATCTGGGGCATTTCGGTCCACAGCATTCTTAAGTGGGAGGGTGAGCAGCCAGAGATCGTGGTCCATATCGGTACTGATGACATGGGTAGGAAGGGTGACAAAGTCCTGCAAAGTGAGTTAGGTTCTAAGTTAAAGGACAGGACCTCCAGCTTGTGATCTCAGGCTACTCATGATAAGTGCTAGTGAGACCAGAAATTGGAAGGTACAGTTTAACACATAGCTAAGGAGATGGTGTAGGAGGGAGAGCTTCAGATTTTTTGATCATTGGCCACTCTTCCAGGGAAGGCAGGACCAGTACAGGGTGGGTGGTTTGCACCTTAAATGGAGAGACAGACTGGAGAGCTCACTGTGAGGCTTTATGGGTGGAACTGAGGAATAAGAAAGGTATGACCACATTGATGGGATTATATTATAGACCATGCAACAGTCCATGGGATTTAGAGGAACAAATATGTAGAGAGATCGCAGACTATTGCAAGAAACCCAAGATTGTGATAGACTGGGACTGCCGTACTGTAAACGGGCTGGATGGGAAAGAGTTTGTCAGATGTGTTCAGGAGATGTCCTGAATCAGTACATAGAAGTCCCAAATGGAGAGAATGCAATACTAGATTTTGTATTAGGGAAAGAGACAGGTCTGGTTATATAAGTAGAGTGGATCTGGTTAATTGGGCCTACTGTTAACTTGGGCTGTTGTGTCTGTGCAGCTACATATCAACTAAATAAAGGCACGCCTGGGGAGGTGACTTTAACTGGTATATTCACATTGCAGAGAGAAAGAGATGCACATGCGTAGACAACAGATCAATGCACATGTGTCGCTATCAGTCAGTAATCAGTACTAAAGGAAGTCATTGTGCTAAAGAAATCGATCCATACTTTACACTTCCGCTCCCTTTAGATTAACAAAACATAAAACTGTATACAGTATGTAACAAAATATTACATTTCCCTTTAACAACCTATATTCAAATAAACATGCTTTCACAATAACAGTCCATAACTAACTTCACTATACTAAAGATTCAGTCTTTTGGGTGCTGCTCTATTTCTTTCAGGATAAAACCTTTGGACCTGTGGAGTGGCATCTGGTTGGGCAGGTGTGGTGTCAAAGACAACTTTCTCTGTTGTAGGTGTCACATTGCTGTTAGTGACATGATCATTACTGAGAGGTAACTCCAGTAGCTGTAATGAGTCCAGCTTAATGGTAACCAGTCAATTCAGGTGTATTCTTCAGTTGAACATCCAGTATCTGGTTCACATGACGTCCCCGTGTCTGATCGCCAACATCCACTGCGTAGATCAGTGGTCCAGTTCTTGTAGCTGTCCTACTGGGTGTCCACTTGTCTTCTCGGTAATCACACGCTAGGACTTCCTGTCCAATCTTGAAGCATCTCGCTGATTCACTTGGCAACTGGCTGAATTGTTTATTCTGTACTTCCCTCCATAGATCTGGTTTCAGGAGGTCTATGCGAGATCTCAGATTCCTGCTCATGAACAGCATTGGAGGTGTTTGATTTGTTGTCGCATGAACAGAGGTCTGATACACTAAAAGGAAGTTGTCCATTTTGTGCTATAGAGATATGCCCTCTTTGTCCATTGCTTTAGTGGACTTCCTGAAGGTTTGGACAAAACTTTCAGCTACCCATTCGTTGCTGGGTGGTGAGGAGCTGGCTTGAAATGTCTGATGCCGTTTTTCTTCATCAATAGTCTAAACTCTTCTGACGTGTATTGTGGTCTGCTGTCATTCAATTTGTTTTGATAAGCCATTTCTGGTGAAGGTAATTCTCAGAGCAGAAGCTGTCTTTTCAGATGCGGTTCGCTTCAGTGGTATGACCCCAGGCCACTTTGAATGAGCATCCACAGCAATCCACAGCAATCAGAAACATGAATAGCCCAGCAAAGTCAATACGTACTCTTTGCCTTGGTGAAGACAGCCACTCCCACAGGTGTGACAGTGCCTGTGGGGGTGCGTTTTGAACTTTGTGGCATCCTAAACAGTTCTTGGTCAAGCCTCCAATCTGTTTATCTATTCCCAGCCACCACATGTAGCTCCTGGCAAGACTCTCCACCCTAACTGTACCCACGTGTCCTTCATGCAGATTCTCTAACACTCTGGTGTGCAGTTTAGAGGGCGCCACAACGTGAGATCCACACATCAGTGTTCTTTGGCATACTGACAGTTGGTCTCGTCTCGCTGAGAACTCTGGAAACATAGGGTTACCATGAGCTGGCCATGGTGATGTCATAGACTTTTGACATTGTCGCGTCATTCCTTGTTTTTCTTTGTATTTCAGAATTTGTTACTAGCAAATGGTCCACCAATGCTGTGTGGAACACTTCTGCTGGGTCACAGTATGAGGACTTTTCTTCTTCAATTGCTGATAGCGGAAAATGTGACAAGCCGTCAGCTTTGCTGTGTTGTTTGGTACCCTTGAACTCTATGTCATAAGAGTGGGCTCCTAGAAAAAGTGCCCAACATTGCAACCAGGTAGCAGACTTCACAGGGATTCCCTTCCCTTGAAAATGTACACAAGGGGCTGGTGATCTGTCATTTGTGTAAACGTTTGTCCGTAGAGGTAGTGGTGGAACTTCTTTATTCCCCATAGTAAACTGAGGGCCACTCGGTCAATCTCTGAATAGTTGTACTCTGCACTCATCAGTGACTTGAAGCAAAGACATTCAGATCCATCTTTCATAATGTGTGACAAAACAGCTCCAATGCCATAAGGGGAATCATCGCACACCAGTCTGATGGGCAGGGTGAGTCATAATAGATGAGTAGTTCATTTGATACTATCAGTCCTTGTTTCCTCGAATGCTCTTTTACATCTTTCTAACTATTCCCACTTTGCTCCTGTTTGTAACAGTGCATTCAATGGATGCAGTGCTGTAGCAATGTTTGAGAGAAACTGGTGGTAGTAGTTTACAAGGCTCACGTATGACCTGAGTTGTGACTGATTTTCTGGTTTGGGTGCCTGTAGCACTGCTTCAATCTTCTCTTGTGTCTTATGTAAGCCACGCTTGTCAATGACATGTCTACAATATGAGATTTCATTCTTGAAAATCTCAGTTCTCTCTCTTTGTGCTCAGGCCATGCTCACTCAGCCTAGTAAGCAGTTTACCAAGGAAATGGAGATGCTCTTCATCACTTCTTTGCCCGTCACGATGATGTCATCAAGATAATATTGTATTCCTGGGATACCTTGGAGCACTTGATTCATTACTTTTTCACCAAATTGCTGGAGCTGATGTGACGCCAAAGACAAGATGGTTATACTGGAACAGTCCCTTGTGAGTGTTGATTTTGAGGAACTTCCTGCTTGACTCCTCGATCTCCATTTGCAGTTAGGCTTGTGACAAGTCAATCTTTGAAATCCTCTCCCCGTCTGCCAAAGATGCAAAGATGTCTTCTGTTTGTGACAGGGGATACTGTGCAGGGTTGATGCTCATTTTGGAGTGCCCACATATGTGAAGAGCTCTGACCTTCCCTTTTCTGATCACTGGGACAATGGGCGTGGCCCAATCGCTCCACACAAGCTTAGTGAGAATTCCAGATACCTCCAAGCTCTAAAGTTCAGCATCCACCTTAGAACATAGTGCATAAGGCACTGACATGCTTCATGGATCTTGGTGTTGTTGCTTCATCCAGTTCAATTTTGAGTTTACCAATACCCTTCTTAAACACCTTCTCAGCAGGATTAAGCAGCTGTGATAATCTCTGGTTAGGGTAGCCATTGGAACTGCAGTTGCTGGTTGATGCCAGACGGAGAGCTTTGATAGTGTGCCAGTCTAGTTGAATTTTTCTCAACCATTTACATCCAAAAAGTGCTGGCCCTCTGCTTTTCAGCACAGAAAGCACTAACTGCTGTCTTTTGCCTCCACACATCATATTCACTGAGAGTTTGCCTTTCGAAGACACCTTCTCACCTCCATAGGTCTTTAGTGTCACGGAAGTCTTTTCTTATGGTAGCTTAGAAAACAGTCTGTTGTAGTCTGTCTCAGAAATTACAAGCAAAGCCGATCCTGTATCCAGCTCTACTTTCAGTTTTACACCAGACATGGCTATTGTGATCCATATGATTTTGCAACCTGCTTCAGTAATGCTATGCAGTTTTAGGCCTTTGTCAGACTCTGTGTTGTCAGATTCACTTTCAGATTCAGTCACTTTGTGGATTTATTTAGTTTTGTGAGACATAGAAACATAGAAAAACATAGAAACATATAAAAACCTACAGCACAATACAGGCCCTTCGGCCCACAAAACTGTGCCGAACATGTCCTTACCTTAGAACTACCTGGGCTTTACGCATAGCCCTCTATTTTTCTAAGCTCCATGTGTCCATCCAGGAGTCTCTAAAAAGACCCTATCACTTCCACCTCCACTGCCGCCACCGGCAGCCCATTCCACGTACTCACCACTCTCTGGGTAAAAATACTTACCCCTGATATCTCCTCTGTACCTACTTCCAAACACCTTAAAACTATGCCCTCTCGTGCTAGCCATTTCAGCTCTGGGAAAAAGCCTCACTATCCACATGATCAATGGCTTTCATTATCTTGAACACCTCTATCAGGTCACCTCTCATCCTCCATCGCTCCAAGGAGAAAAGGCCGAGTTCACTCTACCTATAACTCATAAGACATGCTCCCCAATCCAGGCAACATCCTTGTAAATCTCCTCTGCACCCTTTCTATGGTTTCCATGTCCTTCCTGTAGTGAGGCAACCAGAATTGAGCACAGTACTCCAAGTGGGGTCTGACCAGGGTCCGATATACAGTTGAAGTCAGAAGTTTACATACACCTTAGCCAAATACATTTAAACTCAATTTTTCACAATTCCTGACATTTAATCCTAGAAAACATTCCCTGTCTTAGGTCAGTTAGGATCACTACTTTATTTTAAGAATGTGAAATGTCAGAATAATAGTAGAGAGAATGATTTATTTCAGCTTTTATTTCTTTCATCACTTTCCCAGTGGGTCAGAAGTTTACATACACTTTGTTAGTATTTGGTAGCGTTGCCTTTAAATTGTTTAACTTGGATCAAATGTTTTGGATTGCCTTCCACAAGCTTCTCACAGTAAGTTGCTGGAATTTTGTTCCATTCCTCCAGACAGAACTGGTGTAACTGAGTCATGTTTGTAGGCCTCCTTGCACGCACACGCTTTTTCAGCTCTGCCCACACATTTTCTATCAGATTGAGGTCAGGAAATGATGTCGAGTCTGGTTCATGCTTGGGAGCAATTTCCAAACACCTGAAGGTACCATGTTCATCTGTACAAACAATAGTACGCGAGTATAAACACCATGGGACCATGCAGCCGTCATACCGCTCAGGAAGGAGACGCATTCTGTCTCCTAGAGATGAACGTACTTTGGCGCGAAAAGTGCAAATCAATCCCAGAACAACAGCAAAGGACCTTGTGAAGATGCTGGAGGAAACAGTTAGGGAAGTATCTATATCCACAGTAAAACGAGTCCTATATCGACATAACCTGAAAGGCTGCTCAGCAAGGAAGAAGCCACTGCTCCAAAACTGCCATAAAAAAGCCAAACTACAGTTTGCAAGTGCACATGGAGACAAAGATCTTACTTCTTGGAGAAATGTCCTCTGGTCTGATGAAACAAAAATTGAACTGTTTGGCCATAATGACCATCGTTATGTTTGGAGGAAAACGGGTGAGGCTTGCAAGCCAAAGAACACCACCCCAGCCGTGAAGCATGGGGGAGACAGCATCATGTTGTGGGGGTGTTTTGCTGCAGGAAGTACTGGAGCACTTCACAAAATAGATGGCATCATGAGGAAGGAAAATAATGTGGATATATTGAAGCAACATCTCAAGAAATCAGACAGGAAATTAAAACTTGGTTGCAAATGGATCTTCCAAATGGACAATGACCCCAAGCATACCTCCAAAGTTGTGGCAAAATTGCTTAAGGACAACAAAGTTAAGGTATTGGAATGGCCATCACACAGCCCCAACCTCAATCCGATGGAAAATTTGTGGGCAGAATTGAAAAAGCATGTGCGAGCAAGGAGGCCTACAAACATGACTCAGTTACACCAGTTCTGTCTGGAGGAATGGAACAAAATTCCAGCAACTTACTGTGAGAAGCTTGTGGAAGGCAACACAAAACGTTTGACCCAAGTTAAACAATTTAAAGGCAACGCTACCAAATATTAACAAAGTGTATGTAAACTTCTGACCCACTGGGAAAGTGATGAAAGAAATAAAAGCTGAAATAAATCATTCTCTCTACTATTATTCTGACATTTCACATTCTTAAAATAGAGTAGTGATCCTAACTGACCTAAGACAGGGAATGTTTTCTAGGATTAAATGTCAGGAATTGTGAAAAACTGAGTTTAAATGTATTTGGCTAAGGTGTTTGTAAACTTCTGACTTCAACTGTAGTTGCAACATTACCTCTGGACTCTTAAACTCAATCCCATGACTGATGAAGGGCAGTGCACCATATGCCTTCTTAACCGCAGAGTCAACCTGAGTACAGCTTTGAGTGTCCTATGGACTCTGACCCCAAAATCCCTCTGATCCTCCACACTGCCAAGAGTCTTACCATTACTGCTATATTCTGCCATCATATTTGACCTACTAAAATGAACCACCTCACACTTATCTGGGTTAAACTCCATCTGCCACTTCTCAGCCCAGTTTTGCATCCTATCAATGTCCCATTGTAACCTCTGACAGCCCTCCACACTATCCACAAGACCCTCAACCTTTGTGTCATCAGCAAATTTACTAACCCATCCCTCTACTTCCTCATCCAGGTCATATATAAAAATCACAAAGAGTAGGGGTCCCAGAACAGATCCCTGAGGCACACCACTGGTCACCGGCCTCCATGCAGAATATGACCCGTCTAAAACCATTCTTTGCCTACTGTCTGCGTTTGAAACTTTTCACTCTGTGCGGTTTTTCTCTATGGTTGTCTGTCTTTTTGTCTGACTTGCATGCTTTCTCTGTGTTGGCCTTGTCTGTGACACTTGCTGCAAACTTTTTCTTCAAAGGTTTCAAAGGTACATTTAATGTCAGAGAAATGTATACAATATACATCTTGAAATGCTTTTTCTTCGCAAACATCCACAAAAATAGAGGAGTGACCCCAAAGAATGAATGACAGTTAAATATTAGAACCCCAAAGAACCCCCCACCCAGCTCACCACTGTGTCCAAAGATCTCAGGTCTCTGGGCACACAGCCGTAGGTCTTCCGACTCCTACAACACACCAATCTCCCTGGCCTGGCCTGGACACCAACCTTCGTTCCACCCATCTAAGGAGCCACGAATTCTCAGACCTCCAAAGGCAATCGAAGCCCTTAGGCCGCGTCCTCGGCATGTCAAATAATGGCCAGTCGTGAAACCCGAGAGCCGGTCACATTCCCACAAAGAACTGAAGTCAGCGTGTAACTCCAGGTCAGGGTCTTCAAAAGAACCCTGAAAGGGAAAAATAGAGCTATTAAAGTTGGAAATAGAGCTATTTCTGAAGATGCAAGCAGAGGAGTCGCCGTTTAGCGCCATCATGACTAAGCTCCACCCTCCCATGTGACCAATAGTCATTTGCATCACAGGAAGATTTGACTTTTTGCACCATTCTGGGACATTTTGTGCATTTCACATTCTAAACTCTTTTCCTGTAGTTCTGATGCATCCTTTGCTGCAGTCCCTAACGATACTGCGATGATTAATGCCCATTCTAAGGTTAGGTCTCTTTCCAACAGTAGCCCCTTTTGAGTGCTTTGACTATCCATGCCACATACAAGCCCATCCCTTAAGGCATCAGAAAGTCTATCTCTGAAGTCACGGTATTGGGAAAGCTTGTGCACTTCTGCAATGTATTTAGAAATGCTCCCATCCTTGACTGGTACCTTTTGTGAAATCTAGATCTCTCAGCTATTGCCAGCGGTTTAGGGCTCAGATGATTTTGTATAATTGTAACAATTTCATCAAATGTCTTGCTGGCTTTTCAGGAGTTACTAGGTTGCATAAGAGCCTGTATGTTCTAGCACCCATTAAGCCAAGAGGTTTTCTTTTTCTCATCCACATTGTTCATGTTACACTACAGTTCAACCCTCTCAGTATACGATCCCCAGTCCTCATTAGCACTATCAAATTCATCAACTAAGGCCATCGTAACGTTATTTTCACTTTAACATTGCTGGTTGTGCGTCTCTCACTGTACACTGTGCACTATTACCCACACGTCCCTTTGTTAGCGTCCGTGACGGCCTACTCCATACTGTTTAACCCTTTCCTCCCACTGTCTCTTTCCCTTCCTCCGAAGTCTGTGATCTAATAACTGTCGGTGCAGTTGGTGATATTCTCTGACATTCAGGTTCCTATTTGTCACCAATTTGTTGTGTCTCTGCGCAAATACAAAACAATTAAATAAAGACACCCATGCGGAGATGGATTTAATTAGTATATTCACATTGAGGAGAGAGATCAATGCATATGCATAATTATCAGTCCATAATCAGTGCTAAGGGGAGGCACTGTGCTAAAAGAAATAGACCCATACAGTACGGGGCAGCTGATTATAGGAGACAACTCTTAAAGATCAAAAACAAATCAAGAAGATATTTGGAGATTGTGCCACTGAAGTGGCAGCAGACACTACCCATGCTTAAAGCAAACAGTTTGTAAAGTAGTGTCAGTTGCATGTGTTTGTGTTCAAAAAGCAGTGATTTTTGTCACTGATAGTTTGCAAGATATAAGCTGTAAAACGATTCAAAACTGTTTCGTTCACTACAGTCTAAAGCATTCAGGATGAGAGATGCGTGAAATGGGCGGGTGTGAAATTGAAACAATTTCAGTACTTCAACAAGTTAGGAACTACAAAGAATTTGAAACTATCGATACATCATCTTGAATGTTGCAATGAAATGAAGATTTGGAGTACGCAATTGTCGATGGCCAGTTCATTATCTACACTAAGTGTCTGCACTAATTTTGTTTACTGTGTTCACTGAGTGAATTCCTCTTTTGATAACAGAGTTTTATAGCACTGTAATACCATTTGTAGTGTTCTAATTTGATCTGTGTTTCATTTAAATACATAATTTGTTACTCAGTTTGTCTTTTTTATATCTTTTTGACTATTTCCATAAAACTTCGGTTAATTGAGACTGCCACTTACATGGGCCAAAATGTACTGGTCCCAATGTTTCCCAATTAACAGGAATACACTGTATTTGGATAGACAGGGACTGATTAGGAATAGTCAACATGGCTTTGTGCTTGGTAGGCTGTATCTAATCAATCTTATAGTTTTTTGAGGAAGTTACCAGGAAAGTTGAGGAAGGCAAAGCGGAGGATGTTGTCTATATGGACTTCAGCAAGACCTTTGACAAGGTCCCACATGGGAAGTTGGTCAAGAAGGTTCAGTTGCTTGGTATTCAAGATGAAGTAGTAAATTGGATTTGACATTGGCTTTGTGGGAGAAACCAGACATTGGTAGTAGTTGATTTGCTCTCTGACTGGAGGCCTGTGACTTGTGACGTACCACAGGCATCAGTGCCAGGTCCATTTGTCAACTGTATCAACAATCTGGATAAGAAAATGGTAAACTGGATCAGCAAGTTTGTGGATGACGCCAACACTGGCGTTGTAGTGAATAGCGAGAAAGACTATCAGGGCTTGCAGCAGGATCTGGACCAGCTGGTAAAATGGACTGAAAAATGGCAGATGAAGTTTAATGCAGACAAGTGTGAGGTGTTGCACTTTGTGAACAAAAACCAGGGTAGGTCTTACATGATGCGCTGTAGGGCACTGAGGTGTGTAGTAGAACAGAGGAATCTGGGAATACAGTTACCTTGAAAATGATGTCACATGTAGATAGGGTCGTAAAGAAAGCTTTTAGTACACTGGCCTTCATAAATCAATGTATTGAGTACAAGAGTAGGGATGTTATGTTGAAATTGTATAAGACATTAGTGAGGCCTAATTTGGAGTATTGTATCCATTTTTTGTCACCTACCTCCAGGAAAGTTGTAAATAAGATTAAAAGAGTGCGGAGAAATTTTACAATGATGTTGCTGAGACTTGAGGACCTGAGTTATAGGAAAAGAATAAATAGATTAGGAATTTATTTCCCGGAGGGTTGGAGAATGAGGGGAGATTTGATCGAGGGGTATAGATAGGGTAAATGCAAGTAGGCTTTTTCTACTGAGGTTGGGTGAGACTCAGACTAGAGATCATGGGTTAACATGGTGAGTTAAAAGGTGAAACGTTTAAGGAGAACATGAGGGGGACTTCGTCACTCGGAGCACAGTGAGAGTGTGGAACAAGCTGCCAGTAGAAGTGGTGGGTGCACGTTTGATTTAAACATTTCTGAGGAATTTGGATAGATGCATGGATGGGAGTGGTCTGTAGGGCTATGGTCCAGGTATAGGTTAATGGGACTGGGCAGATTAATGATTTGGCATGGACTGGATGGGCCGTAGGGCCTGTTTCTGTGCTATAATGCCCTATGGCTCTATGGCTCTGTCCAACCTCCCCCTGTAACTTTGGCATCATCCTCGTAAGTATTTTCTACACACTTTACAGTTTAATAACATCGTTTCTATCGCAGGGCAACCAAAACTGAACAGAATACTCCTAACTGCACCATGACCTGCCAACTTTTATACTCAGTGCCTTGACTTAGGGAAGACGTTGTGCCAAAAGCCTCCTTCACCATCCTGTCTACTTCTGACTCCACTTTCAGAGGAAGTGGTAGAGCCACTTAAATGGTTACATGGACAGGAAAGGCTTATAAAGATGAGGCCAACTGCAGGCAAATGGGATTTGTATAGATAGCATCTTGATTGGCCTTGCCAAGTTGGGTTGAAGGACCGTGTTCTGTGTCATTTCTGGGCACAAATGCATGAGGGGGTGTGGAGAGAGCATGGGAATATACGTAGTATTGAGACAGAGGACCAGCCATGCTCATAGTGAAAGTCAGAATGACAAGATACTAGAACAACCAGGCTGAATCAGTACTGAAGATATTGAGAGGGCAACAATATATGTCAGAATCAGGTTTCTTATCACTGATACATATCATGAAACTTGTTTTGTGGCTGCAGTATAGTCTACTCAGTAGACTGAGCGGCATTTTAAGACTCCACTGCAGGTTCCATCAACTCATAACTTACACAATAAAAGAAACTTTGATATTTTTTAACTGGAGGAAGTGAAGTTCCAAACATTGAGTAACTAGCTGTAATACTGACTCTGAAATTCCAACTACTTCAAGGAATTTAGATTGAACTAGTTATAATCTTAGAAAGTATGATCTCTCTGCCATATATTAGAACAAGTTTTAATGAGGTAACCACTTTTAGTAACTTGATAAGGGAATTACATAGAGTTACATATTTGGTTCTGGGCCGCTTCAGTTATAATTGGATTTTAAAGATTGATTGGAAAGATTCATTTTTAATTTCAAAACTCTAGGAAAATTTATTTATACCTAGAAGTGGCTAATCTCATAGATATTCCCAAAGGATTCTTGTTTATTGTGACTTTATGAGGCAATATGGCTAACAACTTGATGCGATGTGTATAATTTAGATTGAATTAATAAATTTAAACCAATATTATTGATCATGAGGCAAACATAAACACAACCACTATAACTTGGATCGACAAATCATCTACCCAGATGTTGTCCCTACAGTTCTGCCCATATTATGATGGGAAAATTTGCTTTGCCAGTGACAAAAGCGGGTATGCAATGCTATGGGGAGGCGATATAATCAGTGGACAGTTCTCTCCTACATTTCTGCTGGTGATTGAAGGCATATAAATATCAAGAAATTATTTCATTGTCCTATGTATAATTCTGCAATTATCATTACATTTCAAATTGTTTAACAGAAAGCAATCGTCCTCGTTTATTCACAGTATCGAGGGAAGTGGTAAAACATTTGATTTAAAGTGAGCCCTTCACAACTTTAAAGTTGACAATGCATCTCGGGTTTGCAGACAACCCAAAGTAAAGTTGCTTGTTTGTGTCGGTCTTCTGTAATGTGGTCACTAAATAGAAACAATTCAAAAATAACTTAGTTCCCCAGTAACATCACTTAGACTCATCTTGGCTTAGATCATGCTGGATCCAGCGTCTAAGTTCTCATCCCAGTCACATGGAGGACAGATATAGAGGACTCGATGAGCTGGACCAATAGGCATCCCATGAGGCAGAGTAGATTCCTAGGGACAAGTAGGCTGCAGACAGTTAATCCTGAGACCTCCAGGAAGCTTTGATGGGTTTTATTAACTAATTGTTTGTCAAAGGTCTTGGAAATGTATTTCTATCAGACAGTAACATATAGGAGCAGAATTAGGCCATTTGCTGCTTTGCTGCTTCATGGCTGATCCAGTTTTCCCCTCAGCCCCGATCTCCTGCCTTCTCCCTGTATCCATTCATGCCCTGACCAATAAAGAATCGATCAACCCCTACCTCAAGTATACATAAAGACTTGGCCTCCACAGCTGACTGTGGCAAAGAATTCCATAGAATCACTTCTTTCTGGCTGCCTCATCTCCATTTTGAAAGGATGCCCCCCTACCCTGAGGCTGTGTCCTCTGGTCTTAGACTCTCCCACCATAGGAAACATCCTCTCTCCATCCACTCTCCATCCACTCTAGGAAGGCCTTTTACTATTCAATAGGTTGTAATGAAGTAACTCCTTATTCTTCTGTATTACAGTGAATTCAGGTCCAGAGCCATCAAATGCTCCTCATAAGACAAGCTATTCAATCCTGGAATCATTTTCATGAGCCTCCTTTGAACCCTCTCGTTTCAGTACATAAGGGGCCCAAAACTGCTCAGAAACTCCACTGTGGCCTCACCAGCACTTTATAAAGTCTCAACATTACATCCTTGCTTTTATATTCTAGTCTCTTGAAATGAATGCTAACATCGCATTTGCCTTCCTTACCACAGACATAACCTGCATATTAACCTTTAGAGAATCCTGCACAAGGTTTCTCAAGTAGCTTTGCACCTCCGTTTTTTTGTATTTTCTCTCCACTTAGAAAATAGTCAACCCTTTCATTTCTTCTACTAAAGTGCATGACTGTACACTTCCTGACACTGTATTCCATCTGCCATTTCTTTGGCCATTCTCTACTCTGTCTAAGTCCTTCTGTAGCCTCTCTGCTTCTTCAAAACTACTTGCTCATCCACCTACCTTCATATCATCTGCAAACATTGCAACAAAGCCATCAATTCCATCATCCAAATCATTGACATAATATGTAGAAAGAATCAGTCCCAACCCAGACCCCTGTGGAACACCACTAGTCACTGGCAGCCAATCAGAAAGGCTCCCTTTTTTCCCGCTCTTTCCCTCATGTCAATCAGCCATTGCTTTATCCATGCTAGAATCTTTCCTGTCATACCATGGGCTCATAGCTTGTTAAGCAGCCTCAAGTGTGGCACCTTGTCAAAGGCCTTCTGAAAATCCAAGTTCACAACTTCAACCATTTCCCCTTTGTCCATCCTGCTTGTTATTTCCTCAAAGCATTCCAACAGATTTGTCAGGCAAGATTTTCCCTTGAGGAAACCATGCTGACTACAGCCTATTTTATCATGTGCCACCAAGCACCCCTGCAACCTCATCCTTAATAATCAACTCCAACACCTTCCCAACCACTGAGGTCAGACTAGCTAGCCTATAGTTTCCTTTGTTCTAAGTCTGTCCGTTATTAAAGAGTGGAGTGACATTTGTAATTTCAAGTCTTCTGGAACCATTCCAGAATCTAGTGATCCTTGAAAGATCATTACTAATGCCTCCGCAATCTCCTCGGCCACCTCTTTCAGAACCCTGGGGTGTACACCATCTGGTCCTGGTGGCTTATCTACCTTCAGACCTTTCAGTTTCCCAAGAAACTTCTATCTAGTTATGGTAACTTCACACACTTCATGGCCCCTGACACCCAAAACTTCTACCATACTGCTAGTGTCTTCCACATTGAAGACTGACACAAAATACTTATTCAGTTTATCCGCTATTTCATTGTCCTCCATTGCTACCTCTCCAGCAGCCCGATATCCACACTTGCCTTTCTTTTACACTATGTATCTGAAGAAACTTCTGGTATCCTCTTTAATATTATTGTCTAGATTACTTTCTTGTAGCACCTTTACCTTCTTAATGACTTTTCTGGTTGCCTTCTGTGGGTTTTAAAAAGTTTCCCAATATTCTAACTTCCCACTAATTTTTGCTCTATTATAAGACCTCTTTTTGGCTTTTATGTTGACTTTGACTTCTCTTGTTTGCCACAATTGTTTCATCTTGCCTTTAGAATACTTCTTACTCTTAGGGATGTACAGTATCTGTCCAGTGCCTTCTATATTGCTTTCAGAACTCCAGCCATTGCTGCTCTGCCGTCATCCCTGCCAGTGTTCTTTTCCAATCAATTCTGGCAACTCCTCTCTCATGCCTCCATAATTCCCTTTATTTCACTGCAATACTGATGCATCTGACTTTAGCTTCTCCTTCTCAAATTTCAGGGTAAATTCAATCATGTTATGATCACATACCCCTAAAGGTTCTTTTACATTAAGCTCTCTAATCAATTCTGGTTCATTCCACAAAACCCAATCCAGAATGGCTGATCCTCTAGTGGGCTCAACCATGAGCTGCTCTAAAAAGCCGTCCTTTAGTTGGCATTCTAGAAATTCTCCCTCCTGGAATCCAGCACCAACCTGGTTTTCCCAGTCTACCTTCATATTGAAGTCCCCCATGACCAATGTAATGTTGCCTTTTTGGCATGCATTTTCTATCTCCCATTCTAATTTATAGGCCACATCTTTACTACTGTTTTGGAGTCTGTATACAAATCCCATCAGAGCCTTTTTACCCTTGAGCTCCTTAGCTCTATCCACAGTACTTCAATACCTTCCGACCTAATGTCACCTCTTTCTAATGATTTGATTTCATTTTTTACCAATAGAGCAACACCACCTCCCCTACCTTCTACTCCCAGCTATAATCTTCTTTCAGCCATGATTCAGTGATGCCTACAAAATCATAACTGCCAATCTGCAACTGTGCTGCAAGTTCAGCTACTTTATTCTGTTTAACACCTTCAAATGTAACGCCTTCAGTCCTGTATTCACCATTTTTGATTTTGTCCGCCTTTTACATTGTAACTCACCCTGTTGACTACAATTTTGCCCTATCGCAGCCTCTCCGCACTTCACATTTCCTCTGGTTGTAAACCAGCTACCTCATCTTCAGCACTATCACCTGCCTTTCCTACGATACTTCTTGCATTGAAAGATATACAGCTCAGGACACTAGTTGCACCATGCTCAGCCTTTTGATTCCTAACTCTGTCTGAGGTCTTACTAATATCTCCCTCCACAACCTCTCCACTAACTGTTCTGGCATTCCGGTTCCCATCCTCCTGCAACTCTAGTTTAAACCCCACTGTCCACAGCACTAGCAAACCTTCCCACTAGGATATTATACACTAGCCATGTATTAACTGTGTAATCTTCCGAGTTCTGGCCTCACTAGCACGTGGCATGGATAGCAATCTCGAGATCACAACACTGGAAGTCCTGCCCTCTAATTTAGCACCTAACTCCCTGAACTCCCTATGCAGAACCTCATCACTTGTCCTATCCATTTCATTGGTACCTACATGGAACCACGACCTCTGGCTGTTCACCTACCCGCTTAAGAATGCTGAGGACTCGATCCAAGATATCCCGAGCCCTGGCATCCAGGAGGCAACATACCAACCGGGAATCTCATTCTCGTTCTCAGACCTCCTGTCCGTTCCCCTAACTAACGAATCCCCTATCACCACAGTGTGCCTCTTCTCCCCCCACTTAGCTTCTGAGATACAGAGGCAGACTCAGTGCCAGCGACTCAACCACTGTGAGTTCCTCTGTTAGATCACACCCCCCCCCCCACAACAGAATCCAAAGTGATATACCTGTTGTTGAGGGGGATGGCCACAGGGGTACTCTGCACTGGCTCCGTAACCCCTTTCCCCTTGCTGACTGTCATCCAGTTTCTTGTGTCCTGCACCTTTGGTGTAACTACCTCTCTATATGTCCTATCTATCACCCCTTCAACCTCCTGAACGATCCGGTGTTCATCCAGTTCCAGCTCCAACGGGGCTTGTTAGAAGTTGCAGCTGGATTCACTTCTCACAGTTGTAGTCATTGGCGACACTGGAGGTCTCCCTGCCTTCGGACATCCTGCCAGAGGAGCTTTCAACCATCCTGCCTGGCATCTCTACTGTCCTAGCTGAGCAGATATGAAGGAAGGAAGGAGAAAAAAAACTTAACTTTGAGCTTTTCTTTTCTTTGCTTTCTCTGACTGAAGCCCCTCTTCGGTGAAGCCTCAGAGAGCTAAAGCCTTAAGATTACCACTCTGTCGCCGATGACATGTTGCTATTTTAAAAAAATATCATTGTACAGTTGAAAAAAAATAATGAAATCACTAATAATGTTAACATAAAGCAAAGTAAGTCAAATGAATTACAAGTTTACCTGTGGCTATCTTTTGCCGAGAGGATCGGAGACCCTCAAACAAAGGGATGGTGTCATCACTGGTACACTAACCCACCCTGTTGAGGGGCTGGGTACAAAATGTAGCTGGCTTCATTGATCAGCGAGTCACTGGGCTCACGGGTGAATCCAGGGAGTGGCCCAACAGTCGGGTGTGCATCTGAGGCTTCTGCCTTCGAGTATACCTGTGTCCAAACCTGATTCCAGCACGACTCAACCCTACAATGAAGTGAAGTACTTACAAGATGAGCGAGCATTCATTTAAAAACTGGGGTGTGTCGGATTTTCTTCTCAAAGGGGGTGCTGAATCCCCTGGAATTCTTGACCACAGAGTGTCGTGGATGCTAGATCACTGGAGGGATTTTTAAAAATTGATTGAAAAAAATATTTGAAAAATCATGGAATTAAAGTCAGTGGGGAACTGACACAGAAGAGGAGTTGAGCCGTGGGGCAGATCAGCCATGATTAACGCACACACAACGCTGGAGGAACTGAGCAGGTCAGGCAGTTTGTTTAGAGGGGAATAGACAGTCTATGTTTCAGACCCTGATCATAGAGAATAGCCAGACAAGCTAATCCTGCTCCTATTTTCTTGTCTGATTCTGCATCGGCAGGGCAGAATAAGTAGATAAAGACTAGCTTTATTTGACATATGTATATTGAAGCATACAGTGAAACGCATCCATCATATCATATCATCAAGGACTGTGCTGAGCAGCCCACACGTGTTGGAACACTTCTGGCACCAATGTAATCATGCTGGGACTCAGTGACCCTAGCTGTATGCCTTTGGGATGTAGGAGGAAACTGGAACATCTGAAGATGGTCCTCATGTTCATGTGGAGAATGTACAGACTGCTTACAGACAGCGCCGGGGGGCAGACCCCGATCGTACACATTGGAGTTGTGAAGCGATTGTGCTAACCATTATGTTGCCATGTTGTCCTCAGAGCAGCTCAGACTACAAGCCAGGCGTTGGCTGCCAATCTTAGTGGAGACTTGTGAACGGTCACAATCTGTTGGTTATAGAGGAATGCCCTACGGGATTTTGAGAAACTCTCCCATCTCTGCTGGAACACAGGTATTGTGAAATGCCTTTATCTCCTAGAGGAAGTTCCACTTAGCTGACACAATTCCCATGTTTTGGAAAACCAGCTGGTAACAAGTAAATACTAACAACAGGAATTCTGCAGATGCTGGAAATTCAAGCAACATACATCAAAGTTGCTGGTGAACGCAGCAGGCCAGGCAGCATCTATAGGAAGAGGCGCAGTCGACGTTTCAGGCCGAGACCCTTCGTCAGGACTAACTGAAGGAAGAGTGAGTAAGGGATTTGAAAGCTGGAGGGGGAGGGGGAGATGCAAAATGATAGGAGAAGACAGGAGGGGGAGGGATGGAGCCGAGAGCTGGACAGGTGATAGGCAGAAGGGGATACGAGAGGATCATGGGACAGGAGGTCCGGGAAGAAAGACGGGGGGGGTGACCCAGAGGATGGGCAAGAGGTACCCCCCAGAAAAAACCAAAAAGTACAAACAAGAAAATGAGAAATGACTGTGAGGAACGCCAGAGAACCATTTGGGAATTTTGTGATTAAGAAGAACACTGACAGTCATTTAACCAATCACTCTCTTTGGAAATACAAATCATTTTATTGATCATTATTTGAAGTAATTTTAGAAAATTGCCAAACTGATAATTTTATTCCATGGCTGACCCAAAACTTACAAACGTAAGCTGCACATTATACAATTCAGTTCATGCAGCACTTTTAAAGAGGGCTCTGATAGAAGTGTTTCAGAAATGCAGACATGTTGTACACTTGCAGAAGTAAAAACAGAAAAGACTGCACTAAATCCCAGACCCTCTTGGGGAACAATATGTTCAGTGTTAGATGTGGCACATATTGATATAATGTGCAGATCTTAATACAGCTTAGTGTGGTAAATGTATTTGGAGAATAGAGAAAATGTTTAAGTGCCTGTGATTATAAAGGACGCCATTTGTCTGAAGTTCTCTTCTGGTATCTCTAAATATTATGCAATACTCCTAAATGAGATTCAGGCTGCTACACTACTGCATTACGATTTAAAGTTAAGGAGATGCAGTACATGGTGCCAAAGATGTGACTCTTCCTGTTTAATTAGTGTGATCACTCGTGCCAAGTATGATGTTCTCCCAAGGGGTTATTCCCTTAATCTGTGCATGGCTTTGTTTAACGTAGGGAAGCTGATGCACGGGCAGCAACACACAGTCCTTGACCGATCAGGGTCAGTTTCCCGTGGCATGGAATGCAAGATGACTGGGGACCCCTCACCGTTGCAGCCTTCCTCCACCTTCACTGCCGTGGAGATGTGTTAGGATCTTCCACCAGCTTGAGGTCTTTGTTGGATCACACTTTGTCCAGAACCTCCCCTTTGATTTTACCAGCATGAGTGACCCTACCAGGAGCTATGCTCCAGACGGCATCACTCTAAGGATCGCAAGAACTCACAAGCCTCTCCACCACAACCCGATGACAATCATCGAAGAAGTCTTCCTGTTTCCTTCCTGCTGTTGCTCCTAGTCACTACCAGAAGGAGGTAGAAGGAGATGAGTTATTAACTTCAAACTTTCTGCATAATCACTCAGAGAGTTGAACTGCATGTGCTTGTAACGAGGGCTGTATAACTCATCTCCTTCTACCTTAGGCCACGAACTTATCAATTACCCCTGTTGTGGACCACTTTCTGGAGGTCCAAGACACCGACTTCTACAAAGAAGGGATCCGTATGCTCTACGACCGCTGGACTAAGTGTGTAAATGTAGGAGGGGACTATGTTGAAAAATAAATGTGATAGGTTTTCTAAAATTGACTCCTTCTACCTTAGGCCACAAACCTATCAATCACCCCTCGTATATTGCAACCCCTTTTGTCCCCTGTGAGTTGGTTGAGCCTAGTGTGTTTATTTGTGCATTGCTCCACTGGGAGATGTATTTAAAAATAAACTTAGGAAAGAATGAGGCCAATTCCCTTATTTACCAAAGGAACAGTTAAAATTAAAAGCAGCATTGGTGTATACTTAGATTAGTTATTTTCTTCTTGATCAGAAGGAGGCATCACTGTTAACCATTCCTATTTACCATTGAGAAAGTGGCATTATACTGATTCCCGCATTGGAAATGGTGAATGTTTAGCTGTTGTTCGTTCTGTTGATCAGAATGGCTCCTGGGGCATTGATGGTGTCACACTTCTTTAGCATTGTGCAGCTGTACCAATACAGTCCAGTATAAATAAATTCATTTACATTATGAATCAGAATCAGGTTTATTATCACCGACATATGTCGCAAAATGTATTTTTTGTGGCAAAAGGATAGTGCAAGACATTAAAAAATTACTAATTGACTTCCTACAAAAAATAAAGTAAATGGTGAAAAAGAGGAATAAAGAGGTAGTGTTCATGATTTATAGACTATTCAGAAAAAAAGCTGTTCCTAAAATGACGAGTGTATGTCTTCAAGCTTGATGGTAGTAATGAGAAGAGGGCATGTCCCAGATGGTGAGGGTCCTTAATGATGGACGTTGCCTTCTCGAGGCATGGCCTTTGGAAAATGTTCTTGATGGTAGGAAGGCTAGTACCCACTATAGAGCTGGCCGAGACGCCAGCCCTCTACAGCCTCTTTTGATACTGTGTATTGGAGCCCCCACTCGAAATGGAGATGCAACCAGTCAGAATGCTCTCCACAATTAATCTGTAGAAATTTGATAGAACCTTTGCTGACATACCAAATCCCCTCAAAATCATGATGTATGTCTGCTGACATGACTTCTCCATGATCACATCATGGCCCCAGGAAAGATCCTCCCAAGATATTGAGACCAGGAATTTGAAGATCCTCACCCTTTCCACCTCAATGAGGACTGATGTGAGTTCTCCGAACTTCCCCTTCCTGCAGTCCACAGTCAGTACTGACATCGGGTGCAAGGTTGTTGCCGAGACACCACTCAACAGGCGGATCTATCTCACTACTGCACGGCTCCTCGTCACCTCCTGAGATTCTGCCATCAACAATGGTGTCACTGGCGAATTTAAAGATGACATTTGAGCCGTGCCCAGCCGCACTGCTGCTAGGTAAATGATGAGGAGATTTTGTGGAGTCAGAAAGTGAGCCACCTTCCATAGAACACCCCGCCCCTAACCTCCCCCAGTACCTGCAGTATCTAAGAGTTCCCAAGGATATTGATGGTTCAGGACTTGGGTTTAAATTACTGGTCAGGTTTATGGATTTGAATTTTATCCTATCAATAGGAATAAAATTTTGATAATTAAATACACCTAGAATAGAAATTGCTAATATTGGTAATAGGTTTATGTAAACAGAAGGGAAGGAAATCTGCCATCCTTTTTCAGTCTGATCGATCTGTGATGCGCAACTTCTTCCTCAGTCCAGCCATTTAGAAATGGACAGTGAATAGCAGCATGGCCACATTCCATAACCACATGAATTAAGAGAAGTTTAATGAGAATGATAGCATTACATGAAGAGATCAAAATTATCCTTGTTGTTTATGGTCATTACTTTCTACTAGTGTGACATGAATATACCTGGCACAGTGAACTATTTTGGATTGCTAGGGTTTTACATGAAGTTGAAAAGTTCAGAGTTCAAAGTACTCTTTATACTTTATACAACCTTGAGAATGGTCTCCTTACAGGCAGTCACAAAACAAAGGACCGCAATAGAACCCATTAAGTCAAAACCCAGTGTGCAGAGAGGAAGGGGGAAAAGAAAACAAGTCATGCAAACAGCATTCAGAACTGAAGTTCACAACATCAGGCGTCAATGCAGCCAATCCGGACGTCCACTAGTTGCAGGACACAGCACAGATTTGAGCAAACCCCGCAGAGCAGCAAGCCGAACCAGCCCATCTCTCACCTCTGACCCCGACTCCCCGACCATTTCAATCTGGCCTGATCGCTTAAATCGTCCAGATCTCGGGTCGCTCCTTGCTCTCGGAAAATATTGGAAATCTGAAATATTCACAGAGATATTGAGAATGTAAGGCTGAACAAGTCATAGAGGGATAAAATGGATTGGGGAGCATCCCTTATGAAAATAGGTTGACTGTACTCTTTGCAGTGACGGAGGATGAGAGGTGACCTGATAGAGCTGTATAAGATGATGGGAGGCATTGATCGTGTGGATAGTCAGAGGCTTTTCCCAGGGTTGAAATGGCTAACACGAGGGGGCATAATTTTAAGGTGCTTGGAAGTAGATACAAGGGGAATGTCAGAGGTAAGTTTTTCACACAGTGAGTGATGGGTGTGTGCAAAGCACTGCCTTCACAGTAGTGGAGGCAGATAAAATAGGATCTTTTAAGAGACTCTTAGATAGGTACATGGAGCTTAGAACAATAGAGCGCTATGCGGTAGGGTAATTCTAGGCAGCTTTTAGAGTAGGTTACATGGTCGGCACAACATTGTGGGCCGAAGGGCCTGTAATCTGCTGTAGATTTCTATGTTCTATGTTTCTAAAAGGAAGAGAGGAAATGATGATGAGATATTTATTATATTGTTGATAGTTGATTTAAGTAATGGGCTGGGTGGTACTGGACCTCACAATCACCCCTTACGTTGCCCCCATAGCCATGGCAACACAACAGCCAATGGCCTTTTGACCTCATTCATTGGGATATTTCAAAAACCAACATGTACCGCATCTGGTGTGTTCTATCTGAAAGAGAGATGGTAGTTTCAAATTAAAATAAAAGCACAAAGTAAGTGAGAAAGAAAGGAAATTCTTCATTGTGTAAGTCTATTCAGAGATGAGTTTTCATCAGAACTCACTGACTTACAGCGTGAGCTCACACTCACTGTGTCCAGGTGCTGTTTTTCAAGCTGGGTACATCTGCTGCTTTCTGTTTTTATTTCTGATTTTTGGCGTCTGATTTCTGCAGTGCTTTACCTATCTATCTTAAGCAATTCTCCTGTGGCACTAAGTAAGTAAGTCCTGTTGGTAGGAGAATCTGCCAACAGAAAGACCTTACTGGAAGTCAGTTTAAGATTCTAGATTACCTACAGATTTTCATTTGATCTCTGCACTGGGAAACGGCAGTGACATAAAAGCTGCTTTAGTCTTTGAATGAATTCCACTCCCGTGGTGGTGTAATTTTCTTGCATTCATCATAGTCATTCGTGCAATCAGGATAACCAGCTTCCGTTTATATGACTACAAATTAAGCAACTCGCTGCGGTCTTGAATTTTACCAGGTTCGAAGGACATCATCACTGGCTTCCAGCTTCAGTTTGAGCCTCAGGAGTTAAAATACTTCAGCCCCATGTCGAGAGCATTTAGCTGTAGGTTTGTCTTATCTGGCTAAATCCTATTCCAATTAAGATCAGCGCTCACAGTACTAAATGTGGTATCAAATCAAAATCTCACTGAATGATGAGTCTGACATTCCTGACAGTGTATAATTAGAACCATTTTCGTGTGAATTCTTGAAAATTGAAAAATGGAGGATTTAAAGATTATTCTTCCTTAAAGAATGAAATCTCCTGCATGGTACAACAATGACTCTTCAAACATGTCAGCTGTAGAAACTGTCCTGGCATCAGTTGCATCCTGCATTAGATGATGAAGTGCATTGCAGAGAGTCGCTTTTTTTTTAGGAGAATCAAAAATAAACAATTGTATTTATGAATAACGCATTTTAATCATCTCTCTCTTGCCCTTGGGAAACGCTTGAATGTTTCCTTATCTTAACCTCTAAATAAAATTACTAGAATGTCAATTCATTTTTGTCCCAGCATTCTTCACATCACACCTGAGAAGAAATTATAACAGTTAATATATTTTCACTGAGATGACAAATGACAATAACATAACTTCTTGTAACTCTACAGACTTGTTTTCACACAATAAAATATTTCCTTATATTAAACATGTTCCTTTTCACTTGTTTTATCCTTTTGTATTTTTTGAAAAAAAATTATAATCCCTGCTTTAAATGGAACACACCAAGGGAGCATGAGTTTTGTGATAACCTACTTAGCGAGTTGCCTGATGAAAGTCACTTTGCTGTCACAGTATCTATCACACTGCATGGTAAATCATGATGCAGCCAATCATAACACATTCCAGTGTCAGACACTTATGCTCTGTCTGAAGATGGGCCATTTATATATAACTATTGACTGTGACAAACCAGTTCTGACAGATATATCATATCCTTTCCATATAAAACATTGTACATCATTCAGATTTGATTTATTCTTTTAAAATTTTAGAAATCAGGGCAAAGGGCTTTGATTCATTGTACAAGACACCAACAGACTTGTAGAGAGTAGATGACAAAAAGCTTTGGTTTTCTAAGCTTGGAAGGAGTTCCAATGTTCTCATCTCCTGCAAAAGGATGGAGAGATATGGAAATGGGTAGATTTAATTGAACAGAAGTAAACAGGGGAACGTTAAGCATTGATGAGAGGAGTTTCTGTGAATATTATTAATAGGTTTAGTGACAGAGATGGCATGGAATTCAGCTTGGAATTCATTGGAGAGAGTGTCTTTGAGTAGGAAAAGGATTAAAAGTCAAGGCATCAAAGGCAATAAGTGTCATTGGCTATGACATGTGGAAAGACAATATCATGCTTGACCTGGATGGTTTATACAGATAGTTATCAACATTTTATGTAGATCTTTATTCAAATATGATTATCCCACATCTTAATCTCTTCACCTGAGGGGGTCATGCCTTCAACTCCAGGACCTAAATTCCCTCTCTAAATATCTGTTTAACTTTTTCTTTCTCATTAAAGAGTTATTTTTGATAAAATTGGATCAATATAGGGGAGAAAAGCAATGTTCTAGTTTGCCATGTCGGTGTAAACAAAACACACGCTCACTCTTTGAGAGTCTGGGAAATTACCTTGGCAGCATTTTGTCATTGGCCCCAGCAAGAATTACATCTCCATTTGATGGAAATGAGTTTTAAAGACAGAGTACCAGTTTCTGCCAATACTGCATATGTTACTGATCAATGAGAAAACAGAAATGACATTTGAACATGCATATATGAAATTTAATAAGCAGCAGAAATAACTCAAACAACCCCTTGTGCCTACTCCAGTACTGTATAATATTGTTACTGTTGGTTTTTCTCACGTTCAATTTCACAGACAATCCCCATTTTGCTTTTCTTGCTGTACAAAGTCCAATCATCCCAACCTCAAATATACTCAACTTAGTGTGAATCCACAGCCTTGAGAGGAGCAGCATCTCTAGGAAGAGGTACAGGCGATGTTTCAGGCCGAGACCCTTCATCAGGACTAGCAATAAAGAGATCCAGAGCAGGCAGAAGACCAGAGCGGGGTGTCCATGTAGAGGAGGAGGGTTGAAGACGGGAGAAGGGGTCATCGGTGGGGGTGACGAAGGGTCTCGGCCTGAAACGTCGACTGTACCTCTTCCTAGAGATGCTGCCTGGCCTGCTGCGTTCACCAGCAACTTTGAGGTGTGTTGCTTGAATTTCCAGCATCTGCAGAATTCCTTGTGTTTGCCTTGAGAGGAGGACCATTTCCAAAGATTCACAGCTCAATGAGCAATGTTCCTTCTAATTTGTAATGACCAGTGTGCACAAAAATCTTGTCCTAGGCACACTGAATAATTTCCTCAATAAAAACAGCATAAATAAGCCAGTTCTAAAGTCTGCACAAACTCCACGTTGTCAACACCGTCCGCATCAGAAATCGGAAAAGGAAATGTGATTGTGCACGATTGTGAAATGCTGTATACGTAACATGTTATCGAGGTAAAGGTAAACTCCATTGTGTGCTAGTAGCAAAAGATGTGTGTGCGTGCACATGCACACACCTTAGAGGGAACGTTATCTATGAGTCCAGACCAAAATAGCCAACTGCATCCAGCAGTTCCAGAATTCCTTTCTGAGGAATAAGCAATCTAGTTGCTACTTACATCAAAGTTGCTGGTGAACGCAGCAGGCCAGGCAGCATCTCTAGGAAGAGGTGCAGTCGACGTTTCAGGCCGAGACTCTACTTTTAGGATTTTGTATATCTCAATATTCTGAATCCCAGCCTTTTAGGCTGACCTTTATAACATAGGAATTTATAAAATACCCATCCTGCACTTCATCTGGTGAATGGCTGAATGCAAATGCACGATGTGTCCAGCATTGTTGGAAAGCTGTCTTTGTTTAAATGCAAATTTCAGTGGCAGCTGCAAAGTCGGGTTTTGTCAGTATGGAATCCGTAAGAGCTGTGTGGCTGGCTGTGTAATTTGCTTTAAGATTCAATCAAGTTGAATGAATTTGAAGAAGACTCTTTATCATTTACTTTGACAAAGTATTCTCTTTAGGACTTCAAACTCTTTCCTCATCAACTATTAGTTAACATACACTGTATGTGGAGACTACATTCGTCTCCTGGGAACGTTCTTCAGCACAGTGTGAAACCTCTCCTGTGGGGAAGTTACCTGCTAATCATCATTCATCTATTACAACAGATTCGGGGCTGCTTCAGTGTATGGCTTGTTTCAGAATCTATTAAGAACAGACAAAAGGCAAGGATTTTGTTTCTTTTCCACCTGTCCTCTGAAACAATCTCCACTAAAATTCAACTTTAGTACCTCAGAATGTTCCACACTGCAACACATCTTATACCCTCTTCATCCATTGAATTAATTTGTTGTGCAAGACCAAAATGGGGTATTTCAGCCCTGGCACAAATCATTTGCAACTTCGAGCTACACATTAGAGCAGCAAATTGTCTATAGTAACACCCTTCAGCTCCTTTTTAAAAAATGTTTACCCCGCTTAAATTTTGAAAGATGTAAATTCTTCAGAGTTATCCCAGAGGATATTTCCCTGGGTCCATTATTTGTGATGTGATAACATGTGAAACTCTATTTGGTAATTAAGTCATGGTTCTTTTGATCTGTGTAAACTTGCCAAGGTGAACAAAGACGGTTGCTGTACGTGATCCACAGAATCCTTCTGTTTCTCCAATTACAGCTCTATGTGAGATGGTTTTCATGAAGCTGAGCCATCGCTGGCTCAAAAACAGAACAGGAGAAGGAGTAGGTCCCGTCAGATCTGAACCACCATTCAATATAATCATCACTGAGCTGTGCCAGAACTCCCAAACATTCTTTCCTCATATTAGAAATAAATTCATCTTTATTTTCCAGCTAACTACTTATTAGTGTTAAGTATGAAAAGACTTTTATTACAGCATTTCTCTTGAAAGAAGTGCAACTTCTTACGAAGCTGTATAAAAATCACGAGGCCTTGAGTCATTTGATTAGCGTGATACCACAGTATTTCACGGACAATGCATCCTTTGCCCTTGGAAGCTGTTTGTTTGGCTTACTTTTTTGTTCAGTCGTACTCAGACTGCAGGGATATAATCACATGAAAGCAAATAAGATTTCTCATTATTTGTAATATGTTACACAAGCACGTTAAACAATAAGACATTAAACTCTTAATGTGAACTATTAGTCATTCTGTCAAGTATGTCAGCAGATATACAGAGTGATGTTTCTTTTTTGATTGAGTGGCAGGATGTCAGTATCTGTACATTTTACTAAACTATGCTCAAGACAGGAGTGATGTGCTGCCTTCTTGAACCACTGCAGTTTTTCAGGGTCTAAATCAGCATTGCTGGGTAGGGTGTTTAAATCCAACAATGATTATTGCGTGTGGATGCATATCCCTAGGAGAGTGTACAATTTAAAGAGGAATTTGAAGGCAATGGTGATTATACTGATTGTATATATACTAAATTATTCAAAAATTAAAGCACCCATCATCACAATGTATTTCACTCATTTTAATGGATTGACATAATAGAGTATAATCGAATTAAACTATTTTACCATGAACTATCAATTTGGAATAGTTGTAATTGATTTCTTACAGCTAAGTTTATTTAGCAGCATAACATGCCTTTATGAGGCAGAAAAATGCATCAGAGCATTTCATACACTCTTTAATTTTTTTCTTAATGACAGAGCAACAGATTGTCAGATGTGGGACATGTTTGGTGACCAAAAGTATGATGTGTATTACAGGAGGAAATGAGGGAGGAGGGGTGGTGGGTAGGTTAAATAAGTAAAATTCAGATTTGTGGATGTGTAATCGAATGCAGGGGCTCTGTGGGGATGGATTGCAGTCTCGGCTCCTCCTGCTACTTGCCAGAGGGGTTGAGTCGTGTGGAGAAGCCCTCCAATTTATGAATAGGTTTATTACCTCAACAGGGCCACATGAATGGCAATGGTGCCATGGTTTAAATAAACAATCATTAATACGATTGAATGTATTGACCAAGTGACACTAAGAATGTAAATGGCTTTGCACTGTTTTTTCTGTAAATACATTTTATGACCAAAGTTTATTTTTGAAAATTTAAGAAAAAGTATTTCAAGCGCAATAGACCACTGCTACACTATGATAAGGAATGCCTGTTCTTCCTCGCTGAGATCACATTTTGGCAAGTCGCATCAGTTAGCTATATGCATACAGTTAGAGCCTTAAGACCAAGACTCCAGAAATCAAGAAAAGCAAGAGGCGGTCGCGGGAGGCAGAGGAACGGTTACAGGATTGCCTTGAGTCAGTGGACTGGGCCGTGTTCAAAACCTCGTCTGAGGACCTAAATGACTACACCAGGATGGTTACCGACTTTATTAAAATAGCTGTGGATGAGAGTGTCCCCACAAAATCATTCAGGGTTTACCCCGAACAGAAGCCCTGGATGTCCAATGAAATCTGGAACCTGCTGAGAGCCAGATCAGAGGCATTCAAGTCTGGACATCAAGAATGCTACAAGAGGTGCAGGTACGATCTCCAGAAAGCTATCTCTCGGGCAAAGTGGAGATTCCAGACTAGACTGGAATCAACGAGGGATGCTTGACAGCTTTGGCAGGGTTTGAATGCCATAGCTTCCTACAAAGCTAAATCTTGTGACATAGTGGACAGTAGAGCTTCGCTTTCTGATGAGCTGAATTCATTCTACGTTCACTGTGACCACCAGAACAGGGAGGAAACATCGCACACCCCCATGTCTCCCAAATGATCTTTTGGGCTGCCTTCAAGAGAGCAAATCCAAGGAAAGCATCCGCTCCGGACAGATTACCTGGCTGAGTACTGAAGACCTGTGCTGACCAGCTGGCTGGTGTATTTTCCGATATCTTCAACCTCTTGCTCCGGCAGTATGTGGTACTCACCTGCTTTAAGCAGGCTTCAATCGTAGCAGCACCCTAGAAGAGCATGGTAACCTGTCGAAATGACTATCGCCCAGTGGCACTTACATCCACAGTGATGAAGGGTTTTTGCAGAGGCTGGTGTTGAAGCATATCAGCTCCTGTCTGAGTGGCGACTTGAACCTGCTCCATTTTGCCTACTGAATCAACAGGTTTACAGCAGGTGCTTTCTTGTTGGCTCTTCACACATCCCTGGAACATCTGGACAGCAAAGATGCATACATCAGGAAGCTCTTTATCGATTACAGCTTAGCATTTAATACAATCATCACCTCAAAACTAATCAGTCAACTCCAAGTCCTGGCCCTCAACTGGATCCTGGGTTTCCTCACTTCTAGACTCCAGTCAGTTCAGATTGGCAAAAACATCCCCTCCACAATCTCCATCAGCATTGGAGCACCACAGGGAGGTGTACTTAGCCCCCCGCTCTACTCACTTTACACCTGTGACTGTGTGGCTAAGTTCAGCTCCAACACCATGTACAAGTTTACTGACGACACCACTGTTGTTGTCTGCATCAAAGGGGGTGATGAATCAACATACAGGAGGGAGATTGAAAATTTGACTGGGTGGTGTAATAACAACTTCTCGCTCAATATCAATAAGACCAGGGAACTGATTGTGGACTTCAGGAGAGGGAAACCAGAGGTCCATGAGCCAGTAATCATTGAAGGATCAGAGGTGGAGAGCGTCAGTAACTTTAAATTTCTGGGAGTCACCATCTCAGAGGACCTGTCCTGGACCCATCATGTAAATATAATTTCAAAGAAAGCACGACTGCACCTCTATTCCTCAGAAGTCTGTGGAGATTCGGCATATCATCAAAAACCTTGGCAAACTTCTATAGAAGTGCTGACTGGCTGCATTTCAGCTTGGTATGGGAACAGCAATTCCTTTGAGTGGAAAATGCAACAAAAGGTCATGGATTCGGCCCAGTATATCACGAGTAAAACCCTCCCAACTATCGAGCACATCGACATGAAATGTTGCCGTAGAAAAGCAGCATCCATCATCAAAGATCCTCACCACCCAGGCCAGGCTCTTTTCTTGCTACTGCCATCAGGTAAAAGGTACAAGAGCCTCAGGGCTCACAGCACCAGGTTCAAGAACAGTTACTACCCCTCAACCATCAGGCTATTGAACAAAAGGGGATAACTACACTCATTTACAGACTATTATATACTTCATGCTCATTATTTATTGTTATTTATTTATTCTGTTCCTGTTTACAGTTACTGTTCTATAGATTTGCTAAGTATGCCAGCAGAAAAAGAATCTCAGGGTTTTATGTGGTGACATGTACGTACTCTGATAATAAATTTTACTTCGCAGTTTGACCAGTAATATGAACAAGCCATCCATTTATCTAGCCTATTTTGACAGCTTGTTCCTGTGGCACATCTCTGCCAGCCTTAGCTCAGTGGGGGCAGTTGTTTGCCTTCAGGTCGGGCACTATCCTAACCTGGACCGTTCATTGTTGCTGGGTCTGAATCCTGAAATCCTCAACCAACAGCTTGTACCTGGAGTATAAAACACTTGAAGGTGTCTCAGCACCTTCTTGTCAAGATTGTGAATTATGTTGGTCTTGCCAATGGTAATTAAGCCTTGAATAATGAATAATATTTTTGACAAGGTGTGAAGGAAGCCTTATGAGCCTAAAATCAAAGGAAAGTGGGGAGAATTTATAAGTCAGGAGGAGAATGTTACACCAACCGTGAGCAGCAAAGCTAGAAAATCATTTAACCTCGAGCTTGATCATTTTCACTTTCAAACGTCGAGGGAGTGGTAGCCATTGCAGATTTTGTGAGGTTACAGTGGCAGCCAAGTAAGACATGGTGTGAAACAGAATAAGCTGCTGAAAGTCTTTGGATGAGCCAAACGTTACGGAGAATGCAAGATGGGGCAGCACAAACAAAAGAGTTTTGGGATGGTCAGGAGGTAACGACTGTGTGGATCAGAGTTTCTTCTGACAGTGACTCACATTGAAGAAGGAATATGCTCACTCACAATGACCATAACTTCCAATACTTTATAATAATATAAACCTCCAATAATTACTTTGCAAGCGGCAACCAGGCAGACAAAAGATCACAAACAACAGGAATTCTGCAGATGCTGGAAATTCAAGCAACACACATCAACGAAGGGTCTCGGCCTGAAATGTCAACTGTACCTCTTCCTAGGGATGCTGCCTGGTCTGCTGCGTTCACCAGCAACTTTGATGTGTGAGACAAAAGATCACAGTGGTCCAGTAGAGCAGCTGCCGAACAGTACCAGTATTCGAGATTCAGTCCGAACCTCCAGCATTGTCTGTCTGGGATTTCCATTGTTCTCGTTGAGTCAGCATGGGATTTCCCCTGGGTGCTGCCAAAGACATGAGGTCAATTGGTGACTGTAGATTGCCCCTAGTGGCTGGAGATCCAAGGAGCAGCTAATGGGCAGGAATGTGACTGATGGAAATACTTTGAGACCTAACATAAATTTGAAGGGCCAATTGGCTTCACTCCATTTGGTGACATAGAAAATAACTGTTTTTGGAAAATCAAATAATAGGAGTGATAAGAAAGTTAAACACTATGATGCAATTACTTGCACTATATAAAGTTATACTAAGGACCCATAAGTTCACAGCATACAGAACTCCAAAGCCTCAAATAATAAAAAAAGTACAGCACCTCTATTCTGAAATCCCTCCGCTATTTGTTATTCCTGCATTAAATCAATAGATATGACGAGTATTTTCCTAACTTGTATGGATTATAAACTAGGAAGGATGTGACTAAATGGCTAACTATCATGATTAACTGTAATAAAAAATCTTCTCATTATTCATTATATAATTGATTTACATTTTTATTTATTATGATTATTTTTTCTTCTTCTATATTATGTATTGCATTGAACTGCTGCTGCTAAGATAACAAATTTCACAACACATGCCGGCGATAATAAACCTGATTTTGACGAGCTGTTACTTTCTTTGTTTTCTTAAAAGCAGGAGCTTAATATTAACACCAAGCAGTAGCTATGGATTTCCAAAAAAAATGGTTGTTACAAAATTAATTTACATTGAAGGATTCAGAACTAAAAATGAGAGCATCAACAACACAGTGTTCATTTCCCCTTTGTGTGGGGAAAAAAATCTTTCTCCTCATGTCCTTTTTAATCCTTCCATCAATTACTTTAAATCCATGCCTTGTTTTTGACCTGAAACCCACCAGGGGAAATGGGTCCCTCCCTGTTTATATTATCTCTGCCCTCATTATCAGATGGGCCAGTCAAGTCTTTCCTCAGTGTCCTGTGTTGCAAAGAAAACAGCTCGAATTTATTACAATTTTCCTCAGAGCTACAATTTGCAGTCTTCCACACAGAACTCCTCTGGACCCTGGCTAGTACGTTCTGGTCAGGTCAGGTGGGTTGGAACTCAGGCTGCGGCCTATAAAATGTAAAAGGTTCTAGTGTAGCCTCCCTGCTTTCCTGCCTCCCTCGTGGGTGCCATGGCAACATATCAAGTAGCGCAATGCTATTACAGCTCGGGTGTCCACAGTTCGGACTTCAACTCTGGCACTATCCTGTCAGGAGTCTCTGTACGTCCTCCCCATAGTATGAGTGGGTTTTTATGGGTCCTCCAATCCCCTCCCACATACCAAGGACGTACTGGGTAGGTTAATTGGTCATTGTAAATTGTCCCGTGCCAATTGTTAGGGTTAATCAGGTTTGTCGAGGGTTGCTGGTTTAGCATGGCTCGAAGGGCCAGAAGGGCCTGCGCATGCTGTATCACTAAAAACAGTGCTGTGCAAAAATCTTTGACACATGTATATAGCTAGGGAGCCTAAGACCTTTGCACAGTATTGTAATTTTATGTATTGCACTCTACTGCTGCCATAAAAAGAATCAAACTTCATGATGTAGGTACGTGATGATAAACCTGATTTTGATATGGGTCTCTATTGTGGACTGAGAGTGGGAAGGGGCAGGGAGAGGGGAATTATGGTAGAGAAAAGGGGATGGGCAAGGGGAAGGGAGGACCAGAGAGACATTCTGTAATTATTAACAAACCAATTGTTTGGAATCAAATGACCTTTCCTGTGACTGCACCCACTCCAGCATTCCTACTATGCCTCCAATCCCACACTCCTCCTGCGACACTCCACCCTTGCCATTTCCACCATTCCTTGCTCCCACCAGCTTTACAAACTCGCTCTCTATTCCACAGAGAGAAATACAGTGCTGTGAAAACACCGTAGGCACCCAAGCTATGTTTACAGGGCTAAGCTCTGTACTGTCCTGTAAGTAAATAAATAAGTCAACTACTCATTGGTTTACAAGTGTCATTAGGTGAGAAAACGTAAAGACTGCTGACTGGACATAAAGATGCTAGTTCAACTTCAATAAATTCACTGAACCAGGAATTTAACAAGGAAATGAGGAAAACATTCACAAGGATGTTGCTAGGACTGGAGGATTTGGGTTGTAAGGAGTGACTGAATCGGCTGCGGTTGTTTTCTGACTAAAGAAGGAGGCTAAAGGGTGACCTTACAGGGATTTATAAAATCACCAAGGTCAGAGTCTTTTTGCCTTGGATAAGGGAGTCTGAAGTTAAAGGGTAAAAGTTTAAGGTGATCAGGGAAAGATTTAAATGAAAACTGAGGAGTGAGTTTTTTCACACAGAGTGTGGTGGGTATATGAAACACGCTTCTAGAGGATGTGATAAAGGCAGGTAGAGGAATATGAGCCAAATGCAGGTAAATGGGACTAGCTCAGGCTGGCACATTGGTTGCTGTGGATACCTTGAGCCCAAAGGCCCATTTTAGTCTTGGTGCGAAATGTCGACTCTTAATTCCTCTCCATAGATGCAGTTTGACCTGCTGAGCTCCACCAGAGCTTTCTGTGTGTTACTCAGAATTTCCAGCATCAGCAAAATCTTATATGTTCATGGGCCCATTTTTATGCTGTATAACCCAATGACTTTTAGACCCTCCATTTGCATGTCCAACATATGGCCTAAGACCATAGGTCTAAGACCATAAAACCGTAAAATAGGAGCAGAATTAGGCCATTTATTATTTAGCAAGTAGATTGTCAGTGACTTTTTAGTAGTTCCTCAGGATTGAGGACAGCTGACTTCACTCTGGCATTTTGGGTTTTGAGGTGGCCAATAAGGGTTATTTATTATTATTATTATCATCATCATCGTCATCATTATTATTATGTGTGTCTGCACAATTTACATATTGGTTGTTAGTCTTTGTGTGTAGTTTTTCATCGCTTCTATCACAATTTCGTGTTCTACTGTGAATGCCCACAAGAAAATGAATCTCAGGGTTGTATATGGTGACATATACTTGATAATAAATTTACTTTGAATTCTTTGCATCGATGTAGGAAATGCAGGCTCTTCCACAAAGGATGCAGAAGATGTGTGGGTACCTGTGAGGTTGTCCACTCCCTTTGTTCCTTATGCACGGCCTCTATACACTCCTGATGCATGGACTTCACATTCCTAATGCAATCCAGAATACTCATTTCTCATGTTGAGCAATTATGGACTTGAGATTTCTAAAGATGTTGTGGACATTACATTTGGCTTTAAACACAACTCTCAGTCCTTTCCTTGGTTCACCTGGTAATTGGAATAGAGCCCCCTTCAGGAGTCCGATGTGAGATTATGAACCATGTTGCCCAATCAAGATATCCAACAGAATGTAACCAGGGCTTCAAAAAATGCTCCAAATTCACTGGAAGGCAGGCAAATAGTATCGTAGGGCTATAGAGCACAACAGCACAGAAACAAGCCCTTCAGCCCATCTAGTCCATGCCAAACTATTATTCTCTTCATTCCCATTTTACTGCACCTGTACGATAGCCCTCCGTACCCCTCCCATCCATTTACTTATCCAAATCTCTCCAAAATGTTGAAATCAAACCCACATCCACCACTTCTGCTGACAGCTTGTTCCACACTCACCACCCTCTGAGAGAAGTTACACCTCATGTTCCCCTTAAACATTTCACCTTTCACCCTTAATCCATGACCTCTAGCTCTAGTCTCACCAAACCTCAGTGGAAAAAGCGTGCTTCCATTTGCCCTGTCTATACACCTCATAATTTTGTTCTCATCCTCCTACACTCCAGGGAATAATGTCCTAACGTATTCAACCTTTCCCTATAACCCAGGTCCCCATGTCCCAGCAACATACTCATAAATTTGCAGTACCTTCACACTGATCATCTTCCCCAGTATTGGCACTGGTGTCACTGATATACAACATGAAATATCATTAACTGATTAACTAGTGTAGATACAAGCTGTTTGAAAAGAAGGCAGCTGCCGTGATTTCCTTCAGGTAACAGCTTTGGAGTCGGACCAGTATTGCATACTAATCAATGTCACAGTCACAATTGCAGCAGGTGTTAGCAATCCATACACCGGCCCTCTTCCAATATGGCCTGGTTTCTGCAGCTTCCATGCAAGACCTTTCATAACGCAATCCAATCGTCACCTGCAATGCACACAAAATTTCTCCAGTGTTGTAAACAGGAATAATTTGCTTGACTGTTTGGAGCTCATATTTAAACTGTTCACTCCAAGCAAAGGAAAGGCTGCTACTGGACATCCAAATGATACCATACTGATCATTGAAGTTCTTCAAAAACTGTTTGAAACACTTAGGTATGAGGTAAGCCTGCAACGACAGTTTGTAGCTTCCTGGATAATTAACAGTAAGAGGGATGGATTTATGGCAAAATGGTAATTTGATCCATATAATCCCATAATCCAGCCGAAATAAGTTTTTAGGCTCATGGACAGAAATGAAGCTAATGATTAATAAATGAGGAAAAACAAAACATGCCATGATATGGAACAAGATTCACTACTTTTTTGCAATTTTTAAAATTTAACTATATACTTACTGTAATTCACAGTTTTTTAATTATGTATTACAATTGGCATATGCCAGAGATGTTCAACCTGATTCTGATTCTGGTTCTGATCAGGAGTGGTCCACCTGGCCCTTTGAACTTGCTCTGCCGTTATATAAGATCATAGGGAATCTAATTGTAACCTCAACACAAAGCTCCTGCGTATTCTTGGTAACCTTTCATGCCTTTGCTTATCAAAAATATCTCTAGCTCTTCCTTAAAATGTTTACTCTTTGAAGAACAGAACTCCAAAGATGCACAAGCCTCAGATCAAAAATTTTGCTTCATCTCGGTCATGAGTGGGCGACCCTTATTTGTAAACCACGGGTCGTAGTTCTATATTCTCCCATGAAAGGCAACATCCTCTTCATATTCACACTATCAACTTCTCTCCAGCTTTTCCAAACTCCAATGGATCAACCTTAGCTTCTCCAACATTTTCTCATGAAATAATCTGTCCATTTTTGAATATTAGTCCAATAAAGCTCCTCTGAATTGCTGTCAGAGTATTAGCATTCTTTCTTAAATGAGGAGAGCAATATCTTATTTATTCAGTTTATGCAATTACAGTGTACTTATTGTCAGTTTGGATACATAATATGGCAACTGCTCTGCACGTGACTGAAGGAAACTATATTATGTTGTGGACACAGCTCAGCACAGCACTGGGACCAGCCTCCCATCGATGGACTCTGACTATACTTTTCTGTAAAGCAGCCAGTGTAACCAAAGATCCCACTCAGCCCAGACAGACTCTCTTCTCCCCTCTCCCATCAGGCAATCTGAAAGCACATACCCCCAGGCTCAAGGATAGCTTCTATCCCACTGTTACCAGACCGTGAACAGATCGCTTGTACGATAAGATGGTCGTTTTGATCTTGCCCTTTATCAGTTACCAGCGCTCCATTTTATTGGTAGCTTTTACGTTTTATTCTGCATTGTTATTGTTTTACCGCATTCAAGCTCAATGCACTGTGTAATGATTTGATCTGTATAAACAGTATGCAAGCCAAGCTTTTCAGTCTGTCTTGGTACGTGTGACAACAATAAACCAACACCAATACACTCCTGATTTGTCTTGTGGATGGTGAAAAGGCTTTGAGCTAACATGAAGCAAGTCACTTGCCTAAGGATATGCAACCACGAACCTGTTGTCGTAGCAGTAGTATTTATATGACTGATCTAGATAAGCTTCTGGAGTACCAATATTCTCCTCCCCCCACCTCTATTCCCCGCGCTAGCTTTTACCTCCTCTCACCTGCCTATTACTTCCTCTTGGGTCCCCTCCTCCTTCCCTCTCTCCTATTGTTCACTCTTCTCTCCTATCAGATTCCTTCTCCAGCCCTTGACCTTTCCCATCCACCTGGCTTCACCTATCACCTTCCACCTAGCCTCCTTCCCCTCACCCCACCTTTTTATTCTGGCATCTGCCCCCTTCCTTCTCAGTCCTGATGAAGGGTCTCAGTCCAAAACGTCAACTGCTTGTTCATTTCCATAACTGTTGCCTGACCTGCTGAACTCCTCCGGCATTTTGTGCATGTTGCTTTGGATTTCTAGCATCTGCAGAATGTCTCCTGTTTATAACCTCACTTCTTTTGTTTTCAGTTCCTCTATCAATAAACTAAAACATTCTATTACCCTTTTTAAGCATGTTGTTTGACCTCTGGGCGTGAAACTGTTTCCAGAAAAGGAGCTTTTGGTAGGAGGTATGGCTGGGTATATGTACACCATTTTATTCCTGGAAAATAACTATTATTTGACATGATTCACATATATACAGAGGTCTGCCACAAATTTGTTCTCGAGGAAACTTATAGCAATCAATAACTTTTTAGTTCTTAAGGTAATCGTAGGATATTGGGTTAATGCAGGAAAGTCGTTCTGAGGTGGAGACCAGCCTTGAGCTTTTCGAATATCTGACTCAGTATGAGGGGACAAATGGCCAACTTCTACTTATTTCATAGTCACCTCAAGGAACTGATACAGTAGTTAAATAGTGTCAAAGTCATTCTGGAATCACTTTCGCTGGGAATATTTATATTCAAGGATTTAATTATGAGTAATGAGGTTTATTTCAACTTTACACAGAAAGCTATTTAAAGGAACGGATCTGCCCTGGCACTGACATTAAAACTGTGATTCACCTGTGTATCCTGAGAGATGTCCTGATTTTCAGCAGGGTAGGACAGGACACAGCATGGCCTAATGTAACACTGCTAACATCATCTGTAACGTATTCTTCATAGAGTCTTCATAGTAACTGGCAGGGCAGGATGAACTGACAGTTTTCACCTGCTGGGAGTCTGCCGGCTTCTGCAAGTGTGTTGGTGTTGAGTTGTCCATGCTGTTTCCGTGGCGAGATACAGAAGTAAATTGCCAGACCTTTCTTCCATGCAGATACTGCTGCTGCCCAGGTTGGGACCCGGTCAGATTCGAACTCAGGACCTTCTGCCTCGAAGTCCAGTGCTGATGCCACTACAGCACCCGCCGGTCCTCTGCGAGTGTAGCAGCCCTCTATATAAACGGATGAGAGAAATCAACTGCCAATGGAAAAGTGAACCCTTCATTTTCCTTACATCCACCTGCTTGTATTCCAGACCCCTTCATGCATGCACTTTCTTTTAAAGAGTCGACAAATCTAATCCTGTGTGGCAGGTGTTGAACACAGCCCTGATCAGTTGGTACTTTTGGGAGAGTGATTTGGTATAGACACTGGGGAAATTGGGTGAAATTGTGATCTAGAATCTTGATTCTGCTGGAAGCACAGAATTGTTTCTGTTTAATCAAAGTTGCCTTTTCTTCTGTGTCCTGCTGCCCATTCCGCAAAAGCACATAAAATAAGCATTGCGTATCTCATTTACCTGCCCTTTCGGGGAAAGTGTTCGGTTCTATTTTAGGTAGCTCCCTAAAATGTCTGAAAAATAGCTCATTCCATCTGGACATCTTATCTTCAGGTGCAAATTATTGTTCTTTACTCAGGGCAATTTTGTACCGAGAAATTGCAACAGGAATGTTCATATTGATTTTCAGATCCCAGCACAATGATTCTTATTTAATGGTAGAAATTTCCACAGTGTTACATACAAAATAAAATGTCGCGTGCATTTCAGGTGTTCAACATCTACAACACAGGTTTATGTTTGTTCTCTCCTTAAAAGAAAGCACATGCATAAAAGGGTTTGAAATACAAGCAGGTGTGCATTTATTACATGGAGTCAGTGCACCTCTCATTAAGTCTGGCTTGGCACATTTTCTGTCTCATAATGACTGCTGGTTGATGTGTCAGTGCCTTCCAGTTTTCTCTCCGCTTTCCCAGCTGCTAGAGTAATGAGTCCAAGACACTGGCAGGTCAGCTGATTGAAGAACTGATCGTCTGCTAACTATATTGGTGAGTCTATACAGGAACCTAGCAGTCATTATTTCTACAGTTTTGGCAGAAATACTGACTAGATAAAAAATACATTTGTGGTCTCACTGCAGGTAAGCGGAGAAATTGCTGAAGGCAAAATCTTTATAAGTCCCCAGGCCACCCTCTGTTATGCTTGTTTAAGACGGGTTGGTGCTTACACTAAAGTGTACTACAGGTCACTCAAATGCATTGAGTGATTATGCCCTCCACCACACTCCCAAAGCAGACACACTATTCTGAACTCTTGTCGTTGGAAGAAATTAACAGAGGGGAAATTATTAAAGGGTACTCTCAAAACCTTCTTGAAATATTGCAATCTCGCTGGCTGAGAGCGCTCGCAGTGCAGAAAGAGCAGCCAGGCTGCCAGGGAGGATCTCAAGCCTGTGCACTGGAAGCACACAGAAGGGGCAGGAGAAGTGCACCACCTCACAACCTACCCACTTACCTGCCCTGCCCCAGCTGAGCAGAATCTGTGGTTCCCACTTTGGTCTCATCACTCAGCTTAAAAACCATAGCAATGGAGTGGATTCCAAGAGACTGTCTCAGAAGGTGAAGGAGACATCTGCAAAAACACATTCAACAAGCGTCAGATCAAATGGTGATGACACTTGTAAAATGTACCTGTCATTATTATCATCGAACTCTGGAAGTGAGGGTCATTTCATTGTTTTGACAGACTTATCTTCAGTTCCTTTTCCATTTGCTGTGTTAGTTGTGGCTCAGTGAGTAGCAGTCTTGACTATGGATCAGAAGCTTTTGGGGTTAGTCTGGGATGGTGTTCCAGTGGGAACGCTGGTCTGCTGGTGTCGATGTTTTTAGTGAACATTACAAAATTATCTGCATCCTTGGCTAGATGTCAAAGACACCATGGCAGGGGAGCTTCTCTTGGTATCCAGAACAACAGTTATCCCTCAATCAACATTTACGAAACAGATCATCCAGTATTTATATTATTGCTATTTTTGTATCTGATTCCTACTTTACAATACTTCACTGGTAGCCATTGGGCCATTCAGAAAAGAACATGAAAAATTTCCTTTAACTTCTTCAATCCTTGACCACAGACTTCATGTTCCTAATGGAAAGCCAGGTCTGGCGGAAACATCCGCCTTCGCTAGATCAGGTCTTGCAGCTATTGGTTAGGAATCCTGTACGATATATTCCTGATAGTCTGATATAATTTCTGGCAACATTCTGCAACACTATTGCTGGTATTAGGTACAATTAATGGACAGTTTATTATGTACCTCCTGTATCTAATAACGAAGCCACTGAGTGTGTGTTCTGCTCCTGTAGCCCATTCACTTCAAGGTTCACCATGGTGTGCGTTCAGAGATGCTCTTCCGCACACCATGTTGTAATGTGTGGTTATTTGAGTCACTGTCACCTTCCTGTCAGCCTGAGCCAGTCCAGCCAATCTCCTCTGATCCCTCTCATTAACAAGGTGTTTTCACCCACAAAACTGCTGCTCACCGAATGTTTCTTTTTGTTTTTTCGCACCATTCTCTGTCAACTCAAGAGACTTGTGCATGAAAATTGCAGGAGATCAGCAGTTTCTGAGATACTGAAGCCACCACATGTGGCACCAACAATCATTCCATCGTCAGAGTCACTTAGATCACATTTCTCACCCGTTCCGATGTTTGGTCTGAACAACAACTGAACCTCTTGACCACGTCTGTATGTGTTAATGCACTGAGTTGCTGCCACGTGATCGGCTGATTAGATAGTTGCATGAATAAGCAGGTGTACAGGTGTACCTAGTAGAGTGGCCACTGAGGGTATTTCTGTGAAGGAAGAAGCTGCTTTTGTCATTAGTGCTGTGGATCCATGTGCTCCACGGCAAACTTGGTTTTTCACTGATATAGGCAGCAAATCTTACAATCAGATTTGACTTGAAGACATGACAGAATGCCAATCCTAAATTAGTTTTCTGTCCTATACTCTTCGTTTTGAGTTATATTCAATACCGGGTGTTTCTGACCAGAGGATCTGTCAATATTTTTATTTTATATTAATTCCTCCAGGCACTTACTCCCTCAAAATGTTATTTTCTCCACTATTAAGTTGGAGAACTGAAAAGGTGAAGACGCCATGAAAGGTCACTCATTTTCTTAACCTATTATTTGCTGTGATATTTGTTTGAGCAGAGATTGTTTATTGAGAAGTATTTAAACATGAGCATTCTTACATCAAAATTTGCTTAAGATCCTGGGATCCTTTCTCAGAACACAGAAGTGTACAGCACATTACAGGCTCTTTAGCTCACAGTGTTGTGCTGATCATGTAACCCACTCTAGAAACTGGCAGTGCATTCCACGTGCCCATCACTCTCTGTGTAAAAAAACTTAACCCTGACATCTCTCTTGTACCTACTTCCAAGCACCTTAAAACTATGCCCCCTCGTGTTAGTCATCTCAGCCCTGGGAAAAAGCCTCTGACTATCCACACGATCAATGCCCCTCATCATCTTATGCACCTTGATCAGGTCACCTCTCATCCTTCGTCGCTCCAAGGAGAAAAGGCCAAGTTCACTCAACCTATTCTCATTTGGCACGCTCTCCAATCCAGGCAACATCCTCGTAAGTCTCTTCTGCACTCTCTCTGTAGTATCCACATCCTTCCTGTAGTGAGGTGACTTAGTTGCATTCTTAGTCGACTGTCTTCTAATTAATCTTTAGGGAAATACTGTAAAAAATCTGTTAATTATTATTCCAGAAATACTGTGATGACTATAAAGAGTATGATTCTTATTTTACTGTTTACATATTAATTGGATCTTTCTTATCAGCATGTATTTATATCTGTAAATATATCTGAACATGGAATTAATTCCATATACTGTGAGGTGGTGTATGTCTTTCCATCTTCTAAGATGATGGGCAAATCACCAATTGCATTGTGTGGGAGCAGTGTGGTGTTGCGACCAGCAGAGTTACTGCCTCACAACACCACTGAACAGGTTCTGACTTACGCTGGAGTCTGTTCTTTCTCCCTGAGGTCACGTGAGCTTCCTCCCACACCCCAAAGCCATACACGCTGTTCTACTGCGGTAAATGGGATTAAATTGGTGCATAATGCTAGACTGGTGGTGACTTTTCTGTACAGTATGACTCTGACTCCCCGGAATGGGATTTGGGTCATGCGATTCAGGGTTTATGGTCCAATCTGGGTTTGAACAACTATTGGTCAGCGGAGAATAAAACAATAACGTTCTGCATTTACATAGTGCCTTTTAATATTTATAGGATTTCTCAAAGTGCTTCGCAGGACCATAACCAAACAAAATTTGGCATCCAGCCACATGAGGATACTAGAGGGCTTGCTGAAAGTTCAGAAGGAAAATGAGAGGGGTCATTGAGAGGTCAAAGTTAAAGATAATAATCAGGGATGAAAATTTCAGCTGCAAGTAGACTGAGACAGTGGAAAAGGTGGGTGAAAGTAGGTGGCCTTAATGACAATGCGGGTCTGTGGTCTGAAGACCACTGCTGGCTCAAGTACAGCATGGTTTGGTTCGGTTTCACACTGTTGTCGGGTAAAGGAGTAGAGCTGATGACCAAGGATGAAGCTTGTGGCAAGGATAAAGGTGATGACTTGTGCCTTACTTTTCAATACTTTGCTGGAGGAGAAAGCTCAAAGTTCAAAATAAATGGGGGTTATCTAAGTATACGTATATATGTCACCATATACTGCCCCGAGATTCATTTCCTTGCAGGCACTCACAGTAAGTACAATAGAATCAATGAAAAACTACAGACAGAGACTGACAAACAACCAATGTACAAAGGAAAACAAGCTGTGTAAAAACTATAAATAAATAAATGCTGAGAATGTGAGTTGTAGAGTCCTTAACAGTTAGGTTGTGGAATTAACTCAGTTTTGAAGTGAGTGAAGTTATCCACGCGGGTTCAGGAACCTGATGGTTGAAAGGTGAGAATCGCTCATGAATCTGGTGGTGTGGGACCTTAGGCTCCTGTACCTCTTTTCCGATGGTAACAGTGAGAAAAGTGCCTGGCCTGGATGGTGGGGGTCCTTGATGATGGATGCTGCTCTGTTGTGGAAGTGCTCTTTGTCAATGTGCTCAACGGTGAGGAAGACGTTTCCTGTGATGGACTGGGCTCTATCCGCCACTCTTTATAGGCTTACCCATTTTTGGGCATCGGTGTTTCCATACCAGGCATTGATGCATCCAGTCAGGATGCTCTCCGCTGTGCATCTATAGGAGTTTGTCATCGTTTTACTTGACATGCCGAATCTGTGTAAACTTCTAACAAAGTAGAGGCCCTGTCATATCTTCTTTTAAGTGGCACTTATGCGTTGGTCCTCTGATATGATAACACTACTGACCCTCTCCTCCTCTGATCCCCTAATGAGGCCTGACTCATGAACCCTGCTTTCTTCCCCCCTTCGGTTTTGAGTGAGAGATTGTTGTTGTGGCACCATTCAAAGTCCCGAACCTTCAAGGACTGGGTTCTGGACAAGCTCTTGACGATATCATGTAGTGAAGAGGCCAAAATAAGTGATGGTGAGGCAGCAATACAGATAAGCTGGTTTTGAGTGACATTCCCAAGAGGAGTTTTTAGGTGGGAAATGAAAGGGCGGAAAGATAATTGGGGTAGAGAGTGATACAGGAAGAAAATTAAAAATACTGTTATAAAGTATCATATTAAAATACAGTATATGTGAGTTTCTGAAGTAAGCCTTTGATTTAGAAAGTTATAGGGATTGTTATACTACCTGACATAAGTAATAATGAATTCACTGCATTTACCAATGTTCCATTCCTCAATAAAATTAATAGACGCGATTTGAATCAGAAACTAAAACCACAGGGAAGGACAAGAGATTTTCAGAGATCCTCAGCAGTTAATAGAACCCCTTCAAGGTCTCTGGAGAAGACGAGGCAGCAGTTATGGCCAGCATGTTAATTGGTGTTAAGCCATAATCATGAAATATCCCCATCAATTAACTTTAGGAAATAAATGTGCATGAAATAATAAATAACTTTCTTTCGCCCTGGTTATTGATTTTTCTCCTTAAGAGAAGTACAGATGTGTGTGAGTATAACTGGTCTCCATTAAGTTACCTCATGATGTGGCAATCCAATTTCACATGGCATCTGTACAGAGTCATGCTTTCTCATAGTTGATGAGAGGGGCTTTTCTGAATGGCCGCTGCAGACTAATGGTGTGTCTCAGGGGTCGGTGTTCCTTTCACGTCATGCGGCAATGATTTGGTTGAAGAAATTGATGGCTTTTTGGCCATGTTTGCAAACGAATACAAAGATAGGTGGAGGGGTAGGTAGTGTTGAGGAAACAGAGTGTCTGCAGAAGGACTTAGACAGATCGAGCAAAGAAGAAGCAGATGCATTATAGTGTAGGGAAGTGCACAGTCATGCACTTTGGTAGAAGGAATAAAGCAGCCCAAATTTGTTCAACCTCATACCAGCTAATACTGGCAGCATCCTGGCAAACCACTTCTGCACACTTTCCAGCGCCTCCACATCCTTCCTATAACGGGGTGACCGGGAGATGCACTCAATACTTTAAATGCAGCCTAACCTCATCGAAGACCCTTGTCAGAATGGGGAAAGAGAGAAAAGAAGCTTGTTAAGCTGCAGGAAGTGTGTGAGAGCAGATGTCCTTGACAGGAAAATGGGGTAACTATGGCAATAAACTGTAAATGATGTTTTCTGGTTAATAAGTGAATGAATGATGTGGGCACGTGGCCAAGTGGTTAAGGCATTGGACTAGCGACCTGAAGGTCGTGAGTTTGAGCCCCAGCCGAGGCAACGTGTTGTGTCCTTGAGCAAGGCACTTAATCACACATTGCTCTGTGACGACACTGGTGCCAAGCTGTATGGGTCCTAATGCCCTTCCCTTGGACAACATTGGTGTTGTGGAGAGGGGGGACTTGCAGCATGGGCAACTGGTCTTCCATACAACCTTGCCCAGGCCTGCGCCCTGGAGAGTGAAGACTTTCCAGGCACAGGTCCATGGTCTCGCAAGACTAACGGATGCCTTTATTTATTATTTAAGTGAATGAGTGCAGTTGGAAAGTGAGAATATAAAGACAAGAATATATAAATTGCAAAACTGAGATCAGGAGGACATGTACACACTACCTGGCATGTTCCCTCTTGGCTGTTAGTCAATAAAGGACTCTGCCCTGCCGAGGACAAGTTTCAAGTGGTTTAGTGTACATCTGGTGGAGCTAAAGGTCTACATAGCACATGTCAACAACCATGGATCGCTATAGCTGAGTTTGGACCTCTGCAGGAGAATGGGGTTGAGAAGGAAAGTATATCAACCATGATGGGATAGCAGGACGGACTCAATGGCCAAATGACCTAGTTCTACTTCTATGTCTGCTGGTCTTCAGTGAGTTGCTGGATCACAAGCTAAGTGGAAAATGGTAAAAGAAGAAATAAGCAACTGTGCACAGATGGCCAAAAAGAATTGTTGCTTAAATTCACGGGTCTTGTTCATTATAATCCCATTACTGCTGCCCCATAAGGTATTGTTTTTGGTATAGTTTTGTCATCTTGTGGAGGATTAAGATGAGTAATTAAATGGTTTAGGATCAAGGTTGCTTTTTCATTATCCTCACAACCAGAAAACTTAGCCATCAAAGTTGGAGTGAGAAAGTTCCACGTGTACCTGTGTGGATAGAATCTTATAGTTTCATGCAGTAACAGCCTCAGCAGGATATTTCCGATGGATGCCAGCTGATGCTGCCCAAATCCTCTGCTCAAGTGCAGGGATGGGCAAGAATGACAATACAATAGGAGTACAAAGACTCTGAGTCAACTCCAGGTGTTGTACCTCCAAGAGAGACAGCGATACCGAATGTCACTGCTGGAACTCTTGGCACAACCCCATTGCTTGCCATCATGACATTATTGCCCCTCAAGTGGACAAGCTCATGGGTAAAAAGGAGAACGTGAAGGTGGCACATACAGGAATGGATAGGAGCTAAGCATCTATAATTATATAGTTCTTTGGAAATCAGTTGATGTTCAACCACAAGAAAGAGCAACTCATCTTCAGTAAATGCTTAAGAATAAATCTCTTCCCTGCAATGTTACTAGAAGTTGTCTCTGACGGCTTAACATAGACAAGCACTTGGGCACATTGCAAAAGTTGTTAAAAATAATATTAATATTATTTTTAATATTTCCTATGGTGGGAGAGTCTGAGACCGGAGGACACAGCCTCAGAATAGAGGGGCATCCTCTTAGAACAGAGGTGAGGAGGAATATCTTTAGCCAGAGAGTGGTGAATATGTGGAATTTGTTGCCACAGGCAGCTGTGGAGGCCAAGTCTTTAGGTATATTTATGGTAGAGGTTGATAGATTCTTGATTAGTCAGGGCATGAAGAGATATGGGGAGAAGGCAGAAGATTGGGGCTGAGAGGAAAATTGGATCAGCCATGATGAAATGGCGAAGCAGACTCGATGGGCCAAATGGCCTAATTCTGCTCCCTTATCTTATGGTCTAATATCACGCACATTACTGGGAGTAAAATTATTTAAGTGCCTAACATATTTGTCTAGAGCACCAAATCATTTATTTTCTCATTGATCAGTTTAATCCAAACCAATTTCTTTAATTTTCTTTGTTAATATTTCTTTAACCACCAAATATTTGTAACAGTTTATAAAGCCTTTTGTTTAATGGATGTTGGTTAGTTTGGAATTCAATCAAGTTGCAGCTGGAGTACTTTAGATTCCTCTCAGAATGTTAGCGGCTAAATGGGGTCCAGAGTCTGGGGACATGGCTTTCTCTGTACTAGTTTAATGAAGCATGCATGAGTTCCAGCTGCAATCAGTATTTCAAACAATTGCAGATCCAACATCTCCAATGGTTTTAGTAATTTTGGCATTAGTTAAATACAAACTGGGAGTTGCACTTTTATTTTGGTCAATTAATGTTAAAGGTTAATGAATAATTCTGGATTGAACACTTTGGAAAAAAAATTGCAGTTGGAAGCAGTTTTATAGTTAATAACGAAAATACGATTTAAGGAGAATCCAGTGGGGAAAAGCGGCTGTCCATAACATATACAAAGGGGCCATTGCATTTATTACTTTATGGATATATGGAGTGAAGGAAATATATACTTTTCCATTAAAGTATGTGGAGGGAGGAGAAGATGGCAGCACGACGCAGCGCGCGCGGCCTCTCCGGTGAATGATATCGTATATGTAAGTAGGATGCCTTGCACAATTCTGATTTGATGGAGACAGACTTGAGAAGCACGGAGGAACATCTGAAGAAACTTCTGAAATGCCCGCTTCACTGCTGCTGCTACTGTGCGATCGAGAATCTCCGGAGGGAAGACCGCGAATCCTCGGCTTTGCCTGTTGCTGGCGGCCGGGGTTGGGGTCGAAGCGCTCGGCAGAGAAGGTGCTCGGTGCTCGGTGTCAGAGGGCTGGTCGGAGGCTTGAGGTTTTTGGACTGTGGTCGGGAGCTTCCAGGATGCTGCATCGGCAAGTTTGCGGCGCTGGAAGCTCATGGCAAGGAGAGTTTTCTTCCTTCTCCCGTCTGCGTGAGATGATGGGACTTTCGAGAGACTTTGAGACTTTTTTTTACCATGCCCATGGTCTGTTCTTCATCAAATTATGGTATTCCTTGCACTGTTGTAACTATATGTTATACTTATGTGGTTTTTGTCAGTTTTTCAGTTTTGGTCTGTCTTGTGTTTCTGTGATATCACACTGGAGGAACATTGTATCACTTCTTAATGCATGCATTACTGAATGACAATAAAAGAGGACTGCGTGTCCTCATAATCTAATCTGATCTAATCTAATTAAGGTGAAAAAATGAACTGATAGTTCCTGTGCTCTGTTTCCTAAAGGATGACATCTTACACCTGCTTCAATACCTGATGCTTTGAATGCCCTGAATATTTTCACAGAATATTCACAACTGGATTATCTGTTTAATTAAAATTTGATAATTCTTCCATCACAATAAGCTTATGTGCTCAGAGTTCTGTGGATTTTGAATCCCACAACCTACTGACTCAGGTGAACATCTAAGTGTCATTTGTTAACCTGAGCAGGTGTGCTACTAGCCACACCAAGTCCTCAGATAACCCCAGTTGTTAAACATCAACTTCTTGCAAACACCAGTGTGGTAATGAGCAGATAACTGTCTGGAAATGCATTTCAGGTCAATAGCACTAAACTCACTGTCAGCAAGTTCAAGTTTACTGTCATCTGACTGTACATATATACAACAAGATGAAACAATGTTCCTCTGAACCACCGTGCACCCACAAAACATTCAAAAAAAAGCACATAAAATTAAATATTACCACAAATAACCTAATAAAATATCATTCAAAATGTATGCAATAAACAGTAAACAGCTCGTTGATAGAGTGGCAAGAATCAATGGTGGCAGGATATTCATTTCTTTCACAGCCTGTGGAAAGAAGCTATTACCCAGTCTGCCAGTCCTAGTCTTGGTGCTCATGCACCTCTTTCCTGATGGTAGGGGGTCAAAGAGATTGTGGGATGAGTGGCAGGGATCCTCAACAATGCTTAGGCCTTTCTTCTACAACACTCCCGATAAAAGTCACAAATGGCAGGATGGAGACCGCGTTGGTCGTCTCTTGCAGTTTTTACTAACCGCTGTAGGATCATGCAGGCCAATGCCTTGCAGCATCCATACAATACAATGATGCAGCCAGACAGGACAATCATGATGGTGCTCCTGTAGAAAGTTACCAGAATGGTGCTGGGAGCCTTGCATGCCTTAATCTCCTCAGAAGGTGCAGATGCTGCTGTGCCTTCTTAACTAATGAGGAGGTGTTGTGGGTCCAGGTAAGATCATCCATTATGAGCATACCAAAAGACTATGTGGTCTTCACTCTCTCCATGGTAGCGCCATTGATGTGCAGTCCAAAGTGGCTGACCTGCATCTTCCTGAAGATCACAACCATCTCTTTTGCCTTGTCCACATTGAAACTCAGGTTGTTGTTTTTACAAAGTTTGACAAGCCTCTCTATCTTATTTCTGTATGCCAATGCATCATTTTTGCCAATGAGACCAACACTGTTGTATCATTTGCAGACTTGATGATGGTAGAAGGTAAGGAAACGTCCACTAACTGTCCTTTGTCTATCCTGTCTGTGATTTCCTCGAAGAATTCCAACACATTTGTATGGCAAGAATTTCCGTTAAAGAAACCATGCTGACTTTGGTCTATTTTATCATCTGTCTCCAAGTACCTGGAAACCTCATCCTTAATAATAGAGTCCAAAATCTTCCCAACCACTGAAGTCTGGTTAAGTAGCCAATAATTTCCGTTCTTTTGCCTTCCTCTGTTCTTAAAGAGTGGAGTGACATTTGTAATTTTCCTATCCTCTGGAACCATGCCAGAACCTAGTGATTCTTGAAAGATCATTACTTACGTCTCCACCCTCTGTTCAGCTACCACTTTCAGAACCTTGGGTTACATATATTTTCCATCTGGTCCAGGTGACTTCTCTCCCTTCAGGGTTTTCAGCTTCCCAAGCCCCTTCTCCATGGTAATAGCAACAACATGCACTTCTGTCCCCGGCACTCTCGAATTTCTGGCATACTATTAGTGTCTTCCACAATGATGACTGACCCAAAATATTTATTAAGTATGTCCACCATTTCTTAGTCCTCTATTACTACCTCTCTAGCTTCATTTTCCAGCGGTCGATAGATATCCATTCTTACGGCTGTTATTCTTTAAGTATCTGAAATAACTTTTGGTATCCTCTGTTGTACTATTGACTAGCTTATCTTCGAATTTCATTTTTTCTCTTTATGGTTTTCCATTGCCTTCTGTTGGCTTTTAAAAGCTTCCCAATTCTCTAACTTCTACAGTATTATATGCTCTCTCTTTTTCTTTTATGCTGTCTTTGACTTCCTTGTCAGCCAGGGTTGATTCGTCCTTCTTTGGAATACTTCTTCATCTTTAGGATATACCTATCCTGCGCTTTCTGAATTGCTCCCAGAAACTCCTGCCTCCGTCATCGCTGCTAGTACTGTATCTCCTTCCAATTAACTTTGGCCAGCTCCCCTCTCATGCCTCTGTAATTCCCTTTACTCCACTGTAATATTGATACATCTAACTTTATCTTCTCTCTCTCAAACTGCAGGGTGAATTTTTGACCACTGACTCCTTTGGGGTCCTTTATCTTTAGGTGCTTTATCTAATCTAGTTTATTACAGGAGGAAATAGGTTCAATGGTACCTTTCAAAACTGAGCTCCTACTTGAATTGGGGAGAAAAAATTTGGATGACAAGTGAAAAATGATTGATTCTTTCATAGCTTTTCTTCTCAATAAATCAGAAAAAAATCTGTTCAGTTATCAGAAAATCAGACATGCGCTATGTAACACTGACAATAACATAAAATTTTACTCCGAAAACCCCAGCTTTGTTGTGTGAAGTGCCATTATGATCCCTTCTGGAAAATTTAAATCTACATTTTTCAGTTAATTTTGACTTTACATATCATCTCTCAAAGTGCTGTGCCTGCATGCTTTTGATTCTTTCTGGACCCTACTCACAATGCCTTCTGATTGCTTGTTTATCTTTTCTGATCAAAGTAATTCAGTTCTTATTTTCTTCATTTTAAATGTTGAGAAGTTCGATATCCCTGAGTCAGTTACAAGACAACAGAGAGCACTGAAAAAAAGTGTTGTAGCAGTAGAAAACGCTTACCTTTATTGTTTTCACTGATAAATAAATGGCGGTTATTGCATGAGAAGTGGTTCTAATCCAAATTATTGCTGTTCATGCTTGTAAGTAGAACTAGCAGTCTGCGGTCTCCCTGTAGGATTCATTGGCCTATTTTTGTCCGTTGCAGAATGTGATGAGTACAACGAAAATATTAGGTTTGCCTCATAAATTAAACTCCTTTTTTGTCTGTTGATCCAGCTGACTTGCTGTTTGAATAATCATCAATTAGAACTATCACTGCAATATTCTGCTCAATTTCAGAGCTTTCTCTGTGATCGATTCTGAAATACAAAAAGAGTATCATGCACTTCAGTGAACGCTTGATTTCATTCCAATGGTGTTTCTGGGCAGAATGGAAACAAAAGAACATACTTGATATATTTTCCCCCAGATTATATTCTGAGTTCCTTCTGTAATTACATTAAAGTTATGGTCATGTCTGAAAATCTGAAGAAATTTTGTTAAACTCAATAGGATCAGTCAATTGAAATAATCTTTTCTTTTTTTTGTAATTTTTTTTTTATTGAAGTTCATCATCAGACAAATTTTCCCATAAGATGTATTTCAGATACTGTACATGATTTCAAGTTTTCTGGCCCCCATCATCTCATTTTTACTATGGATGTCCAATCTCTATACACTTCCAACACCCACCAGGAAGGACTCAAAGCTCTTTGTTTCTTTCTGGACACCAGATCCAACCACTCCACCTCCACTCTGCTCCACCTAGCAGAACTTGTCCTCACGCTTAATAATTTCTCCTTTGGCTACTCCCACTTCCTTCAAACAAAAGGTGGAGCCATGGGCACTGATATGGGTGCCAGCAATACCTGCCTATTTGGCAACTACGTGGCACGGTCTATGTTCCTAGCCTACCCTGGAGGCCATCCTGCACTTCCCCTATGCTACATCAATGACTGTATTGCTGCTGCTTCCTGCACCCATGACTTCATCCACTTTGCTTCCAACATCCACCCTACCCTCAAATTTACCCGGTCCATTTCCGACACCCTCCTCCCCTTTCTCAATCTCTCTGTTTCTGTCTCTGGAGACAGCTTATCTGCTGATGTCTATTAAAAACCCACGGACTCTCACAGCTACCTGGACTGTACCTCTTCCCCCGTTACTTGAAAAAATGCCATCCCCCTTCTCTCAATTCCTCCGTCTCCACCGCATCTGCTCTCAGGATTAGGCTTTTCATTCCAGAACAAAGGATATGTCCTCTTTCTTCAAAGAAAGGGGCTTCCCTTCCTCTACCATCAACACTGCCCCTACACCTCCTCCCTCACTACCACTTAGGGCCCCGAACAGTCCTTTCAGGTGAAGCGACACTTCACCTCTGAATCTGTTGAGGTCATATATTGTGTCTGGTATTGCTGGTACAGTCATTTGTATATCGGTGAGACTCGACATAGACTGGGAGACCACTTCTCTGAGCACCTATGCTCTGTCTGCCAGAAAAAGCAGGATCTCCCAGTGGCCACCCATCTTAATTCCACTTTCCATTCCCATTCTGCTATGTCTATCCATGGCCTCCTCCACTGTCATGATGAAACCACACTTAGGTTGGAGGAACAACACCTTATATTCCGTCTGGGTAGCCTCCAACCTAATGGCATGAACATCGATTTCTCGAACTTCCGGTAATGCCCCCCCTCACCATTCCTCATTCCCATTTCCCTCTCTCCCCTTACCTCTTTTCTTTAAAAAGCCTAGCTCTAGTGCTCCTCCCCACTTCTCTTTCTTCCATAGCCTTCAGTTCTCTCCTATTAGACTCCCCCTTCTCCAGCTCTGTATCTCTTTCGCCAATCAACTTCCAGATATTTACTTCATCCCTCTCCCCTCCCGGTATCACCTATCACCTTGTACTTCTCCCTCCCCTCCCCCCATCTTTTAATTCTACCCCTCATCTTTTTTCTCCAGTCATGCTGAAGAGTCTCGGCCGAACCGTCAACTATATTCTTTTCCGTAGATGCTACCTGGCCTGCTGAGCTCCTCCAGTATCTGGTGTGTGTTGCTTGGATTTTCAGCATCTCCAGATTTTCTCTTGTCTATGATAGGATCAGTAGTTCTACTTTAATAGACCACTAAGTTGAAGAAAATTATGATGATCTTACCACAAATGATAACTGCATACTTTCTCTTGTCAGACAGTTGTAAAAACAAAATAGAAAGACACTAAATATCAGTTTTCTTTGCATTCCATCCCTATCCAGGGCAATAGTAAAGATGGGCGTAATTGTAATGTGATTCAAGACAATCACAGAAGGTGATGTCAGAGCTAGATTTTGTTTTAACACAGTGGTGGCTGTGTGGAATGTGCTGCAAGAGCTGGCGGTAGAGGCTTTTCCATGAGGGACATTTAAAAGTCTCTTAGATAGGCAAATGGATGAAAGAAAAATGGAGAGCCATATGGGAGGGAAGGATTAGATTAGACTGAGAGGAGGCACAACATTATAGGTTGAAGGGCCTGTACTGTTCTATGTTCTATTTAATGTCACATGGCACAATAAGTCTACCAAGACCCACAGGGATCATTGAGGGAAAGATCAAAGTACATATATGCCACATATGCAAACCTGAGATTCATTTTTGCAGGCATACTCCATAAATTCACAATAGAATAATAACCATAATAGAATCAATGAAAGGCGACACCAACTGGGCATTCAACCAGGGTGCAAAAGACAACAAACTGAGCAAGTACAAAAATAAAGAAATAATAGGAATAAATAAACAAGCAACAAATATCAAGAGCATAAGATGAGGAGTCCTTGATAGTGAATTCATAGGTTTTGGGAACATTTTAGTGATGAGGCAAGTGAAGTTGAGTGAAGTTATTTCCTTTGGTTCAAGAGCCTGATGGTTGAGGGCTAATAACTGTTCCTGAATCCTGAGGCTCCTATGCCTTCTTCCTGATAGCAGTGGTGAGACAAGAGCATGAGCTGAGTGGTGGGAGTCCCTGATGTTGGATGCTGCTTTCCTGCAACAATGCTCCATGTAGATGTGCTCAATAGTGGGAGGGGGGTCTTTATCTGTGATGGACTGTGCTATATCTACTACGTTTTGTTGGAGTTTCCATTCAAGGGCATTGGTGTTTCCATACCAGGCTGTAATGCAGCCAGTCAATATATTGTCCACCACACATCTATAGAAGTTTAAGTGTCACACTGAATCTTCGCAAACTACTAAGGAAATAGAGGTGCTGCCATACTTTCTTCGTAATGGCACTTACATGCTGGGCCCAGGACAGGTCCTCTGAAATGATAACACCAAGGAATTTAAAGTCACTGACCCTCTCCACCTCTCATCCTCTGATGAGGACTGGCTTTTGGACCTCTTTTTCCCTCCTCCTGAAGACAATTATCAGCTCTTGCTGACATTGAGTAAGAGGTTGTTGTTAATGTACCACACAGCCAGAATTTCAATCTCCCTCCTATATGCTGATTCATCACCACTTTTGTTTCAGTTTATGATAATGGTATCATCCGCAAACTTGAAAATCGCATTGGAGCTGTGCTTAGCCAAACAGCCATAAGTGTAAAACAAGTAGAGAAGGGAGCTAAGCACACAGCCTTGTAGTGCATCTGTGCGATGGAGACTGTGGAAGAGATATTGTCGCCGATCTGAACTGACTGGGGTCTGCAAGTGAGGATATCGAGGATCCAATTGCACAATGAATTATTGAGGCCAAAGTCTTGAAGCTTATTAATTGGTTTGGATGAGTTCATATGCCGCCACAGAGGTGGAAAGTTATTAACACAAGAGATTCTGCAATGCTGGAAATCTACAGGGGCATGATGAGAGCATCCTGACTGGTTGCATCACTGTCTGGTAGGTGAACTGTACTTCCCTTAATCTCAGGATTCTGCAGAGAGTGGTGCGGACAGCCCAGCGCATCTGTAGTTGTGAAGAGGACAGTTACAAGGACAGGTGTGTTAAAAGGGCCTGTAGAATCGTTGGGGACCCGAGCCACCCCAACCACAATCTATTCCAACTGCTACCATCTGGGAAGTGGTACCGCAGCATAAAAGCCAGGACCAACAGGCTCTGGGACAGTTACTTCCACCAGGCCATCAGACTGATGATTTCACGCTAAACTTAAGTGTACTCTGTATTATATTGACTGTTCTATTTATTATAAATTATTATAAGTTTTATGATTGCACATTGCACATTTAGTTGGAGACATAACGTAAAGATTTTTACTCCTCATGTATGTGAAGGATGTAAGAAAGAAAGTCAATTCAATTCAATTCACAGATCCAGATGGAATTCAGCAGGTCAGGCAGCATCTACAGAGTAGAATAAATATTTATGTTTCAGGCTGACACTTCATTAGGAGGAAATTTTGAATGTTTATTCCCTTTCATAGATGCTACTTGACCTGCTGAGTTCCTCCAGCATTTTGCTTGTGCTGTAGATGGAGAATTTACTTCTTGTGTTGAATAAATTTGGATTATAAGGTCAGTGTCAATAATAGTAGACATGAAACTAGCTGGCTGGCATAAAAACGTCTGCTTCACCAGAGACAGCTTATCCTCCAAAGTCTATCATAAACCAACGGACTACTTAAGTTGGAGGAACAGCACCTTATATTCCATTTGGGTAGCTTCCAACCTGAGGGCATAAAAATTGATTTCTCAAACTTCCAGTAATGCCTCCACTCCCCCACTTCACCATTTCCCAACCCCTTGTCCCTCTCTCATGTTATCTCCTTGCCCACCCATCGCCTCTCTCTAGTGCTTCTCTCCCCATCCCCCCCCCCACCTTTCTTCTATCTTCCATGGCCTTGTATCTCCTTCACCAATCAACTTCCTAGCTCCTTGCTTCATCTCTCCCCCTCCAAGTTTCACCTATCGCCTTGCATTTCACTCTCCCCTCCCCCCCACCTTTCAAATCTGCTCCTCAGCCTTTTCTCTCCAGTCCTGCTGAAGGGTTTCGTCCTGAAATGTCGACTGTACATTTTTCCATAGATGCTGCCTGGCCTGCTGAGTTCCTCCAGCATTTTGTGTGGATTGCTTGGAGTACTGTGTTCAGTCCTGGTCACCTCACTACAGGATACTATAGATACTATACTGTAGATACCACAGAGAGGGTGCAGAGGAGATTTACAAGGACGTTGCCTGGACTGGAGAGCGTGCCTTATGAGACTAGGTTGAGGGAACTTTGCCTTTTCTCCTTGGAGCAACAGAGGATGAGAGGTGATGTGATGGGGATGTATAAGATGATGAGAGGCATTGATCATGTGGATAACCAGAGGCTTTTTCTCGGGGCTGTAATGACTAACATGAGGGGGCATAGTTTTAAGGTGCTTGGAAGTAGGTAGAGAGGGGATGTCAGGGGTAAGTTTTTCACTCAGAGAGTGGTGGGTGCATGGAATGCACTGCTAGTGATGATGGTAGAGGCAGATACAATAGGGTATTTTAAGAGACTTTGAGATAGGTACATGGAGCTTAGGAAAATAGAGGGCTGTGCGGTAGGGAAATACTCGGCAGTTTTTACAGTCGCTTACATGGTCAGCACAATATTGTGGGCCGAAGGGCCTGTAATATTTCTATGTTCTATGACTACCATATGAACACCGCAAACATCCAGGAGTAATTATGGATGGATATTATATGCTGGCCTTGTCAGCAATGTATTGATCCAGTGAGTGAAAGAAAGATAAAACATGATGGCTATGAAGCAACACACACAAAATGCTGGAGGAACTCATCTATGGAAGGGAATAAACAGTTAATGTTTCTGGCTGAGTCCTTTGATCAGGAATGGAAAGGAAGGTGGAAGATACTAGAATAAGAAGGGGGGGGAGGGGAAGGAGTACAAACTCAAAGATGATAGGTGAAGCCAGGTGGTTGGGGGCGGGCTTTGAAGTAAGAAGCTGGGAGGTGATAGGTGGAAAAGGTAAAGGGCTAAGGAGCAGGAATCTGATAGGAGAGTGGAGTGGACCATGGGAGGAAGACAGAAAGGAGTGGCACTGGGGAAGGTGATAAGCAGGTGAGAAGAATAGGTAAGGGGGAAATGCAGAAGGAGGAGGAGGAAAATTTACTGGATGTTGGAGAAGTTGATGTTTATGCCATCAGGTTGAATGGTTCCTAGCTGTAATATAAGCTGTTGCTCCTCCAACCTGAGAGTGGCTTCATCATGGTGTAACAGGACTGACATGTCGGAATGGGAATGAGGATTGGAACTGAAATGAATGACCACTGGAAAAGCTTGCTTTTTGAGGATGGAGCAAAGGTGCTCGACAAACCCGTGCCCATTTTACATTGGGTCTCACGTTGTAGAGAAGGCAGCGTGGGGAGTGCCAGATACAGTAGAGAACTCCATAGATGTGCAGTGAAGTGTTACCTCACCTGGAAAGACTGATGGGCAATGAATGGAGGTGATGGAGGAGGTGAATGGGCAGGTATAGCACTTCTGCCTCTTGCAGTGATAAGTAGCAGGAGGGAGATTAGGGTGGAGGGATGAGCAGACAAGGGAATCATGGAGGATTCTTGTGGAAAACAGAAAGTGGGAAGGCGAGAGGTATAGGTACGTTTGATAGTAGGGTCCCTTTGAAGATAGTGGAAGTTGCGGAGAATGGTATGTTGAATATGGAGGCTCCTAGATGCTGCCTGACCTGCTGAGTTCCTCCAGCATTGTGTGTGTGTTGCTCAGGATTTCTAGCATCTGCACAATCTCCTGTGTTTATGCCTATCAAGCTGTTATAATGCAGCCAAAAGTAGCGCAGCCAAGATATAAACTGTCAGTGGTAAAGTTTTATATGATTTTTTTTCCCAATAGACAATACTGACCAACAAAATGGCTTTAATCACTGTAAATTTATTTAAACCATTTATTTTAGCAGCTCCAGTCGTGTTTTTATCTTTTAAGTAATAGTATGAATTTAAGACCCAGAGATTTTCACAGATTAACAACTGTGTTCAAAGCTTTCAGATGTCTAGTGATTATTCTACTGTGTTGTGAATTTTCAACAAAGGAATTGGAACTGTTTGTAAAAAAAAAATATTTCAAACAACAAAATACCAGCAATGCTGAATATGTGAAATGATTGAAAAAATTGCTGGAAAACTCAGCAGGTCAGGCAATATCTGTGACAAAGCATATTTAAAGTTTCAGCTTGATTCCTTTCTTTAGAATGCTTTGCCAATGAACGGTTATCAACCTGAAATATTCCCTCTGTTTCATTCTCTTCAGGTGCAGTCTGACCTGCAAAATATTGCCAGCTTTTCCTGTTCTAGTTGCAAATGTTGTTTCCTTTGTCAGCAAATTCGGAACACTATGATCTTAAAATGAAGGAACAGCGACTGTGTATCTGTCATAGATTAATGAATGGAAGCTTTTTCTAAAATTAGGCAAATTCTTAAAGTCATTTTAGAAACAAATGTTCTTCCAATGGCTCAATCTGTAACCTCTGTACCATGTATTACTGAGCAGTAAGCAATGTTCCCTGTGTTTTTGTTAAACCTGCGCAGACCAACCATTGCTCTGAGCTGGAAATTGTTTCATGGCCTGAAGACTGCACAGCACTTTAATAAAACATTATAGAAAAGAAAATTCCAGCTGAATGGCAAGGAAGGCTATGTGCATGGGAGCATTTCAGTTACGGCGCAACTACACACCTGCACAACTCAAATGGAACAGTGGCTGCAAGGTGTGATCCCTAGGTTGGGATATTAATAATATTAATATTAAAGAGGATACCAAAAGTTTCATCAGATAGATAAAGTGTAAAAAAGAGGTGAGAGTGGTTATCGGACCGCTGGAAAACAATGCTGGAGAGGTAGTAATGGAAATGGCGGATGAACTGTATAAGTATTTTGCATCAGTCTTCACTGTGGAAGACACTAGCAGTGTGGTGGAAGTTCCAGGGGTCAGGGGTTCTGGGTATGTAAAGTTACCATTACTAGAAAGAAGATTCTTGAGAAACTGAAAGGTCTGAAGGTGGATAAATCACCTGGGCCAGATGGTCTACACCCCAGGGTTCTGCAGGAGGTGGCTAAAGAGATTGTGGAGGCATTAGCAATGATCTTTCAAGAATCACTAGATTCTGGTATGGTTCTGGACGAGTGGAAAATTACAAATGTCAACCCATTCTTCAAGAAGGGAGAGAGGTAGAAGAAAGGAAACTATAGGCCAGTTAGTCAGACCTCTGTGGTTGGGAAGATGTTGGAGTCAATTATTAAGGATGAGCTGTCCGGGTACTTGGAAGCACATGATAAAATAGGCCATAGTCAGCATGGTTTCCTCAAGGGAAAATTTTGCCCAACAAATCTGTTGGAATTCTTTGAAGAAATAACAATCAAGATAGAGAAAGGAGAATCGCTTGATGTTGTGTACTTGGATTTTCAGAAGGTCTTTGACAAGGTGCCACACATGAGGCTGCTTAACAAGTTATGAGCCCATGGTATTACAGGAAAACTTCTAGCATGGATAAAACCGTGACTGATTGGCAGGAGGCAAAGAGTGAGAATAAAGGGAACCTTTTCTGGTTGGTTGCCAGTGAATAGTGGTGTTCCACGGGGGTCTGTGTTGGGATCGATTTGATTTGAATGATGGAGTTGATGACTTTGTTGCAAAATTTGCAGATGATATGAAGATTGGTGGAGGAGCAGGTAGTTTTGAGCAGGTAGAGAGGCTACAGAAGGACAGACAGGTTAGGAGAATGAAGTGGCAGAGGAATACAATGTTGGGAAGTGTTTTTCATGCACTTTGGTAGAATAAGTGAAAGGGTAGACTATTTTCTAAATGGAGAGAAAATTTTAAAAACTGAGGCACAAGTGCATTTGGTAGTCCTTGTGCAGGACCCCTAAAGGTTAATTTGCAGGTTAAGGTGGTGGTGAGGAAGGCAAATGTGATGTTAGTATTCATTTAGGGAGGACGAGAATATAAAAACAAGGATGCAATGTTGAGACTTTATAAAGGACTGGTGAGGCCTTGCTTGGAATGGTGTGAACAGTTTTGGGCCCCTTTTCTTAGAAAGGATATGCTGAAGCTGGAGGGGATTCAAAGGAGGTTCACAAAATGATTCCAGGATTGAATGGCTTGTCGTATGAGCAGTGTTTGATGGCTTGGGGCCTGTATTCATTGGAATTCAGAAGAATGATGGGGTGACCTCATTAAAACCTATCAAATGGTGAAAGGCCATGTTAGAGTGGACGTGGAGAGGATGTTTTCTATGGTGGGAAAGTCTAAGACCAGAAGACCCAGCCTGAGAATAGAGGGGCGTTCTTTTTAAAACAAAGATGAGGAGGAATTTCTTTAGCCAGAGAGTGATGAATCTGTGGAATTCTTTGCCACAGGCAGCTGTGGAGGCCAAGTTAAGGCAGAGGTTGATAGATTCGTGATTGGTCAGGGCATGAAGGAATACGGGGAGAAGGCAGGAGATTGGGGATGAGAGGGAAATGGATCAACCATGATGAAATGGTGGTGCAGACTCGATGGGCCAAATGGCCTAATTCTGCTCCTATATCTTATCACCTTATTCACAACACAGATAGCTTCTTTGTCATTTTAAAAATTGATGGATTTATGTTGGCAAGTCTCAACTCATGCCTGGTCAGTGTGTTATTATGTGTGTACATAATAAATAACTTCAGTTCCCAATGTGCAATGCGGGCAGTTCACCCGGAACCAGAAGTGACATTGGGGAGCAGGTTGCACGTGTTCAGGTCGAGCTGAAGCCATGAACTGTTCGTAGAGGATCGTGTTCAGCTGGAAGCCATTAACTGTCAATAGATATGTGCTTGCATTTTACCCACAGTTTGTCTTTATTAAGAACAAACATAACAGTTGGGTAATCACAATCAAATCAGTAAATGGTCACAACAATTACCTCGGTGGTTCTAGTTTAGAAAGAGGAGAAATAATACAGATTGTTTGCCACTTGACTCTACTGCATGCCAGATTAAAATAGTATCATGTCAAGTAATCAGCTTGGAATTTCACTGATTATGTTCACACAGAATACAAGCAGATGAAAGTCATATTACATGAAATCTGCCCTCTGAAATATTGATCAAGAGGCCTGGTTTGGGGTTTGTAACCTCACAGCTTGATTCCCATCAAGTTGTAAAGATACTGTCAGTATCACTCACCCAGCTATGTAGTAGAGTTGAAATTAACAGTGTCCATACCCCACTTTCATTGTTTTAACCTTGTCCAAATGTACAGTTGTTTGAGTTGATCAAGCCTTGGCAACAAGAGGAGAGAGTTCTATCTTCCTTGCAAAATCGCAATTTGTAAAGCAACATCAACAAAGGCAAACTCATCAAAATTTAACTGGACAGTCATTCAGGGAAGACATCCTGACTGCATAGATGTGTTTTCAGCCAGAATTAGACAAGAATTATTCATCCTGGATAATACAAATAGCTGTATTCAAATTGGTGTCTAGCCATAGGGATTGCTGGGATGCCTCATGTACTCTTGCATTTAAAGTTCTGACCTAATTTTTTCAGTTGTTTCCTTGCTCTTCTATCTCCAAAAGTCTAGCAGTTGATTTGATTATTTTATTTTACCAACTTGGTTACCTCCAAGTTGTCCTTGTATTCCTTTTAATCCTTTCAAAGATGCAGTACACATTAGTCTTCACAATATGATTTTGCAGATTCATTTGATTCTGCAAGTTAAAGAACTTGTTTAATTTATGTTTTTATCGTAACTGTTGCAAATCTGATGCTATGCTCCTGTGACGCTGCTGCAAGCAAGATTTTCATTGCCCCTGTGTAATCAGGCATATGACAGTAAACTCAACTTTGACCTTGGTGACATTGAATGTAATCTCCAATTTATTATCATTGCACCAGAGAGTAAGTCTCCTCTGTGCCAGTGTTGCTTAATTTTGCAAACTGAATGCAAGTGCTCAAACTGTCCAGCAGATTTCCAACTCCCAGAACAAGTGGAAACTCTTATGTGGCATCAATTACCATTCACAACTGTAGACCGTCGGTTTGGAGTGCATATAAATACGAACTGCATATTTGAAACATAGTTTGCTTTATCAAAAATGAGTGTGTTTCCAGTCAAGGCACTCAGCCCTAGTGCAGATAGACAGAGAGCTTCTCTAAAAACCAACAGAAGTCTAGTATGTCTTTTATAAAGGTTAGTGCTTTGATTTACTGAAGCTTGTTCCAAGCAGATGTTAATGGTTCATCTTCAGCCCGTTTATTTCAGAAATACATCTTGTGATAACATTGGTCCTGTTTTTGTGATGTTCCTTAGAATATTTGTGCAATCTCCTATAGTTCTTTCATATCTTGAAAAGCATTTCTGAGGATGCTTTACATTCTTTGACGCCTGTTGTTCTATTTACAGCTATCCATGAATTTCCAAGTGATCTATTTACCAATAAGGAAAGGCAACATGGAGGAGTATTACTTCATATAGCAGGGGTAAGTAAAATTACACAGATTTTCTTTTGGAATTGTCTTGTCTTTTGCCTGTTACACAGCTAGCATTTAGGGCAGCAATGAAGTCCCTCCATTGGTGCTCAGAGCCTCTTTCATTGTGCCAGTAGCTTCGTCTCGGTTTTCACTACTGTCAGTCATGTAAGCCCCAGGTGAAAACTCAGTAATACCATCACACTCAGATGTAGAAGGAGTCTTCATTTCTCTTTCCGTAACAATTTTGTTTTACCACTCAGGGTTGTTAGCTCTGAGCTGAACCCCGAACCTGGAGGACCAGTGGACCACTCTTAATTATCCTCTACCCTTCAACCTGTTTGGCATACGTGAACCTGCTGAGAGCTAGAGCACAAAGCCCTGACCTGAATTGGGTAATTGAAGAAAAATGAGCAGTGAGAGACTTGAGGGAGGTTAAAGGGCCTACTCCTGTTTCTATTAAATTTTTTAATTGCTCTGCTGCATTATCTAGCTCCTTTCTAAATCTCACTCTGCTGAATGTTCTCTTCACATTTTTAAAATATGTGGAGTTATTTGCACATTTATTTAACTGTGTAGCTAACCTGTTAAAATTTCTATTCATACAATTCTTCCCATGGTCCACATCAGTACCAATGACGTGAGTAGGAGAGGTGATGAGGTCCTGCAAAGTGAGTTCAAGGAGTTAGGTGCTAAGCTAAAGGACAGGACCTCCAGTGTTGTGATCTCAAAATTGCTACCTGTGCCGTGTGCTAGTGAGACCAGAAATAGAAAGATCATACAAGTTTAACATGTGTCTAAGGAGATGGTGCAGGAGAGAGGGTTTTAGATTTTTAGATCATGGGCTCTCTTCCCTGATATCCTAGTGAGAAGGTTTGCTAGTGCAGCACAAGGTGGTGGGGAAGGGGTGGTTTAAACTAGAGTTGCAGGGGGATGGGAAACAGAGCTCCAGGGAAGATAGTGGAGTAGTTGTGGAGAAAGATGGTGTTAAGCCTACATACAAAGTCAGGAATTGAAAGGTGGGACTAGTGATCTGAGTTATGTATATTTCAATGCAAGGAGCATTGCAGGAAAGGGATGGATGGGAAAGAGTTTGTTAAATGCATTCAAGAAGGTTTCCTTAATCAGTACATAGAGGTACTAGATCTCCTATTAGGGAATGAGACGGGTCAGGTGACAGATATTTGTAGCGGGGAATACCTTGCATCTTGTGATCATAATGCCATCAGTTTCAAGATAATTATGAAGAGGGATGAGTCTAGTCCTTGGGTTGAAATTCTAAATTGGACAAAGGCCAATTTTCGTGGTATCAGATAGGATCTGACAAGTGTGGATTGGGACAGGTTATTTTCTGGGAAAGGTGCACTTGGTAAATGGGAGGCGTTCAGAAGTGAAATTTTGAGAGTACAGAGTTTGTATGTTCCTGTCAGAAGAAAAGGCAAGGATAATAGGGCACCTTGGCTTTCAAGAGATATTTAGGCCATGGTTAAGAAAAGGAAGGAGGTGCAGAGCGGGTATAGGCCGGCAGGAGCAAATGAGGTACTTGAAGAGTATAAGAATTGCAAAAGGACAATTATGAAGGAAATCAGGAGGACTAAAAGAAGGCAAAAGGTAGGCTTAGCAGACAAGGAGAAGGAGAACTATAAGGCTTCTATAGATATATTAAGAGTGCAAGGATTACAAGGGACAAAATTGGTCTTCTGGAAGATCAAAGTGATAATCTATGCATGGAACCGAAAGAGATAGAGAAACCTTAAATGTATTTTTTGCATCTGTGTTTACTCAGGAAATGGACACAGAGTCAATAGATGTGAGGCAAAGCAGCAGTGGGGTCATGGACCCAATACAGATTATAAAGGAGGAGGTTTTCACTGTCTTGTGGCAAATTAGTTGGAACAAATGCCCAAAGTCTGACAAGATGTTCCCTTGGACCCTATAGGAGGCTAATGAAGAAATTGCAGGGGCCCTAGCTGAGATATTTAAAATGTCTTTAGTCACGAGAGAGGTGCTGGAGGATTAGAGGATGGCTAATGTTGTCCTATTGCTTAAAAAAGGCTCTATGAATAAGCCAGGAAATTATAAACCAGTGAGCCTGACATTCGTAGTGGCTAAGTTATTGGAAACTATTTTAAGGGAGCGGAAATATAAGTACTTGGATAGATGGGGACTGATTAAGAGCACAAGGATGGCTTTGTGCATTGTAGGTCGTGTCTAACCAATCTTATAGAGTTTTTTGAGGAAGTTACCAGAAAAGTCAATAAAGGCAAGGCATGGACTTTACCAAGGCCTTTGAACAGAGTCCCTCATGGGAGGTTGGTCAAGAAGGTTCAGTCGCCTAGCATTCAAGATGAAGGTAGATGTGGCAATCTGGATCAGTAAATTTGCAGATGACACCAAGATTGGGGGCCTAGTGGACAGGAAGGAAAATTATCATAATTTGCAGCAGGATATGGACCAGCTGGGAAATGCACTGAAAAATAGCAGATGGAATTTAATGCAGACAAGTGTGAAGTGTTGCACTTTGGGAGGACAGAGCTCTGTAGGACTTACACTGTGAGTAGCAGGGCATTGAGGAGTGCAGTAGAACAGAGAGATCAGTGTATACAGAAGTATAATTCCTTGAGAGTGGTGTCACAGGTAGGTAAGGTTGTAAAGAAAGCTTTTGGCACATTGGCCATCATATATCAAAGTATTGAGTACAGACAACACACATAAAAGTTGATGGTGAACGCAGCAGGCCAGGCAGCATCTCTAGGAAGAGTACATAGAACCATAGAACCATAGAAACTACAGCACAAAAACAGGCCCTTTGGCCCTTCTTGGCTGTGCCGAACCATTTTCTGCCTAGTCCCACTGACCTGCACACGGACCATATCCCTCCATACACCTCCCATCCATGTATCTGTCCAATTTATTCTTAAATGTTAAAAAAGAACCCGCATTTACCACCTCGTCTGGCAGCTCATTCCATACTCCCACCACTCTCTGTGTGAAGAAGCCCCCTCTAATGTTCCCTTTAAACTTTTCCCCCCTCACCCTTAACCCATGTCCTCTAGTTTTTTTCTCCCCTTGCCTCAGTGGAAAAAGCCTGCTTGCATTCACTCTATCTATACCCATCATAATTTTATATACCCCTATCAAATCTCACCTCATTCTTCTACGCTCCAGGGAATTAAGTCCTAACCTATTCAACCTTTCTCTGTAACTGAGTTTCTTAGTCCCGGCAACATCCTTGTAAACCTTCTCTGCACTCTTTCAACCTTATTTATATCCTTCCTGTAATTTGGTGACCAAAACTGAACACAATACTCCAGATTCGGCCTCACCAATGCCTTATACAACCTCATCATAACATTCCAGCTCTTATACTCAATACTTTGATTAATAAAGGCCAATGTACCAAAAGCTCTCTTTACGACCCTATCTACCTGTGTGACACTTTTAGGGAATTTTGTATCTGTATTCCCAGATCCCACTGTTCCACTGCACTCCTCAGTGCCTTACCATTAACCCTGTATGTTCTACGTTGGTTTGTCCTTCCAACGTGCAATACCTCACACTTGTCAGTATTAAACTCCATCTGCCATTTTTCAGCCCATTTTTCCATCTGGTCCAAGTCCCTCTGCAGGCTCTGAAAACCTTCCTCACTGTCTACTACACCTCCAATCTTTGTATCATCAGCAAACTTGCTGATCCAATTTACCACATTATCATCCAGATCGTTGATGTAGATGACAAATAACAATGGACCCAGCACTGATCCCTGTGGCACACCACTAGTCACAGGCCTCCACTCAGAGAAGCAATCCTCTACCACCACTCTCTGGCTTCTTCCATCGAGCCAATGTCTAATCCAATTTACCACCTCTCCATGTATACCTAGCGACTGAATTTTCCTAACTAACCTCCCATGCGGGACCTTGTCAAAGGCCTTACTGAAGTCCATGTAGACAATGTCCACTGTCTTCTCTTCATCCACTTTCCTGGTAACCTCCTCGAAAAACTCCAACAGATTGGTCAAACATGACCTACCATGCACAAAGCCATGTTGACTCTCCCTAACAAGTCCCAGTCTATTCAAATGCTTGTAGATTCTGTCTCTTAGTACTCCCTCCAATAACTTACCTACTACTGACGTTAAACTCACCGGCCTATAATTTCCCAGATTACTTTTCGATCCTTTTTTAAACAACGGAACAACATGAGCCACTCTCCAATCCTCCGGCACTTCAACCATAGACAGCGACATTTTAAATATTTCTGCCAGGGCCCCCGCAATTTCAACACTAGTCTCCTTCAAGGTCTGAGGGAACACTCTGTCAGGTCCCGGGGATTTATCCACTTTAATTTTCCTCAAGACAGCAAGCACCTCCTCATTTTCAATCTGTACAGTTTCCATGGTCTCACTACTTGATTCCCTCAGTTCCATAGATTTCATGCCAGCTTCCTTAGTAAATACAGACGCAAAAGACCTGTTTAAGATCTCCCCCATTTCCTTTGGTTCCGCACAAAGCCGACCACTCTGATCTTCAAGAGGACCAATTTTATCCCTTACAATCCTTTTGCTCTTAATATACCTGTAAAAGCTCTTTGGATTATCCTTCACTTTGACCGCCAAGGCAACCTCATGTCTTCTTTTTGCCCTCCTGATTTCTTTCTTAAGTATTTTCTTGCACTTCTTATACCCCTCAAGCACCTGATTTACCCCCTGTTTCCTATACATTTCATACAACTCCCTCTTCTTCTTTATCAGAGTTGCAATATCCCTTGAGAACCAAGGTTCCTTATTCCTATTCAATTTGCCTTTACTAGCACTTCTTCAGTTAGTCCTGACGAAGGGTCTCGGCCCCAAACGTCGACTGTACCTCTTCCTAGAGATGCTGCCTGGCCTGCTGCGTTCACCAGCCACTTTGATGTGTGTTGCTTGAAATTCCAGCATCTGCAGATTTCCTCGTGATTGAGTACGGGCTTTGGGAAGTTATGTGGAAGTTGTATAAGACATTGGTGAGGCCTGATTTGGAGTATGGTGTGAAGTTTTGATCATCTACCTGCAGGAAAGATGTCAATAAGATTGAAAGAGTGCAGAGAAAATTTACAGGGATGTTGCCGGGGTTTGAAGGCCTGAGGACTTCAGTTATAGGGAAAGGTTGAATAAGTTAGGACTTTAATACCTGGAGCTTAGGGGTATGGGGATAAATGCAAGTTGGCCTTTTCATCTGAGGTTGGGTGAGACTACAACTGAAGGTCATGGGTTAAGGGTGAATGGTGAAATGTTTAAGAGGAACATAAGTGGGAACATCTTCACTCAGAGTGCGGTGAGAGTGTGGAACAAGCTACCAGTGCAAACGGTGGATATAGGTTTGATTTCAATATTTAAGAGAAATTTGGTTACGTTTGTGGATGTGAGGGGTATGGAGGGCTGTGGTCCAGGTACAGGTCAGTGGGACTAGGCATATTAACGGTTCGGCACAGACTAGATGGACTGAAGGGCCTGTTTCTGTGCTGTAGTGTTCTATGACTCTATAATCCTTGTGTTACCAGAGAAAGTGATCAGTTTACAGTCGTTTGTGATATCTCAGGTGACAAACAAAACCCTGTATCCATAACATTGCTGGTTTTCTGAGGCTCTCACCAGCTGTGTACTAAAACCATAAAATTGAGGAATTGTGAGTGATTATTCGAGGCACTTGTGGGCGAGGCATCAGCAGGACAGGCAATTCACGTTTCCGAGACTGCACTCCATTGAGCGTGTGCTCATATACCCTTTAGCCTTCTTTGTGCTTAAGTGCTTTTAGGGTGTGCATACATGTTCTTATTTATACCGCCAGCTTTCCTGTGAGGATGGCATGTTGGCGTAACAGTGCAATCCCTTCACGGTGCCAGTGATCGGCTGATGGGAATTCAACTCCTACAACTGTCTGTAATAAGTTTGTATGTTCTCCCCATGACTCTGTGGGTTCCTCTGGGAGCTCCGGTTTTCTCTTGCATTCCAAAGACATGCAGTTAGGATTTCTGAGTTGGAGGCATGCTGCATTGGCAATGAAAGTGTGGCGATAATTTCAGATTGTCCCCAGTATATCGCAAACGACAATGCATAATGTCGCATTTCACTGTATGGTTAAACATTTCAATGTGCATGTGACAAATAAAATGGTTCAATGGTTCCATTTAATATCAGAGAACGTATACAATGTACAACCTGGAATTCTTACTCTCCGCAGACATCCTCGAAACAGAGGGGAGAAAAAACCCAAGCAGTGAATGAGAGAAAATGCTAGAACCCCAAAGCTGTCACTCCCCCCTTTCCCCCACTTGCTCCAGCAGAGACAGCTAATCTCTCTCTCTGAAATTATTACATATTGCATAGATTCGTAAGCATAAATTTTACACGCATACAAACTGTTTGCTTATTTTCCCCTTTGTTGTAAGTCTTCCAAAGTGGCTGCATCTCAGGGCAAACAGAGAGCTTTATTTTTATATGTTTCTTTAATGGAAAAAGGCATAACCTCGGGTCTCTCACATTTAGCAGGAAGGCAGACTTGGAACAACTGGTGGTTCATATGAGGTTCCTGAAGATTGTTATAGCAGTGGGTGGTAATGAGGACATGCTCCCAGTGGTGTGTGCCTCAAATAGCCTCTGGCGGCCAAGTCCACCATCTGGCTTTCACGTGTGGCTTTGCTACTAAGCCCAGCAGAATTGTTTCTATTGATAGGAGAAGGGACAAAGGTGGGTTACTGGTGCCTTAAAACCAGTTGATTCGGGCAAATGGGGATCATCAGCCATGGTTGACAGCTCATCTTGGAGAAGGAAAACTGTGATCTCAAACCTCCCCTGCCTTGCGGCTATATCCCCTCATGGGGAAGGCTTGAGGGAAAAAGGAGTCCCTAAGGCAGTCCTACGTTGAGTTCAACACCAACTGGCAACTCCTGCGACTCTGCTGGTACCAAACTGTATTGGTCTCTGCTGTTGCTTTGGGCTCATCAGATGCCTGGAGAAGGGGAGCTTGCTACATGGGCGACAGCTTGCTCTCCATATTATACTGCCTGCCTAGGCTTGCTATCTAGACAGCTAGATCGCATCATCCATAGTCAACCCTGACTGGCAGGCCTCAGTGGAGGTAGCATTGATATTGACAAAAATGAGAGCTATACGAGCTGACTTACACAAAAGGTGCAACTTTGTGTAGGGAAAGGCTATGTTGTCGATAAGTTTGTTTATGCGGTGGTGCTCTCATAACAAAAATCCCTTCTGAATCAGATGACCATTAACATTTCTCATAACCATCAAAACTGCCTTCAGATTCCTGCAGCAGAATAGCTTCATGAATGCTTTTACTGATGCCATTTCCTTCTATCTAAAGGCTAATCTTTAAATTACTATTGTAGGATTTTCTCTTAGACTCACATATTGTGACTCCTCATTCCTTCCTCAGCCCAATGTCTTTTAAACAGAATCCACTTTCCAGATCTTTTAGGAGTACTGGAGCTGGCTATGTCCTTTCCTTCTTAAACCCCTCTGCAGCATATTTCCTTAGATATCTGTTTTAGTTAGGAGATTGCCTGGGAACCTCTGCTGCTAAGACTCAAAACTTGTGCTTAGCCTTGACTTTGTCCTCACCCAAACCTTGATCAACTACCCCTGGAATGTCAGTTCACCCCGTTGGCTGGAAATATCACTTTGTTTGACTTTTGAAACACACATGGAGCTGTAAATGTAATTTATACTGAGCTGCAAGACATTGGTTTTGTCATGTTTTTAGAGGTCAGTGTCAAGTTCAAGGACATATAGTTCTTTTTGCTTTGATTTCATCTGTTGTCAGAAATCAGAGCATAAGGATAAAACACAAACCGTGCTTTATAGGCTGTTTCTACTGCATGTGCCTATGAGATCTGTTAGCATTTGAGTGGCTTGATGGGACCAATCCAGAAAACTGTAATTAACTCCTGAGCTAAACGGCCCATTAGCACATTCCAGAACGTAACCAACAAACTGGTTTCATTTATAATTAATCATTACTTTTCAGAACTAAATATATTTATATTTTACTTTGGAGGGATTGCTGCCATTTCTGCCCATTATTCTGGGAAGTTCAGGTTACCCCACACAAAAGTCCAAGAACTTCCTCAAAGCAAATCTGACATTGGATAATTCCTGGAACCCATTTGTGGGACAAAGACAACCTGCAATTTCCCCAGTAACTACACTGGGGAAACAGCTCCAAACTAGGGTTTGTTCAGCGGTTGCATTTATTTCTGTAGAGAGGAATAAGTCTGAAGGTATAAAACAAGTTTCAGATCATTTGCAATATAAATTTATTTATTTTATTGTTTTCTTCTGTCTACGTCTTTAGAGCAAGTTTTATTTTTATTATACTTTGAAAGTTTGTGAAGAAAGCTGTTTAACAGCATTAACAGCTGTTTCAGCCTAGGGGTGTTGCTTTAATCAGCTGTCAGTGTTTCCTTGGATTTACACTCAGAGATCCTGTACTTTGCAAGCCGATTTCATTCAGGAAATTCTCTCCAGCAGATCTGTACAACTTCAGAATTGATTTAGTTGGCAAGTGAGCAGTGGGAAAATTCCAGGCCTTTTTTGCTCTGTGTGGAATCCTGCATAAATCAGGGATCTGAGTATAGTCGAGGGGATGTTATATTGAAATTGTATAATATGTAGCTACTATCAAGCCGTGCCAATGGAAAAACAGGCCTATTAACAACATATCCCTTGCCTACACAGAGATGCCATCAGCAGACGCACCTTTTGCAAGTCAAGTCATAGAGTCCTCATTCTCGTCACCATCAATACTTTTATTCTATGTAATGTTTTATCCTATATATGCTCCTACATCTTATGGTCTGATGGTCTTATGCAAGTCAGCTCATACAGCATTCATTCTCATCACCTTCAATGCTACTTCTACCCGTGGCCACATTAGTGTATGAACCACCAGTCATTCCAAGTCTGCCTTCCTGTTGAATATGAGAGACCAAAGTTTAGGCCTTTTTCATTAAAGAAAAATAATATAAGAAGAAAGCGCTCTGTACGCCCTGAAGTGCTGTCATGTTGGGAGGTTGACAACAATGAGACAAATAAACATTCTAACCTTTCCCTATAACTCAAACGTATGGGGTGCCCAGGGACAGGTAGCGTTCTGGTGAAAGGGCTTGTCGCATTCCCCACCCCACCCCGGGACAACTCATCCACCTTTGGTCCTCACCTGACATTCAGCTCCTACTTGTGGCTCCAATTAGCTATTTGCATGTGACAGTGGCCACACCCCATTACACTGCTTTGACAGGCAGTCTAAGCCAGGTGAGGGTAGCCGGTTTGCCTCAGATGATGGTGAGATAGGGATATGCCTACCCTGCCTTGTGAAGTCAGTTCTGGCGGACTGGGCGGATGAGATCACCAGGGAGATCCAACGGCCAGGGAGGCGGTTCTACAACGCTCTGTGGAGAGCAAAGGGCATGGCGAGGCACAGAAGACGTCATGGCCATCCACTGCAATCAAGGTCTCCGGTTGTGACGATCACTCATACTACTGGAATAGGGTTCCTGAGGTTAAGAGAGTGGAACTTCCCCAGTGCAACAGCTTTCTTAAAAGCTTACCCACATAGGTTCCACTTGTCATCATTAAAATTGACAGACAACCAACATAACTAGAGTCTTCAAATCCTGGCAACATCCTTGTAAATTTTCTCTGTACTCTCTCAACCTTACTTTCATCTTTCCTGTGGGTCGCTAACCCAAACTGTTCACAATTCTCCAAATATGGCCTCATCGATGTCTTCTACAAATTCAGCATAACAGCCCAACTCCTGATTTATAAAGGCCAATGTGCCAAGAGCTCTTTTACCAACTTATAGACACATGATGCCACTTTTAAGGAATTAGGAATCTTTATTCCCAGGTTCCTTTGTTCTGCAGCACAACAGAGAACCCTATCATTCCCTGTTTAAGTCTTCCCCTAGTACTTCCTCCCAAAATGCAACACCTCACATTTGTCTGCATTAAATTCCATTAAGTAAGATTTCATAATAGTAATTTGACTTTACTTTGTGAAGCTAAGTACAGAAACCTATCCCATGTGTGTGAAAAAATCCCAGTGTTTATCATTTCACCCTAACAATGGCTGGCAGAGAAACTGCAATGGCACAATATGTGTTGACTGCTTCGTTTCTAGTTTTTGGGTGAAGATGTCTCACCTGAGTGGCAGCTGACACAAGGGCACTTGGGGCTAACACTGGCACCGCCCATCTTCAGCACTACAAGTTAAGACCATTAAGATCTAGGAGCAGAATTTGGCCACTCGCCCCGTCGACCCTGTTCCACCATTCAATTATGGCTGATTTATTATCCCTTTCAGCTCCATTCTCCTGCCTTCTCTTTGTTGTGTTTGACACCCTGACTAATCAAGAATCTATCAACTGTTGCATTAAATATACTCAATAACTTGGCACCCACAGCCATCTGTAGCAATGAATTCCACAGATTCACCACACTCTAGCTGAAGAAATTCCGGCTCATCTCCTTTCTAAATGGACGTCCCTCTAGTCCTGCACTCCCCCACTATTGGAAACATACAATCCATGTACATTCTATCTAAGCCTTTCCATATTTGATAGATTTCAGTGAGATCCCTCCTTATTCTTCTAAACTCCAGTAAATAAAGGTTCAGAGCCAGCAAACTCTCTGCATATTCTTTCACAGAAACATTCTTCTGAACTTCCTCTGGACCCACTCCAATGCCAAAACATCTTCTCTTTGATAAGGGGCACAAAACTGCTCACAATGCTCCAAGTGCACCCTAACCAATGCCTATGAAGTCTCAGTATTATATCCTTGCTCTTATATTCTAGTCCTCTCAAAATGAATGCTAACATTACATTTGCCTTCCTGATCATCAGCCTTCAAGTTAACCTTTAGGAATCCTGCACAAGGACCTCCAAGTCCTTTTGCACTTCTGATTCTGAGTTTTGAACTTTCCCTCCATTTAGAAAAAAGTCTACACCTTTATTCCTCCTACGCCTTTTCTTGGCCCTTGCTAAGTTACTAATAACCCAAGCAATCTCCTGCTCGGCAGACAAATCCCAACAGTCCTCAGCTGCTTTTCAAACCTGCAGTGTAAACTCCTCAAGGAACTGTCTCCAACTCAGTCCACGATCTCCCACTCAGCAGACATGTCTTGCTGTAAAGAGAGCAAAGAGATTTTGAAAATGGTCTTTCCCCTGAAAATGACTATTCCTTTATCACAGTCACTAGGGATTGTTTTACTAGGCCCTGTGTGGGCATGTGGCCAAGTGGTTAAGGCATTGGACTAGCGACCTGAAGGTCGCGAGTTCGAGCCCCAGCCAAGGCAACGTGTTGTGTCCTTGAGCAAGGCAGTTAATCACACATTGCTCTGTGACGACACTGGTGCCAAACTGTATGGGTCCTAATGCCCTTCCCTTGGACAACATTGGTGTCATGGAGAGGGGAGACTTGCAGCATGGGCAACTGTTGGTCTTCCATACAACCTTGCCCAGGCCTGCGCCCTGGAGAGTGAAGACTTTCCAGGCGCAGATCCATGGCATCACAGGACTAACCAGGCCCTACCTACAGTGCTAATAAGTAGAGGTTTTAAAGAAAAAAGTAAATGGGAATAAACAGACTTAGGAACATGAGAATTATGAGCATGTTTAGGCCACAAGGACCCTCAAGTCTGCACAGCCATAGATGATCTGATTCTAGCCTCAACACGTTCTTATCTAACCCCATGACCTTGCATCCCCCATTTATCTAGAATCAATCTGTATCTGCTTTAAATATATTCAAAACCTTTGCTTCCATGTGCTATGAGGAAGAATATTCCAAAGACTCTCAACCCTCTGAAGGAAAAAAAAGTTGCATCACCTCTATCTTAAACTGGTTCTCTTTATTTTTAAGTAGATTTGCGCCCCCCCCCCCCAGTTCTCGATTCTCCCAGAAGTGGAAATATCTTCTCCAAATCGAGGATGTTGTAGTTTCCCGTCAAGTTCCCTTATAAATCTGATGGATACAAGAATAGCTTTTCCCAACTTTCTGCATAGGACTGCTCACCATTCCAGATATTGGTTGAATCAACATTTTATAAACTGCTTTCAAACCATCCACATCCTTCCTTAAGTATGGAGACCAGTAGTATCTCATTTGCCAAAGGTCAAAGTAAATTTATTATCAAAGTGCTTACAGTATATGATACCATGTACAACCCTAAGAATCACTGTCCTGCAGGCATTCTCAGTAAATCCATAATAGAATAATAACCACAATAGAATCAATGAAAGACCATTCTGACTTGAGTGTTCAGCCAGTGCACAATAGACAACAAACTGTGCAAATACAATAAGAATGATGAAATAATAATAAGTAAATAATCAATAACTATTGGGAAAATGAGATGAAGCATCCCTGAAAGTAAATCAATGGGTTATGGGAACATTTCAATGATGGGGCAGGTGAAGTTGAGAGAAGTTATCCCCTTTGATTCAAGAGCCGATGGGCAAAAGTTAATAACTGTTCCTGAACTTGGTGGTGTGAGTCCTGAGGGTCCTGTACCACCTTCCTGATGGCAGCAGTGAGAAGAGAGCATGACCTGGGTGGTGGTTGTTCCCAACGATAGATGCTGCTTTCCTGCAACAGCTTTTTGGTGTAGATGTGCTCAATGTTGGGGATGCTTTACCTGTGATGGACTGGGCTGTGTCCACTACTTTTTGTAGGATTTTCCATTCAAGGACATTGGTGTTGCCATACCAGTCAATAAACATTGACTTCCTACTTTTGTATCCAATTCCTCCAGCAATAGACAATAGCATTCTGTTATTGCTTGCTTTCTCTCACATTTATCTTTTGCGTCATGCATTAGGACACCCAACCCCTGAGCTCCACAAAGCTCCACAGTCTCTCAGCAAATAGATAAGCTTCTTATTCCTGCCAAAATAGAGAATTTCACATTATCTCACATTGTACTCCATTTGCCAAGTCTTTGCCCACTCTACTTTCCTAATTAGCTTTGAGTCATCAGTAAATTTAGCAATCACACCTTCATCCAAAGCTTTTTTTAGATATAAATTGTTGATTTTTGATGCAGTGATCCCTGTGACACATCAGTCTTAGCATCTGCTGACCAGAAAAAGGTCTTGTCATGCCTGCTTTCAGTTTCCTGTTGCCAGTCATTCTTCCATCCATGCCAATGGTTTACCTCCTACATCAGGAGTTTTTATTTTCTGCGGTGTGGAATGCCTAGTAATTTGACCGAGTCTCTAGGGATTTTATTGACACCACTGGGAAACAGCTCACCTGGGCACCAGACTGTAGTCTGGTGTCAACTCACCCCCGTCTACAGTTACAGTGAGACAATAATGCAACTCCAGTAACTGTGTAGGAGTCCTAAGAATTTTTAGTAAACACCAACAAAAACAAAACAAGATGCCCTTGTTATGTAGCAAAATACCTGAACTGGAGCTTTTAAGACTCTGGCAATCTCAATGTTACAGCTGTCATTAGGGTAGTCTCTCTGCCATTCTAAGCTTCGAGACAAAACTTGGGTCAGTCAGCGAGTGATTTGACAAGGTGCAACTTCTGGTGACTGCACCTGTCTCAGGGATCCACCTGCCAGCATGGGTTCATGGCTGACCAGACCATATTTTATTTGGCTGAGAGCTACTACTCTTGAGATAAAACTCCAACTGCAAAATCTTCCTAGGGCCTGCTTTTACTGTTGTTGAACTTAGAAAGGCAAAGAACTGCAGATGCTAGAAACATACAGGAGAAACAGAAAATGCTGAAGCAACCAGCAGATCCATCGGCTTCTTGCAGAAAGAGGAACAGATAGCCTTTCAGGTTGGAGGCCCTTCAGCACAATTAGTAAGCACAAGCAGGCATACTTGGATTTAGGTATGCAGGGGAACATCCAGACTTGTGACTCAGTGTGTAAACATGCACAGAACCATGCATACATAAATTTGGGTGGTGGGCAAGTTTCATTGGATATCTGCAGATACATTATGGACACTTAAGAAACTCCTAAGCACTTGGATGATGGAAAGATGGAGCGTAATGTGGGAGGGGAGGGTTAGATTGATCTTAGAGTAGGTTAAAAGGTTGGCACAATATCAGGGGCTGATGGGTTGGCTTTGTTCTGTAATGTTCTATGTTTTATCAGGAGCCTGTTTAACATCAGTTTTGTGAACGCTCTGTGCTCAATCAGAAGCCACAGGTGGTCAGACGTCACTGTCACACAGCCTCACAGCTTGCACATTCACACGCTCGTCTTTTCTCAAAGCACACTGTGCATTTCCACTTCAAAGTAATTTCTGCAACTCTGGAACACTAATTGTCTCCCAACGTACATCTTCCTACCAGTGTGCTTAGCCAGTATTCCTGCTGGCATTACATCAGTACCTGGATGCAGGATTGTGAACACAAGCCTGCATTTATGGCTTGGGATTTGGGACCATATATACATTCTGGAACCATGCACACTTACTTGAACTTGGGACATTGGCATATACCTGGACTCAGGACTATCGATGAGTCCCTGAGTGTTACTTGACGAGGAACTGTGCATACATTCCTGGCCATGGGACTAAATGTTTATAACTGGACCTGGAACTCTGTGCAGTCATTCCTGGACATAGAAAGGCAAAGAACTCCAGATGCTAGAAACATAAAGTAAAAACAGAAAATGCCAAAGCAATCGGCAGGTCCAGCAGCTTTTTACAGAAAGAGAAACATAACTTTCCAGATTGAAGGCACTTCAACACAATAAGAAAGCACATGCAAGCATACTTGAACTTAAGTATGCAGGGCAACAGCTAGACCTGTGACTCGGTGTGTAAACATGCACAGAACCATGCATACATAAATTTGAATGGCAGGGTGGAGGTACGTCTCCACCAAAGGAGGTGTAAGGTGCTCCTTCCTTCTGCTAGCCTGCAGGTCACCCTTGGGCAAGGTGTAGAACTTGCTTAGCCACCACCACTGATCAGGTTTATGTGAAGCCATGGTAGTAGGTGGTGGATGGTCATATGAGCAGCTGGTGCATATCACAAGTCCTGGTTATGCGAGCACTGATGCCAGGCAGACAATCTCTGATAAAGGCTGGGATCACCCATCTTGTAAAGACAGCGCCCTGAAGAAAGCAATGGCAAACCACTTCTGTAGAAAGATTTACCAAGAACAATCATGGTCATGAGACCATGATCTCCCACGTCGCATGACACAGCACAAAATGATACATAAATTAGTACAAGACTGTCCATACAAAATTGTACTCTAGACAATCCCTGCACACCTGGTTAAGGGTTCGTGTGCATGCGCATGTAGATTGGCAGAGTCATTGCATAAATGCTTTGTGTCTGCCAACATGGCAGAAATGGGCAGCACAGTGATGTGGCCTCACAGCTACAGTGACCCAGATTCAGCACTGTCCTCTTGTGCTTCCAGTGCAGAGTTTGTGTGTTTTCCCTGTGACTGTATAGGCACCCTCCGGGTTTTCCAGTTGAGACATTACTTGCTGCTGTGATTCGCCTTTATAGTGTAGACAAGAGGTAGAGTCTGGGGGAAGTTGAGGGGAATGTAAGGAGGATAAAATGGGACTAATGAGCGTAAATGTGTACTTGATGGTCACTGCAGAGCCCATGGGATAAAGAACTTGTTTTTTTCCTGCATACCAAAGGCATCCCAACAGTAATAAAAGATTATGGATTGGGAGTGACCAAGAATCTTAAGACAATATTTATGACTAGGAAAAAAATAGCAAACTGTTCTGACAAAAGGCTGATAAGTCTCCTGGATGATGCTATTCTGGAATCTTGAAGGAAATAGCTGGAAGGGTGGTCGATATACTGGTAGGCAGGGGATTGATATACCCATTAACATTTATTGAGGACTGACAATCTAACAGAAGAAGGAGTGTCAGGATAAATGGACAATTTTCAGTTTGGATGCTGTAACTCTTTGGTTGTCATGGGGTAAGTGCAGAGGCTTCAACTATAGATATGATCCACTGTAGGCAGAGACATAGATAAAAGGATTGTTGTGCATTGGAGCCAAGTTTGGTGATGGCACAGAGATAGGTGGTGAAGGAAATTGTGTAGAGAATGCAAAGAACCTGCGAAGAATGAATGTAGGATGCATGAGTGGGCAAGATTTTGGCAGGTGGAGTATAAAATGAGGAGATGTGAGATTATCCATTTTCTTGGGAAGACTAGTAAAACAGAATAACACACACAGAATGCTGGAGGAGCTCAGCATCTATGGAAAGGAATAAACCGTCAATGTGTTGGACTGACACCCTTTGTCAGCACTTCAGTAAAACTCAATATTGCTTGAATGGATCCAGAGATCAAATGGGTAGCCAGAGACATTTCCCCTGGGCAAAAATGGCTAATACAAGAAGGCATATCTTTGAGGTGATTGGAGGAAAGTAAAGGAGGGATGTCAGAGTTAAGTTTCTTACGCAGAGAGCGGGGTATGCTTGGAATGCCATGCTAGGAGTGGTGGTGAAGACAGATACGTTAGGGTAATTTAAGAGACTCTTAGATAAGCATATGGGTGATAGAAAAATGGAGTGAAGGGTTAGATTGATCGTAGAGTAGGTGATGAGTTGGGCACCATATCATGGGCTGAAGGGCCTGTACTGTGCTGTAGAGTTCTATATACTTTGTTCTAAGACAGAACACTTGCACTGGAACCAGTTCAGGAAGGTTCATCAGGTTGACACCTGAAACAAAAGGGATGTCTTTTTAGGGGATGATCAAACTTCTTCGGTCAACGTACTCTGATATTTAGGAGACTGAGATGATCTCATTTAAACATACAAGATTCCAAGGGAACTTGAGAAAAGTATTGCTGAGAAACTATTTCCCCTTCTGGAAAAATAAAACAAGGGGGCATAGCTTATGAATAACAAGTTGCCCATTGAAGAAAGAGATGAGGAGGAATTTCTTCTTTAAATTAATTTGGAGGCCAAACTGTTAAGTATATTCAAGGCTGAGACAGATAGCATTTTGGATAAAAACTGAGTCAAAGGTCAAGGAGATACAAAATTGAGATAAGGACCAAATTAGTCATGGGCTAATTGAATGCCAGATCAGGCTAATAATGTTGTATCGTCTACTCCTGTTGCTTCTTATAATCAAAATTAGAGATGGCACCGGAAGTGGCAACTCTTGTGTGCAGCTCTGTAAGGAATCATCAAATACAGCTGAAATCCACACTTACAACCTCCAGTGAGCAACATTGTTTTAAGGTGTTCAAAAATCAATCAATCCTCAGAATCAGCAGACCCTGGACCGCATACTCAAGTCGTGTGTGCAGTTTCCCTTAAAGAAAAAGGAAATATGGGAAGTGTGTTGGACTGCAAGAGTGAAGGTCCTGAGACTTCCACTTCCTACCATCTTGCTGGCAAACATACAGTCTCTGTAAAATAAAACTGCAATCCCAGAGGGACATCAGGAACTGCTGTGTACTTTGCTTCATAGAAACGTGGCTCACTCTTACCATTTTGGATGCGGTGCTGCTGTCCAAGGGCTTCACAATCCACCACATGGACAGAACAGTGGAGTCACTAAAATATAGATGGGGTAGAGTGTGCTTCATGCTTAACTCATTGTGATGGTTCTTCTCCATTCTTCTCAGATCTAGCGGTCAAATGTCATCCATTTTACCTGCCAAGGGAGTTTCCCAACATCATCCTGGTAGAGATGTACATTCCACCCCCACTCCCACCCCCCGGCCAATGTCAAGCAAGCAGGCACTGGAAGAGCTGTGCACCATGATCAGCAATCATGAAACAACTCACCCTAATGTCTTCCAGATCATTGCTGGGATTTCAACCAGACCCGCTTAAAGAAATCTCCTCTGATCAACAACTACCAGCATGCTTGGCCACTGTTACACCACCATCAAGAACATTTACTGTGCCATCCCACACCTGCACTTGTGCAAGTCCGATCAGCTGTACTTCTGCTCCTGGAGTACAGGCAGAGAATGACGATAGCACCAGTGGGGAAGACGACAAAGGTATGGTCAAGGGAAGTTGAGGAGCACTTACAGGACTGTTTTGGATTGGTAGACTGAGCAATATTCAGGGATTCATCTTCAAAATCTTAGTGAACATGTTCCAGTTGTCATCAACTTCATCAAGACCTGTGTGTGGATGAGCGTGTACCTTCAAAAACATACCAGACATATCCAAACCAAAAGTCATGGATGAACCAGGAGATTCACAGACTGCTGATGGCTAGATCTGTGCCATTCAAGACTGGCAATCCAGGACTAGACAAGAGGTCCGGGTACAACCTACGGAAGTCTATTTTAAGAGTGAGAAAACAATTCCAATTGAAGCTAGAGACAGAATTGGATGCATGTCAGCCCTGGCAGGGTTTGCAGGCCATTACTTCCTAAAAGGTGAAACCTAAAATCGTGAATGGCTGTGGTGCTTCACTCCCAGATGACCTTAATGTTTTTTATACACATCTTGAAAGGGAGAACTTCCTGAGTAACGATCCAGAGAGGGAAGAATACTGTTGAGGAGGACAACCTACCTGGGGCGAGCAACATAGGCTGCGCCTTTGGCATGGAGTCTGGCCCTTTGGCTCAGAAGGGTAGGGAAAGGAAGAGGATGGTAGCAGTGACAGGGGACTCTATAGTTAGAGGGTCAGGCTATAGAGACCCTATAGTCCCTGAGCATACCCCTTCTCCATCACCTGCCAATCCTCCCTCTCGCACTGTCTACAAGCTTTCTCTATTTGTAAGCTAACCGCCCCTTCTTCCGTCTCTTCATTTTGGTTCTCACCCCCCTGCAATTCTAGTTTAAACTCTCCCAGTAGCCTCAGCAAACCTCCCTGCCTGGATGCAGGAAAGAAATAGGTAGTTTGCCTCCCAGGTACCAGGGTCTGGGATGTTTCTGATCGCGTCCACGATATCCTGAAGTGGGAAAGAGAACAGCCAGAGGTACATATTTGTACCAATGACATAGGTAGGAAAAGGGAGGAGGTCCTGAAAACAGACTACAGGGAGTTAGGAAGGAAATTGAGAAGTAGGACTTCAAAGATAGTAATCTCGAGATTACTGCCTGTGCCACGTGACAGTGAGTATAGGAATAGAATGAGGTGGAGGATAAATGTGTGGCTGAAGGATTGGAGCAGGGGCAGGGATTCAGATTTCTGGATCATTGGGACCTCTTTTGGGACAGGCGTGACCTGTACAAAAAGGACAGGTTGCACTTGAATCCGAGGGGGACCAATATCCAGGCAGGGAGGTTTGCTAAGGCTACTAGGAGAGTTTAAACTAGAATTGCGGGGGGGCGGGGGGGGAGAACCAAAATGAAGAGACGGAAGAAGGGGCGGTTGGCTCACAAATAGAGAAAGCTTATAGACAGTGCGAGAGGGAGGATTGGCAGGTGATGGAGAAGGGATATGCTCAGACTGACGGTTTGAGATGTGTCTATTTTAATGCAAGGAGTATTATGAACAAAGCGGATGGGCTTAGAGCGTGGATCAGTACTTGGAGCTGTGATGTTGTGACCATTACATAGATTTGGATGGTTCAGGGGCAGGAATGTTTACTTCGAGTGCCAGGCTTTAGATGTTTCAGAAAGGACCGGGAGGGAGGCAAAAGAGGTGGGGGCGTGGCACTGTTGATCAGAGATAGTGACACAGTTGCAGAAAAGGAGGAAGTCATGAAGAATTGTCTGTTGAGTCTCTGTGGGTGGAAGTTAGGAACAGGAAGGAGTCAATAACTCTACTGGGTGTTTTTTATAGACCACCCAATAGTAACAAGGACATTGAGGAGCAGATAGGGAGACAGATTCTGGAAAGGTGTAATAATAACAGGGTTGTCACGGTGGGAGATTTAATTTCCCAAATGATGATTGGCATCTCCCTAGAGCAAAGGTTTTAAGTGGGTTGGAGTTTGGGTGTTTTAGATGGGGTGGAGTTTGGGTGTTCAGGAAAGTTTTCTGCAACAATATGTAGATAAGCCTACAAGAAGAGAGGCTGTACTTTATCTGGTATTGGGAAATGAACCTGGTCAGGTGTCAGGTCTCTCAGTGGGAGAGCATTTTGGTGATAGTGTGCACAATTCTATCTCCTTTACCATAGCATTGAAGAGAGATAGGAACAGACAAGTTAGGAAAGCATTTAACTGGAGTAAGGGGAAATATGAAGCTATCAGGCAGGAACTTGGAAACATAAATTGGGAGCAGATGTTCTCAGGAAAATGTACGGCAGAAATGTAGCAAATGTTCAGGGAATATTTACGTGGAGTTCTGCAAAGGTACGTTCCAATGAGACAGGGAAAGGATGATAGGGTACAGGAAACATGGTGTACAAAGGCTGTTGTAAATTTAGACGAGAAAAAAAGAAAATCTTATGAAAGGTTCAAAAAACTAGGTAATGATAGAGATCTAGAAGATTATAAGGCTAGCAGGAAGGAACTTGAGATTGAAATTAAGAGAGCCAGAAGGGGCCATGAGAAGGCCTTGGAGGACAGGATTAAAGAAAACCCCAAGGCATTCTACTAGTATGTGAAGAGCAAGAGGATAAGACATGAGAGAATAGGACCAATCAAGTGCGACAGTGGAAAAGTGTGTGTGGAACCGGAGAAGATAGCAGAGGTAATTAATGAATACTTTGCTTCAGTATTCACTATGGAAAAGGATCTTGGTGATTGTAGTGATGACTTACAGCAGACTGAAAAGCTTGAGCATGTAGAGATTAAGAAAGAAGATGTGCTGGAGCTTTTGGAAAGCATCAAGTTGGATAAGTTACCAGGACCAGACGAGATGCATCCCAGGCTACTGTGGGAGGTGAGGGATGAGATTGCTGAGCCTCTGATGATGATCTTTGCATCATCAATGGAGACAGGAGAGGTTCCGGAGGATTGAAGGGTTGCGGATGTTGTTCCCTTATTCAAGAAAGGGGAGTAGAGATAGCCCAGGAAATTATAGACCAGTGAGTCTTACCTCAGTGGTTGTTAAGTTGATGGAAAAGATCCTGGGAGGCAGGATTTATGAACATTTGGAGAGGCATAATATGATTAGGAATAGTCAGCATGGCTTTGTCAAGGGCAGGTCGTGCCTGACAAGCCTGATTGAATTCTTTGAGGATGTGACTAAACATATTGACGAAGGTAGAGCAGTAGATGTAGTGTATATGGATTTCAGCAAGGCAAGTACTTACGCCATGTAAGGTTTATTGAGAAAGTAAGGAGACATGGGATCCAAGGGGACATTGCTTTGTGGATCCAGAATTGGCTTGCCCATAGTAGGCAAAGAGTGGTTATAGATGGGTCATATTCTGCCTGGAGGTCGGTGACCAGTGGTGTGCCTCGGGGATCTGTTCTGGGACCCGTTATCTTTCTGATTTTTATAAGTGACCTGGATGAGGAAGTGGAGGGATAAGTTAGTAAATTTGCTGATGACACAAAGGTTGGGGGTGTTTTGGATAGTGTGACAGGTTGTCAGAGGTTACAGTGGGACATTGATAGGTTGCAAAACTGGGCTGAGAAGTGGCAGATGGAGTTCAACCCAGATAAGTGTGAGGTGGTTCCTTTTGGTAGGTCAAATATGATGGCAGGATATTAATGGTAAGACTCTTGGCAGTGTGGAGGATCAGAGGGATCTTGGGGTCTGAATTCATAAGACACTCAAAGCTGCTACACAGGTTGACTCTGTAGTTAAAAAGTTATATGGTGTATTGGCCTTCATCAATCGTGGGATTGAGTTTAAGAGCTGAGAGGTAATGTTGCAGCTATATAGGACCCTGGTCAGACCCTACTTGGAGTACTGTGCTCAGTTCTGGTCTCTTCACTATAGGAAAGACATGGAAACCATAGAAAGGGTGCAGAGGAGATTTACAAGGATGTTGCCTGGATTGGTGAGCATGCCTTATGAGAATAGGTTGAGTGAATTCGGCCTTTTCTCCTTGGAGCGACGGAGGATAAGAGGTGACCTGATAGAGGTGTATAAGATGATAAGAGGCATTGATCATGTGGATAGCCAGAGGCTTTTTCCCAGGTCTAACAGGAGAGGGCCCAGTTTTAAGGTGCTTAGAGGTAGGTACAGAGGAGATGTCAGGGGTAAGTTTTTTACGCAGAAAGTGGTGAGTGCATGGAATGAGCTGCCAACGACGGTAGTGGAGGCAGATATGATAGGGTCTTTTAAGAGATTCCTGGATAGGTTCATTGAGCTTAGAAAAATAGAGGGCTATGGGTAACCCTAGGTAATTTCTAAAGTAGGGACATGTTTGGCACAGCATTGTGGGCCGAAGGGCCTATAATGTGCTGTAGGTTTTCTGTTACACCTGTCCAAATCCCAGCAGCATCTGGCAACATTTGATCTCTCTCTCGCAGGCTGATGTCAGAGCATCTTTCAAGTGGGTGAACCCTCGCAAAGCGTCAGACCCTGATGGTGTGCGTGGTAGAGCTCTGACAGTCTGTGCCAACCAACTAGTGGAAGTTTTCCAGGACATCATCAACCTCTCACTGCTTCAGTCAGAGGTTCCCACCACTTCAAGAGCACAATATGATACCAGTTCCAAAGAAAAGCGCAGTGAGCTGCCTCAACGACTGTCACCTAGTGGCAGTCACATCTACTGTAATAAGTGCTTTGAGAGGTTGGTCATGGCCAGAATAAATTCCTGTCTGAGCAAGGAACTGGACCAGCTGTATTTACCTATCATCACAATAGGTCTACAGCCAATTCAATCTATTGGTTCTACACCTGGCCTTGGACCACCAGGCCTACAGAAAAACATGCATCATGCATCTGTTTATTGATTACAGCTCAACGTATAATACATCATACCTTTGATACTGATCAACAACCTTCAAAACCTGAGCCTCTGTACCTCCCTGTGAAACTGGATCCTTGACTTCATCAATGTGAGACCACAGTCTGTGCAGATTGGAAATAACATCTTCTCCTCATTGACAATCAACACTGGTGCACCTCAAGGATACATGCTTAGAGTATTGATCTACTCTTTCTGCACCCACGATTGGGTGACTAGGCACAGCTCAAGTGACATCTATAAATTTGCAAAGGACACAACTATTGTTGGCAGAATTTCAGATGGTGATGAGGAAGCAAGATAGATCTGCTGGTGGAGTGGTGTGACAATGACAACCTTGCACTCGTTGTCAGTAAGATCAAGCTTTTGATTGTGGACTGCAGGAAGGGGTAGTCGAGGGAACACATACCAGTCCTCATCGAGGAATCAACAATGGAAAAGGTGAGCAGTTGCAAGTTTCTGGTGTCAACGTCTCTGAAGATCTATCCTGGGCCCAACATATCGATGCAATTACAAAGAAGGCATGGCAGCGGCTATATTTCCTTAGGAGTTTGACTAGATCAGGTGTGTCACCAAAGACACTCACAAATCTCTACAGATGTACCGTGGAGATCTCTGAAACTGGTTGCATCGCTGTCTGTTCTGGAGGGCCCACTGCACAGGGTCAGGGAAAACTGCAAGGGGGTTGCACACTCAGCCAGCTCCATCATGGACGGTAACTCAAGGACACTTCAAAAGGCAATGCCTCCAAAAGGTGGCAACCATCATTTAGGACCCCTGTCATCCAGGACATGCCCTCTTCACATTGCTACTGTCAAGGAGGAGGTATAGGGGCCTGAAGACACATGCTCAACGTTTTAGGAACCACTTCTTCCTCACCATTTTTTGCTTTACTTTAGCACTCTGTATTTAATTTAATTTTCCGTCTTTTTTTATTTATAATTTTTTTTAATGTATTGCACTGAACTGCTGCCTCAAAACAACAAATTCCATGATGTATGGCAGGGATATTAAACCTGATTCTGATTCCTAGATCATTCACAAACAGGTCCACACATGCATACATAAACAGGACCACATATGAACTCAGACACTCACATGCATATGTGGACAAGAGCCTGTATGCACATGGTGAAGTCAGGCCTGTGTGTGTCCACACAGCTTTGGGCCTTTCAGACTACTGGACTTCAGATTCTGAATGATGAACACCCGCCTGGCCGTGAAGGGTTGTGTGTTCATGCCTGCTGCACAGAACGTGTCACCACTTTCCTCACTGAAATATTCCCAGCCCCTTTCAACTGAAGGCCTGAGGTTAATATTTCTAACCACTTTTTGTACCCTCAGTTTCTTGTTATCTGCTGGTTCCAGCAAAACTGATGGATGGTGGCTGCACTAGGAGTTGGGGAAATGAGGGTAATTAGTGCACTACCATTTTCAATGCTGGACTGTATCATTTCATTAGAACAAAGGACACTATTTGGCTGCCTGCTCGTTGCTTACCGGTCATGATTAAAATGCTGCCAAAAAAGATTTCATTTCAGATTATGCAACATAACTCCCAATGCACCCAATTTAAATCACAATAAGTAACCAACAGCAATTTACAATGCAAATCCTATCTCACTACTTTGGTATTCTTGTGAAGTAATGCCTTACATAAAAATATAATTTTTGTCTGAATGTTTATTGTAGGCTTTGAATTAATTGTTTTGCACTTCTGATGTTGAAGACCTCAAGAATTAATTAGAATTCTTATCCAATTGACATGGATAAGGTGATTGTTAAAATAGTTAAGATGATCATTTCTCAAAGACAGCAGCAAGCATTGTTCGCCTCACCAATCAAAGGTAAAAAAAAAGCTGACAGTTACTAAAAATAAAATTTGCTTCTTCTTATGAACTTCTTGCCAAGAGAACTGACTAGCTCCTTTGAGACTTGTGGAATTATGTATAGTATTATTCCAGTGCTCCAAAAGATAACCATTGAAATGTTCATAATGTTTTCTATAATACACATGCAGTACAATTTAGTAGCATGTAAAAATATACAATTTTCCTGAGCTGTAATTATTTGGAACAAATTTACTTTTATTCTCCAAAATTTTATTGCGTCAACCTTTGATCAATAATCTTCTGCATGGATTCCCTCAGTACTCTACAGTTCTCAGCTGGCTACCTCTCTACTCAATGCCAGCAAGACCAAGGAACTGACTATTGACTACAGGAGAGGAAACCAGAGGTCCATGAGTCAGTCCTTATTGGGGGATTAGAGGTGGAGAGGGTCAGCAACATTAAATTCCTCAGTGTTATTATTTCAGAAGGTTTGTCCTGGGTCCAGCATGCAGATACCATTATGAAGAAAGCACAGTAGCACCTCTGCTTCCTTCGAAGTTTGCAAAAATTCGGCATGACAACTAAAGCTTTGAAAAACTTCTACAGACGTGTGGTGGAGAGTACACAGCCTGGCATGGAATCACCAATGACCTTCAACGGAAAATCCCATAAAAAGTAGTAGATATTGGCACAGAGTCCATCACGCATAAAGCCCTCCCCATCATTGAGCATATCAACATGGAGTGCTGTCACAAGAAAGCAGCATCCATCATCAAGGGCCTCCACTGTTCAGTCTATCCTCTCTTCTTGCCCCAGGATCGACACCCTCAATCATCAGGCTTTTGAACCAGTAGGGATAACTTCACTCAACTTTACTTGCCCCATCACTATTCCCACTGAAGAGAAGTCACTTTCAAGGACTCTTCATCTTAAGTTCTCAATACTTATTGATTATTTATTATTTATTATTATTATTTGATTTTGTATTTGCACAGTTTGTTGTCTTTTGCACACTGGTTGTTTGTTCTGTTGGGGGCAGTCTTTCACTGATTTTATTGTGTTTCTTGGATTTACCATGTATGCCCACAAGAAAACAAATCTCAGCGTTGTATATGGTGACATATATGTGCTTTGATAATAAATTACTTTGAAATTTGTTACTCTTGGTTTATTTTTGCCACTAAAGTTAAAACTAGAGGAAGATCATCAGAGCTCTTCTGTTCACTGTCTTTCCAAGATGAATTGGTGAAAGTCCCTTTTGTGTATCTTCATTTTTTTTACATTTTCTTTCGAAGTTCACCATTTCAGAGAAAAAAAACAACAAAAGTGGACACAAGTGGTGAGATATTAGAATTGAGAGCATAATCAAACTCACAACCACTGTGGATTCTGAAGGTTTGCACACTGGCACCTCCACCTCCCCAGAATTTCAGCAGCAGATGTAAATCATAGCAGTGACATTTGAAGAAAAGCTGAATAATATTTGCTTTACACCTCAGAGAATATAGTATGTACTTGTATGTTAATTTTCCTCATCTCGGCTTTTTGTTTACATGGATAGGGTTTGTTAAAATTGTTTTCGAAGTGGATTGTTTCTCAGGAGCATATTTCACAATCCTGTATCAGAGGCACATAGTCATAGAGCACGGAAACTGCCCTTCAGTGCAACAGGTCCTTGCCCCCTTGTTAGTCCCAGTCCCCTGCAACTGGTCCATAGCCCTTCAACTCCATTCCCACCGTGTCCCTAACCAAGTGCCTGTTAAATGTTGCAGTTGTGCCTGGCTCAACCACTTCCTGTAACAGTTCGCTCACTACCTTCAGTGTAAAGAAGTTAACTCTCAGGTCCCTTTCAAATTTCTCTTCTCTTATCTTCTATCTGCGCCCTGTAGTTTTGGACTCCTACCACCCTGGGGTGAAGACTATGATCATCCACCTTGTCCATACCCTCATGATTTTATAAACTTCATTGTTTTGCTCTCCAATGAATTCAGATCCAGTGTGACCAACCTCTCCCTCTTCTGCACACTCTCCAGCTTAACAATGTCTTTCCTGTAAGAGGGTGGGTGACCAAAACTGTATTCAACACTGCAAGTGCGGTCTCACCAATGAATTGCATAACGGCAACATAATGTCTCTACTCCCAAAATCGATGCCCTGACTGATGAAGGCCGGCAAACTAAAAGCCTCCTTCGCCACCTTGTCTAATTATGCAGTTGCTTTCAGCAAACTGTGTGCTTGTAATTCTGGATCCCACTGTTCCTCAACATTCATTGATGTCCTCCTATTCAGTTCCTACCCTGGTGTGTACGTACGAAATGCATTGCCTTGGCTGAAATCTGTTTGCCATTCCTCAGCCTGTCTCTCTTAACTGACCAAGATCTGATCATTGTAACCTGTTCCACTATCCACAAGACTCCCTATTGGAGAAGCCGACACCCAATATCTCCCAGTGACATTGTACCAATTGATGGATAAAAGACATTCCTTGCTATGTACGTCTTCAGAATGCATACAGAAATCAAGGCAAAAATTATTTTTGAGATGAAGAGCAAAAGGAGAAGTGTTTTTGGGAAATATGACTGATGTTGATTGTTTTCTCTTTACAGGCCGTATATATGTTTTACGCACTGGCTATAGTTTGTGATGACTTCTTTGTTCCAGCTCTAGAAAAAATATGTGAGGTATGTTGACATGTATTTACTTACTGTAAGGCATTGAGAGTATTGCATTGTGTCTGAAATGCATATTATATATTAACTATTGATTAAATTCTGGCCTTGATATTGACACTTAAAAGTGGAAAAAAGAATATGAAACCGTGTCCTAATTCAGATATTGTATTTGAATATACTATCAAAAAAGATTACATGGGGGTTGTTTTGAAGAGATACAGTTTGATGTCATGTCTTTAGTATATTTTGCAAATGTCATTTTTGGAGACAAGGATCACGTGGTCACTTCAATCTTGTAGATTCTGAAGGTTGAAGCAGAACCATGCAGACTTTTGTGCAGATGGGGCAGAAGGTGACTGATGAGACACGTCAATGAGTAGTTTTAGAAGTAGCATGCTTCTTCCAGCACTTATACAGGACCCCAGTGAATAACCTGGAGGTTCTCGATACCATCTTGAATATTCTTTCTATATTTTAGGTGACTATGGAGCAAAGATTCCCAGGAATCAGTGGGTATATTGCATTTCAAGGGACATGAGCTCATCCTGTTCTCCGTTCACCAGCTGATATTTTCCAGGATGTCTTGTGCCAGTTATGCAGTTGATGTGGACAGTTAGAGTTAGCTGACTGAGACCTCAGTGCCCGGGCTGTTGACCACAGAGAGGATGATGACATTGGTCCATTTATCCTTCCAGAGAACCTGGTGAATTTTTTGGAGTCAGCATTGGGATTTTTCTGATACTTTAAGATATCCACTGTAGAGAGTTCAGGTCTTGAAAGTACATAGGAATCACTCAAGCACAATAGACCAAGAGATTTTTTTTTTGCCAGATCTGAGACTTTGATCTTAAAGTGCCCTTTTGCTCAATGAACGAAAGGTTGTGCTGTCCTGTTGACCAATTTACTGACGAAGCAATCTTATTTGTTCTAACCATGTATCCAAGTGAGACCTTCAGTTTCATCACAGTGCTACAGCTGGACCTAGAGCTGCAGATAAACTGGGATGGGAAAGCCAGGCTGGTCTTGTAAAGTCTACACTCAGTGGCCAATTTATTAGGTACACCTGTAAACCTTATCATTAATGCAAATATCTAATCAGCCAATCATGTGGCAGCACCTCAATGCATAAAAGCACGCAGTATCTTCAAGAAGTTCAGTTGTTCAGACCAAATATCAGAACAGGGAAGAAGTGTGATCTAAATTACTTTGACCTTGGAATGTTTGATAATACCGGAGGGGGTAGTTTGAGTACCTCAGAAACTATTAATCTGGGATTTTATCCATGCACAACAAGTCTCTAGAGTTTACAGAAAAACAGAAAACGTCCAGTAAGTGGCAGTACTGTGATTAGAGAGGTCAGAGGAGAATGGCCAGACTAGTTCAGGCTGAGAGGAAGGTGACGGTAACTCAAGTAACCACACGTTTCAACAGTGGTGTGCAAAAGAGCATCTCTGAATGCACAACACATTGAACCTTGGGCTACAGTAGCAGAAGACCACAAACATGAACTCAATGGTCAGTTTTTTAGGTGCAGAGGCTACCTCATAAAGTGGCAACTTGAGTGTAAGTTAGGTTGATTGTCTAGGACTTTAGAAACTAATTTGTTTAGTTAAGATCACACTTATCATAAAAAGATAATTCCCACAAAGCTATATAACAATAATCTGAATATTTATTGATAACTCAGTAAAAATATTATAGAATAGACAATAAAAGCAATGATTGATAAACAGTATGTTTAATCTTATACTCAGTTATGTCATTCATGTGAACAGTCAAACTTAGCTGGTTGACTGCCAGTTGGGGCCTCAGACAGAGACCTTACTTACTTATCTCATAAAGTTAACAGATGAGTGGGAACTTTTTGAAAAACGTACTGTGTTCTAAACTCTGAGGGCTGAGGAAGCGTAATTTCTTGTGCGATTGAATATTTGTAATATCCTGTGATGACATCTGTTTTTTTTGATGTAGAGATTACATTTGAACGAAGATGTAGCTGGTGCCACCTTTATGGCGGCTGGGAGTTCAGCACCTGAGCTGTTTGCTTCAGTCATCGGTAATGTCCCTACCCAGTTAGTAAATTCTCTGCTACAAATGCAAAATGCCGCAGTTGCTGTAAATCTAAAACAAAACAAAATAAAATAGAAATGCTGAGAATGCTCAGCAGGTGGGCAGCAGCACCTGTGAAGAGAGGTAAGAATTGACATTTCAATTTAAATGAAACATCATTCACCTGAAAATTAACCCCATTTTTCTCTCTGCCAAAAGCTGTCTGACCCGCTGAGTATTTACAGCACTTTCAGTTTTAACAGAAAAATAATCTATTTGTTCATTTATTTTACTCTAACACAGGGGTTCCCAACCTTTTTTATGCCGTGGACCAATGCCATTAAGCAAGGGGTCCTTCGACCCCAGGTCGGAAACCCCTGCACAGTTTACTACAATACATATCTGAGAATATCATTGTCCGGGAAATCCATTTGAGCTACTGGTAATTTAAACTTTCATGTAAATTTTCAAACAATGTGTATTAGACCTCCTAAAATTCTCTTTGAGAAACACAGACCAATTCTTCACAACTTCAAGTGATTTTGAAAGAATTAGTCTGTGTTCCTCAAAGAGAATTTTATGAAACTGGGAAACAGTCTATTTAGAATGGGACCCTCCTTGGACCCTTAGTTTTAAGTTCATTCTATGGATTATATTTGGGATGCACTGAACCCTGACCCCGATCTGTCAAGGACTGTGTCGTGACTGCCCATATATCAGCCTACCCATGTTAAACAAAGTCACACAAAGGTGTTCTCCATTAAGGGAATCCATCCTAACATCCCGGATTAATTCAGGCGGTGATACCAGATCGACTTCTACAGCCACCTGAAGGTTCACTAATACACAACCCCTTAGGAGTACATCATATTCAACTCCAGTGATCGCACTATTGCTATTTTTTATCAATAGGCTGAGTTATCTTTCATTTTATTTTGTGCTCAGGTGAATTAACATTATCTGTAGTTTCATTTACAAATAGCTTGCAGATCAATCTGTTCACATAGATCTCCAAAAGAAGTGCTATTATTATTTCTTACGTTTTATATAATAAAGTCTGGTAAAGCAACTGCTGAGTAACGCTTTCTTTATATTCCTGCAGGTGTCTTTATCACCCATGGAGATGTTGGAGTTGGAACTATTGTTGGTTCAGCAGTATTTAACATTCTGTGTATCATTGGTGTCTGCGGTCTATTTGCAGGACAGGTCAGTCCTATCAAAAATAGTCCTGTTGAAAAGTAATGAGTGAAAATAGAAAACTTTACTAACTTGTTATTTTTGTTCAGAATACAAGTTCTTGAAGATTCACATGCCAACTCCATTGTTAATTTTCCCCAAGTCACTGGGGAGACGGAGACAGAGAGGTGTGTATGTCACCAGTTAGCATTTCTCTGCTCTGCTACATGCAGGAAAAAAAACTACGGATTCCTAAATGCCTGAAATAAAACAGAAATTGCAGGAAGTGCTCAGCAGATCACAAGCATCTGTGGAAAGAGAAATGAAGATAAAGTTCAGGTTGATGAAGTGTGCCAGGTCAGAAATGAGGGAAATGGGTGTGAGGAAATAGTTTTTGATTCATCTGTTCCAGTGACCCTGACCTGTATATTCTGAAAAATGTTTTCCTATTTATTAATCTACACTTGTGGAATTGTTAAGCATGAAAGAAGGCCATTATTCCAGCTACAACTGTTCTAGTACTAAGACGAAAACTGTAGATCCTGGAAATTTGAAATAAAACTCAGCAGGTCAGTCAGCATTTATGGGGAGCGGAGTTAATGTCTCAAGTCAATGACCTTAACCTTACATTAGTATCTAATATAGTCAATGGAATGTCACCAAGCTGAAACATTAACTCCATTTACCTCTCTCTCTCTCTCTCTCTCTCTCTGCACATGCTGGCTTGCCTGCTAATAGTACTGAAAATTTCTGTTCACTTTGCAAAAATCTTACTACTGTGTCTAACATAATCATTTGCTATGCTACTTCCATTACTTTGGAATACCAAAAGCAGTCTAGAGATTTTACAGGTTAAGAAGTTCATTGATATTTACAGGCGAGGCTAGCATTTATTCTCCATTCCTAGTTACCCTTGAATCGAGTGGCTTTCTGACTCATTTCAGATGTTGTAACAGAGATCACGCAGACCCTACTGCAAATTCCTCTCCATGAGGACCAGTAGTGAACTAGATTGTGTTTTTATAGCAGTAATTTTCACTACATCTAAATCTAGAATTTAATTAATTAACATATTAAATATCTGAGATGATTTGGTGAAATTCAGATTCACATTTCAGGCCTTAGTCCTTCTGGGTTGCTTTTCCACAAATGTTATCTACTACCTTATCTGAAAAGCCTATTGAACTTCACCTTGCACCAGCCTGGACAGTGGAAGAGAGTTTGGGATTTCTCCCACCCTTCATGTGAAAATTCTCCTTGATTTTTCTCCTGGAAGCCTCTGTATCAATATTGTGCCTCCTGTTTGGCAATCAGAATTAGAATCAGGTTTATTATCACCTGCATGTGACATGAAATGTGTTAACTTAGCAGCAGCAGCAATACATAATCTAGCAGAGAAAAAACATAATAATAAATAAAATTAAAAAATAATAATAATAAATAAACAAGTAAATCAATTACATATATTGAATAGATTTTTTAAAAATGTGCAAAAACAGAAATACTATATATTTTTTTAAAAGTGAGGTAGTGTCTAAAGTTTCAACGTCCATTCAGGAATCAGATGGCAGAGGGTTAGAAGCTGTTCCTGAGTCGCTGAGTGTGTGCCTTCAGGCTTCTGTATCTCCTACCTGATGGTAACATTGAGAAAAGGGCATGCCCTGGGTGCTGGAGGTCCTTAATAATGGACGCTGCCTTTCTGAGACACCGCTCCCTAAAGATGTCCTGGGTACTTTGTAAGCTAGTGCCCAAGATGGAGCTGACTAGATTTACAATCTTCTGCAGCTTCTTTCAGTCCTGTGCAGTAGCCCCTCCATACCAGACAGTGATGCAGCCTGTCAGAATGCTCTCCACAGTACAACTATAGAAGCTTTTGAATGTATTTGTCGACATGTCAAATCTCTTCAAACTCCCAATGAAGTATAGCACATTGGTTGTCTTTATTCTGTTTAATCCTGTCAAACTTCTGAAATGTTCAATTAGATTATCCTTCTATACTCTAGGAACATAGAACAGACAAGTTGGCCTACAATAGCTGCATTAAATATTGTAGCGAGCATTCAGTCCTTGACAGATGAGTATGCTCGTTAAACTCAACAACTGTTTTTATTGTGATAAACACAAAAACAGACCAGGAACTATGATCCTGGGAGAGAATCCACTCAGTCACATACAGATGGAGGAGGTGATTATTACACTCCCCCAGTTACAGTTGGGGTGACCCACAACCACACCTGCGTATAACCCAAGCTAAAATGTGACAATAAATGAACTTGAACATCTCACCGTAACCCCTATGAAGGCATTTTAATGAAAGAACAATAGACAGCACTGGTCATAGGAATGCTGTCGACCTTGCCACCCCCCCCCCCCCCGGGAACTTCACACTGCCCCAACTTGAGGGGTCAGCCGTCCACAGCAACCCCAGAGTCTACACCAAAGTCCAAAAGTCCTGGTGGTGGTTGATGCTGCCACCTGAGACGCTGGGGGTGGGGGAGGTTTCTGGAGCGCCCCCCCCACCCAGAGGAGGAACTGTGAGGCAAGAGGCAAGGCACCCAGTGTGTCACTTCCTCCTTTCGTCCTTGCTGAATTGGTGGTGGCCAAGGGCCGGTACAGTGCCAGCCAATCCCAACGCGCACAACTGCTTTCCGCCATTCAGGTAACTTCATCCGATACACCACATCAAAGATGCGGCTGATCACCTCTCCCAGCACCTTCCAGTGGCTTCCCAGCTTGAGGAATAGTCCTTTCATCTGGAAAGGGCAGTAGTCTCGAATTGGGGCCCCTGCCATGTACTGCTGGATTGATGCCCTAGACTGGGGGTCCAGCCCCTTCTGGGGCATGCAAGCACTGCAACAGTGTACAAACAGCTCCATGTCCTGCCTATACCCAGGCCAGCAGAAGCATTCCCGTAGCTTGCCCAATGTCTTTGCAACCCCAAAGTGGTCAGCCACCGCCAGCTGCACTGGGCTGTGGCATGGTGCTGGTGTGGGGGCAGTCCTGGGTCTCATCACAACAGCAGCAGAGATCGTTCCGTGGCACCGGTGGTACTGGCAGTGCACCGGTCAGACCTGTCTCTGCCTCAGTGACACGAGCCTGGGCTCGTGGCATGTGAGGCAATGCTGGAATGCCCTGGAGGGCTAAGATTGCTTCTGCCCTCCCTGCCTCTGCCAGCGATGATGGTGAGATCAGTTGAACATGCTGCCAAAGCGCTCTCGTGTCATCACCTTTACAAAGACATGACGAGCAAGCTCTTCCTGGGCTGTGGGAGGGAACTAGGGGTAGCTATGCTGAGCGCAGTGGTGGAGATCTACTGCAAATACCCCCAGGCTTTCTCCCACGTGGCACGTTCTGCTGCCCAGTTCTCCCCCCATTCCTCCTTCCAACGGCCTCCACCCGTTGCGCCATGCGGCAAGTTTGACTTGTGCCAGGTAAGGTGCCAGGCGCTGGTACCATTGTATCTGAAGAGCTTCAGGGTGGACCTTGTGGTGTGAATTGCTGAGCCCCATTGAGCTTTCTTTTGCCCCGGCGGCGTCAGTGGTACCTGCCCTGTTGTCCATCCTCCCATGGCTGCGGCGTCACCATATATACTTATCAATCTCAAGCCAGAATAAGGAGCCAGAGCTTGAAAATGCACCTTACCACTAAATGGCTTTACAAAGTTTTCATTCGAAAGTCTGGAATGGGTGGATAGTCTTATGAGAAAAAACTAGAGCAGCTACTGAAATCAAGTCTATTATCGTATGCAAAAGTGCGCCAAAGTGCAGTTGGACTGAGAAACCCACGTGCAGCATCATCACAGGCACTTGAATTGAGACAATACTCCACAGAACACAGTGTATTTGTAAACGTATGGAAGTGTGTCATATCTCCTTGAGCTTGCATGAAACTAGAGGCACAGGCATTCCTCGTGGTTACATCTACGTTTCAGATGTTAACATCCATGAACTTGAATCTTTTAACTCTCTCCAACCCTGCCGCCTATGAGAACTTGTATCCACTGGAGTTTAAAAGAGCGAAAGGGAACTCAGTTGAATCTAGAACCAGGGGTCAGTGTTTACAAATAAAGGATTGCCCTTTAAGATGGCGATGATGCAGAACATTTCTCTCAGAAGATTGTAAATCGTTGGAACTCTTGTTTCTCAAAAGCTGTTAGAAGCTGAGGTTTTGAATGATTTTAAATCAAGGATCGACAGACTCATGAAAGGCAAGGTGTGAAAGGTTACATCCAAGAATACACATCCTATTGAAGAGACAGGCAGGTGGGCAGAGAGGGTGAGGTGTTCTCTTGGTAAAAAGTTATAAAAAAAAGTGACACAGGGTCAAAAGGTGTAGAAACCTTCTGGGTAGAGTTAAGAACCTGCAAGAGTAAAAGGACCCTGATGGGAGTTTTATACAGGCCTGCAAAACCCAGGATGTGAGGTTCAAATTATAACGAGGTAGGAAAGAAATAACATAAACACAAAAATACTGCAGATGCGGGAAATGCAGGGCAACACACACAAAACATTGGAGGAACTCAGCGGTCAGGTAGCATCCAAGGAAATCAGTAAACAATCGATGTTTTAGGTCGAGTTTTGATAAAGGTTCTCAGTCTAATACGTCAACTGTTTATTCAATTCCATAGATGCTGCCTAACCTTCTGAGCTCATCTAGCATTTTGTGTAGGAAAAGCAAAGTTATGCTGTCATAGAGGACTTCAATATGCAGGTAGACTGCAAAAATCAGGTTGGCACTGGATCCCAAGAAAAGGAATTTGTAAAATGCTTGTGAGTTGGCTTTTTAGAGCAACTTGGGGTCAAGTCCATGAGGAAAAAGGCAATTCTTCATTTGGAGTTAGATTAGATTATGAGAACACTCGGTCCTCTTTTATTGTCATTTAGAAATGCATACATGCATTAAGAAATGATACAATGTTTCTCCGGAGTGATATCACAGAAAACAGGACAAACCAAAGATTAACACTGACAGAACCACATAATTATAACATATAGTTACAGCAGTGCAAAGCAATACCATAATTTGATGAAGAACAAACCATGGGCACGGTAAATGAAGTCTCAAAGTCCCCGAGTCAATAGACTCCCGAGTCCCCGATAGCAGGCGGCAAAAGGGAGAAACTCCCTGCCATAAACCTCCAGGCACCGTCAACTTGCCGATGCCTTGGAAGCAGCCGACCACAGCCAACACTGAGTCCATCCATCCGAAACTTCGAGCCTCCGACCAGCCCCTCCGATACAGCCTCCCGAGCGCCATCCTCTGCCGAGCGCCTTCGACTTAGCCCCGGCCGCTGAAACAAGCAAAGCCGAGGGCTCGGGGCCTTCTGCTCCGGAGATTCCGGTTACCACACAGTAGCAGCGGCAGTGAAGCAGGCATTTCAGAAGTTTTCCAGATGTTCCTCCGTACTCTCAGGTCCGTCTCCATCAAATCAGATTTGTGCACGGTCCTCTACTTGACAGATCACAGATATCATTCACCAGAGAGCCGCCATCTTCTCCTCCACTATGAACCAGATTTGATTAGTGAGCTTAAGGCAGAGGAACACTGAGGATGCAGTGATCATCATATGACGGAATTCACCCTGCAGTTTTTGAGGGAGTAGCCAAAATCAGGTGTATCAGTATGACAGTTGAGTAAAAGTAGTTACTGAGTGATGAGAAAGGAGCTGGCCAAGCAGATTAAAAAGAGACCTTAGCAGCAATAATGTCAGAGCAGCAATAGCAAGAGTTTCTGAGATTAATTCAGGAGATGCAAAATCATTTCATCCGAAAGAAGAAGGAAGCATTCCAAGGACAGGGTGAAACAATAGTGGCTGATAGGGGAGTTAAATACAGCATAAAAGCAAAAGAGAGGGTGTATAACATTGTAAAAATTAGCACAAAGCCAGAGGATTAGGAAGCTTTTGAAATCCAACAAAAGGCAAATAGAAAGGCACTAAGAGGAGAGGAGGTGAAATATAAAGGAAAACTAACTAATAACAAAAGTTGATACCAAAAGTTTCTTCAGATATACAGTATAAAGAGCTAGAGAGAGGCAGGAGTTGACATTGAACCACTGGAAATAAGCAGTAATAAGGAACAAAGAGATGGTAGATAAACTGAATAAGTGTTTTGCATCAGTCTTCACCGTTGAAGACACCAGCAGCATGCCAGAAGTTCGAGTCAGGGATCAGAAGAAGAAGGTGCCTGGAAGCTGGAACGTCTGAATGTGGACAAGTCACCGAGAACAAATAGACTCCAACTTACAGTCAGTTTTGAGGGATGTAGCTGAAGAGATAAATGAGGCATTATTTTAAGAATTGCGAGACTCCAGAGTTTGCAAATGATACAAAGATAGGTGGAGGAGCAAGTACTGCTACAAAAGGAGGGATGACTTGAATAATCTGAAGAATGAGCGAAGAAATTGCAGATTGAATACTGTGTCGGGAAGTGTATAATCATGTACTTTGGTAGAAGGAATAAGTGTGTAGACTATTATATAAATGGGGAGAGAATTCAAAAATCAGAGGTCCCAAGGGTTTTGGGAGCCATAGTGCATGATTTCCTTGGGTCAATTTGAAGGCTGAGTCATTAGTAAAGAAGGCAAATGCAATCTTGGTATTCAGTTCAAGAGGACTAGAATATGAGAGCAAGGAATAATGAGAGGCTTTATAAGATGTTGGTCAGACTACATTTGGAGTATTGTGAACAGTATTGGGCCTCATATCTAAGGAAAGATGTGCCGGGGGCTGGAGAGAGTGCAGATGAGGCTGATGAGAATGATCCCAACAATGAAAGGTAAATTGGGAGAATCAGGTTGGTGCTGGATTTGAAGAGGGACAATTTCTAGAATGCCTATGAGATGGCTTTTTAGAGCAGCTCATAGTTGAGCCCACTAGAAGATCAGCTATTCTGGATTAGGAGCTGTGCAATGAGCCAGAATTGATTAGAGATCTTAAGGTAAACAAACCTCTTGAGGGAAAGTGATCATAATATGATCAAAGTCACCCTGAAATTTGAAAAGGCGAAGCTAAAGTCAGATGTATCAGTATTACAGTGGAGTAAAGGGAATTACAAAGGCATGAGAGGGGAGTTGGCCAGAATTGATTGGAAAAGAACACTGGCAGGGATGATGGAAGAGCAGAAATGGCTATAATTTCTGGAAGCAATTCAGAGGCGTAGGATATATACATCCCAAAGAGGGAAAAGTATTCTAAAGGAAAGATTACACAACCCCGACTAACAAGAGAAGTCAAAGCCAACATAAAAGCCAAAAAGAGGGCATATAATATGGCAAAAATTTGTGGGAATTAGGAAACTTCAGTGAATTGGGAAACTTTTAAAAACCAACAGAAGACAAGCAATGAAAAAACTATTAAGAAGGTAAAGATAGAATATGAAAGTAAGCTACCCAATTATATTAAAGAGGATTCCAAAGTTTCTTCAGATACATAAAGTGCAAAAGAGAGGTGAGAGTGGATATTGGACCACTGGAAAACTATGCTGGAGAGGTAGTAATCTAGGACAAGGAAGAGGTGGACGAATTGAAGAAGGATTTTGCGTCAGTCTTCACTGTGGAATACACTAACAGTATGGGGCAAGTTCTAGGTGTCAGGAGTCATGAAGTGTGTGAAGTTACCATTACTACAGAAAAGGCTCTTTGGAAACTGAAAGTCTGATGGTAGATAAGTCACCTCGACCAGATGGTGTTAACCCAGGATTCTGAAAGAGGCGGCTGAAGAGATTGTGGAGGTATTAGTAATGATCTTTCCAGAATCACCACATTCTGGAATGGTTCTGGAAGTCTGGAAAACTGCAAATTATCACTCCAATGTTCAGGAAGGGAAAGAGGCAGAAGAAAGGAAAGTATAGGCCAGTTAATCTGACCTCAGTGGTAGGGAAGATGTTGGAGTCGATTATTGAGGTTGTGATCTCAGGGTACTTGGAGGCACATGAGAAAATGGACTGTAGTCAGCATAGTTTCCTCAAGGGAAAATCTTGCCTGACAAATCTGTTGGAATTCTTTGAAGAAATAAAAAGCAGGATAGACAAAGAAGACTTGATGGGCTGATTGGCCAATACTGTCCCTCTTGGTTATAGTAAAGAGACAGGAATGTGGAAGTTGAGGTTAAAAAAGATCCGCTATGATCTCATTAAATAGCAGAACAAGTTGAAGGAGACAAGTAATATAATCCAGTTTATTATTTGTATGCATATATGTATATTTTTATGATATGTTCATATTCTCATGCATCATTCGAGTGTTCATGTCAATATTTTACTGCATGCTTAATCTGCAAGAGGCTTATTTCTTTGTGATGCTAGAATTTATTCACATTCAACCCAAGATCTTAATGGGAGCTGATAAACAAAATAACTGATGTTTATAGGTGTATTACTTAAATGGAAACATGATGGAAGTAGTTTCTTGCCAGGGCTGATTTTCCTACATAAATAGCAGCAAAGTAATGCTGGTTAAGAGGTCTGGCCCTTAAACTACATTAACTGGTTTTTGACCGTAGCAGAGAAATACTCCAGCCATGAGGAAATTGCCCAACTAAAAATGAGTTATCATTTGTGTAATGCCAAATGTATTGGTTTGTGGGCAGATGTTGCCAGGTTTCCTTTCCTTTTTGTTTGTGCTCTGCACTTTGCATTTATGACATAGAATAGCTGAAAATCATCAAAGAAAAATGAAGAGTAACATTCAATAATAGTAAATATAAAAATATAAAAAGGCTGCAATTTTATGCTGCAGCATAAAACCTTCTTAACCAACCCTACAATGTTTAGTTCTCTCTATAACTTAAAGCAAATATTATTACCTTTCATATATGCTGTGTTGGCTTTATATGCAAGTAATTTAACATTCAAAATATGTTAAAGATAATCTTCAACAATGTTTTATGGCAGAGAGTTCTTCATTACAAAACAATCTTTTGTGGAAATTAATTTGAAATTTTAAGTAAACGTTAGCTTGAAACCTAAGTTTTAATTATTTCAAGGTACGTAGGCTTAATGATTTGATATTCTCACCTATTTTGAAAGCTCAGAGGCATACAGAGTCTGTACCACTGTCCTCTTCAACCTTTTTCCTTTCATCCTTTAAGTCACTGTTTTGGAATCTTGCTCTGTACATTTGTCTAACCAAAGCAGGATGTGCAAACAAAATGATACGCAGTATTTGCCAAACCGGCCGTAATTTCATTGATGAAAAACTAGTCATGATTAAGTTCTTGTGGGGGGGATCTATAAAAATCAGTGAACACTGGCTCAAGTCTCCAAAGTGAGTCTTGAGCCCTCAGCCCTGTGACTCAGGAACAAGAATGGTACCGATTCTTCCATATTTTCTTCACATTAATTATCTGGAGAAAGTGCATAACAAGAAGACATTAAATAGTGTGATTGTTTTTCAATCATTTTCAAGTAAATATTAGAAACAAATAATACTAAAGGAACATAAGAATAGTTAGATACATAAAAAGCAAGAGAGAGGCTAGAGTGATTATTGGACCACTGGAAAATGACACTGGAGAAGCTCTATTGAGGAACAGAGAGATGGCGGAGGAACTAAGTAAGTACTTAGCATCAGTTTTCATTGTGGAAGCCACTAGTAACAATGCCAGAAATTCAAGAATCATGGGGCAGAGGTGAATTTAGTGGTCATTACTAAGGAGAAGGTGCTGAGGAAGCTAAAAGCCTTGAAGGTAGATAAGCCACAATTTGGATTATATCCCAGACGTCTGAACGAGAATAGTTGAAGAAATTGTGAAGGTGTTAGTAGTGATCTTTTTAGAAATGACTGGAGACAGGGATGACTGGACACTGAAAAAGGCAGGGAGGCAAAATACAAGAAAATATAGACCATTTGGAAGCCGTGTTAAAATAGGGCAAAAACAATATGGGTTTGTTAAGGGAGATCTTGGCTAGAAGGCTGTTAGAATACTTTGAGGAAATAACAACTGAGTTAGAGAAAGAAGAGTCAGTGGATGTTATTTACTTGGATTGTCAGAAGGCATTTGATAAGATGCTGTACACCAGGCTCTTAAACAAGTTAAAACCCTGTGGTATTTGAAGCAAAGTAATTGCATAGACAGAAACACAATAAAATCTGCAGATGCTGAAAATCCCAGCAGCACACACAAACTGCTGGAGGAACTCAGCAGGCCTGGCAGCATCTATGGAAAATAGTAAACAGTCAAGACCCTTCATCAGGACTGGATAAAAAGATGAGGTCAGAGTGCGAAGGTGGGGGGAGGAGAGGAAGGAGTACAAGGTGGTAGCTAATAGGTGAAACTGGGAGGGGGGTAAAGTAAAGAACTGGGAAATGATTGGTGAAAGAGATAAAGGGCTGGAGAAGGAGGTATCTGATAAGAGAGAGTAGAAGATGGGGAAGGGGGAGGAGCACCAGAGAAGATGATGGGCACGTAGGGAGATAAGGTGAGAGAGAGAAACAGAAATGGGGGTATGGTGAAAGAGTTGGGGGTGCAATTACTGGAAGTTCGAGAAATCAATGATCATATCATCAGGTTGGAAGCTACCCAGATGGAATATCAGGTATTGCTCCTCCAACCTGAATATGGCTTCATCACAGCAGTAAAGGAGGCCATGGACTGACATGATGGAATGGGAATGGGAAGTAGAATTGAAATGTGTGGACATCGGGAGATGCCACTTTTTCTGGCAGACAGAGCATGGGTGCTTGCTGAAGTGGTCTCCTGTTCTATGTCAGGTCTCACCAATATACAGGAGGCCACACCGGGAGCACCAGATACAACAGATGACCCCAACGGACTCACAGCTGAAGTGTCGCCTTCATCTGGTTTGGGGCCCTGAGTGGTAGTGAGGGAGGAGGTGTAGGGGTAGGGGTAGGTCTGGCACTTGTACCACATGCAAGGGGAAGTGCCAGGAGGGAGATCCATAGGGAGGGACGAATGGCGAAGGCGGTCACACAGGGAGCAGTACCTGTGGGCGGAAAGCAGGAAGTGGGGGAAAGGAATGATGTGCTTGGTGGTGGGATCCTGTTCGAGATGGCAGAAGTTACGGAGAATTATTTGCTGGATGCGGAGGCTAGTGGGGTGGAAGGTGAGAACAACAGGTACCCTGTCCCTGGTAGGGTCGCAGGAGGGTGGGGTGAGGGCAGACATGCGCAAAATAGAAGAGATATGGGTGAGGGCAATGTTGATAGTGGAGGAAGGAAAACAGAGGATGCCTCATCAGTTCTGGAATGAAAAGCCTCATCCTGAAGGTAGATGCGGTGCAGATGGAGGAACTGAGTGAAGGGGATGGCATTTTTACAAGTGGCCAGATGGGAAGAGGTATAGTGCAGGTAGCCGTGAGATTCAGTGGGTTTATAAAAGAACACAGACAATATTGACTGACTGGCAGCAGTCAGAGAGTGGACATAAAGGAACCTTTTCAGGATGGCTACCCATGACGAGTGGAGTCCTACAGTGTTCAGACAACAATATTTCACTTCATGCATTAGTGATTTGGATAAAGGGACTGATAGCATGATGGTCACGTTTGCAGACGGTATCAAGATTGGTGGAGGGGCAGATAGTGTTGTGGAGGCAGGGAGTCTGTAGAAAGACATAGGCATGTTGGAAGAGTGGCAGAAGGTGGCATGTGGAATACAGAACAGGGAAGTGTGAAATTACGCACTTTGGTAGAAGGAATACAGGTGTAGACTATTTTATAAGTGGGGAGAGAATTTTATAATCAGAGTTCCCAAGGGGCTGGGGGGTCCTAGTGCAGGATTTGCTTAGGTTAACTTGAAGATTGAGTCATTAGTAAAGAAGGCAAATACAATCTTGGTATTCGTTTCAAAAATACTGGAATACAAAAGCAAGCATTAATGTGAGGCTCTGTAAGACATTGGTCAGCCTACATTTGGAGTATTCGGCCTCATATCTAAGGAAGGACATGCTGGGGCTGCAGAGAGTCCAGAGGAGGTTTATGAGAATAATCCCAAGAATGAAAGTTTTAATGTATTGGGAGCATTTGATAGTTCAGGGTCTGTAATTGCTGGAGTTTAGAAGGATGAGGGGAGTATCACATTGAAATCTACCGAAAATTGAAAGGCCTAGATAGAGTGGGTGTGGAGAAGATGTTTCCAGTCATAAGAAAGTCTAGGCCCAGAGGGCCAGCCTCATAATAAAAAGATATCCCTTTGGAAAAGTGAGGACTTTAGCCAGAGGCTGGTGAATCTGTGGAATTTGTCGTCACAAAAGGTTCTGGAGGACAATTCATTGGGTATATTTCAAGCAAAGTTGATAGGTTTTTGAGCTGTACAACTGTCACAGGTTATGGGACAAAGGCAGGAGAATGAGGTTGAGTGGGAAATATAAATCAGCCTTAATTGAATGACAGAGCAGACTAGATGGGCTGAATGGCCCAGTACTGCTCCTTTTCGTTATACTGTAGCAGAAAGACAGGAATGTAGGTTAAAACAGATCAGCTATGACCTCATTAAATAACAGAACAAGGATACAAGTAACATAATTCAGTTTATTATTTGTATGCATATATGTATATTTTTATGATATGTTTATATTCTCATGCATCATGCTAGTGTTCATGTCAATCTTTTGCTGCATGCTGAATCTACAAGGGGCTTATTTCTTTATGATACTAGAATTTATTCACATTCGACCCACAATCCTAATGGGAGCTGATAAACAAAACAACTTTGACTTTTATAGGCGTATTAATTGGGGACATAATGGAAGTAATTTCTTGCCAGGGCTGATGTTCCTACATAAATAGCAGCAAAGTAATGCTGGTTAAGAGGTCTGGCCCTTAAACTACATTAACTGGTTTTTGACCGTAGCAGAGAAATACTCCAGCAATGAGGAAATTGCCCAACTAAAAATGAGTTATCATTTGTGTAATGCCAAATGTATTGGTCTGTGGGCAGATGTTGGCCAGGTTTCCTTCCTTTTTTTTTCATGCTCTGCATTTTGCATTTATGACATAGAATAGCTGAAAATCATAGAAACATAGAAAACCTACAGCACAATACAGGCCCTTCAGCCCACAAAGTTGTGCCAAACATGTCCCTACCTCAGAAATTACTAGGCTTACCCATAACCCTCTATTTTTCTAAGCACCATGTACCTATCCAAAAGTCTCTTAAGATACCCTATCATATCTGCCTTCACCACCGTTGCTGGCAGCCCATTCCATGCACTCACCACTATCTGTGTGAAAAACTTACCCCTGACATCTCCTCTGTGCCTACTCCCCAGCACCGTAAACCTGTGTCCTCTTGTGGCAACCATTTCATCCCTGGGGAAAAGTCTCTGACTATCCCACATGATCAATGCCTCTCATCACCTTATACACCTCTATCAGGTCACCTCTCATCCTCCGTCACTCCAAGGAGAAAAGGCTGAGTTCCCTCAACTTGTTTTCATAAGGCATGCTCCCTAATCCAGGTAACATCCTTGTAAATCTCCTCTGCACCCTTTCTATGGTTTCCACATCCTTCCTGTAGAGAGGCGACCAGAACTGATCACAGTACTCCAAGTGGGGTCTGACCAGGATCCTATATAGCTGCAAAATTACCTCTCGGCTCCTTAATTCAATTCCACGATTGATGAAGGCCGATACACCGTATACCTTCTTAACCACAGAGTCAACCTGCGCAACTGCTTTGAGCGTCCAATGGACTTGGACCCCAAGATCCCTCTGATCCTCCACACTGCCAAGAGTCTAACCATTAGTACTATATTCTGCCATCATATTTGACCTACCAAAATGAACCACTTCACACTTATCCGGGTTGAACTCCATCTGCCACTTCTCGCCCAGTTTTGCATCCTATCAATGTCCCGCTGTAACCTCTGACAGCCCTCCACCCTATCCACAACACCTCCAACTTTTGTGTTATCAGCAAACTTACTAACCCATCCCTCCACTTCCTCATCCAGGTCATTTCTAAAAATCACAAAGAGTAAGGGTCCGAGAACAGATCCCTGAGGCACGCCACCAGTCACTGACCTCCATGCAGTATATACCCATCTATAACCACTCTTTGCCTTCTGTGGGCAAGCCAGTTCTGGATCCACAAAGCAATATCCCATTGGATCCCATACCTCCTTACTTTCTCAATAAGCCTTGTATGGGGTACCTTATCAAATGCTTTGCTGAAATCCATATACACTTTATCTACTGCTCTTCCTTCATCACTGTGTTTAGTCACATCCTCAAAAAATTCAATCAGGCTCGTAAGGCACGACCTGCCCTTGACAAAGCCATGCTGACTGTTCCCAATCATATTATACCTCTCCAAATGATCATAAATCCTGCCTCTCAGGATCTTCTCCATCAACTTACTAACCACTGAAGTAAGACTCTCTGGTCTATAATTTCCTGGGCTATTTCTACTCCATTTCTTGAATAAAGGAACAACATCCGCAACCCTCCAATCCTCCGGAACATCTGCTGTCCCCATTGATGATGCAAAGATCATCACCAGAGACTCAGCAATCTCCTCCCTCACCTCCCACAGTAGCCTGGGGTACATCTTATCCAGTCCCGGCAACTTATCCAACTTGATGCTTCCAAAAGCTGCAGCACATCCTCTTTCTTAATTTCTATGTGCTCAAGCTTTTCAGTCTGCTGCAAGTCATCACTACAATCACCAAGATCGTTTTCCATAGTGAATACTGAAGTAAAGTATTCATTAAGTACCTCTGCTATTTCCTCTGGTTCCATATCATCAAATCATCAAAGAAAAGTAAAGAGTAACATTTTGCTGTGTCCTTCAATAATTGTCTGTCTGTCTGGGTACCATATCCAATGCGGACTTTGGTGACCATGGTTTTCCATGCAGATCTATCCTTCGTTTTTTGGATGACTTCCATTTCCTCGATGTGTTGCCACCTGGCTATGATTTTGATGTACATAAGCCGAGGTTTACTCCCCTCAATCTTTCCAGAGAGTATGAGTTTTTCTAGTTTATCTTTCTACATGATGTGTCCTAGGAATCTGAGTTGACTTTCTCTTATTGTTGGTATGAGTGATCGAACTGCTTGGGCTCTTCTGAGAACGTCTTCATTTGATGTGTGTGTGGTCCATGATATTTTTAACATTCTCCTGTAGAACCATAATTCAGCTGCTTCTAGTCTCTTTTCCATTGCTGGAGAAATGGTCCAGCATTCACTTCCATAAATCAGGATAGGACAAATGCTACTGCAGTGTTGTGTTTTTAGTGTACGTGCTCATCATTCTGTCTGTTAATATGGTCTTCATTCTCTGGAAATCTTTCGCCATTGCTATTCTGTATTTGATATCTGTTTTGCACCTGCCATTACTTGTTTTTAGGCTACCAAGATATTTGAATTTGTTGACCTGTTTGATGTTTGTATTTCCGATCTTGATCACACATTGTGGGATGTTTGTCTTTCTGGAGGTGACCATGCTTTCTGTCTTCTTGGTGTTGATTGAGAGTGATTTGTGATTACTTTCTGCTGCCACTATAGTGAGTAGTTCTTGAAGTTTTGTTTCTGAGTCAGCTATTAATACGATGTCTCAGCATATTTGATGTTATTTATATTATGGCCTCCAATTGTGAATCCTTTGATGTCTTTGATACTTATCAAGATATTTTCACTATACAGGTTGAATAAGTCTGGCGAAAAGACACAGCTTCACCTGACTGCTCTCATGATATTCACATACTCACTCACTTCTCCTTCTATTCTGATAATAGTAAATATAAAAATATAAAAAGACCACAATTTTATACTGCAACCGAAAACCTTCTCAACCAAGCCTAAAATATTTTGTTCTCTCTGTAACTTAAAACAAATATTATACCTTTCATACATCCTGTGTTGCAAGTTGTTTAACATTAAAAATATGTCAGAGTCAGAATCATTTGTAACATCTCCGGCATCTGTTGTGAAACTTGTTGTCTTTGCGGCAGCAGTACGATGCAACACATAATAATAGAAAAGAACTGTTAATTACAGTAAGTATATCTATATATACTAAAGATTCAAATTAAGTAAGTAATGCAAAAATAGAAATAAGAAAGTAGTGAGGTAGTGTTCATGGGTTGAATGTCCATTCAGAGGTTGGATGGCAGAGGGGAAGAGGCTGTTCCTGAATTGTTGAGCGTGTGCCTTCAGTCTTCTGTACCTCCTTCCTGGTGGTAGTAATGAGAACGAGTCATGCCATGGGTAATGGGATCCTTAATTGAGGCAATGTTTCTTGAAGGTGTTCTAGATACTACGGAGGCTAGTGCCCATAATGGAGTTGACTCAGTTTACAACTCTCTGCAGCTTATTTTGATCCTGTGCAGTTGTACCGCACCCCCCCCCATACTAAATGGTGATGCAGCCAGTTAGAATGCTCTCCATAGTAGAAATGTGCATGTGTTTTTGGTGACATACCAAATCTCCTCAAACTCCTCATGAAACACAGCCACTGTGTTGCCTTCTTTGTAGCTGCACCAGTATGTTGGGTCCAGGTTAGATTCTCAGAGATATTGACTCCCCGGAATTTGAAATGGGTCTGTCTTTTCACTTCTGATCCCTCTTTGAGGACTGGTGTGTGTTCCCCCAGCTTACCCTTTTTGAAGTCCACCATCATTTCTTTGAAATTACTGATGTTGAGTGACCGGTTGTCGCTGCAACAAAAGGCAGCTAGAGGGTATACAGCATCTCACTCCTGTACTGATTGTCTTCAACAATGTCTTATGGCAAAGATTTCCTCCTTACAAAACAATCTTTCGTGGAAATTAAATTGGAATTTTAAGTAAACAATACCTTGCTATCTAAGTTTTAATTATTTCAAGGCACACAGACTTTATGATTTGATATTCCCACCTATTTTGAAAGCTCAGAGGCATACAGAGTCTGTAACACTGTCCTCTTCAACATTTCTCCTTTCATCCTTTAAGTCACTGTTTTGGGATTTTGCTCTATACATTTGTCTAACCAAAACAAAAAATGCAAACAAAATGATACGCAGTATTTGCCAAACCGGCTGTAATTTCATTGATGAAAAACATAGAAACTTAGAAACATAGAAAATAGGGGCAGGAGTAGGCCATTCGGCCCTTCGAGCCTGCACCGCCATTTATTATGATCATGGCTGATCATCCAACTCAGAACCCTGCACCAACCTTCCCTCCATACCCCCTGATCCCCGTAGCCACAAGGGCCATATCTAACTCCCTCTTAAATATAGCCAATGAACTGGCCTCAACTGTTTCCTGTGGCAGAGAATTCCGCAGATTCTCCACTCTCTGTGTGAAGAAGTTTTTCCTCATCTCGGTCCTAAAAGGCTTCCCCTTTATCCTCAAACTGTGACCCCTCGTTCTGGACTTCCCCAACATCGGGAACAATCTTCCTGCATCTAGCCTGTCCAATCCCTTTAGGATTTTATACGTTTCAATCAGATCCCCCCTCAATCTTCTAAATTCCAACAAGTACAAGCCCAGTTCATCCAGTCTTTCTTCATATGAAAGTCCTGCCATCCCAGGAATCATTCTGGTGAACCTTCTTTGTACTCCCTCTATGGCAAGGATGTCTTTCCTCAGATTAGGGGACCAAAACTGCACACAATACTCCAGGTGTGGTCTCACCAAGGCCTTGTACAACTGCAGTAGTACCTCCCTGCTCCTGTTCGCGAATCCTCTTGCTATAAATGCCAGCATACCATTCGCCTTTTTCACCGCCTGCTGTACCTGCATGCCCACTTTCAATGACTGGTGTATAATGACACCCAGGTCTCGTTGCACCTCCCCTTTTCCTAATCAGCCACCATTCAGATAATAATCTGTTTTCCTATTTTTGCCATCAAAGTGGATAACTTCACATTTATCCACATTAAATTGCATCTGCCATGAATTTGCCCACTCACCCAACCTATCCAAGTCACCCTGCATCCTCTTAGCATCCTCCTCACAGCTAACACTGCCGCCCAGCTTCGTGTCATCCGCAAACTTGGAGATGCTGCATTTAATTCCTTCATCCAAGTCATTAATATATATTGTAAACAACTGGGGTCCCAGCACTGAGCCTTGTGGTACCCCACTAGTCACTGCCTGCCATTCTGAAAAGGTCCCGTTTACTCCCACTCTTTGCTTCCTGTCTGCTAACCAATTCTCTATCCACATCAATACCTTACCCCCAATACCGTGTGTTTTAAGTTTGCACACTAATCTCCTGTGTGGGACCTTGTCAAAAGCCTTTTGAAAATCCAAATATACCGCATCCACTGGTTCTCCCCTATCCACTCTACTAGTTACATCCTCAAAAAATTCTATGAGATTCGTCAGACATGATTTTCCTTTCACAAATCCATGCTGACTTTGTCCGATGATTTCACCGCTTTCCAAATGTGCTGTTATCACATCTTTGATAACTGACTCCAGCAGTTTCCCCACCACTGACGTTAGGCTAACCGGTCTATAATTCCCCGGTTTCTCTCTCCCTCCTTTTTTAAAAAGTGGGGTTACATTAGCCACCCTCCAATCCTCAGGAACTAGTCCAGAATCTAACGAGTTTTGAAAAATTGTCACTAATGCATCCACTATTTCTTGGGCTACTTCCTTAAGCACTCTGGGATGCAGACCATCTGGCCCTGGGGATTTATCTGCCTTTAATCCCTTCAATTTACCCAACACCACTTCCCTACTAACATGTATTTCGCTCAGTTCCTCCATCTCACTGGACCCTCTGTCCCCTACTATTTCTGGAAGATTATTTATGTCCTCCTTAGTGAAGACAGAACCAAAGTAATTATTCAATTGGTCTGCCATGTCCTTGTTCCCCATAATCAATTCACCTGTTTCTGTCTGTAGGGGACCTACATTTGTCTTTACCAATCTTTTCCTTTTTACATATCTATAAAAGCTTTTACAGTCAGTTTTTATGTTCCCTGCCAGCTTTCTCTCATAATCTTTTTTCCCCTTCCTAACTAAGCTCTTTGCCCTCCTCTGCTGAACTCTGAATTTCTCCCAGTCCTCAGGTGAGCCACTTTTTCTGGCTAATTTGTATGCTTCTTCTTTGGAATTGATACAATCCCTAATTTCTCTTGTCAGCCACGGGTGCACTACCTTCCTTGATTTATTCTTTTGCCAAACTGGGATGAACAATTGTTGTAGTTCATCCATGCAATTCTTAAATGCTTGCCATTGCATATCCACCATCAATCCTTTAAGTGTCACTTGCCAGTCTGTCTTAGCTAATTCACGTCTCATACCTTCAAAGTTACCCCACTTTAAGTTCAGAACCTTTGTTTCTGAATTAACTATGTCACTCTCCATCTTAATGAAGAATTCCACCATATTATGGTCACTCTTACCCAAGGGGCCTCTCATGACAAGATTGCTAATTAACCCTTCCTCATTGCTCAAAACCCAGTCTAGAATAGCCTGCTCTCTAGTTGGTTCCTCGACATGTTGGTTCAAAAAACCATCCCGCATACATTCCAAGAAATCCTCTTCCTCAGCACCTTTACCAATTTGGTTCACCCAATCTACATGTAGATTGAAGTCACCCATTATAACTGCCGTTCCTTTATTGCACACATTTCTAATTTCCTGTTTAATACCATCTCCGACCTCACTACTACTGTTAGGTGGCTTGTACACGACTCCCACCAGTGTTTTCTGCCCCTTAGTGTTACGCAGCTTTACCCATATCGATTCCACATCTTCCCAGCTTATGTCCTTCCCTTCTATTGCGTTAATCTCATCTTTAACCAGCAACGCCACCCCACCTCCTTTTCTTTCATGTCTATCCCTCCTGAATATTGAATATCCCTGAACGTTGAGCTCCCATCCTTGGTCACCCTGGAGCCATGTCTCCGTGATCCCAACTATATCATAATCATTAATAACAATCTGCACTTTCAATTCATCCACCTTGTTACAAATGCTCCTTGCATTGACACACAAAGCCTTCAGGCGCTCTTTTACAACTCTCTTAGCCCTTATACAAGTATGTTGAAAAGTGGCCCTTTTTGATGCTTGCCCTGGATTTGTCGGCCTGCCACTTTTACTTTTCTCCTTACTACTTTTTGCTTCTACCTTCACTTTACACCCCTCTGTCTCTCTGCACTGGTTTCCATCCCCCTGTTGTGAACTAACCTCCTCTCGCCTAGCCTCTTTAATTTGATTCCCACCCCCCAACCATTCTAGTTTAAAGTCACCTCAGTAGCCCTCGCTAATCTCCCTGCCAGGATATTGGTCCCCCTAGGATTCAAGTGTAACCCGTCCTTTTTGTACAGGTCACGCCTGCGCCAAAAGAGGTCCCAATCATCCAAAAACTTGAATCCCTGCCTCCTGCTCCAATCCCTCAGCCACGTATTTATCCTCCACCTCTTCGCATTCCTACTCTCACTGTCGCGTGGCACAGGCAGTAATCCTGAGATTACTACCTTTGCGGTCCTTTTTCTCAACTCCCTTCCTAGCTCCCTATATTCTCCTTTCAGGACCTCTTCCCTTTTCCTACCTATGTCATTGGTACCTATATGTACCATGACCTCTGGCTCCTCACCCTCCCACTTCAGGATATCTTGAACACGATCAGAAATATCCCGGACCCTGGCACCAGGGAGGCAAACTACCATCCGGGTCTCTGGACTGCGTCCACAGAATCACCTATCTGACCCCCTTACTATCGAGTCCCCTATCACAACTGCCCTCCTCTTCCTTTCCCTACCCTTCTGAGCTACAGGGCCGGACTCTGTGCCGGAGGCACGGCCACTGTCGCTTCCCCTGGGTAAGCTGTCCCCCCCCAACCGTACTCAAACAGGAGTACCTATTGACAAGGGGCACAGCCACCGGGGTACTCTCTATTACCTGACTCTTCCTCTTCCCCCTCCTAACCGTGACCCACTTGTCTGCCTCCTGTGGCCCCGGTGTGACCACCTGCCTATAACTCCTCTCTATCAACTCCTCACTCTCCCTGACCAGACGAAGGTCATCGAGCTGCAGCTCCAGTTCCGTAACACAGTCCCTTAGGAGCTGCATCTCGCTGCACTTGGCGCAGATGTAGATGTCCGGGAGGCTTAGAGACATGATTAGTTCTTGTGAGGGAATCTATAAAAATCAGTGAACACTGGCTCAAGTCTCTGAAGTGAGTCTTGAGCCCTCAGCCCTGTGACTCAGGAACAAGAATGGTACCGATTGTTCCATATTTTCTTCACATTAATTATCTGGAGAAAGTACATAACAAATCATACGTGGCATTTGAAAAAAATAGCGTGATTGTTTTTTAATCATCTTCAAGTAAAAACCTGAAACAGAACAATACTAAAGGAACATAAGGATAGTTAGATACATAAAAGGCAAGAGAGAGGCTAGAGTGGTTATTGGACCACTGGAAAATAACACTGGAGAAGCACTATTGAGGAACAGAGAAATGGCGGAGGAGCTAAGTAAGTACTTAGCATTAGTAACACTAGTAACTGGCCAGAAATTCAAGACTGCGTCGTAAGAACATAAGAAATAGGAGCAGGAATAGGCCATCTGACCTGTCGAGCCTGCTCCACCATTCAACAAGATCATGGCTGATCTGGCCATGGACTCATCTCCACCTACCTGCCTTTTCTCCATAACCCTTAATTCCCCTACTATGCAAAAATCTACCCAACCTTGTCTTAAATATATTTACTGAGGTAGCCTTCACTGCTTCATTGGGCAGAGAATTCCACAGATTCACCACCCTCTGGCAAAAGCAGTTCCTCCTCATTTCTGTCCTAAATCTACTCCCCCGAATCTTGAGGCTATGTCCCCAGTTCTAGTCTCACCTATCAGTGGAAACAATTTTCCTGCCTCTATCTTATCTCACCCTTCCATAATTTTATAAGTTTCTATTAGATCTCCTCTCATTCTTCTGAATTCCAGCGACTACAATCCTACATGACTCAATCTCTCCTCATAGTCTAACCCTTCATCTCTGGAATCAACCTGCTGAACCTCCTCTGCACCAACTCCAAAGCCAGTATATCCTTCCTCAAGTAAGAAGAACAGAACTGCATGCAATACTCCAGGTGTGGCCTCACCAGTACCCTGTACAATTGCAGCATAATATACTTTATACTTTATTGTCACCAAACAATTAATAGTAGAACGTACAATCATCACAGCGATATTTGAATCTGCGCTTCACACTCCCTGGATTACAAATATTAAATATTAAAAATAGTTAAAATTAGTAAATATTAAAAATTTAAATTATATATCATAAATAGAAAATAGAAAAATGGGAAGTAAGGTAGTGCAAAAAAACCGAGAGGCAGGTCCGGATATTTGGAGGGTACGGCCCTCCCTGCTCTTAAATTCAATCCCTCTAGCAATGAAGGCCAACATTCCATTTGCCTTCTTGATAACCTGCTGCACCTGCAAACCAACCTTTTGTGATTCATGCACAAGCACTCCCAAGTCCCTCTGCACAGCAGCGTGCTGCAGTTCTTTACCATTTAAATAGTAGTCTGTTATTCTATTTTTCCTTTCAAAGTAGATGACCTCACATTTACCAACATCATATTCCATCTGCCGGACCCTTGCCCATTCACTTAACCTATCTATATCTCTCTGCAGATTCTGTATATTTTCTGCACAATTTGCTTTTCGACTCAATTTAGTATAAACAGAAAACTTAGCTACACCACACTCGGTCCACTCTTCCAGATCAATAATGTATATCATGAACTGTTGTGGGCCCAACACCGACCCCTGCGGCAAACCGCTCACTACTGATTGCCAACCAGAGTAACACCAATGTATCCCAACTCTCTGCTTTCTATTAGTTAACCAATCCTCTATCCATGCTAATACATCACCCCCAACTCTATGCATCCTTATCTTATGGCTAAGTCATTTATATGGCTCCTTATCGAATGCTTTCTGGAAGTCCAAGTAAATAATGTCCATCTGTTCCCTTCTATCCACTGCGCTCATTATATCCCCAAAGAACTCCATTAATTTTGTCAAACAGGACCTGCCTTTGCTGAATCCATCTGTCTGATGGATCTATTTCTTTCCAGGTGCCTCGCTATTTCTTATTTAATGAGAGCTTCAAGCATTTTCCCAACTACAGATGTTAAACTAACTGGCCTATAGTTACATGCCTTTTGCCTATATCCTTTTTTGAACAGTGGTGTGACATTCACTGTGTTCCAATCAACCGGGACCTGCCCAGAGTCCTGAGAATTTTGGTAAATCATTACCAAAACCTCTACTATAACTTCTGCCATTTCTTTCAGTAACCTGGGATGCATTCCATCAGGACCAGGGACTTATCTATCTTCAGGCCCACAAGTTTGCTCAGCACTACCTCTTTAGTGATAGCTATTGTTTCGAGGTTCTCACCTCCCATTGCATCCATATCATCTCTCTTTGGCATGTTAGTCATGTCCTCCACCATAAAATCCAAAACAAAATAGTCAATCAAAGCCTCAGCCATTTCCTCATTACCCAATATCAATTCCACCTTCTCGTCCTCCAAGCGACCTACGTTCACTTTGGCCACCAATTTCCACTTTATATAATTATAAAAATGTTTACTATCCATTTTTATATCTTGTGCTAGCTTATTTTCATAAACTATTTTCCCTTTCTTTATTGCTCATGTAGTGGTTTCTTTCCAGATGCTATCTGAAGTTTTCCCAATCTTCCAGTTTCCCACTACACTTGGCGACTTTGTACGCACTTGCTTTTAGTTTGATGCCTTCTTTTATTTCCTTAGCTATCCAAGGCTGGCTCTCCCACCCTTATCATCCGTGCTTTTAACTGGAATACACTTTTGCTGAGCACCATGAAAAATCTCTTGGAAAGTCTTCCACTGTTCCTCAACCACCACATCATACAGCCTGTGTCAAGGCGCAGGGCTGAATTTAGTGGTCATTACTCAGGAGAAGGTGCTAATAAATCACCTGGACAATTTAGAGTTACACCAGAGTTCTGACAGAGATTGTGAAGGTGTTAGTAGTGATCTTTTAGGAATTACTGGAGCCAGGGAGGGTGCAGAGGACTGGACAATCACAAATGTAACATTGAAGTAGGGAGGGACGCAAAAGACAGGAAATTAAAGACCATTTGGAAGTTCATGTTAAGATAGGGTAAAGACAATGTGATTTGGTTAAGGGGATTATCAGAAGGCATTTGATAGGGTGCTGCACACCACGCTCTTAAACAAGTTGAGCCTATGGTATGCGAGGCAACGTACTAATATAGACAGAATATTAGCTGACTAGCAGCAATCAGAGATTGGGCATAAAGGAGCCCTTTTCAAGACAGCTGTCCACAAATAATGGAGCTCTACAGTGTTCAGACCGCAATATTTCACGTTATGCATTAATGATTTGGATAAAGGGACTTACAGCATCATGGCCACCTTTGCGGATGGTACCAAGGTAGGTGGAGGGGCAGGTAGTGTTGTGAGGACAGGGGCTCTGTAGAAGGGTGTACAGACGGGTTGGAAGAGTGGGCAGGAAGTGGCAGGTGGAATACGGAATAGGGAGAGTGGGATTATACACTTTGTGAGGAAGAATGAATGTGGAGACCATTTTCTAAATGTGGAGAGAATTCAGAAATGAGTGGTGCAAAAAGATTTGGGAGTCTTAGTTCAAGGTTCCTTTACGTTAACTTGCAGGTTTGTCTTGCAATCTGCAACCTGTAATTTCCCTTTAAGCAACATTCTTTTGAACTGTCTTGATGAACTAGCGATTTCTCCATGGTTGTTAGCAACAGTTGCAGCCGAGTGTGTCCCCACAGAATCATTCACTGTCTTCCCCAACCAAAATCCCTGGATGCAATCCTCTGAGGGCCAGATCAGAGTCTGGCAGCCAAGTAGGACATGAAAGATCCAGGTATGATCTCCAGAAAGCCATCTCATGTGCAAAGTGGCAAATCCAGACCAAAACTGAATCACTGAAGGATGCTGGACAACTATAGAAGGGTTTGAATGTTCTTACCTTCTACAAAGTGAAGCCAAGTGACATAGGTGACAGCAAGGCTTCAGTTCCAGATGAGCTCAATGCCTTCTATGCTCGCTTACAAACTCCCACAACCCCTGATGACCCTATGATTTCAGTCTCTGAGGAAGATGTGAAAATATCCTTCAGGAAATGAACCCACAGAAAACATCCAGCCCACTTGGGGTACCTGACCAAGTTCTAAAGATCTGTCACTGATCAACTGGCTAGAATTGATCTGTATCTCCCTTAATCACAGGATTCTGCAGAGAGTGGTGCGGACAGCCCAGCGCATCTGTAGTTATGAACTTCCCATGGTTCAGAACATTTACAAAGACAGGTGTGTAAAAAGGGCCTGAAGGATCATTGGGGACCCGAGTCACCCCAACCACAATCTATTCCAGCCGCTACCATCTGGGAAATGGTACCGCAGTATAAAAGCCAGGACCAACAGGCTCTGGGACAGCTTCTTCCACCAGGCCATCAGACTGATTAACTCACGCTGATTTGAGTGTATTTTTATGTTTCAGTGGCTGTTCTATTTATTATAAATTATTATAACTTACTATGGTTGCACAAGACAGAGAAGTAACGTAAAGATTTTTACTCCTCGTGTATGTAAAGGATGTAAGAAATAAAGTCAATTCAAATTCAAATTCAAATTCAAATTCAAAATTCCTTGTACAATTGGATCCTTGATTTTCTCACTTGCAGACCTAAGTCAGTTTGGATTGGCAACAACATCTCCTCCACTATCTCCATCAGCACAGGTACTTAGAACCCGTTCGACTCACTTTACACTTACGAATGTGTGGCTAAACACAGCTCAAATGCCATATTTTGCTTTGCTGACAATACCACTGTCGTTGACTGAATCAAAGATGGTGGTGAATCAGCATAAAGGAGGGATATTGAAAATCTGACTGAGTGATGCCACAACAATAATCTCTCACTGTATGCCAGCAAGACCAATGAATTGATTATTGACTTCAGGAATAGGAAAGCGGAGGTCTATGGTCAGTTCTCACCAGGGGATCTGAGGTGTAGACAGGCAGCATCTCTCAATTCCTTGGTGTTATCATTTCAGAGAGTCTGTCCTGGGCCAACCACACAAGTGCAATTTTAAAGAAAACATGGCAGCACTTCTACTTCCTTAGAAGCTTGCAAAGATTCGGTATGACATCTAAAACGTTGACCAACTTCTCCCCAAATGTGCAGTGAAGCATATATTGACAGGTTACATCATAGCTTGGTATGGAAACACTGAAGGTCTTGAAAGGAAAATCCTATGAAAAGTCGTGGATATGGTTTTGTCCGTCACAGGTGAACCCATCCCTATCATTGAACATATCTGCACTGAGCGTTGTCACAGGAAAGCTGCGTCCATCATCAAGGACCCCTACTACCCAGGTCATGCTCTCTTCTTGCTGCTGCCATCAGGAAGAAGATGCAGAAGCCTCAGGACCCACACCACCAGGTTCAAGAATAGTTATTACTCTTCAACCATCAGGCTCTTCAATCAAAGGAGGCAACTTTACTCAACTTCACTCCCCCCATCACTGAACTATTCTCACAGCCTACGGACTCACTATCAAAGGCTCTTCATCTCGTGTTCTCAATATTTATTTATTCATTTATTTTTGTAATTGCACTGTTTGTTGTCTTTTGCACATTAGTTGTTCGTCCACGCTGCTGGGTATGGTCTTTCATTGATTTTATTATGTTCCTTGGATCTACGAATATGCCCACAAGAAAATGCATCTCAGGGTTGGATATGGTGTCATATATCTACTTTGATATTAAATTTACTTTGAACTTTGAACTTGGAGTTAGCAGTAAAGAAGGCAAATGCAACGTTAGCATTCAGTATGAGAGAACCAGAACATAAAAGCAAGGATGCACTTCTGAAGCTTTATAAGGAGTTTGTTAGACTGCGTTTGGAATGTTGTAAGGAATTTTGGCCCTCGTTTCTAAAGAAAGATAAACTGGCTCTGGAGAGGAACCAGTGGAAGGCTGGATTCATTCAGAGTATTTGATGTCTCTGCTTATACTTTATGGAGCTCAGAAGGTTGAGCGGGGTTCTCATTGAAACCTACTGAAAGGCCTGGATGGAACAGATGTGGAGAGGATGTGTCCATTGGTACAGGATTAAGGGACCTTCATTTAAAATTAACAATTTCTTCAGTCAGTGGGTGGTGAATCTGTGGAATTTGTTGCCGAAGTGGGTGTATTTGAGGCGAATTTAATATGTTCTTGATTGGTAAAAGGGTTAAGGGTAACAGGAAGAAGGCAGGAGAATGGAGTTGACAAAATATTATCCATGATATGTGGAGCAGAGTCTATCAGCTGAATGCCCTAAATCTTTTTCTATATCCTGTAGTCTTAATATATGGGATTCAACATAACTAGTTAACAGCATTCTTAAAATTCACAGAACGGTAAGCAATTGACTTCTGTTTTCAATAATGTTGCTCTGTACTGATTTAGTTAGAAAAGAGAGTTTCAGTCACCAGTTTCGATCTAGGAAAAAGGTCAAAGCTTTCTGTTTCTTTGGTAAAAATCAGAAAGAGGAAGATATGCATTAAGGTAACTTTCCAAGAGAAGACTGGACTTCGCAGAATCCTGGAATTGTTCTCAGCTGCCATCAGGAATTAGTCACACTTGCTCGTGGTGTTCTTCTAATTAGCCTGATAAATTTGAAAGGAGTGGATTTTTTTTACAATAATTAATAGAAAAATTATATAGCATTTACAGTAATAGCATCATCAAGCAGATAATTAAAATATTAAGATTACTATAATTCATTAACTGCTACTTATGTATTAATCTTTCAGTCCTCAAGAAATGAATTATGGTTAAGCCTCTGCCGCAATGAATAATTTTACTGCATAGTGAACGCCAATCCACACCAAAGTGCACTGTCTGACAAAGCAACTGTATGGCAGTATAATGTGAACATTCAAGAGAAGATTTTGAAACTGTTAGTATTTTGAGTGTAAGAAAGTGGTCCTGCGTGCTTGAGAAATCAGTTTCGCCCTCTTTTAGTGCACAGGAAAGCAGAATGAGAGATGAAGGTAGAATTTTGCTTCTATTTGCCATGCTCTGGTGAGTCCATTTCTGGACTGCTGTGTGCATGTTTGGCCTCCCTGCTTAAGGAAACGTGTAGCTTGGATATTGAAGGGTTGCGGTGAGGGCCGGCTGGTGGCACAATGACATCAGCGTTGGACTCCGGAACGAAGGTTCCCGGGTTCGAATCCAGTCGGAGCCGCTCCCGAGTACGCTTTCTATCCGTGCCGGGTTGAGTGTTGAGATCGCAACTCGACCTCATAAAATAAAGGGAAAAATACTGTGAAATGTCTGTGTGGGGAGTGCTGCACCACACAGTCTCTCTCTCTCGCTCCGCGTCTTGTAAAGGCATGAAAAAAAAGACACAATCCTGCCAACATCGCACACGCATGCACGCACGCACGTATGCGCAGACACACATGCACAGATACGCATGCACACACACGCAAAAAAGAAAGAAAACGCTGAGGGATTGCAGTGAAGGTTCAACAGATTGATTCCCAGGTTAGCAGACTTGTCATACTTGGAGAGATTAAGACTAGGCCTATACTCTTAAAATTAGAAGAATAAGGGGTGATCTCACTGAAGTAGGTGTTGATCTTTCCCTGGTATGAGGTACTTAGAACCAAGTTTCCCAGATGCAAAATGAGTTAACCACTTAGCACAAAAACACCTCTTTAGAAGTTACTTCCCTAAAGAGCTGTGGAGGCTCATCTGTTGTGTATATTCAAGGCAAGTCTTGAAAGATTTATAACTCTTAAGGGAATCAAGATATATGGAGATTACTCCGTCTGCCAGAAAAAGCAGTATCTCCCAGTAGCCACCCATTTCAATTCTACTTCTGAATCCCAATCTGACATGACGGTCCATGGCCTCCTCTACTTCCGCAAAGAGGCCACAACCAGGCTGTAGGAGCAACACCTTATACCTGATGGCATGAACATCGATTTCTCGAACTTCCAGTAATCGCCGGCCCCACTCCTTCACTGTTCCCCCATTCCTGTTTCCTGCTCTCTCCTTATCTCCTTTATCTCTTTACCTGCTCATCACCTCCTCTGGTGCTCCTCCCCTTTCCCATTCTCCTGTGGTCTTCTACCATCTCCTATCAGATTCCCCCTTTATCTCTGTTATGTTACTTCTGTTTAAACATACCATGGGTTAACAGTAAAGAATATTATTCTGGAAGAATTAGAGAACTTTTATTTACAGTAATAAACAAACACATCTTAACCCAGCCACGTGCTGGAACATTCTGGCAACCTGGCGCATTCTCAGTGCTCTGTCCAATCGTGTACTGGCACATCATTGCACATGATATCACCACATCTTCCTTTCCTTAAAAAAATAATTAACAACGTTAATCAAAGCAAATACATAATTCAACAAGTCTCTATCAGTCTCTCTGTGGGTTTACGAACATGAGTAGACCTTCTAAGTGGTACACACAGATCTTGTGTTTCCTTGTTATTATTTACATGTTTTGTCTCGTCTGCATTCGTCTGCATTCGTCTGAAGAATCACATCTTCCTTTCCTTAAAAAGAAAAACAGATAACAACATTAACCAATAAACAAATCTATATCAGCTAACTGAAACTCTGAAGATGGCTTTTCGCTCTCTGAGCCATGACTCTTCTTGTGATTCTTCTTTGTCTTCTTCTTTTCTGCTTTAAGCTTTTCTTTGTGTACCTCAACTAAACTTTTTGGTATACTCTCACATGCCTCCTGGATAGAATCCGGAATTTCAGGTAAACAGTTCATGCTATCTTCCTCAGCAATCTGCTTCCCTGCTTCTGTTTGGACTGTATCTTTCCTATCTCCTTCCACTTCCATTTGTAATGAAATACAAATCTTCTTTTCTTCATCTAATTCATTCATTAACTGTGTAATCTCTTTTTCATGCTGCGACTTCATCATTTCAATACAACTTCTCAATTCCTTCACTTGTGCTTTCACTTCTTCCTTATACTGTGCCCACTGTGAGTGTTCTTGCTCTAGCCGGTGATTAGACTGAATCTCATATTCTCTCAGTGTCTCTTTCATTATGGCTTGCACTGAAGCAACCTCCTCCTCCCAATGCTTTTTCAAATCATCAATTGCCTCCTGTTTGGTCGTCTCAGACACTGCATCTACTGCTTTTATATTCTCCATGTCAGCATTTTCATAAAGCGCATCGATATAAAATTCCTCACGGTCATCTTCAATCACTGCATTTACTTGTTTCATTTTATTTTCCTTCTTTCTACTTCTACAACAGCGCGAAAAATTATTAATCTTACCCAGTTGTAACAAATATTGCCATATGCGAAACACTGATTTAGGCGATGTTCCCACACACAGCGATCACATGACTTTTTTCTTTCAAACGCTGTCTTACTCCCTGTTGGTTTTGTCGACGTATTATTATATATCTTGATATATTTGCGCTTTTTTACGGCATTTACATTGCAGTTTTCGACAAAAAGCTCTTCGGCCTGCGACATTACGGTCTCAGAAGCTTTGCAGAGCGCGAAAGCTTTTTCAAAATTTAAATCTTGCTCACGCAAAAGCCTTTCTCTCAGTGCATTATTTCGAATGCCACTAACTAGTCTATCTTTAATAAGAGAGTCTGTGAGCAATCCAAATTTACACATTCTACTACACTTTCTTAACTCAGTCGCATACTGATCGATTGTTGCAGTAGCTCTCTGCGCACGTGTGAAGTATTTAAATCGCTCATATGTTAAATTACACTAAGGTATACAAAATACTTCAGATCTGTTCTTTACCAACTTCAAATTGAAATTATCTCCATCTTCAAAGACAAAATTGTTATATACCTCTACTGTGTCATTCCCAATTACATGGAGCAGGATTGCAGCGTTAGTTTTGTCCACTTTTCTATCAGCTCCGATTGCCGATAAATATATTTCAAACTGTTGTTTGAATATCCTCCAATTCTCAGCTACGTTGCCAGTCAGCTGAAGTTTTGGTGGGGGTTGTAAACCTTCCATTTTACCGTTTACAGTTCGAACTTTTATCTTCTCTTTCTTTCAATTATCTTCGATTCTTGATTCTCGATTCTCCCGTATTATTCTTCCAGAACCACTTCTGACACCATGTTATGTTACTTCTGTTTAAACGTACCATGGGTTAACAGTAAAGAATCATATTCTGGAAGAATTAGAGAACTTTTATTTACAGTAATAAACAAACACGTCTTAACCCAGCCACGTGCTGAACATTCTGGCAATCGCACATGCTCAGTGCTCTGTCCAATCATGTACTGGCACATTATTGCATTTGATGTCACCACAATCTCTTTCTCCAATCACTTCCCAGCTCTTTACTTCACCCCTCTCCCTCTCCCAGTTTCACCTATTACCTACCACCTTGTACTTTTCCTCCCCGCCCCTCACCTTCCTACTCTGACTTCTCATTTTCCTTTCCAGTCCTGATGAAGGGTCTCAGCCTGAAATGTCGACTGTATTTTTTCCATAGACACTGCCCGGATGCTGAATTCCTCCAGCATTTTGTGTGTGTTGCTTGGATTGACAGCATCTGCAGATTTTCTTGTGTTTATGTGTGTGTTTTGCATATGGAGCTTGATAATTGGTTTATTATTGTCATATGTACTGAGGTTCAGTGAAAAATTGTTTTACATGCCATCCATAACAGTTCATTTCACTATATCAGTACATCAAGGTAGTACAGGGAAAAATGAATAGCATAACACAGGATACTGTGATACAGTTAAATGAAAGTGCAATGCAAGCCTGGCATGATGAGATCGATTGTGAGGTAAAGAATTAATCTTTGTCAGACAGTCTTATAACAGGAGGATTGAAGTTGTCCTTGTGCCTAGAGTTATATTCTTTAAGGCAGCGGTCCCAACCTTCTTTGCACCACGGACCAGTTGAATATTGACAATATTCAATATTCCCGCAAATGGCAGGAGGAGAGATAGCAGCGCACTGCACGTGGGCAGCCCTCTGGTGAAAATGATATTGTATCTGTTAAATAGGGGCCGTGGACAATTCTGATTTGATGGAGATAGACGTGAAAGCACAGAGGAACATCTGGAGAAATTTCTGAAACGCAAGTTCACTGCTGTTGTTACTGCATGATCAAGAATCTTCTGGAGGGAAGGCCTCAAAAACCCTGGCTTTGCCTGCTGTTGGCAACCGAGATTGAGGTTGAATCGTTTGGATAGAGATGGTGCTCGGTACTTGGTGTCGGAGAGCTGATCGGAGGCTCAAACTTTTCGGACCACTCAGAGTTGGACTGTGATCGGGCATGGCAGGGAGAGTTTTTCTTCCTTCTCTCGTCTGCGTGAGATGTGGGACATTTGAGAGACTTTGAACTTTTTACTGTGCTCATGGACTTCTTCATCAAGTTATGGTATTGTTGCACTGTTGTAACTATATGTTATAATTATGTGGTTTTGTTAGTTTTTTCTGTCTTGGTTTGTCCTGTGTTTTGTGATATCACACCGAAGGAAATATTGTATCATTTCTTAATGCATGCATTACTAAGTGACAATAAAAGAGGACTGTGTGTTTTCATAATCTAAATATTCTTATGGACCAGGCGACCCGGGGGGGGGGGCGGGTTGGTAGTGTTCAAGTAGGGTTAAACTCACCTCAACATGTCTTTTACAGTTAGGGTTGCCAACTTTCTCACTCCCAAATAAGGAACAAAAGTAGCAGTCGAATACAGGACTTGTGTTTACCCCGAGAAAGACTATCATGGCCATGAAGCCTTGCGCGGGCACCTGTGTGCGCATGCGTGACGTGCGCATGTGCGTACGTGCCGATTTTTTTTCCCACAAATCGGTTTTGGCTTAATCTTCCCGACTACACTGTACATACATTATTTCTACCTTATATAGGCTGTGTATTTATCATATCATTCCTGCTTTTACTATATGTTAGGGTTATTTATTTTCAGTTTTATGTGTTATTTGGTGTGATTTATTAGGTTATTTTTTGGGTCTGGGAACGCTCAAAAATTTTCCCATATAAATTAATGGTAATTGCTTCTTCGCTTTACACCATTTCGGCACAAAAGGTTTCATAGGAATGCTCTACCTTAGTGGGGGAAATACAGGACAAGGGTGATCCCATGTGGGACAAATCAATTTAGCCCAATATACGGGATCTTATTCCATCTACCCACCAGCCTCTGTGTGAAAAACATGTTACAAATCCCCGTAATCTCTGCAATTTTAATATCCTCTGCAAGGTTACTCTTCAGCTTCAGGTGCTCCAGATGAAGTAGTCCCATCCTATGTATTCTCTCTTAGTAACCAAGTCGTCCAGTCAAGGCAACATTTCTGTGATGTCTGGGAAATCATGAACTGGGGCAATATCTCATTGGGTAAAATTGTCTTCCATAAAATGTGTAGGTACACCAACAGGCCCAATTTCTGTGCTATCATGTACCAAGTTCTCAGTAACTTTACTATCAAAATACGTTTGTACATATACTTATGCCACCCTGTACAACTTTGGAATTCATTTCTTGCCGACATTTACAGGAAAACAGAAATGCAATAGAATTTTATGAAAAACTCTGCATAAACAGACAGACTAACAAACAACCAATGTGCAAAAGACAAGTTCAAGTTTAACTGTCATTCAACCATAACATAGCCAAACAAAACAGTGTTCCGCTGGGGACAAGGTACAAAACACAGTGACAACAATCACTCACAGCTCACAGCACATATAGTTACAATAGCAGAAAATATACAGTCACAAAACAAAATAGCCCAAAGGATTGACGTGGCGTGAAGATTGATGGCACATGGGATGTTGCCCTGGAGCCATGTTTCTGCAGGAACAAGCACACAGCAGTTCCTCATCACGTGCTAGTGCAGCCGCAAAGCAAACACAATTCAGCTTGTCTTTCACTGAGCAAACACTGGAGAGCAGCACGGTTGGGAAGGGCCAGCACAGATTCCAGCACGCCCACTGCTCCTCTGCTGTCTCCCATATCGCCTTGGGCAGCACCACAACCGAGGCCGTACGGCTCCCCCAGCCATCAGCTTCACCAGTGAACCAGACGTGCAGTATTCTGCATTACTAATGTCCAACAGAGTCTTGCGGTCACAAAAAAACTGTCCAAGACAATCATTTGCACCATTTTATGGGCCGTATACCACCTCCACACACTGCCTTCAATGCCTTCTTCCCTGAGTGGTTATGGCAGGCAATGACACAGTATGGAACGAGTCCAGCTCCACTGCTATCTAACAACCCATTAGTGTAGTAGACTTGCAATATTTGGCATTCTTAACACCCGGCAATGCCTTGCTATCGTAAGAAAGACATAAAGGATGAACAATTACGCTAATGGTTGGAGCCGAAGAGGCCACTGCAACCAAACCCTCTGCCTTCTTATGAGAATGATCCTGTGACTGTGAAAGTAAAACTAATATTGAGAACACAAGTGGTAAAGAGTGCCTGAATGTGAAGCTATAGGTTGTAGAATCAGTTCAGAGTAATTAGGAATGAAATTACCTTCGCCGGTTCAGGAGTCTGATAGTTGTAGGATAATAATTGTGCAAGCAACACTTTTCACTGTATCTTTCAAAGTATATGTGATAAATAAATCTGATTCTGAATTTGCTATCTGAAATTGGTGGTGTAGGACCTAAGGCTTTGGGGTTCTGATTTTCACACTTTACTGCCTATTGCTACTCCTTCGAATCTCTGCAGTCCTTCTGGCGAAGGTGCTGATGACACAACAATTGCAGGCCGTATCTCGGGTAATGATGACTTTGAGTACAGAGAGGAAATTAAGAACCTGGTGGCATGGTGCGAAGACAATAACCTATCCCTCAACATCAGCAAGACAAAGGAATTGGTTGTTGACTTCAGAAGGAGTAGTAGACCGCACGACCCAATTTACATCGGTGATGCGCAAGTGGAACAGGTCAAAAGCTTTAAGTCCCTCAGGGTCAATATCACAAATGACCTGACTTGGACCAACCAAGCAGAGTCCACTGCCAAGAAGGCCCACCAGCACCTTTACTTCCTGAGAAAACTAAAGAAATTTGGCCTGTCCCCTAAAACCCTCACTAATTTTTATAGATGCACCGTAGAAAGCATTCTTCTAGGGTGCATCACAACCTGGTATGGAAGTTGTCCTGTCCAAGACTGGGAGAAGCTGCAGAAGATCATGAACACGGCGCAGCACATCACACAAACCAATCTTCCGTCCTTGGACTCACTTTATACCGCACGCTGTCGGAGCAGTGCTGCCAGGATAATCAAGGACACGACCCACCCAGCCAACACACTTTTCATCCTTCTTCCCTCTGGGAGAAGGCTCAGGAGCTTGAAGACTCGTACGGCCAGATTTGGGAACAGCTTCTTTCCAACTGTGATAAGACTGCTGAACGGATCCTGACCCGGATCTGGGCCGTTCCCTCCAAATATCCGGACCTGCCTCTCGGTTTTTTTTCACTACCTTACTTTCCATTTTTTCTATTTTCTATTTATGATTTATAATTTAAATTTTTAATATTTACTATCGATTTGTAATCCAGGGAGCGGGAAGCGCAGAATCAAATATCGCTGTGATGATTGTACGTTCTAGTATCAATTGTTTGGTGACAATAAAGTATAAAGTACTACGCTATTCAGTACGGAGTTTAGTTATTCCCCTCTCCACCTTTCTCAGCACTTGGTGGCACGTTTGGGAGAAATTTTGATAAAGTCCTCCCAGCAGGTTGGGTACCTGCTATTTAGGAAGAAGAATAGTATTTGATAAGAACAAAGAATAAGAGAACACAATGATGAAGTGAGACATGGAAACACGGGAGTTTAGGCACTTCTTGTTCTTTGTGTTCTTGCATTTCTCTGAATGTTTGAAGGCTCACGTCATATTGGTATTGGTATGTTGACTGGAAGTGCCAGAGGCACTGAATACAGCTGAGGTAACTGCAGGGGAAAAGAATGAAAAGTTCTCATGAGAAATTCCCTATTCTTCAGTAACTTTACTTTCTGTCTTTTTCAGATTGTATATCTGACTCAGTGGTCTGTGTTCAGGGATTCGTTGTACTATACTTTGTCGGTCATTCTGCTTATTGTGGTAAGTGAAAATCTTTGTTCGACTTACTGCGAAGTTTTATTTCCAAAAACATAAATGCATGAGGTATCACTAATTCCTAATGACTCTGTCTTATATATTAAGTGTGCCTTATCAGTAGTGGTGATCTACAAACTTTGTACATCATGGTCCTGGTCTAATTAATGATATCACTGAGATACTGATATGTATAATTCAACATCAAACTAGTACTTCTACATGAAGTCAGGAGATTGCCTACCATCAGAGGTAACTGAGAAAGGGGCTGCAGGCCATGTATGCAGGTGTACATTTTGATTTTATCTCTTACTTAGACTGGGTTCAATACATTTATCATACTGATGTTTTATGTAAATGTTCCTTCTTAATGTGATTCTTATAAATCACGTCACCAGTAAAAGAATCACCAGCAGTAAGTCCTCTTCACCCTTCTGTTCCCTGGGATCTGCTCTTGGTCCTTGGTTTTCCCACATATACTCAGTGGCTGCTTTATTAGGTACAGGAGTGGAACCCAGTGTGGTCTTCTGCTGCTGTAGTCCCTCCACTTCAAGGCTCAACGCGTTGCGTATTCGTAGTTGTTCCTCTGCACACCACTGTTGTAGCACATGGTTATTTGTGTTCCTGTCAGCTTGAACCAGACTGGCCATTCTCCTCTGACCTCTCTCTTTCACCCTCAGAACTGCTGTTCATTGGATGTTTGTTTTTGTTTGTCTTTTGCACCATTCTATGTAAACTCCAGAGACTACTGCGCATGAAAATCCCAGGAGATTATCGGTTTCTGAGATACTCAAACCACCCCATCTGGCACAAATAATCATCAAAGTCACTGAGATCACACTTCTTCCCCATTCTGCTATTTGGATGAACAGTCACTGAACCTCTTGACCATGCCTTTATGCTTTGAGTTGCTGCCACATGATTGGCAGATATAAAGCTTTTGCAGTAACGTGGCTACTCTAAATTTGTAATAATTCTTTACAAAATACAACACAGATGTTTGACCCTTCCTGACCTCACCAGCTCTCACAGTAATCTCCTTATTGTCATCCCCCCACTTACATCTCTCCAATTTATTTTACTGTTCTGAACATCTCCTAATTTAATCTCTAGACCACTGATGACACCTATGTCCCTGCTTTCAATTCCTCTATTTCTCTTTTTTCCCTCTGAAACATTCCTCTAAATTTACCCATGTTACCAATGTTTTTGTTTTTCCTTCAATGGCTCAGTGTCAATTGTTTGATAACATTCTCATGCACTGGTTTGGGACACTTTGATGCTGTGAAATCAATATTTCTTTTGTTATTTGCCTTGACCTGCCTGAAATTCACATAATAGAGTTGACAGCGTCTAAATACATAAAGCATGCCACTTCCACTAATATTACGGTGCAGTTTATTAAGTGCTATTTGTGATTAGCTTGACAAATCTGCCCAATGAGAGAGATGTTACTGCCAACTGGAAGTCCTCACAACATCCTTGCTGGCCTTCATGTGCTCAGTCATGACATTCCTTGGACCTCTCCATCCTGTTTAGAACTCAGTTATAAACCTTTGTGCATATACTCAGTGGTCACTTTCATTTGGTACGCCAGTACCAGTACACCTGCTCGTTAATGCTAAAATCTAATCAGCCAATCATGTGGCAGCAACTCAATACAGAGTCATGCAGTCATGGTACAGAGGTTCAGCTGTTGGTCAGACAAAGCATCAGAATGTGGCTGAAATATGATGTAAGTGACTTTGATCGGTGGTGCCAGACAGGGTGGTTTGAGTAACTCAGAAATTGCTGACCTCCTGGGATTTTCATACACAACAGTCGCTAGAGTTTACAAAGGATGGTGCAAGAAACAAAATTCACCCAGTAAACGACATGTCTGTGGGCAAAAGTGCCTTGTTAATGAGAGAGGTCAGAAGAGAATGGCCAAACTGGTTCAAGCTGACAGAAAGGCAATATTAAGACCAGGACCATCAATTTCCAGGACAGCTCCTTTCACCAGGCCATCAGATTTATCAATACACGCTGATCTGATTGCGTATCTGACTGTACATACAGGTATACAAAACAATTATGTATACAGTCTTAGTGTTTGGCCAATGTCCTCCCACATTTCCTTTCCTTATTGCTTGTGCATTGCGACGGAGACACAACATGAAGATTTTTACTCCCTTGGATGTAAGAAATAAAATAAATAATAATAAAGTAACCTGAAATAACCACACATTACAACAGTGGTGTGCGAAAGAGCATCTTTGAATACACAACACATTGAACCTTGAAGTAAATAGGCTACTTGCAGAAGACCAGGAACATACACTCAGTTGCCACTTTATTAGGTACAGGAGGTAAAGTGGCCACCGAGTGTTTATTGTAGTTTCAGTAGTGGTTGAGTTACAGAGAAGCACACCCAAGGTTCATTCATGTTTCTGTGACTGAGTCTGTAGATCATCCAAAGATCAAGATGTCCTGGAGAATTAAAGGATAATATCTGACAGTTTTGTGGTGCCACACGAGAAGGCAAAACTTGTAAGATTTTGATGTCTCGGGATTAGCTAAAAAAAAATTGCAAGCACAGGGAAGTAAGTGACAAAGAAAGCATCAAACGTGAGCTGTTAAAATGCCATTTCAGTGACCTGTGTAGCAAGGGGATCCATTAAATGTGAAATAAGAAAAAATGTAACAGATGGTTAGTCACATTTTCAAAGGATTTCAGAACAAGTAAGCCAGGAAGACTTCTTGAGAGAAATGTCTGTGAAGAAAACAACAGTAGCTGCTTTCAAAAGGTTCAGGAACAGATCCATCAGGGAGACTCGTGGTAAAATTAATATCTGAAAAATGAGGTGTAGAAAGATACATGGCTGACAGCAGGAAAGTTCACAGATAGAAGCCGAAATGGAAGGCCTCTCACTGTGTACACTTAACTTAGGTAAAATACATCAGCATGTACTGCATATGAAAGATGTCTTCTCTGTTTAATCTACTTTCAATACAAGTTACTGAGAGCTATAAATGGAAAGTGGTCAAGTAGCAGATGATTAGTAGCCAAGAAGAGCCGGCATAGTCCTCCGAGCTCTGTGTCAGTAATTAGGTCCATTGCTGTGTCAGGTCCTGCAATGCTGCACCACCAGCTCCTTGCCCTTCTCACTCCTCCACACCCCGAAACCTAACTGAATAACTGTAATCAACAGGAATTCTGCAGATGCTGGAAATTCAAGGCCTGAATCACTGTAATACAGGCTGCATCTGGGCAATGATTTCAACATGCAGAATATTTTTATAGAATTGGTTTTACTTCAGCTCGCTATTTTTGAATTTTGGCTTCCTTTTTTGTGCTTATGTACAAAATATTAATTAGATTTGGCTTAACAATACATCTTGAGAAATGATTTACCATTGATATATCTGCAACTTCCTTACCCTGGTATTTCTATTGATGTAAGATGAGTGGAAATCATACCCATCTATGGTGATATGATGTAATTGACAGCTATAACTAAATGCACTTGTGCACAAAAATCAAGTGTTTAATTCAACAGTTTACCAGTCCCCTTCTACTTGTTTAATTCATGAAAATGATGATAGCTCAAGAGGAAGAAAGTAATAATAAGATGATCATAAATGATCATAGCTAAACTGGAAGAAGTAAACGTAACTAGAAATTTTTGAACTAATTATTGAGTCTGGAAGACTATAAAGTAGCTGATCAGGAGATGAAGTGCTCTTCCTTATAGTCGTCCTGTTTTGGTGAAAAGCTTCTACACCGATTGGTCACTTAAAGTCATAGAGTTATAGAGAAGTACAACGCAGAAGCAGGCCCTTTGGCCCATCTAGTTCATGCCAGAATCATTAAAACTGCCTACTCACATCAATCTGCACTGGGACCATAGCCTTCCATATCCCTACCATACATGTACCTATCCAAACTTCTCTTAAACATTGAAATCAAGCTCACGTGCACCGCTTGTGCTGGCAGCTCATTCCACACTCTCACGACCCGCTGAGTGAAGAAGTTCCCCCTCATGTGCCCCTTAAACTTTTCACCTTTCACCCCTAACCCATCACCTCTGGTTGTAGTCCCACCCAATCTCAGTGGAAGAAGCCCATTTGCATTTACCCTATCTGTACATCTTATAATTTTGTATACATCTAAAAAAAAATCTCCTTTCAATCTTCTACATTCTAAGGAATACAGTCCTAACCTATCCAGTTTTTCCTTATAACTCATGTCCTCCAGACCCAGCAAAATCCTTGTACATTTTCTCTGTACCCTTTCAACCGTATTTACATCTTTCCTGTAGGTAGGTGACCAAAACTACACACTATACTCCAAATTAGGCTTCACCAATGTCTTATACAACTTCAACATAACATCCCATCTCTTGTACCCAGTACATTGATTTATGAAGGCCAATGTGCCAAAAGCTTTGTTTCCAACCCCCTCTACCTGTGACACCACTTTCAATAAATTATAGACCTGTGTTCCCAGATCATTTTGTTCTACCGCATTCCTCAGTGCACTACCGTTCACAGTGCTACACCTACCATGGCTGGCCCTACTGGTACAAAATCTCACGCTTGTCTGCATTAAATTGCATCTGCTATTTTTCAGCCAATTTTTCCAGCAGGTGCAGATCCCTCTGCAAGCCATGATAGCCTTCCTTGTTGTCCACTACACCCCCAACTCTTGGTGTAATCTGCAAACTTGCTGAATCAGTTACCAGCATTATCATCCAGATCATTGATATAGATGACCAACAACAAATAAGTCAACACCGATCCCTGCAGCACAGCATTATTCACAAGCCTCCGGTCAGAGAAGCAACCATCTACTACCACTCCCCGGCTTCTCCCACAAAGCCAATACCTAATCCAATTTACTACCTCATCCTGAATGTCAAGTGACTGAACCTTCTTGACGGACCTTCCATGCAGGATCTTGTCAAGGACCCTGCTAAAGCCCATGTAGACAACATCCGCTGCCTTACCTTCATCCACTTTCCTGTCTACTTGCTCGAAAAACTGTATAAGATTGGTTGGATATGATCTACCATGCATGAAGCCATGCTAACTATCCTTGATCAGTCCATGTCTATCCAAATACTTATAATTCCGTCCCTTAGTATACCTTCCAATAACCTTCCCACAACTGGCGTCAGACTCTCCGGCCAATAATTTCCTGGTTTATGCTTAGAGCCTTTTTTAACAGTGGAACAACATTGGCTATCCTCCAGTGCTCCAGTACCTCACCTGTTGCTAAGAATGAGTTAAGTATCTCTCTAGGGCCCTGGTTTTTTCTGCACTTGCCTCCCATAGGGTCTGAGGGAAGACCTTGTCAGGCCCAGGGAATCTATCTACCCTGATTTGCCTCAGGATAGCAAAGGCCTCCTTCTCTGTAATCTGTACAGGGTGCATGATGATGATGCCACTTTGCCTCGCTTGTGTAGACTCTGTGTCCATCTTCTGAGTAAATACAGACGCAAAGAATTCACTTAAGATCTCCCCCATCTGTTTTGGATCCACAAGTGGATCACCATTCTGGTCCTCCAGAGGACCAATTTTGTTCCTTGCAATCCTTTTGCTCTTAATATATCTGTAGAACCCCTCAGGATTCTCCTTCATGTTGTTTGTTAGAGCAACTTAATGCCTTCTTTTAGCCCTTCTGATTTCTTTCTGAAGTGTTCTCCCGCATTTCTTATACTCCATAAGCACCTCATTTATTTCTCCCTCACTATCCCGGCTTTGCACCTCCATTTTTCCTCTTAATCAGGAAAAAGAAATTGAAAACCAAGGTTCCCTTCACTTGCTATCTTTACCTTTTATTCTGACAGGGGCATACAAGCTTTGTATTCTCAAAATTGCACTTTTGAAGCCCTCTCACTTACCAAGTCCACCTTTGCCAGAAAACAGCCTGTCCCAATCCACACTTGCCAGATCATTTCTGATACGGTCAAAATTGGCCTTTCTCCAGTTTAGAATCTTAACCCACAGACCAGACCTATGTTTTTGCATACGTACGTTGAAACCATTGACATTGTGGTCATGAAATGCAAAACGTTCCCCTACACAAAATTCTGTCACCTGGCCTGCCTCATTCCCTAATAGCAGATCCAGTATGGCATGCTCTCTCATTGGGACTTCTACATACAGATGAAGGAAACTTTCCTGAACACATTTGACAAACTCTATCCCACCTAGTCCTTTTATAGAATGGGAGTCCTCTTCAATATGTGGAAAGTTAAAAATCACCTACTACAGTACATCAACATGTTTCTTGCAACAGTCTGCAATCTCTTTACAAATTTGTTCCTCAAAATCATTAGGACTGTTGGATGGTCTGTAATATAGTCCCGTTAATGTAGTCATACCTTTCTTATTTCCCAGTTCCACCCACAACGTCTCACTAGACGAGTTCTCCAGTCTGTCCTGATGGAGCACTGCTGTGACATTTTCTCTGATTAGCAATGTCACCCCTCCTCCTCTAATCCCTCCTGCTCTTTCACATCTAAAACAACAGAACTCCAGAATATTGAGCTGCGAGTCCTGCCCCTCCTGCAACCAAGTCTTGCTAGTGGCTACAATGCTATAATTCCAGATGTTGATCCATGCCCTGAGCTCATCCGCCTTTCCTACGATACTTCTTCCATTGAAATATATGCAGCTCAGGACACCATGCTCAATTTCTCTGTTTTAATGCAGGGCAAACTACGGAAAATTCTTCCAGCTTCAAAATTCACATCAGTTTTATCAGAATTGTCATCCTTACAAATGCTTAGGAGCTAGAACAGGTACAGGCACTGACATCTGGGAAAATAAGAATTTTCTTTTGATAGAATAAGCCAATGAAGCAGTGGAGGCTACCTCAGTAAATATATTTAAGACAAGGTTGGATAGATTTTTGCATAGTAGGGGAATTAAAGGTTATGGGGAAAAGGCAGGTAAGTGGAGATGAGTCCATGGCCAGATCAGCCATGATCTTATTGAATGGTGGAGCAGGCTCAATGGGCCAGATGGCCTACTCCTGCTCCTATTTCTGATGTTCTTAAGTATATTTCATGCATCCTTAAAACATCAGTTGGCTAGTGTCAGTTCCTTCTATGACGTATTGTAGTGCCCTAATCATTATAGTGACTAGAGTGAATGCTTTTCTGCAGATCCAAGATAGAAGGCTTACTCTTCTTGGGGAAGAAACTTTTTCTAGAATTTAAAAGACATTATTGCTCCAAAATTATTGATGCAAAATAAAGTTCCACAAATGGAATGGATTTCACAAGAAAATTGTTAATTCCACTAAGATGTAACTGTATGTGTAATATATCCTGCAAGCCTTTAACTAATTCTTTCCATACAGCAGTTTCTCAAAATGGGTGTTAGTCTGATGTATTGATTTATATCAAAGGTTCAAAGGTCATTTATTATCAAAGTATACAACTCTGAAATTCTTCAATTCTCTTGGTAGCCGTGAAACCAAGAAAGAAAGAGAAAGGAAAGGCAGTACAATCACCAACCCCCAAATCCCATCTCCCCACAAAAAAATGAACAAAAACGGAACAGCCACGTCAACCCCCAAATCTACCTCACCTCACTAAAAACAAACAAAACAGATCAGGCACGTCAACCCCTAAATCCTTCCTCCCGCCCAAAAAAACAAACAAAATGGATTAGGCAGATCAACCCCCAAATCCCCCTACCCGCACAATAAAAAATTGTGAAGATCAGGCAAAAAAACACAGAATATAAGAACTATAAGACTGGAAAATAGAGTCCATAGTACAAAGTTCCAATTCAAATCCAATTCACTGTTGATTAGCTTGGCTCAATAGTGATCAAAGGAAGATCCTTATGAAAGAATTCTCTTCCCTTCCCAAGAAACCAAGAACAAGGATCAGGTCACTAAAATGATCAAAGGAGCTGAAACAGGAAATACTAAAATCACATTCAATTTCAGTAACGTCTCTAAAGAGAAAAATAGAGATAGTATTGCTGGTCAGTAGCTTTCCCCAATATTCTCTACAGAAACAATTTTCTTCCTTTGAGCATTTCTACCATTATCTGTTTTCAGTAATATTTGCAGAATGGTTAAATCGTTAAAGAAAACCAATCAGTCCATCAGGTTCCATGTTAGAGCAATCCATTCAGCCCCTCTCCATGGGTCCATTGATGGTTGTAGTGATTTGATCATTGTTCTTGGTTTCTTGGGCAGGGAAGTGAATTCTTTCATAGAGATCTTTATTTCATTACTGTTGGGCAAACTAATCAACAGTGAAATGGTGGGAAGCTTCTCATCCATTTTGAGAAACTGATCCATGGAAAGAGTTTATTATAGGCTTGCATGATGTATTATACATGTGGTTATATCCAAGTGGAATAGCAATTTTTGTGAAACTTTCCTTTAGGATGCTTATTAAGCTGCAATTGAATCTGCCTCCATCGCTACCCATTGCAGGCCTTCCACAGCATAAGCATTCACTGCATAAATTATTTTCCTTTGTGTCATTTGTAATTCTGCTGCTGATGACCTAATTTAGACTTAGAACAGTACATTACAGGAATAGGTCCTTCAGACAAGGAAGTTGAGCTGAACTAATTAAACTCGTAATTAAATGTCTAACTAAACTAATCCCTTTGCCCACATAATTTCCATGTCCCTCCATTTTCTGCACAGTCATTTGCCTGTCTAAGAGCCTCTTAAGTGCCTCTACTACCACCCCGGCAGCACATTCCGGACACCCACCACTTACTGTGTAAAAAAAACTTGACTCGTACAGCTCCTTTAACTTAACCCCCTCATTTTAAATATATGCCCTCTACTATTAGACAATTCAACAGATTCTATGTTCGTGATTGTCAATGGTAACAGTTTTTCTCTATTTATGCAGTAAACAAGATATTTAAAATGTCTCTTTGCAACTGCATCAGTTCCAAGGAGGACAACCCAGTTTTTGTTTTGGTATATCCACATAATTCAACTTCCTCACCCCTAGAAACATTTTATTAAATTCTTGTACCCTCTCTGAAACACTTAGTTGTTTCTCTAAAGTACAGCACCCAGTTCAGATGTTTCCGTGCAGCTGAACCAGTATTTTGTAAAGGTTTATCATAGTCACCTACTTTCAATGCCAGTATTTATAAAACAGCATCTGCTTTCTTAATGACATCTTATGAAAATACTGTACACCTCTTAGAGAGGCTGTGAAGGTTAACTCAAAATTAAGAAAATTACAGAGAACTGGAGTCATGAAGCTGGTCCATGATATAGCTTTATCATAATAAAATTTATACTTTCCTTTTACTTTCTACACAGCTGTATATAAAACGTGAAATTTCCATTCCACAAGGCTCTATGCATTTGGCTTTAAAAATTCTCTCTTCAGATATGCAGACTTCGGCACTGGAAGTCTTTTTGACTGCCTTGAATCTAGCTATTTATATATGAATCTGGCTATTTATACACCGAGCTGTCAAAAAGATAGCTGGAAACCAGCAGAACATCTCAATGGCAGATTGTCAATAAATGGCAAGTTCTTTTGCGACTTCACTCTGAGCTCTACATGACAATGACTGGAAGAAAATTAATTCCTAAGGACAGAGTTGAAGTGAGCAGTTTTCACTGTTTTACAATGAAGTGACACATGTTTTATAGCAATACATATCATCTTGATAAGTATCTGCTACAAATATGGAATATAGATAGGACTATCAGTAAAGTATTTGCAAATGTTAATATTCCGGTAAGAATGACGCAAAGCTTTGCGTGTCAAGCAGAGCTGAAACGACAGTGTCGGTAATAATTCAAATAAGTTTTATGAAATAATCATGAAGATTGACACAGTAAAAACCAAAATAATGTACAAAATTGGGTTGGGTGATGGCAAAGTTAACATATTTGTCATCAAATATTCTGCTTTGATTAGATGTCTGGAAAAGAAAGTGGTAATTTCAAAACATATCATCTGTATCATGATGTTTTCAAACATCTTTACAGCTCATGAAATACTCTCAGCAGCCACTTTATTAGGTACATTGGTACACTTGCTCGTTAATGCAAATATCTAATCAGCCAATCATGTGGCAGCAACTCAATGCATAAAAGCACACAGACATGGCCAGGAGGTTTAGTTGCTGTTCAGACCAAACAGCAGAATAACAAAAAAATGTGATCTAAGTAACTTTGACCATAGAATAATTATTGGTGCCAGACAGGGTGGTTTGAGTATCTCAGAAACTGCCGATCTCCTGGGATTTTCACGCACAACAGTCTCTAGAGTTTACAGAGAACGGTGTGAAAAACAAAAAAAAATCCAGTAAATGGCAGTTGTGTGGGTGAAAACATCTTGTTATTGAGAGAGTGCAGACGAGAATGGCCAAACTGGTTCAAGCTGACAGGAAGGCAACAGAAGCTGCAATAATCACACATTACAACAGTGATGTGCAGAATAGCATCTCTGAATGCACAACACGTCAAACCTTGAATGGGCTGCAGAAGCAGCAGAAGACCATAGACGTACACTCAGTGGCCACTTCATTAGATACAGGAGGTGCTTAACAAAGTGGCTACTGAGTATATTTTTGAAATATTAACATTATTATGAATAAACTATTCTCAGGTTTCCAGCAGAGTACAGGTATTGATTTTAACTGACGTTTCGATCACAGACTGCCATCTTCATCAGGAATGATGCCTGGACATGTCTAGTCCGTTAGTGTTTATACCCCTGTCATTCATCCCTCCTGATTGATTAGTCCTCATCTAATCAGGTTTCTGTTTTCCCACCTTGTATACAATCGAATTCCAGTTTTGACTTAGAGTGAGACCTTTGCCGTTGTTAAAATTCTTTTCCTCTAGTTTTATTTCAATGGCTTTCTTCACCAGACAGTCCCAAAAGCCAATGGTACGGCTCAATAGTTTCGTGCTGTCAAAGTCAGTCCTAGGGCCATTGCAAATGCAGTATTACGCTTACCTGATTTCTCCAGGTTTCCCAAATGGATGCACCTCCTGTGCTCCTTGACGAGGGTCTCCACCATGCTGATATACACTGCTCTGCATTCACAGGGTATCCTGTAAATGCCATCCGTCCTGAATCCCAGGTCATCTTTGACCTGCATAAGCTGTGAATTGAGTTTCCTTACAGGTTTGTGGATGGTATTAATCTGGTACTTCTTCAAGGTTCTGGCAATCCTTCCAGAAACTGTGGAAATATCAGGAAGACAGGCAGTAGTGAAGGGTTCCTCTTCATCGTTAGGTTTCCTAGTTTTTCCATCAGCCCTTTTAAACTATTTTGAACCCGGAGAGTCTTCACGAGGAAATAAGGTGATTACACACAATGTTCCTACAGAATGGCTATAAAGTGAAAGAAATCAATCGGGCCCTTAAAAGAGCTGACAGAAAATCCAGGAAACCTAACAATGAGGAGGAACCCATTACTACCGCCTGTCTTCCCTAAATTTCCACAGTTTCTGGAAGGATCGCCAGAATCCTGAAGAAATACTGGATCAATACCATCCACAAACCTGTAAGAAAGCTCAAATCACAGCTACCGTGGGTCAAAGTTGACCTGGGATTCAGGATGGCTGTCATTTACAGGACTCCCTGTGAATGCAGAACAGCGTATATCGGCCAGACACTGATGCACAGTGGAAACCAGCATCAAGGAGCACAGGAGATGCATACATTTGGGTTACCTGGAGAAATCAGGTAAGCGTAATACTGCATTTGCAATGGCCCTAGGACTGACTTTGAGAGCACGAAACTATTGAACCGTACCATTGGCTTTTGGGACCGTCTGGTGAAGGAAGCCATTGAAATAAATCTAGAGGAAAAGAATTTTAACAAAGACAAAGATCTCACTGTAAGTAAAAACTGGAATTCGATTGTAAGCAAGGTAGGACGGTGGAAACATGATTGGATAAGGACTAACCAATCAGGAGGAACGGATGACGGGGGTATAAATATCACAGGACAAGACATGCCCAGACATCATCCCTGATGAAGATGGCGGAGTTTGTCATCAAATCGCCTGTTACGGTCGATACCTGTACCTGGCTGGAAGCCAAAGAAGAGTTTATTCGGCATATACACCGGGAAAGCACTAGATCCTATTAACATTATTGTACACACATGAATGTCCCACAACCGGCCATGAAATAATGACTGATAACCTGTTGACTAAATGATTTGTCTGGACAACGAGAAGAACCTTCCTCAGCTTCTTCCAATAGTATAACAGGACTATCTTGTACCCATCTGCAAACTGCATTCTTATTTTATCCAAAAGATGTCTCTCAGAAGGGGTGGTTAGATTTGACAGCCATATGTGCAAACCTACTCTGGATTCTATTCCCCGAGTATTTCAATCCCGTGCTCTCTTTTCTTGTTCTGTTTCTATTTAAGTCAGTTTCATTTCTCTGCTCTCTTTAACTTCTGTGCTTTGGGTTCTATTATATGAAACCTTTGCCTTAGTGGGCAAGTCACCTAGTTTTCTAAAGGAGGAGTTACTTTACAAGTTACAGTATATCTGTGGCTATCAATCAAGGAAGTTCAGGTTTGAACTAGTGACTACAATGAAAAGTGTGTTTCAGAATGGCAACACTGCAAAATTGTTTTTCTCAAACTCTGTGAAATGAGAAGAAGGTTAGTGAAATTATTTAATTACTTTCTTTTTTTGCAGTTCATGTATGATGAGAAAATTGATTGGTAAGTAGTCTGAATTAATGATTACCTTTAAAGTTTTAACATGAAATGATGTAGCTATAAATTATTGACAACTTAGGGGAATTAAACTTTACTAATCAAAGGATCTTGAGTTTTTACACAATAGTCATAGAGGCATATGGCTTGGAAAAAGGCCCTTTCGCCCAACTCATCCATTCCAACTAACGTATCTTCCTAATTTTGTCCCATTTACCCACATTTGGCCCCTATCCCTCCAGTCCTTTTCTATCTATGAACCTGACCAAATGATAAACATTGTAATCCTACCTACTTCCCCAAGACTCTGGCAGCACAACTGCCCTCTACTTGCCCCCCAGGTCCCCTTTAATTTTTTTTTACCCTCTCATTTTAAATCTATGCTCTCTAATTTTCATCTCCTCTGCCCTGGGAAAAGACTGTGGCCATCCACCCATCATGAGTTTATGTACTTTAATAAGGTCACTTCTCAACCTTCAGGGAGAGAAGTCCGAGCCCATTCAGCTTCTCTTTATAACTCAAGCCTTCCAGACCTGGATAACATTCTCGTGAATTTTTACATGCCATTTCCAGCTTAATGATATCCTTCCCAGAGGTGGGCAATGTGAGAATTGTATTGCACACAATACCACAAGTCCAATCTCAACAATAATCTGTTCATTTGTACCATCACACCCTATTTCCCGTGATCAGTGCCTTGACTGATCAGGGCAAGTATGCCAGACACCTTCTTCATTACCCTATCTACCTGTGTCACAATGATAATGGTATAAATACATCAATAACAATTTGCAAATACATCTTTGATTTCTTCTTTTCTAGACAGAGATCCAGCTAGTGTCAAAAATATATATGCCTTGTGATTAGAGCTCCACTGTTGTCCATTAAGTCTTTCATACATCTGATAGCATGGCTTGTTGTAACATTGTGTTCTGCTACAAAATGAAGTGATGAATGTTTGGTCCAGCATGTCAAGTTTTGAAACTCTGGTAGGCCAGCATAGGTTTTTGCCAAGTGATGATCCGGCGCTTCACCATGAATATGGTGATTCAGTTCAATGTGCCCTTGGATAGTTTAACTGTTTGCTTTCATAAATGGGAAAGTTTCCATCTAGGTAGCCCCCAGTACAATGGCATGAACATCAATTTGTCCTTCCGGTAATTTTTTCCCTCTCCTTTCCCTCTTTTTCTATTCCCCACTCTTGCCTCTTACCTCTTCTCACCTGCCTATCACCTCCCCCGCGTCCCCCCTCTCCTTCCCTTTCTTCTCTGGTCCACCCTCCTCCCCTATCAGATTCCTCCTTCTCCAGCCCTGTATCTTTCCTACCCACCTGAGTTCACCTTTCACCTTCTAGCTAGTCCTCCTTCCCCTTCCCCCAACTTCTTATTCTGGCATCTTCCCCCTTCCTTTCCAGTCCTGATGAAAGGTCTCGGACCAAAACGTCATTTGTTTACTCTTTTCAATAGATACAGTACTGCCTGACCTGCTGGGTTCCTCCAATGCGTGTTACTCTGGATTTCCAGCATCTGCAGAATCTCTTGTGTTTAAGTTTTCTCAATGTTTTGAAAGCCAATGGCAATGATATCAATCCTCAAGCTCAGATTCCGGCATTCACAGAGCAAGAATAGAAGGGCCAAAGTACTGTTCAGTTACCAGTAAATAAGTAGGTATTAGAACTGATCATCCCCACAAATGTCTCCAGGCTGATTGCTTCAAAGGGTGCTTAATCCACATATTGATTACAGTGTAATGTATTGTTCCAGTTTTATTCCCTAACCATGGATATCTTGTTTATTTCTTTGAGGTGGGAAGGCCTTATCCTGATCCTGATGTATGCAGGCTATATACTTGTGATGAAGTAAGTTTTCAAATTATTTGTTTTTCTTATTATCCATAATTATGCACAATATGATCGCATTGCAGGGAGAATAATTTATCAGAGAATGTGTTCTTTTTTCTTTAGCCTTTCTAAAGCAGGAATGTTCCATGCTGTCGTTCTTAGTTCGATACAGGTACATTACCAACCTGAAACCATAATCCCAGGCATGGTACAAAGGATAAGACAGCCACTGCCAAATTGAAGATATTTATGCATTACCAAGCAAAAGAAAAAATAGATGTGTAAAAGAAAAATTAAACATTTTTATAGCACTATGTTGGACTTTCTATAAACATTTACTGATGTTAAAAATTCAGGTTAATACCTTTGACTTCCATCGAACAGGTTTCACATTAAACATTTTGGATAAACTTCTTCACTGGGTTAAACTGTGATGATAAGCTAATCCACAGTGTAAGGCACTTGGGTTTGCTTACACAGGAGAAAAAAGTTTAACATTGATAACAACATAAATGACACTAGGTCATAAGATCCAGAAGCAAACTTAGGCCATTTGGCCCATCGAGTCTGTTCCATCATTTCATCATGGCTGATTTATCATCTCTCTCAACCCCGTTTTTCTGCCTTATCTCCATAACATCTGACATCCTTGCTAATCAACCTCCGCTTTAAATATACCCAGTAACTTGGCCTCCACAGCCATCTGTGGCAATGAATTCCATATATTCACCACCCTCTGCTTGAAGAAATTCCTCCTTACCTGTATTCTAAAGCTTCTATTCTGAGGCTGTGCCTCCTGGTTCTAGATTCCCCCACTATAGGAAACATCCTCTCCACATCCACTCTACTGGGACCTTTCACTATTCGATAGGTTTTAGTGAGATTCCACTCATTATTCTGAACTCCAGCGAGTACAGGCCTAGAGCCATCAAATGCCCCTCAAATGTTCACCCATTCATTGCCATTAAGCAATGAAATACCCCAAGGAGGTTTACAGGAGCGCTATCAAACAAACATGATATTTAATATGACATTAAGACAGCTCGTCAAAATCATAGACCATAAACCTGGATTAAAGTAGCATCTTGAGGAAATGTAAAGAAGCAGAAAGTCGAGGGATAGAACTCTAGATCTGATGGTCCAGGCATTTGAAGGAACAGCCAACAGCGGTGGGCAATAGCAGAATGTATGTGTTGCTTGGCTAATTGACCAGTATAAGTTGCCCCTAGTGTACCAGCAGGTTGGAGAAAAATGAGAATGTGTGGAGAATAAACAAATGGGGTTGATGTAGGATTAGTATAAATGGGTGGTTGATAGTGAGCATTGACTTGATGGGCTGAAGGGGCTGTTTCCATGCTATGTCTCCAAATGATTCTACGTTGTTGGGCTTGGACATGCAACTGTGACTTTGAACAATGATGTAACGCAGGCAATCAATAGTGCCTTGCCTTACCTTGCATTAGGCCCCTAGGCCTGAGTCGAAGTAGTAGTAGTAATCAATAGTGATTTAGCGGACCACTTGAACCCACTACACGCAAGTATTATTACTTCCTTAGAGTCTGATGTAGAGTTCAGGATCTTTACAATCTTGAAGGACTAACCAAAATGCAGAACATATCCACAAGGGATGTATCAGAATGAAGAGATTACGTTTATGAACAAAGAGTGAGCAGAATTCTTTGGTTACCACGCGGTTAGTGCCACACTATTACAGCTCAGAGCTCAGAGTTCAACTCCAACGTCATTCTGTAAGAAGTCTTTGTACGTCTTCCCCATGGAATGCATGGTTTACCCCCAGGTGCTCCGGTACCTTCCCACGGTCCAAAGACATACCAGGTAGGTTAATTGGTCATTGTAATTTGTCCCGTGATTAGGTTCGTGTTACTAAGGGTTTTGGTATTGCTAAGGTGGTGTGGCTCATAGGGCTCGAAGGGCCTGCTCCACGCTGTATCACTACATCAATAAGTAGAACGCAAGTCTCCTTCCATTCAAAGAAAACCTGATTTGGAAGAGAGTTCGATGACATTTTATTTTGTCCATCCACATTGTTTTTGGCTAGGCCAACATTATTACTCATCCCTAATTATTCTTGGACTGAATGATTTATGATATCACTTTAGAAGATATTTAAATACAGTGGATTCTGATTAATTAGTCCATTGGTCAATCAGGCAGCCACTTGGTTGGGACAACTCTTAAAGAACAAAAACTAATTGAGAAAATTGAGATTAAAATTGAACTAATCAAGATTTTATTCATTTCTTTGAGATACTATGCCGCTTAATTGGGACAGGAGACTGTTGCCAAACAGTTTCTAACTAGCATCAGTCGCGTGAACTTTACTGGCCGTTAGACACCACACCATGCTTAGAGCAAACAGTTTTTAAAGAGCATCAGTTGTGTGTGCTTGTGTTCAAAAAGCAGTGATTTTTGTTATTGATAGTTGGTGAGAAATAAGCAGTAAGGCAATTTAGAATTGTTTTGCTCACTGTGGTTTCAAACATTCAGGCTTGAAGATGCCATAAATAACCAGGAGTGAAAATGAGATGATTTCACTACTTTAATAAGTTAGGAGCTATGAGTAATTTGAAGATATTGACAATTGGCTTGAATGCTACAATGAAAGTGAAGATTTGGAGGATGCAATTGTCGAAAGCATTATATGAAGACAGTCCATTACCTGCACTAGGTATGTGTACTAGTTTTGGTCATTTATAGTCAATCAAAAGAACATGGAGCATATTGGTTGTCCATCATATCTGATGATGACAGTGACACCTGTGTGGGAGAGCTTGTAAAACTGAAAAGCTGTTGTACTGAGACAGTTTGACTCTCTCGACTTCATGAGTCTGGGTCCAGTGATATGAACAGTCATCACAAACTGGGGTCTTCCTTGGGTACAGTGGATAACCATGACTTCCGTGCCATATTATGCCCTTCTCTCTCCACAAAATATTGCAGAGCCACCTTATTGGCAGTTGGATCTCACTGTTGATCTCATTTGCCAGTCCGCCGGAACTGACTTCACATGCTGGGACAGGCTTGTCCCTATTCCACTGGGTACAAGGCCCTTCGGCTACCCTCACCTGGTTTAGCCCACCTGTTGAAACGGTAAAGTGGGATATGACCACTGTCACTTGCAAACAGCTACTTGGAGCGACAGATGAGAGCTGAGTGTCTGCTGGGGACCAAAGGTGATTGAGCTGTCCCCAAAAAGACACACGCCCCTTCACCAGAGGTGCTAACCCTCCCTGAACATCATAGACATGGCAGAGTACACTGGATGAATTCATCCATCGACAGCTATTAGAAACTATTGATGGAGAATGGACATGAAAGCACAGAGGAACATCTGGAGAAATTTCTGAAATGCCCGTTCGCTGCTGTCGTTACTGTGTGGTCTGGAATCTTTCGGAGGGTAGGCCTCAAAATCCCTGGCCTTGCCTGCTTTTGGCGACCGAGAAGGAGGTCGAATCATTCAGACAGAGATGGCGCTCAGTATTCGGTGTCGGAGAGCTAATCAGAGCTCGAAGTTTTCAGATGACTCAGAGTCGGATTGTGGTCGGCATGGCAGGGAGAGTTTTCTTCCTTCTCCCGTCTGCCTGAGATGTGGGACATTTGAGAAACTTTGAGCTTCACTGTGCTCATGGACTTCTTCATCAAGTTATGGTATTGTTGCACTGTTGTAACTATATGTTATAATTATGTGGTTTTATCAGATTTTTTGTCTCGGTCTGTCCTGTTTTTGTGATATCACACCGGAGGAAATATTGTATCATTTCTTAATGCATGCATTACTAAATGACAATAAAAGAGGACTTCACGTGTCTTCATAATCATCATCATCTAATACACTGATTTTTCATACCGTGGTGGCATTGGGAGTGTTCTAATTAGTTCTGCATTTCATTTAACTACATAGTGTGTTACTCAGTGAAATGGTAGCTTGTCTTTTTTTATACTTTTTTTTAACTATTCCCAACTAACTGGGACAGCTGCTTAATTGAGCCAAAATGTAATAGTCCCGATGTCATCCCAATTAACCAGGAATCATTGTATATTCTTGTGTTGGAAATCATGTTTGAGCCTGACCAGGTAGAGGCAGCAAATTTCCATCCATAAAGACCATTAGTGAACTAATTGGAGTTTCATAATAGTCTACTCATTACCTACCAAATATTGAAAGGCCTAGATAGAGTGAGCATGGACAGGATGTTTCCAATAGTGATAGATTCTAGGACCAGAGGGCACAGTGTCTGAATAGAAGAATGCCTATTTAGAAGAAAGATGAAGAGGAATTTCTTTAGCCAGAGAGTGGTGAGTCTGTGGAATTCATTGCCACAGACGGCTGCGGAAACCAAGTCATGGGGTATATTTGAAGCAGAAATTGATAAGTTCTTGACTAGGAAGGGTGTGCAAGGTTATGAGAACAAGACAGGAGAATGGGTTTGAGAGGAAAAGTAAATCAGCTGTGATCAATATCAGTGCAGACTCATTGTGGCTATATCCACTCATGGGGAAGGCTTTGGGAGTAAACCCCAAGGGAAAAATCTGGAGTTAGAGTCCCTAACGCAGTCCTTTGTTGAGAGCAGCTCCTGCAACGCCACTAGTGCCAAACTGTATCGGTCTCTGCTGATGCTTTGGATTCATCAGCTGTGTGAAGAGGGGGAGCTTACTGCATGGGTAACAGCTTGCTCTCCTTGTTGACCCGCCCTGGCTTGTGTATTACATAGACAGATGGGACGCAACATCCACAGTTGACCCCAACCAATGGAGGGCCTGAAGGTGTGATCACTGTATCCTTTGACATATTGGGACACAATCGATATGTAGAAATAGTATTGATTCAAAGGTTTCAAAGGTACATTTAATGTCAGAGAAATGTATACAATATACACCCTGAAATGCTTTTCCTTCACAACCATCCACAAAAACTGTTGCTACTGTGTGGTCCAGAATCTCCAGAGGAGAAGGCCCGAGACCTCAGCTTTGCTTGTTGCTCGGCATCCAGGGCGGGGTCGAAGCGCTCGGCAGAGGATGGTGCTCGGAGAGGCTGTGTCGGAGGGGCTGGTCGGAGGCTCGAAGTTTTCAGACGGACTCAGAGTCCGCTGCGGTCGGGTGCTTCCAATGGTGCTGCATCGGCAAGTTGGCGGCACTTGGAGGTTCATAGAGAGTTTCTCCCTTCTACCACCTGCGTGAGATGATGAGTCTATCAGGACTCTGAGACTTTTTTTTACAGTGCCCATGGTCTGCTCTTTATCAAATTCTGGTATTGCTTTGCACTGTTGTAACTATATGTTATAATTATGTGGTTTTGTCAGTTTTAGTCTTGGTTTGTCCTGTGTTTTCTTGTGATATCATTCTGGAGGAATATTGTATCATTTTTTAATGCGTGCATTTCTAAATGACAATAAATGAGGACTGAGTGTCCTCATAATCTAAAATAAAACAGAGGAGTGCCCCCAAAGAATGAATGACAGTTAAATGTTAGAACCCTAAAGACCCCCCAGCTCTCCCCTCCCACGTGTAAGCAGCAGCAAAGCAACAACCCTCCCTCCCCACCAGCAAAAAAAATGCATCAGCACCCAGCACCGAGCACTCAAGCGTGCAGCAAAGCAACAGCAAAGACACAGACTTGCAGTAGCCCAAAGACTACTCATTGACCCAGTATTTGACGTACCACAGGCTCTCTCTCTCCCTGATACAGGAGAAAGAGATGTCTCCATTTCACAGCGAGAGGGGAGACATAACAAACAACTCACTGATTACAATGTTAAAAGCCCGTTGCGTCACTTTTTCCGAGCTCTGTGCCCAAAGTTCTTGGGTCTCTGGGCACACAGAGATCTTCTGTCTCCCACGACACACTGATTTCCTGCCGGGACACCGTCCTTTGATCCGCCCGTCTCTGGAGCCACAAGATCCCGAAATTCCAAAGGCGAGCTAATCTCTTAGGTCACATCTTTGGAACAGGTGGATATTTGTGTAAATATGATCTTTGCATGCATATATTTTGTTTGATCGCCAAGTTTGGCAAAACGTTTGCAGACGTTTCGGCTCCAATCGAGAAGCCATCATCAGTGCGCAGTTGGCGGTGTTGTCTCCTCAGAGTGCCGGCTTATATACTCCTCCAAGGCTGAATGGATATTGGTTAGATGTCAGACCCCAGAGGAGTATATAGGCTGGCATTCTGAGGAGACAACACCCTCAACTGCGCACTGATGATGGCTTCTCGATTGGAACCGAAACGCCGCAAACATTCTGCTGAGCTCAGCAATCAACCAAACCTCCAAATAGCTACCAACATCCCACCATATTTTAAACACATATTTTGTGTGAGGATGTGAAAGTCACTTAAGAGGTCAAATAAAATTAGTATAAATATGTGCTCACTGTCATCTGGATGGTTATTATACTGCACCCACAGGAAGAAAAGAAGGCTATCAGGGCAGGATATGAAGAGATAATTAGAGTGGGAGGAGATCCTTGTGGAATACTGACACCACTTTAGGCTAGTTAGAATGCATCATTTCCTTTCTGTAGACTCTGGTGATGTAAAATATATCAACAGTACTTCACAATATTCTTTAATCAATGCTAGAGGGAACTCCCACTGAAGGCAGTTGTATCTTTTGGATATCAAAGCTGTAGAATTCTGATCTTTAAATGAAAATCTGATCTTCTGAGGTACTAATCTAATACTGTGTCTCCATCACAACCAGATCTCTTTGTGCCACTCAAATAAACCAGAAAATCAATCATCAGGCTAAGTTTTCTCATGAGTAAACCAGCAGACAAGTAATATTTTCCTGAACTTGAATGCCCAATTTTTATTCTGCATTCTCCTGTCTTTTTTCCTAAAGCACTTCACAAACATGTATCAGACACTGAGAAGCAGTGGCTCTACTAACTATGGCGTTATGCTTCTGCGTCATTTGAAAAGTATTAATTGCAGGTTCTTTGTAAAAGCACAGTACTGTTTTGACTTACAACACATATAAAGAATATTTAACATCAGCGAAATGTTTCACATGGAAGTCTGAACATTGTTTCATATTTTTGCACCAGTGTCAATTGGAGATGTCCAAAGTAAGGTCTCTATAGTAATTAAAGACAGGTGGAGGGGCAGATAGTGTTGAGGAAGCAGGAAGCCTGCTGAACAACTTGGAAAGAGCAAAGAAGGGGAAGGTAGAATATAATGTCGGGAAGTATATAGTCATGTACTTTGGTAGAAAGAATAAAGGCTTGGATTGTTTTCTAAATGGAGAGAAAATTTAGAAATCAGAGATGCAAAGGGACTTGGGAGTCCTCATGCAGGATTCCCCAAAGGTTAACTTGCAGGTTAAGTCAGTAGTAAGGAAGGCAAACGCAACATTAGCATTCATTTTGTGAGGACAAGAATATAAAAGCAAAGAGGTAATGCAGAGGCTTTATGAGGCATTGGTCAGATCAGGTTAGAGGGAAAAGGCAGGAGAATGGAATTGAGCAGAACAATAAATCAGCCATGATAGAATGGCGGTGCAGACTCGATGGGCCAAATGGCCTAATTTTCCTCCCATGCCTTATGGTCTTAAAGGGCTCAGTTATTGAGAATTCAGGAAATGGTATGGCAAATTTTGTTAAATGTTAAAACTTACTCTTCTCCTCTATTCCCTTTAAAATTTCCTTCTTTGGCTTGGCACTCACTGGTTCCTTTCTCTTCTGTAAAGCAATTTAGAACTGTTTCCTCTCTACTGAAAGTATTGTGACATACACCACTAGCAGTGGCGTATCTAAGGTATGGCAGGTATGGCACATACCCTGGGTGCCACTTGAGGGGGAGTGCCACTGAGCAGTTTCTATTAAAGTCAGACAAGCCATCCTCGGATAGTGAAAAAAGAATTTTCTTCAGATGTATGATCTGTCTTTGATTATCATGGGTGAGAAGCACTAGGATGGCCTTATTTCAGAGCATTGTGTAAGAAGACCATGAAACATTTCTTCACGAAGAAAAAGGAAAGTGGAGCTGAAGGACGGAAGAGACGAAAGTTGGAGGCGGAGGAAGCCAAGAAGTCGAGCGAGTTCTTCATGCCCTTCTTTGAAAAGCCCGGAACAAGTAGTTCGACACATTCCATGGAGTCGCCTGCACCTGCTGCAAGTTCGTTAGAATCCAATTATCCGAAGGTGGATCAAGTACAAGTGCGTCACAAGCCGAGGAGGAAGTCAAGTCGGACAAATCCGAGTATGACCAGATTAAGAATGAGGCTGCCGTGGTGGTGGTGGTGATGTTGAGTTTATTGACGAGATTTTACCTGACGAGATTGAACCTGACGATACTGGACCTAGTGAACTGGATGGTGTCAAAGAGCCTCGAACTGTCATATCAGGAGTGATTCAACAGCATGACACTGGACTTCTGAAGTTTGACAAGGATACTGGAAAAGCAATTCTGCCTGACGCGTTGAGAACAGAAATAATAAAGCTGGGTTCGAAGTATTTCCAGAACAGTGAGGGGTCTTTCCTACCAACAAATAACCGCTCAATGAACAAAACTTGGTTCAAGAGGAAATTGGGAAATGGTCATGGTGAGGAAGAGACTCGCTCATGGCTGGTCTTTTCCCCTTCTAAAAAGTCTGCATTTTGTATCTGTTGTTTTCTCTATTCCCGGTCAGACCATCAATACTCATTGGAGCAGGAAAGTGGATTCAACCAGTGGAAAGCACCTGAAAGGATTACTGTTCATGAAAATGCCAAGAATCATCGGGAATGCTTCACACAGTGGAAAGAAATGGAAAGAAATTTAGCTGGAAATAGAGGCGTTATTGATGCGGAATTTCAGTCACAGATTGAGAAGGAAAAGCAGAAGTGGTGTGATATCTCGGCGAGAATCCTTCACTGCATAAAATTCCTTGCGACTCAGAACCTGGCTTTGCGAGGACACAGGGAGTCACTTCAGCAAGACGATGACTCCAATGTGGGAAATTTCCTTGGCTTACTGAAACTACTGGCTATCTTTGACCCTGTCATAAAAGAACACCTCACTCATTTGGAAAGTCATCCTGGATCCACGACTTATCTTCCACCGGGTGTCCAGAACAAATTCATCCACATGATGGCATCCACTGTTCACCAGAGTTTACTGAGAAGCATTCATAAAGCCAAGTACTATGGTCTCACATTCGACTCGACTCCTGATCAGGCAGACTGTGAGCAGATGTCAGAAGTAGTGAGGTATGTGGAAGCTGATTTTGAGAAGAAAACAGTCCATATTAGAGAGTCCTTCTTTGGTTTTATCCAGATAAGCCAGAAGGATGCTAAGAGCTTGGTTGAAGATGTCTTGAAACAGCTAGAGAAGGACGAAATGGAGCTACAAGATTGTCGCTCACAGTGCTATGACAACGCTGCTGTGATGGCTGGACACAGAAGTGGTGTTCATCAAAGAGTAAGTGAGAAAAACAACCTGGCAGTGTTTGTGAATTTCGACAATGACTCATTCAACTTGGTGGGTGTACATGCAGCCAAGCAGGATACAATGATGGTCACGTTTTTGGAACCATCGAAGCTCTCTACGTGTTTTTCTCTTGTTCAACATGGCGCTGGGAAAAACTCAAAAACGCTGTGCCTGTGGTTGTTAAGTCGGAGTCCGAAACCAGGTGGAGTGCAAAGACAGAAGCAGTGAAGCCCGTCAACAAGTACCTTGAGGAGATACCTCAAGTTCTCCAGGACATGATAGACAATGCGCATGTTGAGTTACGATTTTCTGATTTTGCTAGGACTTTGGAACAAAGTACTCATTCACATTGACCGTATTCAAAAGAGGCTGCAGGATCCTAGCATGGACTTCAATGATGCTGCCCTGGGTTTGAAAGCCCTCCGAGGTCATTTTTATGATGAAAGAGAAGTGTTGGTCAGTGAGTCACTCGAAGAAGGAGTCAGTCTCTGCCAAGAATGGAATATTGAAGTTGAAAGACAGCAGAGACAAAAGAAACGAATGGCTGATGAAAACTCAAGAGACGCTGGGTTAACAGTTAAGGAGGAAATGGAAAGAGTCACGAAGGGAACACTCGACCGTCTTCACAGAGAAATGGACGAAAGGTTTGCTCGTTTGCACGACACTGACGCCAAGTTCGGGTTCCTTCTCAATGTCGAGGGACTATGTTACAGCGCCGACAGTAATGACCTGCAGAAGAAGAGTGAAAATTTGGGCGAATTGTACAGCTCTGATGTTGGTGGACAGCAGCTATATGAAGAAATTCTGGATTGCAGAATGTTGCTATCAAGGTGGGTCAACATGAAAATATCAAGACCTGAAGAGCTTCTTGAATTTATTGTTCAGTATGGAGATGAGAACGTTTTCCCCAATCTTCACATTGCTATTCAGATAATGCTAACCATCGCAGTTTCCATCGCCAGCTGTGAGAGATCATTCAGCAAGTTAAAACTAACACTTTCATATTTGAGAGCCTCCATGGGTCAAGGCAGACTCTGTGATCTTGCTCTGCTGAATGTAGAAAGAGAAAAAACTGAAAAAAACTGACTTTAATCACATTATAGACCAATTTGCATCAGTGAAAGCAAGGAAGGTGCAGTTATAATTTTCATGTAGTGCTATAATTTGTTAATTAAAAGATTAATGAGCTTGACTTGTATTTTTGAGCTGATATTCTGGTAAAGTTATCTAAAAGGTGGTGTCAGATGTTTGGACAGGGGTGCAATTTCAGTGCTTGCCATAGGCGCTATTTTCCGTAGATACACCCTTGACCACTAGTAACGTAGTCTCTCTACTTACAACAGATGGTGAAAAGGTCTTCCTGCAGTGTAATTCAATAAAGAGTTTGTGGAATTTCAACAGAGGCGATAAGAGAACATTATTATGTATTCAAGAGAGGTTAAAGGAAGGGATTTGTTGTATTTGTCACATCTACATCGAAACATACTGTGAAATGCGTCGTTGCAGCAAATCAGATCAGCGCTACTTGTGGTGGTGGCAGCCCACAAGTGTCACCACACTTCCAGCGCCAACATAGCATGCCCACAACTTTCTAACCCTAACCCGTGCATCCTCGGAATCTAGTCTTCAGGCCTTCTACTTCCTCCATCAACTATGACATTTATGTTCATAGATTTTGAGATTTTGAGCCTAGGACGTTATTGCTGAGATTCTGCCAATGGTGATGCCGCTGAATATTAAGGAAAGGCAACCAAAATCTCTTTTTAGAGATAATTGCTCCTCTATGAACGAAAACTGCAGTGAGAAGAGCTTATGTGTAAGGTGGGAGGACAAGGGGTGGGGGCAGTGGGCAGCATGGACACCCACACACCCACCCCTCCAATAATCTGTCTGGGCGTCAGAAGTTTTGGGAGGGGACTTCAATCAAGCCCACTGCCTGAGTACAAAAGGCAGCAGCGGGTCACTAGTGACTCTGACTAGTGACCAGTCAGCTTAAGGGAAGGCAGGCACAAGCACAGTGCTCATCGTTGCCGTGGCAGTCGCCTGAGTGGACAGAGTCAGCCTGGTGATCTTGAGGCTTTAGCTCTTCAAGGTTTCAACAAAGAGAGGCTTCAGTCAGAGAAAGCAAAGAAAAGCAAAGCTCAAGTTTTCTTTTTTCCTTCCCTTCTTTATATCTGTTCAGTGAGGATAGTAGAGGTGCCAGGCAGGATAGCTGAATGCTCATCTTGTGGGATATGGGAAGCAGGGAGACCTCTGGTGTCCCTGACGACTACAACTGGGAGAAGTGCATCCTGTACAGAAGGGACGGATTGTACTGAACTGGAGGGAGGCTAATATCCTAATGGGAAGGTTAGTTAATGCTGCAGGGGGATGGGAACCAGTGCCAGAACAGTTAGTGGAGGAGTTTGGAGGCAGATGTTGGTAAGACCTCAGACAAAGTTAGGAATCAAAAGGTTGAGCATGGTGTGACTAGTGTTCTGATCAGCCTATATTTCAACGAAAGAGGTGTTGTGGGAAAGATGGATAATAGAGCTGAAGATGAAGGTAGCTGGTTTACAAACAGAGGCAATGTGTAGTGAGGAGAGGTGGATGACAGGGCAGAATTGCAGTCAACAGGATGAGCTGCAACATAAAAGGTGGACAAAACAAAAAGGATGAAAACAGGACTTAAGGTGTTATATTTGATTGCATGCAGTATGTAGAATAAGCTAAATGAACGTAGCACAATTGCAGATTGGCAGGTATGATGTTGTAGGCATCATTGAATCATGGCTAAAAGAAGACTACAGCTGGGAGCTGAATGTCCAAGGACATACATTGTATTGAAAGGACAGGCGGGAAAGCAGAGGGAGTGGCATTGCACTGTTGGTAAAAAATGAAATCAAATCATTAGAAAGAGGTGATAGGGTCAGAAGGTGTTGAATCATTATGGATAGAGCTAAGGAAATGCAGGGGCTAAAAGACCCTGATGCGAGTTTTATAGAGACCTCCCAGGGATGTAGCATACAAATTACAATGGGAGATAGAAAATGCATGCCAAAAGGGCAATGTTACAATAGTCATGGGGGACTGCAATATGCAGGTAGATTGGGAAAATCAGGTTGGTGCTGGATTCCAGGAGAGAGAATTTCTAGAGTGCCCACAAGTTGGCTTTTAAGGGCAGCTTGTGGTTGAGTCTCCTATTCAGCTATTCTGGATTGGGTGCTGTGCAATGAAACAGAATTGATTAGAGAGCTTAACGTGAAGGAACTCTTAAGGCAAAGTGATCATAATATGATTGAATTCACCCTGAAATTTGAGAAGGAGAAGCTAAAGTCAGATGTATCAGTATTACAGTGGGTTAAAGGGGATTGCAGAAGCATGAGAGAGGAGATGGCCAGAATTGATTGGAAAAGAACACTGGCAGGGATAACGGCAGAGTAGCAATGGCTGGAATTTCTGGAAGCAATTCGGAAGGAACTGGATATATATATCCCAAAGAGGAAGAAGTATTCTAAAGGAAAGATGACACAACCATGGCTGACAAGAGAAGTCAGAGCCAACATAAAAGGCAAAGAGAGGGCATATAATAGAGCAAAAATTAGTGGGGAGTTAGAGGATTGAGAAGCATTTGAAACCAACAGAAGGCAGCTAAAAAAGTAATTAAGATGGTAAAGATGGAATATGAAAGTAAGTTAGCCAATAATATTAAAGAGGATACGAAAAGTTTCTTCAGATACATAAAGTATAAAAGAGAGGCAAGAGTGGATATCAGACTGCTGGAAAATGATGCTGGAGAGGTAGTAAAGAGGGACAACAAAATGGTGGACAAACTGAATAAGTATTTTCCGTCAGTCTTCACTGTGGAAGACACAAACAGTATGGTAGAATTTCCAAGTGTCAGGGGTCATTAAGTGTGTGGTTACCATAACTAGAGAGAAGGTTCTTGGGAAACTGAAAGGTCTGAAGGTAGATAAGTCACCTGGACCAAATGGTGTACACGGCAGGGTTCTGAGAGAGGTGGCTGAAGAGATTATGGAGGCATTAGTAATGATCTTTCAAGAATCACCAGATTCTGGAATGGTTCCAGAAGACTGAAAAATTGCAAATGTCACCTCATTCTTCAAGGTGGGAGATAGGCAGAAGAAAGGAAACTATAGGCCAATTAGTCTGACGTCAGTGGTTGGGAAGATGTTGGAGTCGATTATTAAGGATAAAGTCTCGGGGTACTTGGAGGGACGTGATAAAATAAGCAGAAGTCAGCATGGTTTCCTGAAGGGAAAATCTTGCCTGACAAATCTGTTGGAATTCTTTGAAGAAATAACAAGCAGGATAAACAAAGGAGAATTGGTTGATGTTGTATACTTGGATTTTCGATGGCCTTTGACAAGGTGCCAGACATGAGGCTGCTTAACAAGCTATGAGCCAATGGGATTACAGGCACCTTCTAGCATGGATAAAGCAGTGGTTGATGGCAGGAGGCAAAGCGTGGGAATAAAAGGATCCTTTTCTGGTTGGCTGCTGGTGACTAGTGGTGTTCTACACGAGTCTGTGTTGGGACCGATTCTTTTTACTTTATATGTCAATGATTTGGATGATGGAATTGTTGGCTTTGTTGCAAAGTTTGCAGATGGTATGAAGTTAGGTGCAGGGACATCTGCTTAAACTCTCATTGTAATTTATCAGAATTAAATGTTGGTGCTGAGAAATTTGACTGTCAGCAATCATATGCATCTTCCTTTGTGCTCAGTATGACTCCACTCTCTGGAACAATTTCTCCTGGTACCCATTGACTTTAGTCTCACTGGCATTCCTTAGTGCTACACATCCCCAAGGTCAGCTGTTCTCTTGACACCTCTGGAAATCAACTCTATCGTTATAATTTCTTCAAGGATCAGGCCAACACAGTACTGGCGGAATCCATAGATTTATACAGTATTTCTGCATTGCTTTTACTCCTTTTTAATTTGTGGACCAGTGCTATTTTTCCATAATTAATAGAATTATGGTTATTTGTCGCAAAGCGCTCTCCGACTGATATGTCTGTCTCTTGCACAAACTCATTTCCCAAGAAAACCCTTCCCCGCCATTGAGCACATTTACATGGAGCGCTGTTGCAGGAAAGCAGCATCCATTATCAATGACACCCACCACCTAGGTCATGCCCGTTTCTCATTGCTGCCATCAGGAGGAAGTTACGGGAGCCTCAGGACTTACACTACCAGGTCCGGGGACTCCTGAACTGGGGGAATAACTTCACTCAACTTCACTTGTCCCATCACTGAACTGTTCCCACAACCTATGGACACACTTTCAAGGACTCTTCGTCTCATGTTCTCTATATTTATTGCTATTTTATTCATTATTATATTCTTTTCCTTTTGTATTTGGACAGTTTGTTGTCTTTTGCACACCGGTTGTTTGTCTTCCCTGTTGGGTGCTATCTTTCGTTGATTCTTTTATTGTTCTTGGATTTACTGCGAATGCCCACAAGAAAACAAATTTCAGGGTTGTATATATAAGTACATATATATACTTTGATAATAAATATACTTTGAACTTTGAAGAAGAAGTCAAGTGTTACCAGAAAATCTTCCTGGATACACTTAACAAATTCATTTCCATCTAATCCTCAGCATAATGTCAGTCCCAGTCAGTATTAGGAAAGTGAATATTACCTACTATTACATCCCCATTATTCCTGCATCAAATAGCAAACTCTCCACATATTTATTCCTTTAATACCTGTCAACTAGTTGGGAGTATATAATACATTCCCATCAAAGATCTATCCCCTTCCTATTTCTTATTTAGAATGCAATGTGTAGGGAGGAGATAGCTGTCTGTTCTGTTATTGTAATCTGTGTAAATCTTGTGTTAAGTGAAGGGGAAGCAAAAGTGTGATGATTTCATTCTCTCTCTCTCTCTCTCTCTCTCACACACACACACACACACACACACACACACACACGTATCATTCTTCAATTATAGATTTAAAATAAGTGGCATGCATTACATAGATTGTAATACCCAGAAGGGATTTGAAGTGCATAATTGAGTTCAGAGCATAATGTATCTATAATCATACCTACTCAATACTTTTACAGTGTCTGTCTTGAATGGTGTGATTTATGTTATTGACAGTGAAAAATAATATTTGTTCCATCATTGAAAATGTATGGAATTTTGATCTGTAGCATATTAGTGGGAAATTGATTCACTCTTTATATTAGACCATAAACTATAGGAGCAGAATTAGGCCATTTGGCCCATCGAGTCTTCTCTGTCATTTCATCATGGCTGATCCATTTTCCCTCTCAGCCCCAATCTCCTGCCTTCACCCCATATCTTTTCATGCATTGACCAATCAAGAATCTATCAACCTCTGCCTTAAATATACATAAGGACTTGGCCTCCACAGTTGCCTGTGGCAAAGAATTCCACAGATTTTCCACTCGCTGGCTAAAGAAATTCCTCCTCTTCTCCATTCTAAAAGGACACCCCTCTATTTTGAGACTGTGTCCTCTGGTCTTAGACTCTCCCACCATAGGAAACATCCTCTCCACTTCCACTCTGTCAAGGCCTTTCACCATTCGATAGGTTTCAATGAGGTCACCCCTCATTCTTCTGAACTCCAGTGAATACAGGTCTAGAGCCATCAAACACTCTTATGACAAAACTATTTAATCCTGGAATCGATTTCATGAACCTCCTTTGAACCCTTTACAGGGATATTAAAGGGTTAAGTACTACTGCATTACAAAATCTTTTCTGATCTTCAGCAAGGTCATGTCAAGATTTTACTTGGACTTGCCACTTTATTTCCAATGATCTAACATGACCTGTGTTTATTTATCTTTCTCTGGCCTGTTACGTACCCACGTATTGGGTACCATTGCATTTTTCATATTGTTCAAGCAATGCTTGTAGAGCAATTGAAAGAAAATGTTTTCTTTACTCATTCTGCTGTCAATGCAAGTGAAAATTAATTCCAAGATGAAGAAAAATTGTGTAAGACTTGTTTTCCTCTTGAAGTCATGACAGTGGAATCTTATATCCATGACTGTGAAAGAATCTTTTTCTCAACAAGCATTGCTCAGTTATTCAAGCCTGGAATGCTCCAGACTTTTGGACAAATCAACAGGATCAGCATTTTACCTTGTCTGACCTTGTATTCTTTGCCCTGCAAAAAGAAAGATTAAAACATGTGATCATATTTTTTCCACAATGTTTCAAGACCGTTAAGTGAGAAAATGACCATGGAGGCAAATAATGAGTACCTGCCAAAACCTTTATGTTAGAGGAAACTAATTTTTAAGTTCCAATCTGTCAGTGTTTATTATCTCAGCTCCATTGCCAACAGATGATTACTGGGAATGTGGAACAGGCATATGGCTAATGGAACAAAATTATATTTTATAAGTAGTTTCTCACTAGTTTTTTTTAAGAGAAGGAAGTTAAGAATAAGCTGTTCTGTGACTAAACTAGTGAGAATTTATTGGTGCTTCTTCCAAGGAGCAGAGTCTATCAATGGACGCAGACTTGCATATGATGAAGAGGATGACATGAAAAAAGTTACAGATGTTGAGAGGCATTGAACGGAAACTTATGAAAATCTTTGTAATCATAAAGAATAGATCAACAATGAGATGGAGAAATGACATTGTATTTAACCTAGTTGATGCTTATAGAGTGCGGCAAGGTTATTAAACTTATTTAGGCCATTGTTAGAGCATTATTAATTCTATCAATCAGTGGAAACAATGCAGATGGGCATGTAAAATCCCCCTGACTGCATACCTAGCCATATGCAACCATGAGCTAATCTGATACCACTTGAACCTTCTCTTCAAATCAAATCACAAGAGCATCTACCAATTCAGCAGGCCAGCAGGACCCTCTCTAACATGACAAAAAGAGAAATGGATGTTGCTTGACCTGCCAGGAGCTTCCAGCATTTTCTGGTTTTCTTTCAGATAGCCAGTGCCTACAGTTTTTTAAAATTAATTTTTCATTGACCCCATGACGTTATCATCCTCGCCAATATTGCATCTAGCCAGAAGAGGCCCAGAAAGTTACATGTTAATCTTTCTTCCTACGCTAATTATCTGCGCCAAATGCAACAGTATTATTTCTTCAGCCTCATGTGGAAAGAGTTCCCTGCATGGCCACATCTCGCCCCCTGACCTCAGGCCACATATTGTAAACCCAACCTAAAATTCTGCCTCATTGCTGGCTCGGCTAGCGGTCACAGAGATTGGCTTCCAACTCGTGCTTAGAATGGATCTACATCTGTCAAGTAAGTCTGAGTTGCCAAGCCCAGGAATTAATGAGGATTGTGGTTTTTGAGTTGACAAGGGATTGAATTTAACTCCAAAAAGTTGATAAACTTAATATGTGTATTAAAATGGTGTAATGTTTGCACCATTTCCGGGTGCTTCGGTTTCCTCCCACATTTCAAAGATGTACCAGTTAGTAGGTTAACTGGTCATTGTAAATAGGACTCTGGTTAGGCTAGGGTTAAATAGGTGGGTTGCTGGGCTGGAAGAGCCCGTTCCACACTGTATTTATAAATAAATAAAATTAAGTTCTACCAGCCTAGAGTGGATTATGTCCTTCCATTGACAGGGAGAGAACTGAAACTACACTGACAATACCAGTATTGCATAAGTGTCCAGGTCTTTGGCCTGGAATTGATCGTATCTATCAAATATGAATATATACTTGTTGACATCAATAGCTATGGTCCCAGTGCAGCTCAATGGGAGTAGGCTGTTTAAATGGCTCGGCATGGGCTAGATGGGCCGAAGGGCCTCTTTGTGTGCTGTACTCTCCCATGACTCTAATAATCCCACCTGCAAATTGAAACAACAACAATAATGTCATGTTGTTTGATGTTTGCTGGCAGGTTTAATAACAAGATGCAGAGCTATTTTGTGAGCAAGCTGATGAAGGATGTGGCAAATGGCAATGTGATCGGCAACGAGATGGAGGATGGTAATATTGATTCTCTCAGTAGTTGTGATGATCTGTCACTCCCATTGTTATCTCAAGGTAAGGCTAACCAGACAGAGAATGGCCAGTAAAAATCTTTTATCCCCACTCAGCATCTCTTTAATAATTCGGTAACAATTTTCTGAGCATTTTTGTCAATAGCTTTTCAATTTCATTGTTAGAGAATTTTTTTTTAGAATAGACCTTTGTCAAACAGGTTTTTTTGGGGGGGGGCCTCATTGACGATGAAAAATTGAATCAAACGCTTAATGTTTCATTTTTTTTTTCTTTCACGATCAGGAGCAGTAGCATTCCTAGGCATGATTGTATTGAGAAGCTGAAGGCTGTGAGTGTTGCTGCTTTTTCATCCTGAAGATGCTCTGCTGGGAGACGGTGCCAGTCACAAAGTGATTCCACCTCTGCCAGTGCCGCTCTGCCCATTCCTCAACTGACAACACGACTTGTTCACATGTGATGTGGTAACCCAGCATGAATCCAGGAGAAATCTTTGGACCTTACTCACCTTGTGACTTCTAGCATGCTGAATGTGCCACAGCTGAATCAGATCACTGCAGAAGGCGTTTATTCCTTCAACCTTGACTCCCCCCATTCCCCTAAACAAAGAAAATCTCTCATGGTGAAAATTTTGATTTTGGTTTTCATAGGAATTTAGAAAGTTAAGGCACAGCACAGGGCCAATGTGTCCTCTCCAGCCAGAAATAAACATTCGGTTAGTCTTGCCTGGGGCTCTTGGCACATAGTTCTGCAGATAATACTTCAAATCCTCATTCAGGAACCATCTTATGTGGCTTCTGGTTACCGATCTTACTGCTAAATAGATATTATTTATAAGACCACAAGATCAGAAGACATAGGAGCAGAATTAGGTCATTTGGCCCCTCGTGTCTGCTCTGCCATTACATCATAACTGATTCATTTTTCTCTCAGCCCCTGTCTCCTGGCTTCTCCCCATATCGCTTCATGACATGACCAATCAAAAATCTATCAACCTCTTCCTTAAATGTACCCAGTGACTTGGCCTCCACAGCCTCTGGTTACTGACATTACTGCTAAATAGATATTATTTATCACTCTGGATCTCTCATAATTTTTGTACCTTGATTAATTCTACCCTCAGTTTCACTGGCAGCCATGAATGCCACCCTGCCTAGGCCTCATCATAATTGTAATTCCCTCACCCTGCAATATCTTTGTAAACCTCTGCCCCTCTGAGCATTATCATATACTTTCTGCAGTGTGTAGTGACTAGAGCTGTGCACACTAGTCCAGATGTGAACTAACCAATATCTTACTGCAAACATTTCTAGTGTTCCCTTCCTGCTCTTGTGTGCTGTGCGTCAGCCAATGCAGCCAAGTTTCCTCAATGACTTATCTCCATGTTGCCATGTTCATGGCTTTATAGTCACGCACTCCAAGCCACTTTTCGTAGAATTCTGATGCAGAACGTACCCAGTTGTCAAGTTAAGTGAATAGCAGAAGCATGAGGCACAGGAGACTCCAGATGTTGGAACCCGGAGCCACAGGAACCTGCTGAAGGAACTCAGCATCTGTGAGGGGGGAAGAAATAGGCAAAGTTTGAAGACAGAAACTTGCATCAGGACTGAGAGGGGAGATGGCCAGTATAAAAGGGAGGGGGAGTGGGGCATCAGGAGCCTGAGGTGGACTAGCAGCAGGGAAAGATGACAGACTGCTTGCATCAGGTAGTGGGAGGAGGGGTGTGAAATTAGGAGGAAGTGACTGGGGGACTATAAATGGAGGAAAGCAAAAATGAGTGGAGGGTGTTGCAAAGTGAGAGGAAGGGAGTACGAAGGTTGGAGACAGCTGCTGGAAGGTAATAAACAGGAATACAATGGGCTACCAGAGATGGAATTGGATAGGTAAAGGAGGGATCATTAGGGGAGAGGTAAATGGGAGATAGAGTCAGAACCAGATGAGGACATTCCCCTTCCCCTATATGGTAATAGCAATATGTTAAATTATTGCCCAGCAGACAAAATCCTCCTCCCCACTCCTACCCCAACCACCCCATAAAATATTTGACCAGGTCCATTGTCCATACTTTCCAGCAAAAAGGACACTTTCCAGAACACTCCAACAAATAACATCACTTATCAGTGATGATCAAAGTAAATTATTGAAATCATAGGCCATCAGGAACCTACATTAGATGACTCAAATAATAACTATGGCTCTGTAAAGCATTTCCAAATATGACTAAATTCCATTTTAATTGACTCAGAAGTCTTCCAAAGTTAAGCAAGATTTGTTTTCAACTGTGGTTCATTCTGCTCACTTTGCTGAACACCAATTAATATCTTTAAATTCTTCTCCATCTACCTCACTAACCGTTATCAAACGTCTGTCTGCTTGGCCTTACTGTGATTCCTATTTCTTGATATCATCCATAACAACCTTCTGAACACTGTTATGTCTTTTTAAATGCTTTTCATAATTAACAATATTTTCTGCAATAAATAACAAATAACAGTAATCAACTTTAATTCATTACAATGGCTAAGGCTGATAATGTGGCTTCTCTAACCATAGCATTAGCAATATAGAAAATAAATTAGTAAATATCTTAATGGCTTGATATCTTAAGCTAGACTGGTGAGATTATAGATGAATTTATGCATCATTGTTGTTTTGATGACAGCTTTATTTATAATTTTTAACTTATTAACAAATTTTGCGGGCTCTAAGCTGTAAATGCTAAGGAATCAACCATTACAGGTAAACAAATTATACAGGAAAGTGAATAAGTATTAAATATTAATAATCAAGCTCCAAATTCAGATTTAATGTTTTTAAAAATTAATCATGCAGTTATAATTAGTTCAGTGCCCAGCTGCAAAATTAGGGTTTAGATGTTGAAAGGCCATAATGCTGTGCTGGAAACTATTGAGCCTTGTTGTGCTTTGTAGGATCAGATGGTATCATACTGCCAGGAAAGTTTAGGGTATGTGCCTGGGAATTCTGCAGCACAATGTTCAGTGAGCCTTGGATTTAGTGACAGTCACTGAGCCATCCAGCACAGAGAGAAGCAATTCAGTCTATCACATCTATGCCAACCAACAGTTATCTGTCTATACTAATTCTCCTGGTCTGTAGCCCTCAAGTGCATGGTTCAATACATAAATGTTATGGGAGTTTATGTGTCTCTGGCACCAGTCAGGCTAACCACCCCACTGGTGAAAGGCTTCTTTCTCAGGTACCCTTTAGACATTTTAGCCTAATCCCTGCCCTCAATTTGCTTCCATTCAGATTCCTTTAACCTGAGTAGGTTTGTGATGTATCAGGAGGGATTAAGTTGATTTCATTGGTGAAGGAGATCTTTACCGTGTTCTCCAGTGCTCCCTGTTGGCCTGCCATCATACCTTGTCTATGGGGGAGGCCATGGTTTACATGTATCAGTTCTCTAATCTAAACGTATTCAATATGGAAACAAGAAAATAACAAAATAGACAGAGTCTTTCTGCATCAACCAAGTTGCTATCTTTACCTGTGAGCCTGACTAATGAATAGTGATATGAAACTGAGGGATGTAAAATTTGATCAAAATTATTCACTAAATTTTGTTCATATAGATTTTGTTTTAACTCCAGTGTACAGCTAATAGTTCCCTCACTACCATCTCCTCCCCATAACCCGTGAGGTGCAGGTAAAACAAAGACCTTGATAGTTTAAGATCTGTAAGTTCAGTTGCACATTGTGACATTTTATGCTTCTGAAAAATCCACTTTACGTAGTAAATTCATTACAAAGATGTGTGTTGTACTTAAATATGATTATTGAGTGATTCTAAAGTGTTCTAATCCTTGTTATTTTCCACCTTAAAATAATGAGATCATGCAATGCAGTCTCTCTAAGGCACCGGTTTTATACGCTGGCCTTTGAGCTTTCTAGGATTTACATACAGTTTGTTCTTGTGTAATGACCAGTTCAATCGGCCAATGGTGTGGACAAGGAAATCAGTGCAGCTGAGAAATGTGATGGTATCGAAAATGGAAATGTTCCTCTGGACATAAATACAAAAGAAGATGGCAACAAGGATGAAAATGAGCCAGAGCTCCTGTCACCATTTTCTCCACCAGGTGAGAATAAGCACAATAGATATGTATTCCATTTATATGTTGTATGGTCATGTTAAAGACAAAAAGAAAGCTATTCTATAAAGTATACAAAATATGAATACAAGGATAATCACAATTTACCAATGTTTACCAGTCTCAAGAGAATTATTTGGCAAGTCCAGTGATGGCACAAAAGTATAGGTTGAGTATCCCTTATGTGAAATTCCAAAACCCGAAAACCTCTGAAATCTTTTTTTGAGCACTGACATAACATCACAAATGGAAAATCCCACAAGGCGCTAGGAAGGTTCCCTGGCAACATGCAGGTCTCTGCACACCACAGATAGTTCTGAAAAGTGTAATGAAAAAAAGCTAAAGAAAAATACAAAAACACTGCATAAAGCAAAAAATGAAGATCTGGGTTGTGTATAGAAAGAGTGGATTCTTCAGCGTAGGATTGAACACTTAACGATGAATGGTATGCTTAACGGTGAATGGTATGCTTAATGGTCTGATGATCATGAAGCAAGCAAAGATCTATCACGCCAAACTGAAAATTGAAGGTAACTGTGAATTGAACGTAAGCCGGTTGCAGAAATTTAAGAACTGGCACGGCTTTAAATTTTTAAAGACTTGTGGCGACAAAGCATCTGTTGATAATGAAACAGCGTAGAAAATAATTGATGGGTTTGCCAATATCATCGCTGATGGAAATCTAACATGCTAAACAGCTGCATCAGTACATAACAAGTGGAAGATAAAGGTTGCTTACAAGTAGCACATAAATTCAGTCAGAAGTGATAATGATCCCAAGCTATCTCATTATTTATTTTAAAATCCGAAACACTTCCAGTCCCAAGCACTTCAGATAAGGGGTACTCAACTTGTATTACATTTCTGCATCTTCTGCTCTAAATATCCATTATAGCATAGTCCCTTTAAAGATAAAACCTACAGTACAAACAACGTTGTGCAATTCATCTAGACTTTACATGGATTTTCTATCAATATATAATAGGCAATTAAGAGAAGCTCGACAGAAATCACTGGTAAAATGGTTTAAGCCAAGACTTCTATTTAATGGCTTCAACGGAAATAAGTGGAAGATAAATCCATGTAATGAGAGGTAATATATTTCTGCTTCTGAGAATGAACAGGTTCTTTGTAATAGTCACCAGATAGTTAGAAGCTTGGAATGTCCTGAACTGGTGAATCGGTCTTAATGTGTTTATGGAAAGAGGGCATTATTGGCATACCATCCTTTAGGTTATGGGTTAAGAGTGAAAGGTGAACTGTTTAAGGCGAATATGAGGGGGAAGGTCTTCAACTCAGAGGGAGGTGAGAGTGTGGAAAGAGCTGCCAGTGGAAGTGGTGGATTTGGGTTTGATTTCAACATTTTGGACAGGTACATGGATGGGAGGAGCATAGAAAGCTATGGTCCAAGTGCAGATTATTATTTCAGCATGGACTAGATGGGCTGAATGGCCTGTTTTGTGCTGTAGTGTTCTATGATTCCATTGCCCATCTCTAGTTGCCTTTGAGAAGATAGTAGTGATTAAGCTTGAACATTTGCATATTTTGAGGTGAAAGTAGCCACATAATGTTGGTATGTATGGAGTTCCTGCATTCTGGTCCTGTGAGGAAAAAGGAACTGTTCAATTAATTCTGTAACTCCTCCTGAGCACATTTTGTATTACAGAAAGATGCAATGGTTGTGCTGTCTGTCATGCATAGTGTTTAGCTATCTATCTTCAGTTTTCTTTTTCTACTAATATGAGCAAATACATTCTTGCCATGATCTTGAAGAGTTACTTAGAGAGATATTCTAGTTCTTTTTAATCATCTTAGCTTTCCTTGTGTACCTCAAGAAGATAACTTTAAAGGAGTGTCTTGCACAAGCGAGCTAGATTTTTAGTGAAGAATACATGGAAAATACTGACATCTGGTAGAATTTGGAACTTGGGTCTCAGCTTCAAACATGGTGGGTGTTCTCAACAATGATCACTTAGCACTGCAAAAGTTTCAGTAACAGGCTACCTGCCCTGTCCGCAACAGTTCCCAGACATGTTCAAGGGAGCCCTTTGTCAGAGTGCAGTTGGGGGTGCCGGGAGGGCGGTGGTGGAGGGGGGGGGGAGAACAGATCCTCACTTGGGGATTGACCTCAGTGGAATTGTCCTGATAGATTTTTTTATACCTTTGGTTATCAGCTATTGAGCATTACTGAACAGCCAGTAGTTTTCCTGTTGGGGATTTTTTTTTACTGGCATTAAAATTAAGTTATACAGATTTAGTGCACCAATTGCCTCTCTTACTTTTCCATCCGTGACATTGAATTGAATAAAAAGCCCTGGTGAATTTACCCCTGGCAGCAACCCCTGTTCACATTGCAAGCAGCAATGCCCCTGATGCATTTGGTCTGCAACTCTGTGTGGAATGCGCATTTTCTTCTCTAACAAACAGAACTGGCCTCATATGCCTTCCCTTCATTGGTCCTTGTTTGATACTCAAGGTGCAGTCTGTCCAAAGCACTGTACGATTTAATCATACCTTCCTCCAAATGCATCTTACAGTTTTATCCTGCAGTTCATCATTCCAATGGTGCTGTTGACTGTTGCAACATTTTGACATTAGCAGGTTAGCACAATGAAGCAGCAGGCAGCTTTACTGCCTCACAGATCATGCAACCTCAATTCGATCCTGACCTCGGGTGCTGCTTGTGTGGTGTTTGCAGCTTTTCCCCATGATTTCCCAGGTTTTTCCTGGGCGCACCACTTTCCTTCCACATCACAAGGAGGTGCTGGCTTGTAGGCTAATTGACTCTTGTAAATTATCCCTAGGGTCAGAGAATTGAGGGAAGTCACTGTGCATGGCAGAAAGAATAGGTTACTAGGAAGTAGATGGGGAAAGACTTTTTAAAGATAAAGAAATCTTAAAGATCTGCTTTATTTGTCACATGTACGTCGAAACACTAAAGCAGTGAAATGTACTGATTAGCATCAACAACCAACACAGTCTATGAATTCTGCTGGGGGCAGCCCACAAGTGTCGCCATGCTTCCAGTGCCAACCCATCATGGCCACTAACCCGAACCATATCTCTTCGAAATGTGAGAGGAAACTGATGCACAAAGAGGAAACCCACATGGTCGTGTGGTGAAAGTACAAACCCCTTACAGAAAGCAGCAGGAATCAAACCTCAACTAGTAACCACTGGCGCTGAATTAAGCCCGGATCGCTGATGACTAACCATCACACTACTGTGCCTTCCCACTTACAGACATATGTAAATTAGAAACATGTATGTCTTGAGCTTTTGAGTTTACACTGAGCTCCTAGATTTCATTCAGCTTTAATTACATTGGTTTCATTTCATTGAAAGCCCATTGCCCTTGGCCAAAGTGCTGACAGCTCCTTTGAGCAGTGAAGAGAGAGCAGCAAAGTCTCTGTCATCAAGCTGCCTTTCCAATCCCCACAGAAGCCAGTCTTCCATTGTAAGGCTCTTTCTCGAAAAGTTATTCAGGATCAGTTTCTGTAAATGGTAAGCAGAGGAGAAGGTGACTTTCATCTGAAAGATATTTAAAAATACGATGGCACAAGAGACTGCAGGCGTTGGAATCTGGAGCAACAAACAACCTGCTGGAAGAACTCAGCAGGCCTAGCTGATGCCAGTAGTGTTGATGTCAGGTTACGACCTAAAACATCAGCAATTCCTCTGCCACTATAGATGACCCTCAACTCACTAAGTTCCTCCAGCACATTATTGCTCTACAAGTATAAATTTGGTCGTATCCATCTGATGAAAAACCTGAAACATTTGAACAAATTCACACAGCTGAAAAATGCAGATTACTTTAGTAATAATAACTTGTTGAAAATAGAATGATTTTAATTACATTATTTATCAGCTCTTCAAATCAATGCTTTTGCAAAATAATTCAGCTTCGCATCACCGAAATTGAACATTAGTTATCTTGGTTATCCCCATGTAAGTTGAAATCTGCCTTTAGTAAATACCTGACCAGACCAAGCCTTCCATGTCCATAAGAGATATCCCCGTGTGTTTCTGCTCCACAGAGTCAGCATAGTTTAAGAACATTTATTTATGAATATGTGTCCATTTTACATGTGAAAGGTGTTAATGAAAATACTATTAATGCTGTATATTACAGCAATTAAATCTATTTGAGCTTACTAATTTAAATCAAATAGAAAGGTCAATTCGCCATTTGTTTCCATTTATTTCAGTGGATTGCTACAGTTGTGCCAGGGCTCAGTTGGCAAGCTTCCCAATCTCTAGATCTGGGAGATCTGTGCAATGTTGCGCTGCTCTATTGGAGAGTGATAGAGAACCCTGGCAGAACACAGGGGAACCACAGTCAGTAGCCGAGTAGAACAGCTATACTCAGGATTTCCAAAGTCCAAACCAGTTTGCATTATATGTTGCATTATAAGTGGGTGATTGCTTCCCATTGATTTCAACTGGCCCTGTCAGGATTTTCAGTCAAACGCCAATCAATTGCATTGATATGGAGATAGGTTTACAGCCATTCTCACTGTAACTTGAAATGTATTAGACTGTTCAGCCCTTCAAATCTATCCTCCCATCATGGCTGATCTCACCTAGGCCTTGTTTCCTCTTCTGTGCCAATTTCCCACTGCACTCATTCCACATTCTTTCAAAAATGTATCTGCCTTCTCTTTAAGAGCCTCTGATGATTTAGCCTCAATAGCCATCCAGAGAGGAGAATTAGAGAGATTTTACCAGTGGCTGCAAGAAGAAATCCCCATGAGGCCCTCAGTTTTACATCACTGCACATTATCTTGTAATTATGTCCCTCAGTCAAGACTCTCTCACTTTCCTTCACTCCAAACCATCTTCAATGACAGGGTTTCCATCTCTTTTGGCTTGCACTATTCAATACTTGTATAGCTTTCTGCCTACCTTTCTCTTTAAAACCTTCTTGAAAGCCTACCTCCCAGTCGAGGTTTCCTCCTCTTCATGTACGTGGAGAGGAATTGCTGCAGAAATAAGAACAACATAAATGCCAGCTGGTGTCATGAAGAAACAACCGCAATTTGTCCCAAGCTTTCTTCAATACTGCATCGAAAGTGAATTACTTCCTTAACAAATACTCCAGCTTTTTCCCCACTTTCCTGCTTTTGTCACCATAGAAACCATAGAAACTACAGCACAGAAACAGGCCTTTTGGCCCTTCTTGGCTGTGCCGAACCATTTTCTGCCTAGTCCCACTGACCTGCACACGGACCATATCCCTCCATACACCTCCCATCCATGTATCTGTCCAATTTATTCTTAAATGTTACAAAAGAACCCGCATTTACCACCTCGTCTGGCAGCTCATTCCATACTCCCACCACTCTCTGTGTGAAGAAGCCCCCCCTAATGTTCCCTTTAAACTTTTCCCCCCTCAACCTTAACCCATGTCCTCTGGTTTTTTTCTCCCCTTGCCTCAGTGGAAAAAGCCTGCTTGCATTCACTCTATCTATACCCATCATAATTTTATATACCTCTATCAAATCTCCCCTCATTCTTCTACGCTCCAGGGAATAAAGTCCTAACCTATTCAACCTTTCTCTGTAACTGAGTTTCTCAAGTCCCGGCAACATCCTTGTAAACCTTCTCTGCACTCTTTCAACCTTATTTATATCCTTCCTGTAATTTGGTGACCAAATCTGAACACAATACTCCAGATTCGGCCTCACCAATGCCTTATACAACCTCATCATAACATTCCAGCTCTTATACTCAATACATTGATTAATAAAGGTCAATGTACCAAAAGCTCTCTTTACGACCCTATCTACCTGTGACGACACTTTTAGGGAATTTTGTATCTGTATTCCCAGATCCCTCTGTTCCACTGCACTCCTCAGTGCCTTACCATTAACCCTGTATGTTCTACGTCCTTCCAACGTGCAATACCTCACACTTGTCCTGTAAGAGGTCTAACAGTAATAGTTACAGTCCAAGGTGTCCATGCTTTCACCTTGAAGCAACTTGTACAGACACTCATGAAAAATATGTAACCTCAGGTTTCATTTTTAACAGGGCATTGTTCTGAGCCCAACCTTTAATGTACCTCAGATAAACATAGGCAAATTGAAACTGTGTGTCAAACTTCCTAAAGTTGTAAATATTCATAAACAAGCAAGAACCCTCAGTTCAAGAAAAGTAATGGCACCTACAACTCACCACCTCACCCTAAGCCTCAAATTATATTACTGTTCAGCATGTAGCCAAGCTGTAAACTGAAGTTGGCAGTATCCTAATCTGATTGAAGCAATTCTTGCCCACATTCCCATGTTTTCTCATTCCTATAATATTCTCTAGAATGGGAGAAGCAGAGTATAAAGGCAATGGCAGGTTGAAAAACTGTTGTGTCTGGGACTTTGATTCCCACATAGGAGTCAAAACATGAGACCCCAGAGTTTCTGTCCTTTTTGTCTCTTTCTTGGTTGGAAAGTGGCTAGCCTTCATTCAGATTGACAATAACATGTTAATTAACATTTTGTTACAATTATACATAAAGCTTACATCTTATGCCATCTTGAATCTGATCACTTCAAACAAAAACATAGATTTACTGCCATCCCATGCCCTAGAGACACAAGAGACAGTGGAAAGACTCAGCGGATGTGACAGCATCTACAGAGAGAAATAAAAGAGTTGACATTTCGGGTCAAGACCCTTCATCAGTCCTAATGAATGTCTTAGCCCAAAGCATCAACTGTTTATTCCCCTCCATAGGTGCTACCTGACATTTTGAGCTCCAAGAACACAAACCAGAACAGCACAGGAACAGGCCATCTAACCTACAACATTGTGCCAAACCAATTAAATTAGTAATCAAATAAGCAGCTAAACTAATCTAGGCATAAACTTATGCCTTCACTATGCCCATATCCTTCCATTTTCCTCGCATTCGTGTGCCTATCTAGACATCTCTTGAAAATTCCTGATGTATCTGCCCCTACTACCACCCATACCTGTCCCTCTCTCGACCAAGTCTTTGCAATGGCCACAATATCATAATTCCATGTACTGATCCATGCTCTAAGTTCATCACCCTTACCCCTAATACTCCCTTCATTAAAATACACACACTTCAAACTATCCATCCTGTTATATCTGTTACTTTGCTCCTGCCTGCTTTTACTGGCCCTGACATCTACCTTCCACCCCATCTTTCTACTTTCTGATCTAGTGCTCTGGCTCCCATCCCCCTGCCAAACTAGTTCAAGACCTCCTGAGTTGTATTAGTGAACCTCCCGGCCAGGATATTGGTTCTCCTCCAGTTTATGTGCAACCCATCCCCCTTTTACAGGTCACCGCTGCCCCAGACAAGGTTCCAATGATCCAGAAACCTGATACCCTGCCCTCTGCACCAGTTCCTTAGCCACTCATTCATCTGTGCATTATCCTATTCCTGCCCTGACTAGCACATTACTGGGAGTAATCCAGAGATTACTACCTGGGAGATCCTGTTCTTCAGCCGCTTCCCTAACTCTCTACACTCACTGTACAGGACCTTTTTCCCCCATTTCTACCTATGACATTGGTGCCAACGTGCGCCACAACCTCTGGCTGTTCACTCTCCCACTTGAGAGTATTCTGCAGCCTTGTCCCTAACACCTAGGAAGCAACACACCATCATGGCATCTCTCATGGCCACTGAATCTCCTGTCCATTCCCCCCTAAGTATTCAGTCTCCTATTTCTATTGCTCTACTTGACTTTACCCTTCCCTGCTGAGCCTCGCAGCCACCCACAGTGCCACTGGCCTGGCTACTGCTGCCGTGCCCTGATAATTCATCCCCCCACCCCCAGCAGTATCTAAAGGGCACAAACACGAGAAAACCTGCAGATGCTGGAAATCTAAAAGGCGTGTACTTGTTGCTGAGGGCAATGGCCACAGGGAAACCCTGCACTGACTGCTGACTCCCCTTTCATCTGCTGGTGGTAACCCAACTGCTATCTGACCACCTCAGTAAAAGTTTCATCTATGAGGTTTCCAGCCTCCTGGCTCCAGCTCCAGATCCTTGACCTTGTTACTCAGGAGGTGAAGTTGGGTGCACTTTCCTGCAGATGTAGTCATTAGGTACCCCGAAATACTATATTTCACAGGAGGGGCATTCCACTGCCTTAACAATCCTGCCGACACTGAACTAAAGACTAAGGATTTACAGACAATTAAAAAAAAGGCTTACTTGTTCTTACCTGTGCCTTCTCTCTGAAGCCTTTGGGTTTCACACTCACTTAAGTCATTTATTCAGCCTCTTCCCACCAAGCTTGTAACACCATTGGCTCCAACTTCTCAAGCCCATGTTCCACAATCAATAACAAATAACTCAGCTCCTTTAGCCTCTGCCTGTCATCAACAAAGCCTGTCAAGCTAAAGCCTGGCCACTCTAACACCGGCCCACTCTAACACCGGCCCACTTAACGATACTGCTCCCACAATGTGCCGCATCACATACACCTCGCTTCTTTTTAATGGCTCGAGTAAAACTCATTCCCAGTGAGGCTTGTGCTTTCCAAATGGCTCCTACCCACCAACAATATATCTCTCTCTCACTCACTATTTCAAATTGTGACTCACTCCCAATGAAACTTGTTCTTTCCAAATGGCTCCCATCCTGCAACCACGTCGGTCACTCGCTTGCTACTTCAAAAGATGAGTCACTCCCGATGAGATTTGTTCTGTTTGAAGAGGCAAAGATTGCTAGATTATAAAGGCACAATGAGAGTAAGGCACTATATCTGAATGCCAGTAGTATTCATAACGAGGTCAGTGAACTTGTGGCACAAATCAGTACAAAGGGGTATGATTTAGTGGCCATTACAGAAACGTGGTTGGAGGGTGGAGAGGATTGGGAATTAAATATCCAAGGATATCAGGTAATACGAAAGGATAGGCAGGAAGGTAAGAGAGGTGAGGTAGCACTCTTAATTAACGATGAGATCAGGATGATACTGAGAGACGATATAAGATCTAAGGAGCAGAATGTTGAATCCCTCTGGGTAGAGATTAGGAATAGTAAAGGGAAAAAATTACTGATGGAAGTTGTCTATAGCCCACCGAATAACAACATTACAGTGGCATAAGCAATAAACCAAGAAATATCTGACCCAGGCCAGAATGGAACAACAGTTATCATGGGGGACTTTAACTTGCACATAGATTGGGTGAATCAAGTTGGTCGAGGTAGTCCTGAGGAAGACTTCGTAGAATACATCCGTGATCGCTTTCTTGAACAGCATGTTACTGAACCTACAAGGGAACGTGCAATCTTAGATCTGGTCCTGTGCAACGAGACAGGTAAAAGTAGTGATCTTGGAAAGAGTGATCACAGCATGACTGAGTTTCTCATACAAGTGGAGGGTGCAATAGTCCAATCTAACACCAGTATACTATGCCTAAACAAGGGAGACTACATTGGGATGAGGGAGGAATTGGATAGGATAGACTGGGAACACAGGCTATATGGTGGAACAATTGAGCTACAGTGGAAGACTTTCAAAGAGATGTTTCACAGTGCTCAACAAAAGTATATTGCAGTTTAAAGCAAGGACAGTAAGGGTGGGGAGAGCCAGCCATGGATAACTTTGGAAATAACAGAAGGCATCAAACTGAAAGCTTGGGCATACAAAGTCGCCAAGAGTTAGTGGGAAACTGGAAGATTTGGAAAACTTCAAAAAGCAACAAAGAACCACTAAGCGAGCAATAAAGAAAGGGGAAATAGATTATGAAAATAACTAGCACAAAATATGAAAATGGATAGTAAAAGTTTCTATAATTATATAAGGCAGGAAAGGGTGGCCAAAGTGAACGTAGGTCCCTTGGAGGACGAGAAGGGAGAATTAATACTGGGTGATGAGGAAATGGCTGAGGCTTTGAATGACTATTTTGTGTTGGTTTTCACGATGGAGGACGCGTCTAACATGCCGAAGAGAGATGATATTGATGCGATGGGAGATGAGGACCTCGATACAATAGCTATCACGAAAGAGGTAGTGCTGAGCAAACCTGTGGGCCTAAAGATAGACAAGTCCCCTCATCCCAGGGTACTGAAAGAGACGGCAGAGGTTATATTTGAGGCTTTGGTGATAATTTACCAAAATTCTCTAGACTCTGGGCAGGTCCTGAAGGATTGAAAGAAGGTGAATGACACACCACTGTTCAAAAAAGGATGTAGGCAAAAGGCAGGTAACTATTAGGCCAACTGTTTTAACATCTGTATTTGGAAAATGCTTGAAGCTATCATTAAAGAAGAAATAGCGAGGCATCTGGAAAGAAATGAATCCATCAGGCAGACGCAGCAGGGATTCAGCAAAGGCAGGTCCTGTTTGACAAACTTACTGGTGTTCTTTGAGGATATAACGAGCACAGTGGATAGAGGGCAACAGATGGATGTCATTTACTTGGAATTCCAGAAGGCATTTGATAAGGTGCCACATAAAAGACTTATCCATAAGATAAGAATGCATAGAGTTTGGGTTGATGTATTAGCGTGGATAGAGAACTGGTTAACCAATAAAAAACAGAAAATTGGAATACATGGGTGTTTCTCTGGTTGGCAATCGGTGGTGAGCGGTGTGCTTCAGGGGTCGGTGCTGGGCCCACAACCGTTCACGATATACATTAACGATCTGGAAGAGGAGACCGAGTGTAGTGTATCTAAGTTTGTTGATGACACTAAATTGAGTGGAAAAGCAAATTATGCAGAGGATAAGGAGAGTCTGCAGAGAGATATAGATAGGTTAAGTGAGTGGGCAAGGGTATGGCAGCTGAAGTACAGTGTTGGTAAATGCAAGTTCGTCCACTTTGGAAGGAAAATGGAAGATCAGGTTATTATATAAATGGTAAAAGATTGCAGCATGCTGCTGTGCAGAAGGATTTGGAGTGCTTATGCTTGAATCACAAAAGGTTGGTTTGCAGATGCAGCAGCCTATCAAGAAGGCAAATGGATTATTGGCGTTCATGGCCAGAGGGATTGAATTTAAGAGCAGGGAGGTTATGTTGCAACTGTACAGGGTACTGGTGAGGCCACATCTGGAGTACTGCGTGCAGTTCTGTTCTCCTTACTTGAAGAAGGGTATACTGTCTTTGGAGGTGGTGCAGGGGAGAAATGAATGGGTTAGATTACAAGAAGAGATCGAGTCACCTGGGACTATACTCGTCGGAATTCAGAAGAATGAGAGGAGATCTTATAGAAACATGTAGAATTATGAAAGGGATAGATAAGATAGAGGCAGGAAAGTTGTTTCAACTGGAAGGTGAGACTAGAACTAGAAGACATAGCCTCAAGATTCAGGCGAGCAGATTTAGGGTGGACATGAGGAGGAACTGCTTTTCCCAGAGAGAGGTGAATCTGTGGAATTCTCTGCCTAATGAAGCAGTGAAGGCTACCTCAGTAAATATATTTAAGATGAGGTTGGAAAGATTTTTGCATAGTAGGGGAATTAAGGGTTATGGGAATAAGGCAGGTAGGTGAAGATGAGTCCATGGTCAGATCAGCCATGATCTTATTGAATGGTGGAGCAGGCTCAATGGGCCAGATGGCTGACTCCTGTACCTATTTCTTATGTCCTTATGTTCCAGCATCTGCAAAATCTCTTGCTTTTAAGCGATTGTGAATGCTGGAATCTGAAGCAATAGGTGAAGGGCGGAAAGAACTCGGTGGCTCAATCAGCATCTGTGAAGGAAAGGGATGGTCAATGTATCATGTTGAGAACACGCATCAGGACTGATCTTGACCTGAAACATTGATCATCCCTTTGCTTCTACAAATGCCATTTGGCCCAATGAGTTCTTTCAGCACTTTATGTATCTCTTATATAAAGTAACCCATAGCTCTTCATTCTAATAGATATAAATACAAAAGGAGAGTTGTCCAAGTGTTTTTTTATATATGTAGATTTCTTGAATTGGGGGTGGGGTGAGTGGGATGAAGAAGCAAAGGGATTTTGAGAGGGAATTCCAAAGCTGAAAAATCAGTCAAGTTGGAAGAAAGAAGTGAATCTGCACAGCAGGTGTTATTTTCTACAAAATGGAAGAGTTTTATTGGGTTTGTATTAGGGCAAAGTCAAGAGTACAACAGGAAGTACTGAATATTGAAATACAGGGCTGAGAATTTAATTTTAATAGATCATGAAATTAGCAAAATATATAACAAGATATGATTTAGGAAAAAAAGTTTTGGATGAGGTGAGTCTATGCAAGGTAACCGATAGGAAGGCAACAAAGCTAACATTGGAAGAGTTCTATAATTAGCTGATGCATGTAAGGATATTCAGCTGGAGATAGCCTGAAAGAGGCTTTTCATAACCAAAGGACCGAGTCAAATTTTGAAAGAGAGGACCTGTCTTAACATCCCAGAAATGTCCATAAATCTGGAACACTTAGGGAGGGAGGAATTCCGGAAAATTATAAGCCACCATGAACATGATGTGGAGCAAATTGTTGGAGCTGCAGGCTTCTAAATCTTTGTATCCTGATAAATTTCATACCAGGCTTTTAAGTGAAATGGTCATGGAGATAATTGATGCATTTGCTTTAATTTTTCAAATGTCCTAGCTTCAGGAAAAGAAAGGAAAATTATCAGATGTAAATTTGTAATTCAAAAAAGAAGTTGTAAAGCAGGAAACCGGAATCCAGTTAGTGTAATATCAGTATAGGGAAAATGTTAGAACGTTTTATTAAAGATATTGTAGTTGGGCACTGAGAAAAATTTTCATTTAACAGCCAAGTCAGTATTTCTTTGTCAAAAGGAAATCAAATACTTTACCAATTTTATTGAAGTTCTTCGAAGAAAAAGTACATTATAGATAAGGGGAATCATTACATAAATTTTGGAAGCAACAATCTGGAGGAGAAACCCAGGTAGTCGAGCCGGTTGTTCGTGTCTCCAAATCCCAGCATCTGCTGTCTCTTGTGGCTTGCTTGGATTTCAGAAGGTGCCACGTCAAAGGGTGTTGGGGAAGTTAAATGCCCATTGCGTGGGAGGTAACCTACTGGTGTAAATAGAAGGCTGCTGGTAAACAGTAAATACTGAGTAGGCTTAAATGAGTCTTTTACTGATCAACAAGATGTGAGGAGTGGCTTGCCGCAGGGATTAGTGAGGGAAAGGAAATACAAAAGCAGGGATATTATTCTTCATATATTAGACAATGGTGTGACTACTTCGAGGATTCTGTGTACAGCATCTGTCTTCTCCTTAAAAGAGCAATGTAAGTGCTTTGAAGCAATCCAGAGAAGATTTTCCAAATTACTATCTAAAATGGGCAACTTTCCTTATGAGAAGAATTGAATAGGCTCAACATGGGTTAGCCGGAGTTTAGAAGAGCGAAAAATGACATTTTATTTGATAATTTCAGATCATGACAAAATTTGACATTGTGGATGTGCAGAAGATGCTTCCTCTTATGAGAGAACGTAGGAGTATTTAAAAATAAGGGGGAATGTGCTCATAATTGAGGCATGCTGTTCTCTTGCAGAGTCATGAGCCTTTGGAACTCTTTCTCAACGACTGTGAAAGCAGTCTTTGAAAACTTGTGAGACAGCACTAGATGGATTTTTGATGAGCAGTGGAGTGAAAGATTATCAGGAGTAGGCAGGAATATGAAGCTGAGGTTGCAGTCAAAACAACCAGGCTCTTACAAGAACAACTGTGAATGACAGGCAGGTTCTTGGAGCCTTTCCACCTACACCTGCTCCTAATTTGCACATCCAGATTGTTTAAGTTAGCATTCTCAGCCTCTTTTCATTTGGACCTGAAAAAGTCTCTGGAGTTGAGAGGCTAACTACTCAACCTGGCAACTGAAAGCCAGTAATTAGAAGCAGTCTTTGGCATACTCTTATAAAAGATTTTGTTAGATTTTTTTCTGATCCCTCTATTTCTTCACTGTGTAAAACCCAATGCACTGATGTTTTTTTTTATTATCTACAGATGGCAATTTGAATAAACTCAAGTGGCTAAGTTCATGGCCGGTCCTCATTATGCTGTTCTTCACTGTACCTAACTGTACACAGCCTCGCTGGGAGAGGTTCTTCATGATTACCTTCATCATGTCTACCCTGTGGATTGCCGTCTTCTCTTATTTAATGGTGTGGATGGTAAGTAATGAAACAAAGGCGGATCACACTATTTAAAGCACATGCTGTCCTGAATTTATCAAGGGGTGACATTTGTCATAATCCAAGGCTGATTGAATTCCAAATGCTGAAAGTATAGTGGAAGTGTATGGTTCAAAATGGCAAAGGGTATTGCTGGAAATTATTGGAATAATGCTCAGCATAAATTGACTGACTGTTATCAGTCTCCTGATAGCTTGATAGCTATAGGTAAGGATAGTTATGGAACTTGTGGGAGGGTTTCTAATTGGAGTAGGGCAAATTACAAGGGCATTAGGCTGGAACTAGGAGGTGTTAACTGGGAACACCTTTACTCTGGCAAGTCCACATCAGACCTGTGGAGGATGTTTAAAGATCAATTGCACAGAGTGCAGGAAACGTAAGTTTCTATTAGAACAAAGAATGGGGATAGAAAGATAAGAGAACCTTGGATGTCCAGAGAGGTGATGGATTTAGTCAAGGAGGAAAAGGAAAAGTTTATAAAGCTTCAGAAGTTAGGATCAAACGAAGCACATGAATATAAAGAAGCCAGAGAAGAACTAAAGAAAGGAATAAGGAAAGTCAGGAGAGGACATGAAAAGTCCTGGCAAGTAGAATTAAGGTGAGTTCCAAGACGTTGTGTACAAATATCAAGAGCAAGAGGATAATTTGGGAGAGAGTGGGACCACTCAAGGATAAAGAGGAGAACATTTGCATGGATGCAGGGAATGTTGGTGAGGTACTAAATGAGAACTTTGCTTCAGTATTTACCAAGGAAAAGGATATGGAGGCCCAGGAGATCAGTGCTGACTGTATAAATACATTAGGGTGTTTAGAGGCCAAGGAGGAGGAAGTATTGGGCTTCCTAGTGAGTACTAAGGTGGTTAAGTCCCCAGGACCTGATGGAATTTATCTCATGTTATTGAAGGAGGCAGGAGATGAGATTGCTGGGCCCTTGACCAGTATCTTAGTGTCCTCTCTAGCCACAGGCGAGGTCCTGGGGGACTAGCAAGTGGCTAATATTATACCTCTATTTAAGAAGGGAACAAGGGAAAATCCTGGGAACTATAGACCAGTGAGTCTCACGTCAGTTGTGGGGAAATTGCAGGAGAAAGTTCTTAGGGATGGGATATATAAGCATTTGGAAATCCATGGCCTAATTACGGAGAGCCAACATGGCTTTGTGTACAGTGAGCCGTGCCCTACCAGCTTGAATGAGTTTTCTGACAAGGTGACGAGAGAGTTTGATGAAGGTAGAGCAGTAGATGTTGTCTAGTTTAGTAAGGCGTTTGACAAAGTCCCTTATGGGAGACTAATCCAGAAGATTAAGATGCATGGGTTCTACAGCAAATTGGATGTTTGGATTCAGAACTGGCTTGCGCATAGAGGACAGGGTAGTGGTTAAAGGGACTTATTTGAGCTGGAGGTCTGTAATTAGTGGAGTTTTGCAGGGATCTGTGCTGGAACCTCTGCTGTTTTTAATGTATATAAATGAGTAGGATGAAAATTTAGACGGGTGGGTTAGTAAGCTTGCAAATGATACCAAGATTGGTGGAGTTTTGGATTGTGTAGAAGACTGACAAGGAATACAGCACAATATAGACCAGTTGCAGATATGGGCAGAGAAAAGGCAGATGAAGTTTAGCCCAGATAAATGTGAGGTGTTGCACCTCGGTAGGGCAAATGCAAGGAGACAGTACACTGTTCAGGGCAAGGTCTGTAACAGTGTTGCTGAGCAGAGAGATGTTGGGATCCAAGTTCATAGCTCCTTGAAGTGGCTACACAGATGGATAAGGTGGTTAAGAAGGCTTATGGAATGCTTGCCTGTATGTGTCCGAGCACTGAGTTCAAAAGTCAGGAGATAATGATGCAACTTTAAAAAACTCTGGTTAGTCCACATCTGGAGTATTATGCACAGTTCTGGTTGCCCCACTATAAGAAGGATTTTGATGTTTGGAGATGGTGCATAAGAGGTTTACCAGGATGCTGCCTGGCGTAGAGAGCACGTGCTATCACGAGAGGCTGGGTAAACTTGGGCTGTTTTCTCTGAAGCATCAGAGGCTGAGGGGAGATCTGATAGAGGTTTACAATGTTATGAGAGGCATAGATAGAGTGGACAGAGAGTATCTGTTTCCCAGGGTTGACATGTCTAATACCAGAGGCCATGCACTGAAGGTGAGGGGGGTAGATTCAAGAGGGATGTGAGTGGTAAGTTTTTCACTCAGACAGTCATGGATGCTTTGAATGTGCTGCTTGGTGTGGTGGTAGAGGCAAATGCATTAGAGACTTTTAAGAGATGGACACACAGATGTAAGGAGGATAGAGGAATATGAACACTTATAATGCATTGTCTTTTGTCCTGAGTCTATCAATTCTATGGTGTTCCTTGTGAATTTGTCGAGGTGTTCCTTACAAAATGGGGAAAAGATCATGCCACCTCTTCAGAAAATAGTTTTGAGCAATTTGCTGAAATAAGTGAGCTTGAATATAGCAATTCAGAGGTCAACACTAAGCCGAGTGAGAACAGTTGATGTAATTCAGGAAAGTTTGTGATTATAATTAGGTTGTTAAAGATATAATGCAATGAATAGATGTCACTAAGCTTAATGTCCCATCAGGCTTTATGTTCCAGCTTAGTTTATTTGTGCAAACATGAGGAAATCTGCAGATGCTGGAATTTCAAGCAACACACATAAAAGTTGCTGTTGAACGCAGCAGGCCAGGCAGCATCTCTAGGAAGAGGTACAGTCGACGTTTCAGGCCGAGACCCTTCGTCAAGACTAACTGAAAGAAGAGCTAGTAAGAGATTTTAAAGTGGGAGAGGGAGGGGGAGATCCAAAATGATAGGAGAAGACAGGAGGGGGAGGGATGGAGCCAAGAGCTGGACAGTTGATTGGCAAAAGGGCTATGAGAGGATCATGGGACGGGAGGCCTAGGGAGAAATAAAGGGGGAGGGGGGATGCCCAGAGGATGGGCAATAACGGATGGGGTATGAGGGGGAGGTGGGGCATTAGCGGAAGTTAGAGAAGTCAATGTTCATGCCATCAGGTTGGAGGCTACCCAGATGGAATATAAGGTGTTGTTCCTTCATCCTGAGTGTGGCTTCATCTTTACAGTAGAGGAGGCCTTGGATATTTGTGCTGCTGCTTTGAGAGCATATTTATCCTTAAGAAGTAAATCTTGATATTTAGCACGGACAAATAGTAAACTTTAAACTTCCACAGGTAAAATGTGCTTGAATGGGTTACACTTTTGTATGTGACCCAGCATCAAAGATATGTGGAAGCTGAATTTTTACATCACTTCAGCAGGCTCTGAGTCATGTTACTAGGATCAATGTTCAAAACAGATTTCCATGGCATCAGGTATAGAAGTCACTGTCATCTGCTCTATACAAGGAATCCAAGCATAGTACTTCCAAGAGCCAGCAAGAGAAAGGGAGAATTCCCCAGTGCAGAAAACTAATGGATGATGCAAGGGAAAGATTGTATGAGACTTTTGAAGTGAGAAGGATTTGAAGTTAGAATTATGTATAAACTATATACTGAATTTTGAAGCAAATGTGAGATCATTGTATTTGTACATTTTCTTTGAAATTGCAGAAGGATGTTCATGATTCTTGCCAGTGAAGTTTTTGGTTAACTTGTAGCACCAAAACTGATTCCTCATAGTGTTTTCCTTGACCCAATTGCGTAGAATGTTTTTTATAGATGGTCTCCAAGGATACACATGACAGTACACAGTATAGAATACAAAGGCAGTAGGGTGCCTTATGCCTGGATTACTGCTTAACTATTTCATTGCTATGTGCAGACTGTATGACAGAGGAGCTTCAACATGTGTCTCTGAGCCTAAGAACTCCAGTGTCAAGCGAAAGGATATATTCTTTAAAGCAAATTTTATTTTGGATCTTGATGGAGTAGCATGTATTATGGGAGCCCAAAATGAGGTGATTTTGTGTATAAGAAAGAATACTCTGGTGGAGGTAGCTCATGTCATGTAAACAGTAAGGTGTCCTGTTTAAGGATATGTACAGAAACTGGAAGACTGTTTCAATCTGAAACTAGTAGCAATAATGGATCGCTGGTCATGTAGAACAGGAGTTCAAAGGCAGATTTTACCCTACTTTTCTTTATCGATGGGCTGAACGGCCTAATTCTGTTCCTATGTCGTAGGGTCTTATGGCCTTGAATGATTCCCTAGTACGATAAGATGGATTCCTGACCTCGCTATGATATTACACCTTTTTGTTTTCTGTACTGCACTTTCTCGGTAACTGCTAATCTTTACATGGTGCATTGAGGCAGAATAAAGTAAAACAAAAACAATAAGCTGTAGCCGTTACTGATTTGGTCTGTATGAACAGTATGCAGGACCATCTTTTCACTATACCTCAGTACATGTGACAATAATATTCCAATTCCTGGTTGGAATCGAGAATTAATGATTATAATGTTTCATTGAAGAACTTAATCAGATTTGCAATTTTGATGCCTTTTTAGATTATACCTTCAGTGATAAGTTTGAGCATGCTTTGATAAGTGAACAAATTCAGCACACAAAACCTTGACTATAAAGTTGCTGTGTCAATGGAAGTGTTACTCGAGAGCAGAAGTGACCAGTATGGCTGCAGTGCACTGTCAGAGAGCCACAGCAATGTCCAGGAGTATGAAACTAAGTCAAAAACCTTAGTTACATCAGTTCAACTAGTTGCTAAAACAACAGGGCCATCATTTGCCAGAGGCAAGTACTTAGTTTCTGAAAGGCAGAGGGTCTGCACCTTGCCTGCCTCAGGGCCCCAAGAATAAGACGAACAGTGGTAGTTGGAAACGACTACAGAAAGAAGAGTTGCATATTATCTGTTCCACAAGCATTAATGACAACAGAGAGTTCTTTTTGAAAATAAGGATATTAATTAACAGTCATGGGACTGACATGCAGCCTTCATATTGCTGCAGTCTGATAATGAGACAAAACATCTGTGGTAACAAGTTCAGCCAGTTACCATTGACAGACAGCCTCGTCAAACCAAAAGCCTAATCTGGTGAGGTTTTGACAGACGTTTTGATAAATAGAGTGCACAATACGACACAATTGTCAGTAAGTAATCTATAAAAATAGGCCAACTGGAAAGGACAGGCTGAGACAGTGCAAGCTGAAGGGGGGGATTGATCCTGCAATGTTGTATCTTGACACTTTGTTGGGAAAGTACAATACTACGCTCAGCCAGCTCTACCACCGTAATGAGGTACAATGCACACGTTCATATCACATCACACGCAGAGCCAAGAGAACGGATGCAGTCTTGTTTGCTCTGAAGAGTCATTTTGAGAGCAAGTGGAGAAACTGGAATTCACCAGAGTGAGTGGCCAAGCCAGTACGTAACAGCGGCAATACACCGAAGTCACGTTATGTAAAGCAAAAGATATGGCTTGTTCCCTTTCAACTGATACCTTACAGCAGTGGACATTAGAAGATAGACAGATATACTTTATCAATCCCGAGAGAAATTTGGTTGCGTTACAGCCGAACCAACCAAGAATAGGGCGTAAATATAGCAATACAAAAAACCCCAACAATCAAACAACAAAATGTAAACTATGCCAGATGGAAAATAAGTCCAGGACCAGTCTATTGGCTCAGGGTGTCTGACCCTCCACGGGAGGAGCTACACGTTCGATGGCCACAGGCAGGAACGACCTCCCGTGCCGCCAAGTGTTGTATCACGGTGGAATGTGGCCGAAGTCCAACAGTAAAAAGTTCAATATCCAGTCTGCAAACACGTTCCTTGATCGTAATAAACCCCAGATTGCACCATCCGTTGTTAACCAGATCAGTAAGCAAGAAACTTCTTTACGCTTACCGCTCTCAGTGCACTTCCAGTCAGCCGGAACGGTATTACCCACTGAACTCCTCTTCTCCAAAAGTCTCTGTTGTCTCAACCTGGTCCTCTTTCCTCGGCTTTGTGATACCTCTCTGTGTGTTTTCCTCCGGATTTCAGCAGGGGTGTCTGCCGTTCTGTTAGCTAAGCCGACCGGAATTTGCTGGTCCATGGAATACACAATGTGACCTTGCTTCTGTCCCGCGTGTCGGGATGTAACCATTTCCAGCGCTAAAGAAAACCCAAATAAAACTCGCTCTACCAGCATGTTAGAGAGGGTGCAGCTTCGACGTGTTACCGTGAGAAAAAAAATACAAAAAATAACGTAAATTAAAAAGTAAGAAGAAGAAAGTAAAAGAATAGATCGGAACGGCTGTACCAGGCTGCATGCACCACAGAGATCCATAGATTTTCGTCTGAGGTTTTTCTTGGGGGGGGGGGGTCAGATGCAAGCTGACAATGTTAAAATTCATAGACTCTACCCAACTCTGCATCTTCCTTCCTCTTAAGGAATAACGATTTCTTCAAATAAAAGTTATCAGAGAGCACATACGGCACAGAAGTAGGCCCTTCGGTTCACCTAATCTATGCCAACCTGATCTTCTGTCTAGTCCCATGTACCTGCACCCAGACTATATCACTCCAAACCCCTCCATTTACCTATCCAAACTCTTCTTAAATGTTGCAATTGAACCTACATTTACCACTTCCACTGGCAGCTCATTACAGACTTTCACCACTCTCTGAGTGAAGCTCCCCTCAGGTTCCCCTTAAATATTACATCTTTCACCCTAACCTATGAATTCTAGTTCAAGTCTCACTCATGCTGAGGGGAAAAAGCCTGTGTGCATTCACCCTATCTATACCCATCACAATTTTGTATACCTCTGTGAGATCTTCCCTCATTCTCCTGCGCTCTAGGCAATAAAGTCCTGACCTATTCAACCTTTCCCTATAAGCCAAGTAGCAGCAACGTAGAGTCATAGAAAAGTACAGCACAGAAACAGGCCCTTTACCCATTCAGTCTGTACCGAAAATTAACATCTTTGTAAATTTTCTCTGCACTCTTTCAAGTACTGGGAATGGTTTTTGTATTGAAAACAAATTATCTATGCCCCATTGTATGTTTTTACAGTAAAATCTAGATAAATATTTTATAACATTTTGAAACCTAGTGCTGTGTAGACTTTGAAGACTTTTTCTGTTTAAAGTGAAAATGAAAACTTTGAATTTGCAAAGGTTTCAATATATTGTCAAAGTTCAGTACGAAATGAAAGTGCTAATAAAGTCTGTTCACCTAATATTGTTCTATTTGCTGACATTCAATATTCATGTAATTTGTGTCATTTTTATTTCTTTGTCAATGATGAAATGTATTGTTTGGACTCTTTTAAACAGTCCTTTTGTAAACTTTGCAATTGGTAAGGACAGGACATAGAAACCAAATGCAAACTAAAGTCAGATATAAGAATTAGAATCAGAATTGGGTTTGTTATCACTGACATATGTCGTGGAATTTGTTTTCTGCCAGCAGTACAGTGGAAGACATTTCAGAAAGTAGAAGTTACAATAGATCTAGAGAGATAGATAGTGTGAAAGAGGAATAATGATGTAGTGTCATGGACAGCTCAGCAATCTGATGGCAGAGGGGAAGAAGCTGTTGAGTGTGAGTATTCAGTCTCCTGTATCTCCTGCCTGATGGTAATAAAGAGAAGAGGGCGTGTTAAGATATTATGCATGTCATTGAATTTTTTATTAACATTAGCTTTGGAAAGGCATGTTAAAGGCTAATTGGGATAATGATGGGACTTCTGTTGCTTCTAATTAATTTACCTTGGTTTTGATAGATATCCGGAATGAAAATATGACAGCAGTTTGTGTAATGGGTAGCCCACACAAGTCTGACAGGAGCAACTTTTGAAGCAAATTGTTGACAGGATAGCACTTGACTTGAAAGCTACCCTTGTATCCAAATCATACTGTTGAATGGATGACAGACGGAATATAATATTTATTACATCGTATTAAGGACTTTAAACCACCTTCTCAGCAGGGACAATCTAGCCTGAGATAATTAATCAGTAAGTAGTGATACCTTACCCATGGGTGGAACATATATCAATTATTAGTGGTAGGCTGTCAAATTTGTGCTGCCGATTCTACACTTGATTATGGTAACCTCGTGTAAAGTTTCTACAGCCTGTCTCTGCAAATGGCCTGAACGATCAACAAACCTGACAAATCTTCCGAAATCTGAATCTCCCACACTGATGTGCGATTCAACTGTTTCACGGACTGCCATCAAACCAAGAGTTGCATTTTGTAATGATGGGGACTTCTTTGCTCAAATAAATCCCAGCTGTTGTTGCACAGAATATACTGTATATGAGCTGAATTATCATGAAAGCAGATAAACCAAGATCAATCCAAAGTATTCGTACTCAACCTGTTGTTCGTCGCAGTGGCTCATGTCACATGTTGTGTTAGATAATATTTTTACGTGCTTATGTGGTAAATTGATCATGCTGAGGTGGCCCACAGAAAACAAGAGCAGCAATAAAGACGGCTCACAATGGAAAATGGGTTGAAAGTGCGGTGTTTTGTTTTAATGATCCCTCATGTAAACATGCCAAAGTCAGACTTGTGGTCATCAGGACTCTTTGGATTCTGCAAGGCACTTTGCATTATAGATTATTCCTGCATAGAGTGGACTGGTGGTACTTGGCTCCTCTTCAGTAGAAGCCCATAGAACCTGGTACTCTCAGGGCATCTCCCATTTAAGTGCTACCTAAGCATCGGTCAGCTTAGCTTCTGTGCTGAAGAGGGATCAGTCGTTCCCAGACTACTACTTCTTAACGTAGCCTTATTACTCTGGAATTTAAAGTTAAGTTTCTTAACATTCTTCTTTTCAATTTGGCAGTCTGAATGATGCCAAATAACCTTCCCAAAAAATAGGAATGGTTAGCAAAGTGTTGATGACCAGAGGATTGTACAGAATAGGACTCTGTAGAATTCATTGTAATGTCCATTCCTTCTTGTGGTATGTATCATTACTTTTGTCTTAAGAATAAGGGTAAGAAGTTAGCAGATGGTAATTTACTTGAAAGAGAAGGAGAAAGCTGTAGGCAATAGAAAGTACCTGGAGAAGTATAATGGTGTTTGGAAAGGCAAACAGGGTAAAGGAATACACAGAGATTGGTAGGAAATTGGGAAATATAAAGGACCTTGGCATACAGTCAACATATTCCTGAAGATACAAGGACAGGACAAGTAGATAAGGTGATAAAGCAGACCAAAGGGATACTTCTTTAGATTTGACCTCATCTGGAGGAGCACAGAGATCTGTTTAAACAGAGTTAGTGCAGAACTTGAACACACAGTCATGAGTGTACAGGAAGTAAAGTAAGGGCTTGAGGATGCAGTCTTGCGGGCACACTGGAGTCCATGCTGGGTTGGGGGATGACCACGCCTATGGGTGCTGCCCTCTAGTGGTCGCTCAGTGGAAGGCGAACTGGATTGCGTTCGTCTGCAGCTGCGCTGGTACGTGGTGAGGAACTACTGCGTACTTGTTTTTGCAGAGACGTAGCTTCAGGACAACATCCCGTGCATCAGGCCATGTCACTCAGGGACCTGAGCCAATATTATTATTCATAACTATAAGTACTATGTTTTGTGCGCTGTCTTTTACCGTAAGTGCAGTACCTTGGCCCCAGAGAAACACTGTTTCATTTGGCTTTTACATGTGTATGGTTGAATGACAATTAAACTTGAGCTTGAATTTGAACTTGAACACTGGTGTTGAGTATAAATACGCTGCATACAATGTAAGATTTAGCTGTGGAGAAATGCGGGGGCGCTGAACAGTCTAGATCAAGGTAACGAGTGCTGAGAAAAACAATTGATAAAGGAGGAGCACAAGACTGAGTAGCTTTCTTCGGCTGCCACAAGCACGATGGACTAAATGGCTCCTTCCAATGTTGTAAATGTCTATGATTCTGTGATAAATCTGAGCCAGACTGCTGTCCTCCACTCTGCTGCAGTGGAATGGTTCTGGTTGAATGACAGTACTCCTGCATGAAATTGAAGATTTGGAATTGTTTAATGGTTGGCAGAAGCAGATAAAAGGCTTTCAGCTGCCAGCCACACTAAATAAGACAAACCCACGCATTCAATCTGTTACACTTACAGTGGAAAAATTCATAAACCAAGCACCTTGTTTTGATGTCCATCTTTGCAACAGTCTTGGGATGCTGTGTGTTGTGTGCTGTAACGTGGGTATTTCTTTTTTACAGATCTTCCTAAGTTACTTAGTGTCTCATTCCCTTGGCTCTATCCACCAGTTTCTTTTCTGTGTGCAGGTCACTGTAATAGGGTTCACACTCGGAATTCCAGATATTATCATGGGAATAACATTTCTGGCAGCAGGAACAAGTGTTCCAGATTGCATGGCCAGCTTAATTGTTGCCAGACAAGGTAAGTACATATTTACTCAATTTAGACTGGTTTATTAATGGAGCAGTGCAATGTAAATAGGCTTTTCAGCTTAGCAAGATATTAGTCACAGTAGTTTTCTGCAGTCCAGTCTACCTTTAAAACAACTCAGCTGCTAAATCAATGGGGTGATTCCTTTTTCTAAAGAAAATTGATCTTTAATTGTTTTGTAGATTAGCAATGCTTCATTGTAGGATAGCAATAATTCAGTGATTTTAATTATGCAGAAAGCTCTTTTAAGGTAGTTGGAATGGAAAGTAGGTCATGGTCATTATTCTTTCCACAGACAACGTTGTTTATAAGAGACTAATGCCTAGGTTCATACTCATTAGCATTAAACACAATACAGTAGATTCCGGTTAATTGGGACACATTGGGCCCAGTACATCTCGGCCCAATTAAGCGGCTACCCAAATTAGCTGAAGTTTCGTGGAAATAGTTAAGATAAACTACTACTAGGTAACAAGTTATGTATTTAAATAAACTACAGAACACATTAGATCCCCAGCAAAATTAATACAGAACTATAAGACTGTGTATTAGTTCCTAATAGTTATCAATGGAGGAATGAATCCAGTGTATGCTGACATGTTCTTTTGATTGACAGTAAATGAACAAAATCAACACAGACACCAAGTGTAGATAATTAACTGCCTTCAAATAATGCTTACAATGATTGCATCCTCCAAGTCCTCATGTTGATTGTAACATTCAACATGATAGTTGATACTTCCAAATTCTTCATAGTTCCTAATTTGTTGAAGTTGCGAAATTATTTCATTTCCACTCCCAGCTGCTTTTGACATCTCCAAGCCTGAACGTTTGAAACCACCGTGAGAAAAACAGTTCTGAATTGTCTTAATCCTTATTACTCACCAACAATCAGTGACAAAAATAATTATTACTTTGTAAACAAAAGCACACGCATGTGATCCTTTTTAAAAACTCTTCACCTTAGGCACAGTGTAGTGTTGAACCGCCACACAACGTGCACGCCACTGACACTAGTACGAAACTATTCAGCACCAGTCTTCTGCCCCAGTTACGTGGTATCGTGTCCCAGTTAATCGGAGGGAATACCAGCTATTTTCTCAACTTCTTTTTGTTCTTTAAGAGTTGTCCCAAATAAGTGCTTGCCCCAATTAATCAGAATCTACTGTATATAGTCACATCAACACTATATATTTTATTTATGCTGATGACCATAGATGAAGGCAATGTTCATTCTACCGGCTCAGGGTACAGGGTAATAATGTGTTGATTTCACCACAAACAAGAGAAAATTTTCAGATGCTGGAAATCCGAGCAACACACACAAAATGCTGGAGAGACTCAGCAGGCCAGGCAGCATCTACGGAAAAAAGTACGGTCGATGTTTCGGGCCAAAACCCAAAGGAGCTTCCCTTCCTCCACCATCAATGCTACCCTCAACTACGTCTGCTCTCATCCCATCCTCCCACCACCCTACCAGGTATAGGGTTCCTCTTGTCCTCACCTACCACCCCACCAGCTTCTGTGTCCAGCACATAATTCTCCAAAACTTCCACCACCTCCAACGGGATCCCACCACCAAGCACATCTTTCCCTCCCCCCCCCCCCACTTTCTGCTTTCCACAGGGATCACTTCCTATGCCACTCCCTTGTCCATTTGTCCCTCCCCACTGACACTTAGTCTTGCAAGCAAGACAATTGCTACACCTCCTCCCTCACTACCATACAGGGCTCTAAACAGTTCTTCCAGGTGAGGCAACATTTCACCTGTGATTCTGTTGGGATCATATACTGTGTCTGGTGCTGCCCGTGTGGCCTTCTGTACGTTGGTGAGAGTCAACATAGATTGGGAGACTGCTTCGCTGAGCACCTATGCTCCATCTGCCAGAAAAAGTGGGATCTCCCAGTGGCCACCCACTCCCATTCCGATATGTCCATCCATGGCCTCCTCCATTGTCGTGATGAGGCTACACTTAGTTTGGAGGAACAACACCTTCTATTCCATTTGGGTAGCCTCCAACCTGATGGCATAAACATCGACTTCTCAAACTTCCAGTAATGACCCCAACCACCACCTTCTCCATTTCCCATCCCCTTTTCTCTCTCCCACCTCGTCTCACCAATCAACTTCCCAGCTCTTTACTTCATCCCTCCCCCTTCAGGTTCCATCTATCACCTGGTGTTTCTCTTTCCCCTCCCACCACCTTTTAAATCTACTCCTCAGCTTTTTTTCTCCTGTCCTGCCGAAGGGTTTCAGCCCAAAATGTCAACTGTACTTTTTTCCATAGATGCTGCCCGGCCTGCTGAGTTCCTCCAGCATTTTGTGTGTGTTGTTGATTTCACTGACTCCATTAGTGAATGGAGGAAGATGGAGCCTGTTACTATTGAATACAACTCAATGCATCACAGTCTCAAAGGTGACTGTTCAGGCTTGTCTCCCCCATGAGAGTGCTCGCTCCAGCACTACATCATTCTCCTGCCTTATCTTTATTGAGGGGTTAGTGGGGCTTCTGAGAATGTTACCTCAAATTACAGATAATAGATAGCCTTATTTCATATCACTAAATCTGTCTTCCAACATAGCCTTAAATGTACCTGTGCTATGTGCTGCAGAATATGGTAGAATTACACATCTAAACTGATTAATTGCTAAAAAGTCTTTTCACTGCCAAGTTGCTACAGTTGTTAAAAACGTCCCGAAGAAATACAGCACCAATTAACTTAATGATATTCCTTCCTTATTTTCCATGTTCTTAAATAAACTCACATTTAGTCACATATTCAATCTGCTCCTAACCTCTTTAATCTAGAGTTTATGCCCTTTGTTAGAATTCACCTCTGCGTGCAAATAATTTTCCCATCTGGACCAGCATCCTAAACAGCCTTAATGGTTAAAAGTTAAATTAACAATGCAGTTGATAGCAATCCTTTGCCTCTTGGCTTAGTATCATCTCACATGATATTTGAATTATGCCTTATTTGTGAGCCCATCTACTCCTAGATAAAGTATTCTAATTTTTATAGAGGCTATGGAATGGATTAAAGCTAATACAACACTGAGAGAAAAGTATGTTGCCTGTTGCATTTTGGACTGAGTGGCCATTTAATCATTTCAGTTGGGGTTAAGACTTTCTTCCTTTCCTCATTCCTCTCCCACTGCTTGTCTGTTAACCACAGAATTAACATGAATATGGGGCATGCTGCTTTTCTCTTCCAAGTGTGGAATCACTCAACAGCATGTCTAAGATTGAGAGCCTAGGAGTGGACATATAGTAGAGAAATTCATTGCCCTCTCTTCCTGATACCTGGTGATTACACTGTGATTTGTCTGGTACTGTGCTGTTCCTTCGGATCTCAATGCATTCCACTGAAGCCCATGGACAATGTTCAGTCCCCAATTACAAAGCAAAAGAAATAAATGCTGGGACCAGCATGATGGGTTTTCAAGCCTTCACGTTCCCCTGAGATGTTTAGTGTTTTTCCAAGGACAATGGCTGTATTTGCATACACCTGGTGCAACATACAGACATAACCGCCACACAGAAATGAAGACACCATACTTTTCTACTTGGAATCCACTTGGGAAGATCAAAAAGAAGCTGGAAGGACTGAGAAAGGAACATGTCATAGACAAAAATGCCAAAAAATAGTCTGATGGATCCAAAAGAATGCAGACAGCTAGAAATTTCTTCAATGAAATGGAAGTAAGAAATTAATCTCAAAGCATTTACTGAACCACCGTTCAATAGACAATAGACAATAGGTGCAGGAGTAGGCCATTCGGCCCTTCGAGCCAGCACCACCATTCACTGTGATCATGGCTGATCATAGCTCATTTTTTATCTCAGTGCCACTTTTATGGACTAAACTCATATTCCTTCATTCTCTTAATAACCAGAAATATATCCATCTCTGACCTGAACATCGTTCAGTAGCAGGGTCTCTTATGCCTTCTTAGCTAGAAATTCCTATCCTCTCAGTGAAGAAATTCTCCTTGTTTCCATCCAGAATAGCTGACTGCAGACTATGACCTCTGGTTTTTGACACGTCCACCGGTGTAAACTCATTCCTACATCTACTCAATCAAAGTCTGTTAGAATTTCGAGTTTTGGTGTGATCACCATAATGTTCAAGAGAGTACAGATCCATTTTGCTCAGCCTCTCCTGATAGGACAATTCCCCTTCTCAGAACTTTTACACTCACTCAATTGCAAGTAAAATTTCAGTTTCATAAGAAGACCAGTACCATTGTATTCCAGTTATAGTCTCACAAGGTCCCATTTTCATGAGAGTAAAACGTCTTTACTATTGACTCAAATTCTCTTATATTAAAGACCGACATACTGTCCGGCTTCACAATTACTTACTGCATGTTAACATTCAGTGATTTGTTGGCAACCAGGTCTGAACATATTTCAATTTCTTACATTTTAAATATACCGTTTTTTTCTCTGTTAAGATGGATGGTCTCACATTTTTCCATGATATATTCCATCTGCCATCATTAAACGTAGAAACGTAGAAACATAGAAAATTGGTGCAGGAGTAGGCCATTCGGCCCTTCGAGCCTGCACCGCCATTTATTATGATCATGGCTGATCATCCAACTCAGAACCCTGCACCAGCCTTCCCTCCATACCCCCTGATCCCCGTAGCCACAAGGGCCATATCTAACTCCCTCTTAAATATAGCCAATGAACTGGCCTCAACTGTTTCCTGTGGCAGAGAATTCCACAGATTCACCACTCTGTGTGAAGAAGTTTTTCCTAATCTCAGGCCTAAAAGGCTTCCCCCTTATCCTCAAACTGTGACCCCTCGTTCTGGACTTCCCCAACATCGGGAACAATCTTCCTGCATCTAGCCTGTCCAATCCCTTTAGGATTTTATACGTTTCAATCAGATCCCCCCTCAATCTTATAAATTCCAACGAGTACAAGCCTAGTTCATCCAATCTTTCTTCATATGAAAGTCCTGCCATCCCAGGAATCAATCTGGTGAACCTTCTTTCTACTCCCTCTATGGCAAGGAGTCTTTCCTCAGATTAGGGGACCAAAACTGCACACAATACCCCAGGTGTGGTCTCACTAAGGCCTTGTACAACTGCAGTAGTACCTCCCTGCTCCTGTACTCGAATCCTCTTGCTATAAATGCCAGCATACCATTCGCCTTTTTCACCGCCTGCTGTACCTGCATGCCCACTTTCAATGACTGGTGTATAATGACACCCAGGTCTCGTTGCACCTCCCCTTTTCCTAATCGGCCACCATTCAGATAATAATCTGTTTTCCTATTTTTGCCACCAAAGTGGATAACTTCACATTTATCCACATTAAATTGCATCTGCCATGAATTTGCCCACTCACCCAACCTATCCAAGTCACCCTGCATCCTCTTAGCATCCTCCTCACAGCTAACACTGCCGCCAGCTTCGTGTCATCCGTAAACTTGGAGATGCTGCATTTAATTCCCTCATCCAAGTCATTAATATATATTGTAAACAACTGGAGTCCCAGCAATGAGCCTTGTGGTACCCCACTAGTCACTGCCTGCCATTCTGAAAAGGTCCCGTTTATTCCCACTCTTTGCTTCCTGTCTGCTAACCAATTCTCTATCCACATCAATACCTTACCCCCAATACCATGTGCTTTAAGTTTGCACACTAACCTCCTGTGTGGGACCTTGTCAAAAGCCTTTTGAAAATCCAAATATACCACATCCACTGGTTCTCCCCTATCCACTCTACTAGTTACATCCTCAAAAAATTCTATGAGATTCGTCAGACATGATTTTCCTTTCACAAATCCATGCTGACTTTGTCCGATGATTTCACTGCTTTCCAAATGTGCTGTTATCACATCTTTGATAACTGACTCCAGCAGTTTCCCCACCACCGACATTAGGCTGACCGGTCTATAGTTCCCCGGTTTCTCTCTCCCTCCTTTTTTAAAAAGTGGGGTTACATTAGCCACCCTCCAATCCTCAGGAACTAGTCTAGAATCTAACGAGTTTTGAAAAATTATCACTAATGCATCCACTATTTCTTGGGCTACTTCCTTAAGCACTCTGGGATGCAGACCATCTGGCCCTGGGGATTTATCTGCCTTTAATCCCTTCAATTTACCTAACACCACTTCCCTACTAACATGTATTTCGCTCAGTTCCTTCATCTCACTGGACCCTCTGTCCCCTACTATTTCGGGAAGATTATTTATGTCCTCCTTAGTGAAGACAGAACCAAAGTAATTATTCAATTGGTCTGCCATGTCCTTGCTCCCCATAATCAATTCACCTGTTTCTGTCTGTAGGGGACCTACACCAGTCTTTTCCTTTTTACATATCTATAAAAGCTTTTACAGTCAGTTTTTATGTTCCCTGCCAGCTTTCTCTCATAATCTTTTTTCCCCTTCCTAATTAAGCCCTTTGTCCTCCTCTGCTGAACTCTGAATTTCTCCCAGTCCTCAGGTAAGCCACTTTTTCTGGCTAATTTGTATGCTTCTTTTTAAACCTGCCTGCATCCCTTTGAAGACTTTCTGCATCCTTGTCACAACATAGGTTATCACCCAGTTTTGTATCTTAAGCAAACTGCGTTCACTCATCCAAATCATTGATGTAGAATTGTGAGTGGCTGGAGCCACAGCACCAGTCCCTGTGTATTCCACTCATCATGGTCTCCTAGCCAGAATGTAATGCAGTTATTGGTTAACCTGCCCTCTCACCATGCCAGCATAATATCCCAATGTTCTGCTTTAATTTTACATAGAACAGAACAGGTCTCTTGGCCTACGATGTTGTGCTGACCCTTTAATCTACTGTAATATCAATTTAACCCTTCCCTCCCTCTTTCTTACATCCATGTACCTGCCTAAAATCCTTGTAAATGCCCCTAATTTATCTGCCTCTACCAACATGCCTGACAGCACGTACCATGCACTGATCACCTTCGCCTTTCTTAACATGTGTGCTTAAATCAGCTATCTTCCATTCTGTGGGAACCAGAAAGTGAGAATCTATAGAATTAAGGATGATGGCCATAATGCCTTCATTATCTTTATAGCAGCCACTTTCAAATCCTTAGGATGGAGGTCATCATTTCTAGAATATTTCTCGGCTAACAGTCCATGAGTTTTCTCCAACTTTCTTCTTTTTTAACTAACATTAATTTTTTTTTAGCTTGTTATTACTGAACCTGTCGTTCAGCAATGTTTCCAGGAGATCTGCTTTGTCTTTTTTTCCATGGAGACAGGCATATGACCATAAGAATTAAGATCAGCGAAAGGTAATTCATTAATATCATGGCAAATCTTTTACCTCAGCAACACTTCCTGCACTAGGCCCAAATCCCTTGGTACTTTTAATTCCAAAACAACTTTTGATTTCTGTCCTGAATACAGTGAGTGACTAAGCCTCCACAGCTCTCTTGGGTAGTGATTTCTAAAGCTTCACTGCCCTCTAGGTGAAGGCAGTTCTTCTCATCTCTGAATGATGGATCCTTTATTTTGTGACTGTGACCTACTGTTCATCCATGTTGTCCTGGAAAAAGGTTGGTGAAGGTAACCATTTTAAAAGTGGTATCATCTTAGTATCTAGCCTGTCAGAAATTTGTGTGTTTCATATTTAACCACATTATCTGCCATCTCCTTGCTCTTCATTTAAACGGATTATATCCCCAAAAATTTTTCTGCATCCATTTAATGTTTGCTGAATTGCTTTGCCAGTTCCTTATTTTGCAGTATACTTCCTCCTTTCTTAGTCTGTGATTCCTTAATCCTTTGCTATTGATACTAACCTAGTGGCTTGGTAGGTGATGAAGAGGATACAGAGAGACTTCGAGAGAATATAATCAGGCTGAATAGACCAGGAGGTGTGAATTAAAGCAGTCAAGACAACTCAGGTGTAATGAATGACAGAGCAATTATAAACCTCCTGGATCCCAACCCATTCAGATAACAAAACCGAACTTTCTGAAAACATTTATTTTTCTTTCTATAAAGGAATGGGAGACATGGCCGTGTCCAACACAGTCGGAAGCAACGTGTTTGATATCCTTGTTGGCCTAGGTCTTCCATGGGGACTTCAGACGATAATTATTAACACCGGATCCTTTGTAAGTATGTTCTTTTCATCAGATCAAGCACCAACAGGAATGGTTGAAGAAATGATAGGCCTCGAAGCCTTGCCCTTCTTATTCTCTGGTTGTCTGGTTTGAAATATTAGTGGCTGGATATTTGAAAAAAAAACTCCAGCCTTTTGGATTGGCCACCACCCTGAAAATGTGAACTGGAATCGTCAGGCTTATTGTTTGCAGCGCAGGCAACACCCTCTCCAGTTGACTAACGTTAATGTCCAGGCTTCACCAATCATGTTAATAGTTGGATGCATCTGTGGAGTTCTGGATTTATGAGTGGGTAATTATTGTAAAAGCTATCTTGTGTTCCAAAGGTTACCCTGGAGGCTTTGTAAGTCTTTGAAGGCTGAGGGATAGTCACTCTCCAATTATCATAAACTGGAACAGTAAATGGTGGTGCAGAGTGGGACAGAGCTGGCTGTATTGCTTTCAGACACTGCATAGAAAATCCTGGTGGAGGAGGCACAAAGTCAGGGAGATGTGGGAGGGTAGGGGGCCTTAGGGTGGTGAATCTGTGGAACTCATTGCCACAGATGGCCGTGGAGCCCAAATTATTGGGTATATTTAAGGTGGAGGTTGATAGGTTCTTGAATAGTCAGGGGGTAAAAGGTTACAGGGAGAAGGCAGGAGAATGGGGTTGAGAGAAATAATAAATCAGCCACAATCCATTGGTGAAGCGGACTTGAAGGGCTGCATGGCCTAATTCAGTCCCTATGTCTTACGCTGCATGAGGAAGTCTGCAGGAAGCTTGAGTTTTGTGTCTGGGAGCGTGGACACACTTGGATTGCTAGAGGCTGAAGGGAGACCTGATAGAAGTGTATAAAATTGTGAGAGGCACAGATAGAGCCTGTTTCTCAGGGAGGAACTGGAGGGAATAGGCGTAAGGTGAGGGGGTGAATGTTTAAAGGAGATGTTACACAGAGTGAGCTAGGTGTCTGGATCACTGCCAAGAGAGGTGGTGGAAGAAGATACGACAGCAGTGTTTTACAAGACCGTAAGATATAGGAGCAGAAGTAGGCCATTTGGTCCATCATGTCTGCTCCGCCATTCAATTAAGGGCTGGTCCAATTCTTCCAGTCATCCCCACTCCCCTGCTTTCTCCCCATACCCTTTGATGCCCTGGCTAATCAAGAACCTATCTATCTCTGCTTTAAATGCACTCAATGACTTGCCCTCCATAGCCACTCGTAGCAACAAATTCCACAGATTTACCACCCTCTGACTAAAGTAATTTCTCCTCATCTCTGTTCTAAATGGATGTCCTTCAATCCTGAAGTCGTGCCCTCTTGTCCAAGACTCCCCTACCAAATGTTAACTGTTTTAAGAGACATTTAGGCAGACACATGAACAGGCAGGGAAAGAGGGATACAAAGCATGCACAGAGAAATGGGAGTAGTGAGATTAGCTCAGGCACGATTGGCCAAAGAGCCTGTGCTGTGCTGTTGTAGCTTCTTAACCCAAAGATGAGGCAGCATCTGCCACCTGATGTGGCAGCCTCCATTTGAGCTCAAAATAACCTGCAGATGCTGGGGTCAAAGCAACACTCACAACACCCTGGAGTCTGTTGCTCTTGCCACCATTCAGGGCCCCAAACAGTCCTTCCAAGTGAGACAACACTTCACTTGTGAGTCTGTTGGGGTCATCTATTGCATCCGGTGCTCCCGGTGCGGCCTCCTCTACATCAGTGAAACCTAACACAGATTGGGGGACCGCTTCTTCGAGCACCTCCGCTTCGTCCACCACAACAGACAGGATCTCCCGGTAGCCACCCACTTCAACTCTGCTTCTCACTCCCATTCAGATAGGTCCATACATGGCCTCCTCTACTGCCATGATGAGGCCAAACTCAGGTTGGAGGAGCAACACCTCATATACCATCTAGGTAGTCTCCAGCCCCTTGGTCTGAACATAGAATTCTCCTTCTTCCGGTAATTCCCTCCCCCTCCCTTCCCCCATCCCAGTTTCACTCTGCCCCCTCCTCCAGCTGCCTATCACCTCACTCATGGTTCTGCCTCCTTCTACTACCCATTGTGTTTTCCCCTATTCCTTCTTCACCTTTCCTGCCTATCCCCTCCCTGCTTCCTCTCTCCCACCCCTTTATCTTTCCCCTTATTGGTTTTTCGCCTGGCACCTACCAGCCTTCTCCTTCCCACCCTCCCCCCACCTTCTTTATAGGGCCTCTGCCCCTTCCCTCTACAGTCCTGACGAAGGGTTCCGGCCTGAAATATTGACTGATCATTTCCACGGATGCTGCCCGACCTGCTGAGTTCCTCCAACGCATTGTGAGTGTGGCTCCATCTGGGCTCAGCTTGCTTCCATTAGACTGCTGGTTTCAGTGTGGACAAGGACCTGAAATATATCTCACGGCAGATCAGAAATTTCTCCTACAAAACTGATCTCCATAGTTTATCACCGCTGGTTCCGCAGCTGCACAATTTAAGAACGGAGCCCCTTTGGGTTCTGTACATGTCCATGTTGATAGGCAGCAGTAATGCTTTGTCATTCACTCACACCCTTCATCACTGTGGTCATAGGAAAGTTACACATCCTCTTTGCCTGTTGGTTTCTGGCGTGAAAAAATGAATACTGTCTAAATGATCTCCTTTGGTTGAAAAACGGAAAAGAATACAATAATTCTAAAAAAAAACTTTGTTAGATACATTTGATCAATGAATATTAACATCCACTAGCATCACTTTTATGAGGTGTAAAAGGTTGACTTCTAAAGCTTTGACATTATAGCTGCACTTTTTGATTTTATTCAAGTAATTAATAACAATCTAACCAAGCTTGGTAGTATGTTGTACTTTTCCCACTAACACAGGAGTTATGAGATGCAAAGCTGCACTTTTAGATACAGGATAAATGTACTCTTGCCTGTCTGTGTATCTTATAACTGAAATCATTTTTCTTTTTACTTCTGCCCATCTTTTTGCTAATGAATTATTCTCTCTTAAACATCACAAAAAAAACAATTTGGAGGTACAAATGCTACTTTTGGATCTCAATTTATAATAACCAAGTTATTTAGACACACTTAAGGAATTTGTTAATAGAAATCAAACGATTAGAAAATTTCATCAACTTCAAGTAATGTTCTAATTAAAAGCCCTGACCTCCTTTCCTTGGTAATTCATCTCAGAAAGTGTCTTTCAAATGTCCTGAGGCATAAGTCATTATTCACCTTTCAGTTTATCTGGATCACTGTAACCTTCTCTTTTTGACAAAATGGATGCCCTCTGTTTTCCAGGTACGCATCAACAGCAGAGGCCTTGTTTATTCTGTCATACTTCTTTTAGGATCCGTGGCACTCACGGTGAGTAGGCGATATTTTGCTGATGCAAATGGTCCCCAGTGGCGCAACTCTATCAACAAATCTGTGGCGTAAAATGAGTAAGGGTTGGTAGTTCTGTGATCTGCAGGTCTATCATGGCCAGTGATTGTCTCAAGCTGGAGTGCGCTGAAATGGCAGGAGCAGAGCAATTTGTTTCCAAGCTCTTGAACATCATGGCTCCAAAAAAAACCACAGATCACTTGATGCAGGAGTCCATTCAATAGGACTGTAAATATTGGTGTTCAGTCCAGTTGATGACTGTATTCACGCCACTGTCTGTAAGGAGTTTGTACGTTCTGCCTGTGACTGCATGGGTTTCCTCCAGCTTCCTCCCTCATTCTAAAGATGTATGTTTATGGTTAGGGTTACACTAGAACCTTCTCTGCTTTGGGGATAACTTCACATCATTATCCATGGATCTTTACAGATTAATGAACAAGTACCACCAAGATCTCTTCCGTTGATGATTGGCTTTATTAATTTTCCCTGCAATATATGTTTCGTATATTTAGTACTTGACCTGATCAAGTGTACAGCACTGCTATTCTGTAAGAAACTTGTTTTATTGAAGATAGATCCAATCCCAAAGTATATTTATGTCACAGTTTCTTCCCCAAAGTCATCAGACTCCTCAATACCCAGAGCCTGGACTGACACCAACCTACTGCCCTCTACTGTGCCTATTGTCTTGTTTATTATTCATTGTAATGCCTGCACTGTTTTGTGCACTTTATGCAGTCCTGGGTAGGTCTGTAGTCTAGTGTAGTTTTTGTGTTGTTTTACGTAGTTCAGTGTAGTTTTTGTACTGTTTCATGTAGCACCATGGTCCTGTAAAACGTCTCATTTTTACTGTGTACTGTACCAGCAGTTATGGTCAAAATGACAATAAAAAGTGACTTGACTTGATCTAGATCTAGTCGTAGAAATTGAACACCATCTATAGACCTAACTGCCATGGGACAGCACAGTAGCGTAGTGGTTAGCACAATGCTTTACAGTTCCAGTGACCCAGGTTCAATTCCCGCGATGTCTGTAAGGAGTTTGCAGGTTCTCCCCGTGACCGCGTGACTTTCTTCCGGGTGCTCTGGTTTCCTCCCACAGCCCGAAGATGTACCGGTTGATAGGTTAATTGGTCATTGTAAATTGTCTCATGATTAAATCCCGGGATTGCTGTGCGGCGTGGCTCAAAGGACCACTACGTTCCAATAACCATCTGAATAAATAAACTCTCAGACCAGAATTGCATTTAGCAGCAACACACACAAAATGCTGGAGGAACTCAGCAGGCCAGGCTGCATCCAGGAAAAAAGTACAGTCAATGTTTTGAGCAGAAATCCTTCAGCAGGACTGGAAAAAAAAGACTGAGTAGATTTAAAAGGTGGGAAGAGGTAAGAGAGGAACAGAAAGTGATCAGTGAGTCCTGCAGGGGGAGGGATGAAGTAAAGGCCTGGGAAGTTGATTGGTGAAAGAGACAGAAGACCCTGGAAGAAAGGAAAGGGGGGGAGGAACACCAGAGAGAGGCGATGGGGTGGCAAGGAGATGAGGTGAGAGAGGGAAAAGGGGAAGGGAAATGGGGGCGAGGGGCTGTTGGTGGTGGGCATTACTGGAAGTTTGAGAAATCGATGTTCATGCCATCTGGTTGGAGATTATCCATACAGAATAAAAGGTGTTGCTCCTACAACCTCCGACACCTCCCTCCCCTTTCTCAATGTCACTGTCTGTATCTCCAGACGACTTCCACCCTGCCCTCAAAATACCTGTGTTCTTCGGCCAAGTGATGTACTTAATATATAGTATGGGAGTATACTCATCAGGTTAATGGCTGCATTCACCAGTCTAAGAGCAGTAATCATTAGACAGAAAGCTACTGAGGTTTCAGTTGCTGTTCTGCACTTTAACAACCCATGTACTTGATTATCTAGTTAGATGCTTGTTTACAGTTGAATAGTAAACAATGGTTTGCCTTTCTTCTATTAATCAGTCCCACGTGCCTCTTCAGGTACACTGATAAGAATCTGCTGAAACCTATCTCGGTACATAGCAATTCCGTCTTATTTAATAGCTCCGCCAATTATAGTTTTAATCATCTATGTCTATTTATTATCCGAGAACTATAAGTAAAATCTATCAGTGGATCTTATCACTTTAGGAGATGCACAGAAAGGGGCAGTTAGAAAAGCTTTATAATGCAGTAGATATTTACAGTTTACTCTCCTAGGAAGGTTAATTAAACATTATCCTGTATCTGTAGCAATATGCTATCCGTGGAAATCTTGCTAGCACTTAGCAATAATTATTAGATTTCAGAGGACTTCATACCACCCCCTAATATCTGCACTTTACAAAGTTGTGTGCAGGACCCCCCACGCCCCCCATCCCCAATCAGGAGTCAGACTCCCGGTTGATATTTTTGATGTTTCTCCTCCTCCTGAGTTCAAGGGTTTATGGCACAACTGTTGCTAACAGTCAAAATTCACCAACTTCATAGATTCAGTGTATTGAAACGGAAGTGGTTAGTTGGAATGATGGAGTGCTGCATTTGAAGCATTGACCCACCAAGAATAGGTATGATCTATAAGATGTGTTGTTAGATGTATCAAGCATTATTCAGCACAAAGTAAACACAAGAGATTCTGCAGATGCTGGAAATCTTGAGTAATGCACACAAAATGCTAGAGGAGCTCAGCAAGTCAGGCGGCATCTATGGAAGGAAATAAAACTGGAGCTTTGTGTACCTGACAAAAGATATATACCTTTAGAGGAAGAAATGGAACAAAGATTTAGCAGACTTTTTGGGATGGTGGGTTTTCCACACGAGGAGTGACTGATATACACTCGTGTAACAAAACACATTGATGAAGATAGAGCAGTGGATGTAGTGTATATGGATTTCAGTATGGCATTTGATAAGGTTCCCCATGCAAGGTTCATTCAGAAAGTAATGAGGCATGGGATCCAAGGAGACCTTGTTTTGTGGATCCAGAATTGACTTGCCCACAAAAGGAAAAGGGTGGTTGGAGATGGTTCGTATTCTGCATGGAGGTCGATGACCAGTAGTGTTCTGCAGGGATCTGTTCTGGGACCCCTCCTCTTTGTGATTTTTTATAAATGACCTGGATGAGGAAGTAGAAGTGTGGGCTAGTAAGTTTGCTGATGACACAAAGGTTGGGGTGGTGTAGATAGCCTGGAGGGTTATCAGAGACATTGATAGGATGCAGAACTCCACTGAGAAGTGGTAGATGGAGTTCAACCCAGATAAGTGTGAAGTGGTTCATTTCAATAAGTCAAATTTGAAGACAGAATATAATATTAATGGTAAGACTCTTGAAACTCTTGGCAGTGTGGAGGATCAGCAAGATCTTGGGGTCCATGTCCATAGGACACTCAAAGCTGCTGCGCAGTTTAACAGTGTTGTTAAGAAGGCATGTGGTGCAATGGCCTTCATCAACTGTAGGATTGTGTTCCGGAGCTGTGAGGTAATGTTACAGCTATATAAGACTTTAGTCAGACCCCACTTGGAGTACTGTGTTCAGTTCTGGCCACCTCATTACAGGAAGGATGTAGATACTCTAGAGAGAGTGCAGAGGAGATTTACAAGGATGTTGCCTGGATTGGGGAGCATGTCTTATGAGAATAGTTTGAGCGAACTCAGCCTTTTCTCCTTGGAGCAACAGAGAATGAGAGATGACTTGACAGAGGTGTATAAGATGATGAGAGGCATTGATCGTGTGGATAGTCAGAGGTCTTTACTCCAGGGCTGAAATGGCTAACACAAGGGGACATAGTTTTAAAGTGCTTGGAAGTAGGTACAAGGGGGATGTCAGGGGTAAGTTTTTCACTCAGAGAGTGGTGGGTGGATGAAATGTACTGCCAGTGAAGGTGGTAGAGACGGGTACAATAGGGTCTTTTAAGAGACTCTTAGATAGGCACATGGAGCTTAGAAAAATAGAGGGCTATGCTGTAAGGAAATTCTAGGCAGCTTCTAGAGTAGGTTACAAGTTTGGCACAACATTGTGGACCAAAGGGCTGGTAATGTGCTGTAGCTTTCTATGTTCTATGTTTATTACAATGTGTTTTAATCTCATTGAAACAAAATTCTTACAGTGCTCAACAGATGCATGGGAGATGTTCCCCCTAGCTGAGAAATCCATAAGCAGGGGTCACAGTCCCAGACTAAGGAGCAGGTTGTTTCGGACTGAGATAAGATTTTTTTTTCATCTGGAGTGTGGTGATCACTGGGAATTCTACACTCTGCAAGGCCATTCAAGACAGAAATTGATAGATTTCCAGATATTGTGGGGATAATACAAGCAATGGAGCTGAGATAGAAAGTCAGCCAAAATATTGACAAATGGTGGAGTAGATTCAAACACCTAGGAGGACTGATCCTAATTCTTTTTTTTAAATATAATTTTTATTGAGTTTTCAAAATTCTTGAAACAGTCCAGCAATTAAACAATCCCCATGGTCTACCATGTCTGTACTGACCGTGGTGTCACATTAAACTGCACATCTGCCTGCGAGTGGTTGGGGTTAGTAAGCTGTGGGCCTGCTATGTTGGTGCCGACATCGTGGCAACATTTGTGAGTTGCCCCCAGCGCATATTTGTCATTGACGCAAATGATGCACTTCACTGTATGTTTCAATGTTTTGATGTACAGGTGACAATTAAAGATAATATTTTAATCTTTACAAGTGTCTATATCTCCCAGTTGCTGCCTGATTATGTGCCTGTCCAAACAACCACTTCTTAAACATCGTTGTCACATCTGCTTCCACCTTTTCCTCTTCCACCAAATCCCCTGGTATCTGTTTCCTCCAGCAGTGCATTCTAGGCACTGGCCATTCTCTGTGTAAATATATAATTTTATATATTAGACTGTACTGCTGCCGCAAAACAAAAACAAATTTCATGACATACGTGAGTGATGGTAAATCTGATTTTGATATGGGTTGAGAGTGGGATGTGGGTAGGGAGAGGGAAATCACTGTTGGAAAAAGGGGAAGGGAGAGGAGAGGAAGTGGGAAGCACCAGAGAGACATTCTGTAATGGTCAATGAATCAATTGTTTGGAATGAAATGATCTTGCCTGGTGTCTCCGGGCTGGGTGCGGCTGCATCTTTGCCGCACAACCCCCCCTGCCCCGGCACTGTTTGCTGCCACCTCTCCCAAACACCTCCCATGGCGCTCCACACTCGCCATTCCCAATGTCTTGTGCTCCCACTACATTTACAAACTCATCCTCCACTCCACGTTGGCGGATACAGTACTGTGCAGAGGTCTTGGGCACCCTAGCTCCCTCTCATTTCATACTGGGGAGAAAAATCTCTGACTGTTTATCTGACCATACCCCTCCCTCATAATTTTAAATATGTCATTCAGTTATCCCCTCTGCCTCCAATACTTCGGAGAAAACAATCCAGGTTTGCCCAACTTCATGGTTCTGGTATCCCTTGGTAACCTCATGACCCATGATTCTTGTGTTTTTGCACACAGAACCTTTGGTTAAAGTGGGATATTTGCTTCTCACTGCACTGGAAGGTCTTCAGCATTTTAAGGAGCTCTCCCCATGCCAGCTGCTGAACATCTCATTGCAAACCTGCCTGAAGTTGATGGAAAACACAGGAGAGGGAGCCCTGCTAATCTTCAATTAGCGTAGCCATTCCCCATCCTCATATAAATTGTCTGTCTACCTTGTGCCACAACTGGCCCTTTGCCAGTGTGAAATACTCGATTCAGCTCTGAAGGGCCCAGAGGTTACAACAGACACTTCTGTTGTGGAATGTGTTAAAAGGCTGGAATAGTGCCTGAGAAAACAGGGATGGAGATTTCTATTATTCTGAGCATCAAATTGACTTGGTGAAACTACACGTGGAGTATCATGTACCTGACAAAGGATACAGCTACCCGAGAGGAAATGGAACAAAGATTTATCAGACACTCAGCAGCTGCCATGCTCAGGACATCAATATCATATACACATCCTTTAAGCAATGTCTCATTGCCGTACTGCAGCATAACAGTTCACGTGAAACTATTACAGCACTAACTGTAAGATCAGGGCCCAATTCCCGCCGCTGCCTATAAGGAGATTGTATGTCCTCCCACGACCACATGGTTTTACTCTGAGTGCATCAGTTGCCTCCCACGTTCCAGAGATTAGAGTTAGTAAATTGTGGGCATGGTCTGTGGGCACCAGAAATGTGGTGGCAGTTGTGGACTGCCCCCTGGTATAATCCTCACTGATTTGATTAGATTACACGCTTCACTGTATGTTTCGGTGTAGAAGTGACAAATAAAGCTAATCTTTTACCTTTATTTTTTTATTGCTTGTTCCTACTTCTAGTCATTTTATCAGATCTGAACAAAAATCATGGGCTCCAATTTATGCCTAAATGTACAGGGCGCGATGTCATTAGCTGAAGTGAATTGCCCAAGTCAGCTTCCTAGTGGGAACAATTTCAACAGAAATCTTTACTAAATGTTCAATGCTGGTTCGAATCACATCTCTGAAAAATTTGGAAAATAGATAATAGATGCACTTTATATTCTTTCATCGCATTCTGCTTTGTTTTTTTTTTATTTTAACTCTAATTCCATGAAGACTACATGTATTGAGTTAGAAGATATTTTTCGATTCTTAATCTTCAAAGCTACCGGCTATCGGTATATAAGGAGGCCGTATTCAATTCTGCTGTAGTAACTGAAGGTGTTTGTGATTCCAGGTGGCTGGTATCCACGTGAATGGATGGAAATTGGATAAAAAGCTTGGTATTTATGTGCTGGTCCTCTACGCTATTTTCTTGTGTTTCTCAATCATGATTGAATTCAATGTCTTTACATTTGTCAACCTGCCAATGTGCCATGCCAGCATTTAAGCATGTCTGAGCGTGAATGGATTCCATCAAGAAAAAGAACCTTCTTAAGCTGCTATTGTATCTTTCTTTGATTTATAAAGAATGTTTTCTTTTGGCTATTTTGAAAGTTAAAGCAGCCTTTCACACAGAGCCAAGACTATTATTTGAAAAGAAGACTGCTGACTGATTGGTGTACACTGAAGTCAAATAAGGAGCGCTCACTCCCTCCTATGGAGTTTTTAAGAATTACGCCTGTGGTTTAGCAATTTGTCTCCACATCTGGATTTCCTGTTTGTTTTACAGCCTCTTGCTTGTTCACATGAGCACAAAATTACAATGTGTTCAACAGCACGAGTGCTGAAGATCAATTTTTTATTTCACAGGACTTCACCACACGTATTATGTGTGGGAAGCAATTTGTTAAGCAGTCTTTCCTGACCTGATTTTCAGTAGGGACCACAATACATGTTTAAGCCTGTCTTTGTTTTTATTCAGAAATATAAAGAGTATATATTGGAATTGTGTGGACTTGAACAAGATCATTTGTATATTTGGTGACTGTAGCTTAAAGAATGAACGAAAATGCTAAACTTGTACATTTTAATAGGAAAGTATGTATGCTGACTTTAAGTTTGAATTTTGATTCATAGTATTTTGATACTATGTTAATATATAAATATATACACCTATATAGAGAGCATACTGAAGATAGAGTTCTTTTATGAAAACTGAACATTGTATCATTTTTAAACATTTAATTCATTTGTTCCTGCTGTGATAAACATGAATGAACTCATTCTTCAACTGAATTATATGGTGCAATATGGTTCCATCAAAATTTAATGATATTTTTGGCAATATAAATATGACTGTATATGCCATCATCACTGCACATAATGTGAACACATGGAGCATAAGTCTCTATGTAGGGACTTCTTGATTTTTTTTTACTGTCTTGGAAAATTGAAGAAAAGGGATGCAAGCCCTTTAGTTTATATATTTTCTCATTTAATGGTTGCTTTCTGCTTGAAAGGCAAAAGACAAAGAGCAAATTAATTTTTCTTCCAAATCCGATAGAGGCCATACAACTAGGTATGGTATGTCTTTAAAAATGCGTGTTATTAATTAATCCTATATTTACAGTTTTAATATGAAACTAAGAATGGTTTGTAAAGCTACTTTTTGACTGTAAATCATCATTTGGCTTTTGGTAAGTTTCAAATTAAACAGAAAGCCAATTCTAGAAAATGATGAAATTGGCATATGAATTTAAATATACACGTAGACATAATTGCTATACTGGCAACATCTTTAAAAATGCCTATTGATCTTGTATTTCAATTTTAATGTAAAATTGACAATGATTTTTGAAACTATTTTAATTGCAAATCATCACTTGACTTTTAGCAAGCTACAAATTAAACAAAAAGCCAGTTCTGGAAGTAGTGAAATGATCGTATAAATTTTAAATATATATGTAGATATAATTGTTCTACTATAAAGCACATATTACATGATAGAAACATCTAGAATTAACCTGCCTGTCTATGAGTGTGTTATTACTCAGCTGCTTGGAATCCTATTTACAGTGATAGGGTACGTGAGTCTTTGAAGCAAACTATCACATTTTGTACAACTGTGATCAGTTTGCATTGCAACTCCCTCGTAGTGTCTGCAAATGCACAATAATTCCCATATGTAAAGAATCTTGGTGCACCTTTTCATACTGCCATTTTATATTTTAATGTGAACACAGTCCATCTTATTGGTATTGTGGCAATAAAATGGATAAGCTGAAAGCTGAATGATAGGACATTGAAAAGTTAGTTAAATGTTTTCGACTTTGCAGGTTATTGATTTAAGTATTTATGGTCTTGCCTGCTGGACGAATTTAGAGGATTGATAAAATCTGATTGGTCCTCTAGGTGCATAAGAATGCACATGCTAGTGTTATAAACTGGCATTTTACTTCAAATAAGTCTACAAAATATAGATAATCAAAGCCATTCTCACACATCCCAATATTTTCACAGGATTCAACAGCCCATATTGTAATGTAAACCTGTAGGAATAATTTACTGATTGACTTATGATAATCACAGCTCCATAGAACTCTTGAAGGTCCACCTTTGAAATATATTCTTGAGTTGGACAACCAGGTATTTCATTGGTGTTGGGGGAGAGGGGGAATGAGTGTCTCCTTCTGATTGTGTAGATGTCCTGTCATGGCTGCCTAAAGTTAGCTGTCTGTCTGAGGGGAAATGATGGTACAAAACCCCAGCATGAGCTATTGCCAAGGGAGAAAATGTCAGGAAGGGAATCTGTGCTCACTTTGTTAAAATGCTGGTCAGGATTCATAGAAGTTCCCAACCACTTGTGTGACTTTTTTTAAAAAGGGGACCAATTCAGTCCATAGCTTGTAATATTACCAGCAAATAAATGTTTATTGGACTGGGAACCACTGACCTGAACGGTATTGTCTCGTTTGCTCAGTGTTTCATGAAGGAAAGTATGATGGAATGGGGCTTATTGGGAATGGCCTCATGATTGCCCTCGTGGTGATTGTCTAATGACGACAATAGAATTGGAGTGTGATGAATCCTGCCATCTTCCCACCGTGAGTGAGATGAAGGCACACATTTATAAAGTGCCTTTCACATCTTTCTCAGAGCATCCCAAAGCACTTTACAGCCAATAAATCACCTGCAAAGAGTGATCATTGTTGTAATGCAGGAAATGTGGCAAATAATTTATGCACAGAAAGCTCCCACAAATAGCAATCCAACAGTGACCATATATTCTGCTTTATAGAAGTAGACCAAGAGATAAATCAGCTCAGCAGAAGCATCTCTGTACAGTGCACATCCATCTAATAGTGCGGACGGGGCCAAAGCTTTACACTGGAGGCAATGGTGTTGTTTTCCTCTCAGAACTGCACTGGTGCATTAAATGTGATCTTCATGCACATGTGACACACCCAAAATCTTCTCAGAAGACTTAGCCCCCTTAAGCTGGGGTTGCCACTCCATAGGATCATGTCTGATCCCCCTCCTCTTCTGTTGCACACGTCCTTGGCTGTTCAGAAGCTTGTTGATTTCGGCCTTAAACATGTTCAACTATTAAACATTCACAGTCTTCTCGGGTTTCATCATTTCAAAGACATATAACATTCTGAGTAATTTTATTTCCAGCTGATTTATCGCATAATGTCCCCTGAACAAGGTACTTGCAAACATTAACACTGTCAGCACTTCTTAATCATGTCCCCCTCAGTGCTCTTCACTCCAGTGAGTTTATTCCAATTTTATTTTTGGAGTGCCCCACCTCCCCAGTGTTACAACAACACCAAGTCAAGTGTGACCTTCCTTAGATATGGAGATGGAGGTATGAAAGCAAGGAAGCTGGCAACTGAACCACAGCTGTCTTTAAATTCATCACTGAGTTACTCTTATGGTCATTGCAGTCAAAGGTGGAAATTAAATATGTGCAGCAGTGTCGGAAAGGAGAGAATAGAGATTAAAGTTACAAAAACTAATAGCACAAGTTACTGCCACCTGAATATCTCCTCATTCATCCCCTCCTGTTCAGGTTCTGTTCTGGACAGTGCAAGTTAATGAGGAAGAGAAAGGAAATGAATGGATAACCTTGACTCAGAGGTAACCCTGCTTCTTAACTTAGGGATACACAAACAAGTCACACTCCTTCATTTGCAAGACATGAGACACTGAAGGAACTCAGCAGGCCCTCCAGCATCTCGTGCAATGCCCCAGGTTCCAGCATCTGAAGACACCTGTGTCCACTTCATTTCCTGGCTCATCCAAATCTAGGGATCTAAGGATTTAATTCAGGGTGAATCAGAATTATTAATCTGAGTTTGCTGCCCTTAAGGAATTAGCAATCAATTCTTTGTGGCATTTGGAGAGTGGCAGCTGGCAAGCATCAGTGATCTGGTTTGATTTTCTCAACAGCAGGCAAGTCCTTGAAAACTGGCAAGAAATTGAATGCAGAGAGACGAAACTGAGAATGAACAGGGTAGGAGGGTGAGATGGTATAAACCAGTGAGTGACAATTTATCTTTGTGTGAAGATTGCTGATTGTCTTTCTCTGTTTTGCTTTTTTGCAATTCAAATTACCTAATCTCACTTACAAATTAACATCATTTTGTGGATGGCTGTTGAAATAAGTTACAAATTTTGGGGATAAAAGGAATGAAAAGGTTGAAATCTTATATTTTCATGGAACCTACAAAATAAATGATATTTTTTCCATAAATTAACTTCCGAAGTTATATTAGGTATTTGAGCATTCTCAACAATGTAAAGTTTATAACTAAAGGAGAATGATAATTGAGGATGTGCTGTAAAAGGAAAGACAATTGTTGAAATTGCATTGGGAGTGGGAAGGGGAAAAAAGCTATTTTTCTGTCTGAATTCTATTGATATTTCAATTAAATGCTGTAAAAGAGAGTTTATTAAGAGATTGTTATATAAAGAGTGGGTATTTTATTAGATGTTTTTAATACATTTGTGTATTCTGTATTGCTGCTGAAGTTCCCAAAACCAGAGTTATCCAAGTGTATGGTATGATGTATTGCAGAAAAAAATATGTGATGTCAACTTGTGTCTCCCAACGGGTGTTGAACTACTGAGTGTCTCTGGAACAGGGTTTCCCAACCTAGGGTCCATGGACCCCTTGCTTACTGGTATTGGTCCTTGGCATAAAAAAAAGTTTGGGAACCCCTGCTCTAGAACCTTCTGTTTTTGCCTCAGATTTTAGCTTCTTCGCTATCGAGTTTTACAGAATTGTCTTCTTTAGATCAACCTCTTCCGCTATGTTCCATGTACAACCTGTTCCATTCTGGTGGTATTATGAAAATACTGGCCATATAACTAGAAATTATCCAAATTCAGCAGAATTGCCTGTCAATTCAAATTAGTAGGCAATTTTATCTATCCTTTTCAAGGAGACAGAGGATGTCACTTTTATAATTATATCAGTACTCGTTACATGCAAGTATCCTGATTGCAACAGTTGCCTTGCACAAACTGTTGATGCTGCTACTATACTCAGCATCTGATATGATACCTTAAAAAGTTAGGTCAGCAGATTCTCCTGCCATCAATGAGCTGTCCATCAAAGTGAATCAAATCCCAGGTAACCACTGAATTTAGACCCACCACCCCCACCCCCATCAAATCTGTCAACCTTGTGCTTCACAGTAAGCTGAGAATGAGATAATACTCTCAGCTCCAGTAAAACAGTTCTGTTGCAATTGTACGGACAGTTGGCATTTAGAGTGATCTAAGTAATATCTCAGATGAGTGAGAAAAATTACCCTCTGCATTCTAGAAACGTTTAAACTCTTCAGCATACATTGAGCGAGACCAGAAACCTAGTCGGCATGTTTGTGTGGAAGGGAGGTGCACAATATCTGATGTACTACCCTTTTTCTTTAGCCTAAAGTAAAATCATTATTAGCAGGTTGGGAGCCAATTTGATGTTGAAAGACTGACAATGAAAGTGTGCATGATAAAAGAAATATTACTGAACTGATCTAAAGTATGTGTGTGTGTGTGTCTTATATATTTCCTTTTGAGGTATTTTTGATGGGTTATGGGTTACAAAGGAATGAATGTTCACGGCTTTTAGATTCTGTTTTCAAAATTAAACATGGAATGTTTCTATAAAGTTAAAAAATTAACCTCAGTCATTAAATAAAACATGTAAATGATGTTATTATATTAGAGCCTGTGATCAGTTTCCTGTTTTGGATTTGTACTGTTGTGAAGGCTGTCCTATAGAATCCTTATAATTTGGTACAGACCTTTATTTGAATTTTTGGTGGTGACTGTAAATGACAGTTACTAGGGAAATTGTTTCCAGACAGATTTTCAGCACTAGAATGATATTGAATACTTGTCTCAGCAATATTTTTAATTGACAAACAACAGAACTGGAAAAAAAATAAGATTGCATCTCAGTAGCAAGAAACGATGGCCACTTGTGAAACCACACCACATGGGTACGATGGATGGTGAACGAGATGCATAGTACCTTCCTTCTCACTTGTGTTCCTCACAATAAAGACTTTGATAAATGTTTTCTTTTTAAAGTTAAAGCCCATTTAGAATCTATGCTATTTGTGTGAGGTCAATTATCAGCAAACATTTCTTTGGAAAACCAAATTCTATTGAATAAAACATTGCCAGTGTAACCTCTAGTCGTCAACTTCAGTTTGACACAGTCGGCCATTTTTTTTTATAAACCCTGTGATGGTTGGCAGTGGCTGTACCCCAGGCTATGGGTTTACACTTCAGCTGATACCCTGGAGTAGTTCTGAAAAAATGCTGTTTGATCAGCTTCTGACTGAGAGATTGAAGTAGGTTTCCTGGTCCTGCCGCTGGCTTCATTGGGTCCCTCAATCTAGCGAACAAGCGAAAGTATTTTAGGGCATTTCTATCTCACAGTTGCTCAGTTTCTCTTTATTTGCACCATGCACCTCTGATCCAATATTCCAGGTTACAGGATCAGGAATATCCATCATTCCAATGTAAGAAACTTCCTGCCAGTTTATATTGGAGTAATCCATCCCTTAGCATCAGAAGTGGAAGAGGAAGAAGGTATCCAGGTCAACGTTCTCCCTCAACCATTAAAAATTCACTGATCCTTCATTTCCCTACCTGCTCGTACAATCTTGCAGTGTGGTGCATTTTACTTCAGAACAGTAATGATTGTATTTTGAAAGTAACTTATTTGATGAGGTGCTATATAAATGCTGGCCTGTACTCAGTTCTGCTATATTTATATTTCACTCAAGAACTGATTTGCATTGGTTCAAATTGAATAGAATAGCATAGGCCTGGTTGTGGGATAGGAACACAGTGCATTGATCTCCATAGCAACCATGAGACTTCATTGGTATCCCAAGCAATTAAGTACAATTTCAATACAGTTTCAATTTCTAAGTTAATCTATATATTCTCTTAGAAAAATGGCAATATCTTGTGTAAATTGTAAAAGTCATGCAATAAATATTTATTCAAATGCATATCTAGAAAAATTGTAGGACAAATGTGACCTAATGCACTGTGAATGGCACTTGATGTGGATTTATGTGTATAAACTGAGGTTATATAATGTAAAAAATTAAATTAATTGAATGTATTATCATCCCATGACTGATGGGTAGGACAGAATGTCTGCACATTATGTTGTATCCAGAGCAACCTACAGAAGATATCTTATCAAGAAAATATTGATACAATCCTTAAAAATGTTTGACATGTAATGCGATGTGCATCTTTAAATAAACACAATTAATACAACCCTGTGTCAGAGCAGTGCACTGTTTCTGCCTCTGAATGAAAGGCTGTGAAGAACATAATTTAAATTAAAGTTCAAAGTACATTTATTATCAAAGTATGTATACTGTGTACAACCTTGAGATCTGTGAGTGGTGCATCATCTCAAAGGGTGCTTGTCATGGATTTGACTCATGATTCTATCGTCATCCATATCCTAATTTTGGTTTAGAGGCATCAGGGCAATGATAAATATAGGCTCTTCTTCCCACTCAATCAGTGCTGACTATCAAACACCCATTTGCACAGATCCTAATTTATTCTCCCCTCATATTCATCACAATTCCCAGATTCTACAGCAAACAAGGCACAACTTATAGTAACTAACTAATCTCCCAACCTGCATGTCTTTAGGAGAAAACTCACACAGTGGCTAAGAGAACTTGCAGACTTTTTCCAGGCAGCACCTGAAGTCAGAATTGAGCCTGGGTCTTTGGAGCTGTGAGCAGCAACTGCACTAGCTGTGCAATTATGCTGGTGCAGACTCAAAAGAAGAGCAGATTGCTAAAATCCAAAATGGGATAAAGTAAACAATGATTACACCAGACGGACATTTGGGACCAAACCTCCCCAACCCCCTCCCTCCTATCCAAGTCGTAACCTGGCCTTGGTAGGAGGAACTTTAAAGAGAATGAGAATATATAATGTTTCAGAACAAAATGGGGCTGTTTGGCCTGCTTTGTTTGTTTGTCTCTTTGGCAATCCCAATGACCTGGTCTCCACAGTCATCTGTGTCAATGAATTCCACAGGTCCACCACTCTCAGGCTAAAGAAATTCCTCCTCATCTCCGTTCTAAAGGGGCATCCTTCTATTCGGATCTGTGCCCTCTGGTCCCCAATTAGCTGCAAACAGCAGAATGCAAATTCTTCCAAAATCCAGGTAGCAGCAGTTCCACTGACTGTAACATTCTCTTCACATCAATTAGGGATATACTGTACGAGGGGTCATTGATAAGTCCGTGGCCTAAGGTAGAAGGAGTCAATTTTGGAAAGCCTAACACATTTATTTTTCCTACACTTACACATTTAGTCCAGCAGTTGTGGAGCATACGGATCCCTTCTTTGTAGAAGTCGGCGTCTCAGACCTCCAGGTGGTCCACAGCAGGGGTGATTGATAAGTTTGTGGCCTAAGGTAGAAGATGAGTTATACAGCTCTTGTTACATGCACATGCAGTTCAACTCTTTGAGCGATTATGCAGATAGTTTGAAGTTAATAACTCATCCCCTTCTGCCTTAGGCCACGAACTTATCAATCAGCCCTGTTGTGAATCACTTCTACGAAGAAGGGATCCGTATGCTCCACGACCGCTGGGCTAAGTGTGTACCTGTAGGAGGGGACTATGTTGAAAAATAAATGTGCTTGGTTTTCTAAAATTGACTCCTTCTACCTTAGGCTACAAACTTATCAATCACCCCTCGTAAATGCTGAATTTGAAAAGAAAAGTACTACAGACTGTGTAAATCTGAAATGAAAGCAGAACATAGTGGAAATGGTCAGCAGGATAGGAAGCATATGTGCAGGAAGAAACAGAGGTAATATTTCATGTTGTTGATCTTTTCTCCAGGAGTAGGAACATGCACATGGGGTGGGTGGGAAACACCAAAGGAAACAACTCTAACAGGCTGGAATCTGAGAAGAGACAGAAGCCACAGACTGTTTTCTGTTATGATGGGGAGACAAAGGAAGAGGTATAAGTAGAGAGAAGACAGAGGAGAGGAGAAAAAGCTGCTGGAACTCAGATAAAGAACACAGGAGTTGCTGGAAATCTGAAATAAAAGGTAAGGCTGGGAAAACCTAACGGGTCAGGCAGCACTTGTGGTGAAAGGAACACTGAGGTACATTAGAATTGACCATGGATTCCAAAGTAAAATAAAATGCAGATGCTGGAAATCCGAAACAAAATCAGAATTTACTGGAAAATCTCATCAGGCCAGGGAATCTCCTTGGAGAGGAAGCCAGAGCTAATGTCCCAGATGAATGATCCCTCCCACCATAGAGATCATTGACCGGAGTATCAGCAGCATGACCCTTCCCACAAACTCTGTCCATCTCGGTGAGTAGTTCCAGCATTCAAGTCCCAAAGTTGTTCAGACAGACGATAGGGCAAAGTACGCTGGAAGAACTTAGCAGATCATTCAAAAGGTGTCAGTCAAAATTTCAGGTTGAGACCCAACATCAAGCATTTTCCACTGAGTTTGGGTGGGACTAGAACGAGAGATCATGGGTCAAGGGTGAAAGGTGAAAAATCTCTGTATAATAATGAGTCCGCCACAAGAAAATAAACGTTCTTGTACGTCTTCGCAACTCTCATTTTCAATGGGTAGAGGAGTCTTTGAATGACTTTAAGTTAAAGGTTAAAAGATTCATAAGGGAGTGAAAGGCAGGGATGGAAAGATGAAGTTAATCTGATCAACAAAATCTTATTAAGTGATGGAGCAGGCTCCAGGGTCGAGTGGTCAATTCCTGCTCTCAGTTTGTGCATTCATATCGTTTCTGGCCATAGGCAGCCTCTGCTTTTAAGTTGGAGTGGATTGTTCATGTCTCTAATATAATATTCTGCTCCAACAGGATGTGCTTTCATTCCAATATGCCTTTGCTGACCATCATTTTAAAATTTTTCCTGTGGAAATTATGTATGATTCTAATGCCAGAGACTTGACCATTGAAAATATTTAGCTTCATGAATCCAAGCTGTTAGAGTTCAACTGATAGTATACAAATTCATGTGTGTCATTGCCCAGGAGGCCATAAACTGAAATCAGTTAGTCTGTGAGAAGGATGTTCTGAATGTCAGCTCTTCTCTCTTAACAGCAAAAATAATCTTCCTCCCCACCAGCCTCATCCAACCTGCAGAGGAAATCAATGAGAAGCAATAAATTTATCAGGTAGTTAAAATGCTCACTCAACATTTATTCCCATGAAATATAAGTATTTTAATTAACTACCTCATGCCCAGAACCAAGATCTGCACTTCAAAGTTAAATCTGAACATGTTTGGATTAATTTAATTGGATAAGTCTTATCACCACTTTTGCTATCTGTAAAATCCTTGTATACAGTAGAAGATATTTAGACAACTGGTCATTTCAAACACCGTTTAAAATTTCTTTTCACAGAGAATGATGAAACTCTGAATTCACCGAGGATTATGGAGGTGAGATGATTCGAAGTATTTAAGCTGAAAGTAGATAAATTTTTGAAAGAGCAGAGACTGAGGACTATGGGAAGCTGATGTAGAAGATGAGCAGAGGCCAGCATAGATCATCCATGATCTTATTTAAAATCCTGCTCCTACTTCTATTTCAGTGTGTTCCTGTGTTCAAACAATGGTTCAATAAGAACCTGAATCAGAATCAGGTTTAATATCATGAGAAAATGTCCTGAAATTTGTGGCAGCAGTGTGTCTTTGAGTGTGTCTTCATGCTTCTATACTTCCTCCTTGATGGTAGCAATGATAAGAGGGCATGTCCTGGGTGATGGAGGTCCTTAATGATGGATGCTACTTTTTTGAGGTTCCACCTTTTGAAGGTGTCCTCGCTGCTGGGGAGGCTAGTGTCCACGGTGGACACTATTTGATCCTCCATACAAACAGTGACGCAAGCAGTTAGAGTTCTCTCCAGGGTACATCTGTAGAAATTTGTGAGTGTCTTTGGTGGTATACCAACTCTCCTCAAACTCCAAATGAAATTGTGCTTTTTTTGCAATTGCATCAATATTTTGGGCCCAGGATAGATTTTCAGAGAAGTTGGCAGCCAGGAATTTGAAACTGCTCACCCTTTCCGTTGTTGACCCCTCAATGAGGACTGGTGTGTCATCTCTCGACTTCCCCTTCCTGAAGTCCACAATCAGTTCTTTGGTCTTACTGATATTGAGTGCAAAGTTATTATTGCTGCACCATTTATCCAGCTGACCTATCGCACTGCTGTATGCCTCCTTGTCACCATCTGAAATTCTGCCAACAATAGTTGTTTGTTGGCAAATTTATAGATGGCATTTGAGCTGTGCCTAGTCACACAACCGTGGGTGCAGAGAGTAGAGCAGTGGGCTCAGCATGCATCCTTGAGGTGCGCCAGTGTTGACTGTCAGTGAGAAGATGTTCCCAGCCTCTATGTCTGGAGCCAGAGCAGTTTGTTCAGCCATGACTCTTTGTTCTGCTGCCAAGTCAGAAAGCTTCAATTCGCTGGCCAGGCACCTAGTCCAGGCTGCAGTTCAGATGTGGTTCTGAGGGTGTGCTCTCGTAATGGGAATACTTTCTTTTGGATGAGATGTCCTGGGGCTAGAGGGCGGTCTGTGAGTGTGTGTGGGAGGGTAGGAGGGTAAGAGTGTTGTTCTGCTGGTGTCTTGTTGCTGCTGTTCTGTTATTGTTGTTGTTGCTTCTGCTGGCCTGCTGATCATTGTGAGCGTGCTATGCTGCATCACAATTTGCTATGGTGACATCGTTAGGTTGTGTTGCCTTTAACAGAACTGTTCAACTGTATGTTTTCATGTATATGTGATAAATAAATTAATCTGAGCTCCTTACTTTATCTGAATGCAAAGTCGATTTTGGGACACATGCTCTCCCGCAGAGGCATAAATTGTCCCATCCAGCATTTCTTTCTTTGGGATCTTCGTAAGTCATCTTCTAAGTGCCATTTTGGACCTTGCACAGCGCAGAGTTAGAGGAGAGAATTATCTTTAAGAATCCGCATCCTTTTTCAGAGAACACACTCTCTCTTTTTAATAACGCAGATCCTGTTTGCAATCAACACTAACTCCCTCTTCCATTTCCCTACCCCTCCTCTCAGCCAAGTTTCCATGTTTGCCAGAAAACTCGAGGGCTGTTCAACTACCATGACTAATGATTCAATTAGTACCCAATTTTAGCAGCTAGAAACACCCATTTAAAACTGTGAAATCGAGAAGTTAAACATAAACTGTACACTTTTCCACATGTATAAGGCCATATGACATTAGAGTAGAATTAGGCCATTCAGCCCATCAAGTTTGCTCCGCTATACGTCATGGCTGATTTATTATCTCTCTCAATCCATTCTCCTGCCTTCTCCCCATAAATTTTGATGCCCTGGCTAATCAAGATCCTATCAATCTCCCCTTGAAGTATTATCAATCACTTGGCCTCCACAGCCGTTGTTAGCAATGAATTCCACAGTTTCACCATTCCCTTGATAAAGATATTTCTCCTCATCTGCTTGAAATGGACGTCCTTCTATGCGGAGGCTGTGCCCTCTGGTACTAGACTCGCTCAATATAGGAAGCACCCCCTTCACATCCACTCTGTCTAGGCTTTTCACTATTCGATAGGTTTCAATGAGACTTCTCCCCCTTATTCCTCTAAACTCCAGCGAGTACAGGCCTTGAGCTACCAAATACTCCTCATATATTAACCCTTTCGTTCCCAGAATCGTTCTTGTGAACCTCCTTTTACCCTCTCCAATGTCAGCACATTGATTAGATAAGAGCACATCTTAGATAAGGGTCCCAGAACAGTTCACAATACTCCAAGTGCAGTCTAACCAATGCCTTATAAAGCCTCAGCATTACACAATTCCTAATTTTCTCTAAATGAACACTAACATTGCATTTGCCTTCCTTACCATCGACTCAACCTGCAACTTAACCTTTAGGGAATCCTGCACAAGGACTCCCAAGACCCTTTGCATCTTTTTATTCCTGATCCAAAGTGCATGATCATACACTTCCCGACACTATATTCCATCTGCCACTTCTTTGCCCATTCTCCCAATCTGTGCATGTGTTCTTCTGCCTCCCTGCTTACTCAACACTACCTTCCCCTCCACCTATCTGCTTAATGTCTGCAAACTTGGCCAAAATTCAAGGGCAAAGAGACAATTTTGAACGAGGTTGGAGGTGACATCGGATGCACGGCAACTCTGGCAGGGTCTGCAAGACATTACTTCCTACAAAGCGAAACCCAATAGCATGAATGACAGCGATGCTTCACTACCCGATGAACTCAATGCCTTCTATGTACGCTTTGAAAGGGAGAATACAACTACAGCTGTGAAAATCCCTGCTGCACCTGATGACCCTCTGATCTCTGTCTCAGAGGCCGATGTTAGGCTGACGTTAAAGAGAGTGAACCCTCGCAAGGCAGAAAGTCCCAATGGAGTACCTGGTAAGGCTCCGAAAATGTGTGCCAACCAACTAGTGGGAGTATTTTAGGACATTTTCAACATCTCACTGCTATGGGCGAAAGTTCCCACTTGCTTCAAAAAGGCAACAATTATACCAGTGCCTAAGAAGCATAATGTGAACTGCCTTAATGACTATCACCCGGTAGCACTCACATCAACAGTGATGAGATGCTTTGAGAGGTTGGTCATAACTAGACTGAACTCCTGCTCCAGCAAGGACCTGGACCTATTGCAATTTGCCTAATGCTACAACAGGTCAACGGCAGATGCAATCTCAATGGCTTTCCACACGGCTTTAGACCACCTAGACAACACAAACCCCTATGTCAGTATGCTGTTCATTGACTATAGATCCACATTTAATACCATCATTCCCACAACCCTGACTGAGAAGTTGCAGAACCTGGGCCCCTGTGCCTTCCTCTGCAATTGGATACTCGACTTCCTGACCAGAAGACCACAATCTGTGCGGATTGGTGATAACATATCCTCTTTGCTGACAATCAACACTGGCACACCTCAGGGGTGTGTGCTTAGCCCACTGCTCTACTCTCTATATACACATAACTGTGTGGCTAGGCATAGCTCAAATACCATCTATAAATTTGCTGAAGATACAGCCGTTGTTGGTAGAATCTCAGGTGGTGACGAGAGGGCGTACAGGGGTGAGATATGCCAAGTAGTGGAATGGTGCCACAGCAGCAACCTGGCACTCAACGTCAGTAAGACAAAAGAGCTGATTGTGGACTTCAGGAAGGGTAAGATGAAGGAACACATACCAATCCTCATGGAGGGATCAGAAGTGGAGAGAGTGAGCAGCTTCAAGTTCCTGGGTGTCAAGATCTCTGAGGATCTAACCTGGTCCCAACATATCGATGTAGTTATAAAGAAGGCAAGACAGCGGCTCTATTTTGTTAGGAGTTTGAAGAGATTTGGCATGTCCACAAATACACTCAAAAACTTCTATAGTTGTACTGTGGAGAGCATTCTGACAGGCTGCATCACTGTCTGGTATGGAGGGGCTACTGCACAGGACTGAAAGAAGCTGCAGAAGATTGTAAATCTCGTCAGCTCCATCTTGGGCACTAGCCTACAAAGTACCCAGGACATCTTTAGGGAGCGGTGTCTCAGAAAGGCAGCGTCCATTATTAAGGACCTCCTGCACCCAGGGCATGCCCTTTTCTCACTGTTACCATCAAGTAGGAGGTACAGAAGCCTGAAGGCACACATTCAGCGATTCAAGAACAGCTTCTTCCCCTCTGCCATCTGATTCCTAAATAGATATTGAAGCTTTGGACACTACCTCATTTTTTTTAATGTACAGTATTTCTGTTTTTGCACATTTTAAAAAATCTATTCAATATACGTAATTGATTTACTTGTTTATTTATTATGTTTTATTTTATTTATTTATTTTTTTTCTCTCTGCTAGATTACATATTGCATTGAACTGCTGCTGCTAAGTTAACAAATTTCATGTCGCATGCCGGTGATAATAAACCTGATTCTGATTCTCTCATCCAAATCACTGACATACAATATGTAAAGAAGCGATCCCAGCATCAACCCCTGCACCAAACCACTAGTCACCGCAGCCAGCCAGAAAAGGCTCCCTTCATTCCCACTGTTTGCCTTCTGCTCGTCAGCCAATCTTCTATCCATGCTAGTATCTTTCCTGTAGCACCATGGGCTCTTACTTGTTAAGTAGCCTCATGCATGGCACCTTGTTCACACCCCCCTCAGCACACCAGTCCAGGTGCCAAGGCACCCACAGCTCCCTCAGCACCAACGCCTGCCCTCCCCCTCCAGTTCAACATGTGGACGAATAACACAGGCTACCACAGTCCACACCCCTCCTTCTCCTGCACCTACCATCCACACCTCCACATACCAACTGCTATTGTCCCGATCTTCACCTCCCCCAGCCCCCACCTTCCATCAACCCCCTCCAGTCATCATGGACTCACCTCCACTTCTGAACAGGTGAGAGGGGCTCTGGGGAAACTCAAACACCCCAAACCATTGGGACTGGATGGTGTGAACCCCAGGGTCCTGAAGGGGTGTGCTAGGAGTGTAGAGTTGTGTAGAGTTCTCCACACACTCTAAATCTGAGTCTCAGTCTGGAAAGGGTCTTGACACGTGCAGTCCCAGTCTCCAAGAAGTGCCGACTGAAGGTCTTCAATGACTACCATCCAGTGGCCCTGACCTCACACTTCATGAAGACCTTAGAGAGGCTGGTCTGGGCTCACCTCCGACCCCGGGTCAGATCAGCCCTCAATCCCCTGCACTTTGCCTACCAGGAGCACACTGGAGTTGATGCTGCTGTCATCTACCTGCTGAACAGAGCCTACTCCCATTTGGATAAGCAGGGCAGCACTGTGAGGATCATGTTTTTTGATTTCTCAAGTGCCTTCAATACCATACAGCCCTCATTGCTGGGGGAGAAACTCCATTCAATGCAGGTTGGCACCTCCATTGTATCCTATATAATGGACTACCTGACTGGCAGACCACAGTTTGTGGGGCTCAGAGCTGTGTGTCAGACATGGCTATAAGCAGCACTGAAGCCTCACAGGGGACTGTATTAGCTTCCTCCCTGTTTACCCTGTATACCTCAGGTCTTAGATACAACACTGAGTCATGTCATCTGCAGAAATTCTCTGATGACTCAGCGATAGTTGGGTGTATAAAGGGAGGATGGGAGGATAAAATACAGGGCTTTGTCAAATGGTGCAGGCTAAATCATTTGCAGCTCAACATCAGTACAACAAAGGAGATGGTGATGGACTTTAGGAAGACTAAGCCTGCACTGCTCCCTGTTACTATTGATGGTGAGGACATGGATGTGGTGAGGACCTACACATACCTGGGGGTGCACCTGGGTGACAGACTTGAGTGGAGCACCAACACATAGTCTGTGTACAAGGAGGGCCAGAGTCACCTCTACTTCCTGAGAAGGCTGAGGTCTTTTGGAGTATGCAGACCTCTCCTTCACAAATTCTACCAGTCTGTTGTTGCCAGTACAATTTTCTATGCGGTGGCGTGCTGGGGCAATGGCATCAACACAGGTGATGCCAACAGGCTCAATAAACTAATTAGAAAGGCTGGCTCTGTTATAGGAGTCAAACTGGTCACACTGGAGTTGTGGTAGAACAAAGGACCCTACAGAAAATCCTGGCAACTCTGGACAACATTTCTCACCCTCTGCATGTCACCTGGACCGAACAGAGGAGCACTTTTAGTAATAGACTAAGACAACCGTGCTGCTCCAAAGAACGCTATATGAGGTCACTCTTTCCCTCTATAATGAGTCAACTTATATAGCTGGGGAAGTGTTGACTCCCTCCTGTTAGACTGAGGTAACTTGCATTTTATTCTTTCTTGTATATTTGTATATCTGTGCACTTGTAATGCTACTGTGACACTGTAATTTTGTTTGGGATCAATAAAGTTTCTATCTATCATCTGCCTGTCCTCCCTCACAGCCTCTCTACACATTGCATCTACTTGCATACCAACTGCCCCATCCTCAGTCTTATCTCTCCAGTTCCCATCCCCCTGTCAAATTAGTTTAAACCCTCCTCAACAGCTCTAGTAAACCTGCCCGCAAGGATTGGGTTCAGACATAGAAGAGATCCCAATAATCCAGAAATCTGAAACCCTGTCCCTTGCACCAGTTGCTCAGCCGCTCATTCACCTGTACAATCAGCCTATTCCTACCCCGACTAGCACATGGCACTGGGAGTAATCCAGAGATTACTACGTTGGAGGTCCTGTTCTTCAGCCTCTTCCCTAGATTCCTATACTTACTGTGCAGGACCTCTTCCCCCTTTCTACCCATGTCATTATTGTCAGTGTGCACCATTACCTCTGGCTGTTCACCCTCCCTCTTGAGAATGTTCTACAGCCTCTCTGAGACATCCTTAACATTAGCACCTGGGAGGCAACACACCATCCTGGCTTCTCTTTTGTGACCCCTAACTATTGGGTCTCCTATCTCTACTGCTCTACCTGACTATACCTGAGCCTCAGAGCCAGCCGCATTGACACTGACCTGGCTGCTGCTGCTGTACCCCAGCAGTATCCAGAGGGGTATACCTGTTTCTGAGGAGAATGGACACAGGGGAACCCTGCAATTACTACTTATTCCCCTCTTCTCTATCTGGAACCTGCACTGTGGGTGTGACCACCTCAGTAAAAATCTCATCTTTGGGGTTTTCAGCCTCCCAGATGGTCCTGAGTACAGTACATCCAACTCCAATTCCTATTCCTTGCCAGTCAGGAGCTGAAGTTGGGTGCACCTCCTGCAGATTATGTAATCAGGGTGACGGTTATGTATCCTGCAATCCCACATCTTATAGGAGGAACATTCCATCCTTAACAACCATCCTGTTTACATTTGTTATGCCTTTGCCTCTAACTTCTTAAATTTAAGTTGTATTATCAACTGAATTATTCCAAATGACTCAACACCCTTAGCCTCCCCCTATTCTCAGCAAAGCCTGTTGAGCCAATGCCTGAGCACTCTAACACCGGCCCACTCCAGCAATTGCCGCTCCACTTACACATTGCTTCTTTTTATTGGTCGTTGCTAAGTTACTAATAACCCAATAATATCCCGCTCTGCAGGCAAGCCCTGACAGGCCCAAATCACTTTTTAAACTGGACACATGAAGTCCACAAGGAACTGTCTCCAATTCAATAGGTTTCAATAGGTACATTTAATGTCAAAGAAATGTATGCAATACATCCTGAAATTCTTTTTCTTCACAAACATCCATGAAAACAGAGGAGTGCCTACAAAGAATGAATGACAGTTAAATGTTTGAACCCCAAAGCTCCCCCCAGCTCCCCCCTCCCATGCACAAGCAGCTGCAAGGCACCAACACCATCCCCCGTCCATCCCCACCAACAAAAAGCATCTGCACCCTGCACCAACTACTCAAGTGTGCAACAAAGCATCAATAAAGACAAAGACTTGCAGTACTCCAAAGACTACTCGCTCACCCAGTAATTCAACATACCACAGGCTCTCTTTGTCCCTAATAAGGGAAAAAGAGGTGTCCCCGTTTCACAGTGAGAGGGGAGACTGATTTATGATGTTAAAAGTTTGTTGCAGCGATTTTTCCGAGCTCTACGCCCAGAGAGTTGGCTCCAGAAAGGCGCAGCTCTTTAGACACACAACCCATGGCAGCTAACTCGCTGCTCCCGATGTTCCGTGATCTCCCACGATGCCTCAGTCAGGGGCACCGGCCTAGGATCAGCATGTCTCCAGAGCCAGGAAAATCCAGAACCCTAAAGGTGTGCTGGTGTTCCAGGCCGCATCCTCGGGATACCAAAAAGCAGCTGGTCGTGAGGCCCTGGGAGCCAGTCCCATTTCCACGAGGAACCAAAGTCAGAGTGTAACTTCAGTTCAGGGTCTTCAAAAAAACCTAGAAAAAAAAAGAGAGTTCAAAGATAGAGCTGGAGCTGTTTCCGAAGATGCAAGCAAAGGAGTTGCTGTTTAGCGCCATCTTGACATCACTCTGCGATCTCCCGCTCTGCAGACAAGAAGCAACAGGCCCCCTCCGTTTTAAATCTGGCATGTTTATGCTGTGCAAGGACATCTCATCACTGTCCAAGCAGGTGTTTGACTAAACTTTACCTTATCCATAAAATAGCACTGAGAAAGGCCATTTAATCCATTAGGTTCCCAAGGAGCAATCCCATTCACCCCCCCTGCTATTTTACAACAACCTTATGACATCTCCCACACAGCTTTTGGCAGTTTGGCCTTCATAAATCAAAGTATGGAGTACAGCAGATGGGACGTTATGTTGAAGTTGTATAAGACATTGGTGAGGACTAATTTGGAGTATTGTGTGCAATTTTGGTCATCTACCTATAGGAAAGATGAAAATAAGGTTGAGAGAGTGCAGAGAAAATTTACAAGGATGTTGCTGGGACTGGAGGACCTGAGTTATAAGGAAACATTGACTTTATTCTTTGGAATATAGAAGATCAAGGGGAGATTTGATAGAAGAATATGAAATTATGAAGGTATAGATAGGGTAAGTGCAAGCAGACTTGCACTGAGGTTGGGTGGGACTACAACTAAGGGCCATGGGTTAAGGGTGAAAGGTGAAATGTTTAAGGGGAACATGAGGGGAAACTTCTTCACTCAGAGAGCCATGCAAGTGTGGAATGAGCTGCCAGTGCAAGTGGTGCATGCAAGCTCGATTTCAACGTTCAAGAGAACTTTAGATAGATACATGGATGGCAGGGGTATGGAGGGCTACGGTCCAGGCGCAGTTCGATGGGAGTCATCACTTTAAAAGGTTCGGCGTGGACTGGATGGGACAAAGGGCCTATTTCTGTACTGTATTTTTCTATGACTCTAAGACCACATGCCCCTTTGATTCATTTTGCCTCTTGCTACATCAAGGGACAATTCACTGTAATCCACAAACCTACCAGCAAGTCATCCATGTGTGGAAAGGAACAGGAGAACCCAGGGAATCCCCACAGTGTCACTGCAAAAATGTGCAAACTCCTGCATAGACAGTGATGAGATGCTCATGTAGACACTCTTCACGGCCTGGATTAGTTTGATTAAATTGGTTGTTGAACATTCCAGAGCACTTCTGTTACCAGCCTGGAGGATTTAGCCACTTATTCAGCAATAATTTTCTCAGGCTAGACATTAACTTGCCTCTGAGTCACTATTTAACTTCTGCATAACTTAGTTTCAGTAGAAGACTTTCATCATTTGCTCTACGCCTCTTTTACCACCAGGAGAAGGATATTTCTATATTTCATCGCTGCAGTTCTTTTGACAATCAATTAGACATGTGTCACTTACCATGCCCCCTGATGTTACTCGTTTTAGAGCCCTTCATTGTCAGTCTCTTCCCATCAGCATTCTCTGGGTGTAACAAATGATGTCACTTGTCGTACAGTTCTGCTAATGATAATTAATCCTTGAGTGCCTCATCTCGTGTGCACATTAATATTTATGCTGAAGGTGGCAGGGTAGATCTGTCGCTTTATATAGAAACTGCTGATTTTCATTTCCAAGTATTTCAGGCTGCTTCCACAGTGACTCTCCAATCTGCTACCCTCTAATTTATAAGCAGGTTTAATAATGTCCCTCGCTTCAATCCCTCATTCCTTTGGGGCTCCAGCCGTGCAGATGATCCAGTGTTCAAACTTAGATATGATGATAATCACAGTAAAGTACGGTCCAAGAGTCGCTATTTAACTTCTGCACAACTTAATTTCAGTAAAAGACCCCCAGCTTTTGCTCTACACCTCTTTTACCACCAGGGGAAGGATATTTTGGAATTTCATAATTGTAGTTGTTTGAAAATCAATTGGACATCTATCAGTGATAGATGCCTCTAATTTTTAGTAGCCAGTGTGCACAATAATCTTATGTTGTGCAAATAGACTATTACATACCACGCCCGTTGAATTTCAGCTGAAATTTTGGATGTAGTGCACAGAAGATAAGAAGAAACCAGATATCACTAATTAAATGGTTAAAAACAATGGAAAGGATGATAAAGGGGAGGAATTTGACTTGGTGTTTTGGAAGAGATAAGAGTTGCAACAAAATCCTTCATTTTCACCCAGACTGCTAATCTTTAAAAAGCAAACAAGCACATTCTGAGATTTCTCACACAATGTTTTGAGGAATTCAGTCAATGGAACAAGATACTGCCTCCAGCTGTTTATATAAAGAATACCAGACCCCTTCATGCAAAATCCTTTATACCTAAAGACCATTTAAAGAAAACTCAGACTGCTACCATTCATCACAGTCTTTCACAATCATAATTTGCAACCAGCCGTTGTATCTTTTTATTTTGGAACCTTTTATCTAAGTTTTGGTTTTGCATGCTCTTGTGGAATTTGCTGAAATCACTTAATATATTCCTCCAATTCATTCATTGCAGTTGACAGTTTCTAAAGTTGACAGGCTTCCAATTATTAAAAAAACTATTTCTCATCGGTACATGCCAGAGTTTTGAAATGTGCCTAGTCTTAGAATAATTACTCTGTGTGTAATTGGGAGTGGGGGAAGGGGGTAAGGAGGGTGGGGAGAGAGGAGGGGTCTACTCATCTTCAAAGTACTTCTCAGTGAGTAATGTCTTCAGAATCGTCTAGGTAAAGTGGCCAACTCTGCAAAAAGAAACCAGATTTGTTTAATTTTGCCCTGGAAAGCTGCTGCTAGTTTTAAAATGGATTTGGCTCCAAAGCTGGCCAGCTGAAACCAGTGCTCCTCCCACTTTTTGTAGAAAGTTCTGACTCTGGAGAGCTTGAGGTAGTAATACTGAAAGCTTGACCATTTAGTACTGCCTCTTCCTGAGATCTCTCATTTGATCACAGAGCACAGGAAGTCAAAGACAGAGAACCCACAGCAGCCGCCTTCCTCTCCTCCAGCGTCTGTTACTTTTTAAGATCTACAAAGAAAAAATACTACGCCATCTTTCTGGCTGAGAGGCAGGGTGCAATCCTCTATCTTACGAAATGTAAAACCTCTGTCAACTCTGGATATTAAAGTTTTTCAGATGGAGAGCTGCTTAAATGGGTCTGCACAGCAGAGCTGATCAAGGGAGACAATGATGAAGACAACATCTGGGGAAGAAGTGGAAACTGGAGACATGCCAGGGTACGTAGTTGATCATATAACAAAATGAAAATCATTACGTTTTATGGAGAAAACATGAAATATCTTGCTATCATAGCTGGATTCTCTTCATGTATCTCACTGCATTAAGTGCAGTTTCAGATTTTGCAAAGACTAAACTTGCCTGTGCTATTGTGTCAAATAATCAGTTCTCAGCATCATACTAGTATACTGATGCGGCTGATTGCTTAGCCACAAAAACTCTGTCCTCCTCAAGTTTTAGCAAGCTTACACTTCGTATTCATTCAGCCCTCTGCTAGGTGCAAATGATGACTGCAGGCAGCCTCATCCGCTCCCTTCCCGGCCAGCACCATTTCCAGGTATCAGCATCCTGGACAAGCTGATTAGGACTTGCCCGGTGTGGCTTCAGCTCAACACCAGAGAGGAAAGAGTCGCCGAAGTCCTCCACATGGAACCACGAGGGGTAAGTCCGTTTGAAGCACTATTTCTGAGACTAGAGAGCAGATGTGCCAGAGGTGGAGTATCCTGGGGATGATTACACTAACTCCATATAGAGATATAACATACTTCAATGTAACAGGTTAGAAATTAGAGCTCTGTGGATTAAGAAAATAAACTGTAGCTCATTTTCCACTGAGCCAGACCCTACTGTTTAAATGTTTTAAAAATAACCATTCTTAGAGGGACTCTTTTGAGGCGTTTTGTTGGAAACATTGAATCACAATCAGAAAGTTATAATTAATTAGTTTGGATTGTTTCAGATCACATTTTGAGTAGCATTAACTCAGACATCCACAATAGGGGAATTTCAGTGGTACGAGTCTTTTGGAGAAGTTCCATTATTTTCATTAATAAACCAGCTGAGAGCTGTGAAAGGAGAAAAGGTGAATTTATTGCAAACCATTGCACGGTAAAAGAATATTTTGAATACTTGCTGCTTAAATGGGATAAAGTTTTGCTGTGTGAAGTTCTCGAGCATTGTGGATCTTCTGGTTGCTGCATTTCCTGCATCCCTCAGTTGTTCCGTACCTGAACCCTCCTAATCTGAACGTAGAGAGCCTCCCTCACTGTGTCTGGCAATAAAGCCCCAGGCAGAAGAGAGGCCTCAGGTGGCGCAGTGCAAGCTCACCAACCCCTAGAGTCCCCTAACCGTTTTTCACAACTGGCAAAGCAACTCCTTCTATCACCTCCGTGTTGCAGGCTGTTAAAGCTGTCAAGACTTGTAATTTTATTTATTTACTTTTATTTAGAGATGCAGAGTGGTAACAGGTCCCTCTGGCCCAATGAGCCCACACTGCCTGATTACACCCATGTGACCAATTAACTTTCTCACCTGCATGCCTTTGCAATGTGGGAGGAAACCGGAGCACCCGGAGGAAACCCACATGGTCAAGGGGAGAACATACATAGTCCTTACAGTGGCCAGGTTGCTGGCATTACTGTAACCACTAGTCTTCCTGACAGCCCAATTCATAAATGCTATGAATGCCTCCAGCATTCAGTAATACTTAGAGGGTACCAAAAATGAAACAAAGTGTTCAAAAATCATTAAAGTATATAAAATAAAAAATATTTTCTTCAAAAATAGACAAGCACAATGAACAAATAACTATTAGGTCACATTTAATTAATTATTTAACATAAATAAATAAATAAATAAATAAATAGATAGATAGATAGATAGATAGATAGATTACCTACACCTTACCTGCCTTCTTCAGGTTTTCGGTCTCTGCTGAAATTAATGGGATCATACTTGTCTAATTGGGTACAGAACCTGGAAGGTGATTTCCCCAACATTTATACTGGGGGGGGGGGTCTCGGCAATACAAAATTCCACTACTGGAATGCATGTTCAGCAACTGATTTTATTGAAATCTCTACCTCCAACCAATGATGGGCTTGGGACGTCTGCATTTGGCTTCATGAGTGCAAAATTTCTAGGCTTGCTGACAGTTATGAGAAAAGTCCAGGTCATAAAAACCTTTGGGCAGTGCCATACACCATTCTGATGGCACTGCCCAAACTCCAATGCAACTCCTTCCTTCAAAGCTGTACAGCTTCTTGCTTTTATAAGTATCATTCGTGCAGAATGAAGCCATGATGCAAAGCAGGAGCGACAATTGCCAGCATTCATCCTCAAAGGGTATCACTTTGTCGTGGCAATGATCAGCATGTGTTTCCCAGCACATTTCTATTGCCATTCTCCAAGTGGGGTGGTCTTGGGATTTAACCAATAAAGATAAAGTGAAAATCCTGTGGGAGATGGCTGCATACAGGCTATCTCTGGGTAAAGAACACCCAACTGACAGACATCCTTGCACACAACCAAGCTCTCGTGATATCATTAAAGTTAGAAGTCTGATGTACATACATTCATTTCTACAAACTGCAGAACAAGTTTCTTACTCTCTCTCTCGCTCTCTCTCTCTCTCCACTTTCTTACCAGTCTTTTGTGCTTTTGATACCATTCATTAGGATACTGTGGAAGTACAGGGATCATATTGAGTGATTTTTGTGTATCTTCTGACTGATGGATGGTAAACTTATGGACATCTGTAAAAGCGGTATGCTTTTGATACCCAGAGACAAGCCTATGATGCGTTGCTATAAGGCTGTCACTATCTGGGCTCATTGAGTTCATGGCCCAGGCAGATGAGGCTCTCTGAACCGTTGTTGAGATACAGTGGCACAGCCAGTAGTCCGCTGCCTCATAACTTCAGCAGTTCAGCTTCTGTTCCAACCTACAGTGTCGACCGTATGGACTTTCTGCACTGCCTGTGACTGCGGGGATATTTTCTAGGTGTTCTGGTTTCTATTTGGGTTACAAATGTGTGCAGGTTAATGGGTTAAATAGACACTGAAACTTTCCCCTAGTATGTAGGGGAGAGGTAAGTCTGGAGGGAGGGGATGAGAGTATTGATTAGTGTAAATCGATTATTTGTAATGGTACAGATTTTGATGTCTGTTTCAGTGAAGCATGGCCCTACGATGCTATGATAGGCCTAGATGGATTGGATATGGATGGTTCCATGAATAAGTGGGTTTAAGATCTGAAGTCGCAGCCTCAGATTAAGGGGATGTTCCTTCAAAAGGAGGAATTTCTTCAGCCAGGGCCTGCTGCATCTGGAACGTGGAGGCCAAATCATTGTGTGTGTTTAAGGAAGAGACTGATGATTTCTTGATTGGTAAGGGAATTAAGGGTTACGAGGAGAAGGTGGGATGAGGCTGAAAAATATCAGCCATAATTGAATGGTGGACCAGACTTGATGGGCCAAATTGCCTAATTCTACTCCTACACCTCTTATGGTCTTATGATTCTAGGAATACTGGCTAACACTTTGAACCAGCATTAATGGACAGCTGTACTGTCATGCGTTCCACCGTTTAAATAAGACACTAAACCACAGCCCCATCTGCTCTTTCAGGTGAAAACAAAACATGGTGTAGCATTAACTTAAAGATATCCTGACAAGTATTTAACCCCCAGGTTTTCTGGCTGCCCCACTGCTGTCTGCAAGACCATGTGTGCGCAGATTGACTGCACCTACTCTTAAATTACAGCAGTGGCCATGGACCAGGAAATTCTGCAAAATGTTTGGCCTGTACGATGCTATTTGAATGTAAACCTTCCTTTCAGCACCTGAATCAGAGAGATACTCGGCCTGTACTGTCTTTGCTACACTTTCCTCGCAGAACCTAGTACTTCTTCCTGTGAATGCACAGCTAGATAATGAACTGTACATCTGCGTTCCTCATTGGTTCAAGAATAGATTCTCACTGCCATTTAGGGTGACTGTGATGTGGTGTTACATGATGAGCAATGCTTCATTTAACACCACTTTGTCCAAATGTCTTTGTGCGCTCTTTATGAACTAAAGTCACTTGCATGCCTTCACAGCGTGTGAGGACACGGCCAAACTAGTCTTTAAAAAGGTTCAATCAACACACGCAAAAAGTTGCTGGTGAACGCAGCAGGCCAGGCAGCATCTATAGGAAGAGGTACAGTTGCATTTTTTAGGATTGCCCTCTTATCCTGCCCTCTTCAAGATTTAGTGCACGTACAGCCCCATCTTTCTCTATTGTTATCTTCATTTTGGAACTGTAAACATAAGAGATTTTGCAAATTCAGTGTTACAGACACACAATCCTGGAGCAACTCAGCATCTTTGGAGAGGAATAAACAGGGAAAATTTTGGGCTGCGGCCCTCCATCAGGGCCCATACCCCATTAAAGGGGTCAACTTAGAACCCTTTAATTTCTTTATGCTGATAGTTCCTAACAAAATGTATTGGGTTACTTTGTCCATTGCAAATGGAAGTTAGCAAGGCTCTCTTGTTGATAGTTTGCATGTGGACCATTGTTCCAGACTGTCTATTGCATAACCTTAGCGCCATTCGGTGCTTACTGCAGGGTAGTCTTGCAGATTTGCAGGGAAATGTCATGCATTTTCCTTACAAGGACATAGAGGGAAAGTTACCAGTGATTGTAAAATGGCTAGTACATATGTGGAAAGACTGTCTCCAGGCACTGTAATTCAACTAGGCAGGGATCCAAGTGTCCTGGTGGGATTCAAACACATCTCTGGATTACAGGATGGAATTGCTGGCTTTGAATGCGGTTCAATTTCTGCATCTCTTCACTGCCTACGCCGTGCTATCCATTCACATTCATCTGGTGTCAAACCCTCTATTATTAGTTGGGATCAGTTCCCCATTCCTCTCAGCCACAGGCTGGAAGGAACTGCAAACTTTAGAGCAGAATGGGGTGTTAACGAGGAAGCAAGGCAGGGAATGAGCAATCCCATCGATGACGCCAAAGGAAGATGATTTACTGCAGGCATTCACAGGGTGTGGATGTCACTGGCAATGCCAGTAATTATTATCCATCTCTGACAGCCACTGCAAGGTCTGAGGAGGCAGGTGGGACTCAATTACATTGGTGGATCTGGAAAGACACACATGCCAGATCTGGATTATTTTTAAACATCTATCCTGTAATTTCATGAATCCTGTTGCTGAAACCAGCTTTTTGAAAATAATCTGCATTTAGTTTGTTAAAATTCCCCATCTGATGTGCTGGGATTTGAAACACTGGGAATCAAAGGTCTGTTTGCTAGCTACCAATTCAGCAAACCAAACCCTAAAATACTGTGTGCACACGATTATGAGAAGAATACTAAGTAATCATAAACAAAATTGCTGATGATGAGCCGTGTCCACTGCCACCCTCACAAAATGTATTGGTGGGCCGGGTTGCCTCTTGACTCTGTAGCAAGCTTCAGTTCCCTCATGTCTAAGCAAACATGACTGCGAGCTTTGAGAATCAAAGCTACCTGACGATGCATATGAATGAGGGCTGAAATGCATACACCTTGCCAGGATCTGAGATTAAACCAGCCCCTTTTACTGTTACTGGTGGATGAAATGCTGCAACTGGTCTTGAGCTGTCTATGTATTCAGGATGATGATCTCACCAATACAGCAAGGTGCTGGGTCAGATATTTATACAGCCCAAAGCTGACACGAATAGGGAACAAGAATAGGGAGAGAACTATCTGAGAGAAAGTGAGGGCTGCGTCGGATATGAGATGACCAAATGATGTTAAGGAGTAACACACACAAAATGCTGGAGGAGCTCAGCAGGCCAGGCAGCATCTGCGGAAAAGAGTATACGGTCAATATTCCAGGATAAGACCCTTCATCAGGACTGGAAAGGAAGAGAATTCCTCAGTGACTGCAGTGGCCCAAGAAGCCGATTAGGGGATGGGCAACTAAATCCTGGCTCAGCCTGTGAACCCATATCCCTTGAATAAAGAGTAAAAATATAATTGTGGCAATGATAATCACTTCCAGAAGTCATAATGGACAAGGGAAAGTTCACCACTAAGCTTTGCTCCATAGGTTTTATATGCTCTCCATTCCTCTTCACTTCAAAGCCAAAGTTTTTCCTTTGATGCAATAATTTGAAAGGGATACAAGACCGTGCTCATTCTCAGCTTGCATTTCCTGTGAAACACAAGCAATCTGAGGAAGAAGTAAGACTCCTTCCCACAAACCTTCACCTGCCAGCTTGTACTCCTTCCCCCTCCCCCACATCCTTATTCTGGCTTCTTCCCCCTTGTGTGTGTTCCAGTCACTGAGGTGCAAAAGTACCTACGATCCGTTAGGGAGAGAGTTTGAAGATTTTGACCCAGCATCAGAGAAGGAACAGCGATATATTTCCAAGTCAGGACGGTGTGTGGCATGAGGGGCAACTTCCAGGAGGTTTTGTCATCTCCAGTTATGATACCCTTAACAATGAGCTGGGTACTGTTGTTACCCATAGACCATAATCAGGCAATGAGCTGTTCATTTCATGTGCTCCCCACACCCCCACCTCCAGCATGTGCAGCTTAAAGAAAAGGGTTATTTGATTTCAGAAGTTGTTGAATTGGCAGGTGTTTCACTCTGATTATGGACCAAGACTGTCAGCTTGGTAACTGTTAAATGTGAGGGTAAGCTGTCGTCACCTCTACACTCCTCTGTTGAGAATGCCACTATGAGTAGGTTCTCCTCATTGTGTTATGAGGAGGCAACAACTGATTCAGAACTGGAGAATTCTAAGCCACAAGTTGTTGATGATGCACACCCATAAAGATATTCCCCAATACAGCCTGTTGAGACAGCCAGTTGGGATCGACTGAACCGGAGGTGAATGTAAGTGGGGAGTTAAGATTTTCTGCAATGAGGCAACAGCAAGATTTCCATGCTCAGCACAGGATAATCTCTCACTTGAAGGCTGTGTCCACAGCTGTCTTCAGCATCCTATAATTGGTCAGGAACATTTGGAGAGGTCCTGTTCAGTGCATCAGGTCTGCACTCCACAGTTGTAAACAACTCTAGTGTAAGAAAGGATCACCCCTCCCACAGGGTACATGCTGAAATGTTTTCCAGTTCAGATTGAAGCTGGAAAACATTTCCTCCTTTTGGCTGGTTGAACTGATTCAAAACCTTGTGTAACCCCCTCACCGGGCTCATACGCAAACTTGGCTCGAAAGCTAACTCTGCTAACAGCCTCGTGACTCAGCAGTGAGAAGGCCACCTTTCATAAGCAATATATGTCTAAGGTCAACCAAACAGGAAAGTTGGGGTGTTCCAATTAAAGAAACCTCGATTTGAGCCAATGCACTGTAAATACTGCCCGTACACAATTATTGGTTGGCATGAAACAGCAGATCAGACACCACATAAAATTATAAAAGAAGTATATTTACCGATTTCAGCTTTATGAAAGAGTTAATAGGAAAAAGAAAAGAAAAGTTAAACCATTACAGTTAAACCAGTCCAATGTGCACATAACCTTGGAGCTCATACTGGAGTATTTGGGGGTGTATCTCTACATGCTGGAGCCACGGTCTGCGTGAAAGCACCCACACATTCTGAACTCTCCTCAAAGACCTTCTCGAACAACTGGCTCTCTTTCAGGAGTATTGGCCCTTCCTCCTTGGAGCCATTCATCTGCACAAAGCAATTCTTGCAACAGGGACGCTTTGTCCAGCAGCATTCTGTGGCATCTCCACTAAAGACTATAAGACCATAAGACATAGGCTCAGAATTAGGCTATTCAGCCCAAGTCTGCTCCGCCATTCCATCATGACTGATCCCAGATCCCACTCAACCCCACACACCTGCCTTCTCGCCATATTCTTTCCCGTGTGCCTCACTCTGCAGCTCCTGCCAAAAAGACCCCAAACCAGACTACTGTCCTTCAGAAAGCTCTTCCCCACAGCCCTCTAGGACCTTCTCTGACACCCCATGATCCTGATTGGCTGACACACATTCCTGAGTTGGACAACATGGCTCCTTATCTTAGCTGAAGCCAAAACACACTTTCCAGCATGGCACACTGTTTTTACAGAAAACTACTGATATAAACTATCCCACAGCATAGCAGTAGAAATCTTAACCAGGCTTTGCATTTGTTATTTGGACTGCAGAAATATATAGAGCAGACCGTAGAGACTTTGAGATCAGATTTTCTGGCCTTCCTAAAGAATCACCTTACAATAATGCCCCACTGTTATGGTTAGCACAGACTGTCGCCAGTAGGATCCTGCTTTGTTTAAAATCCCCTGACCATGCAACATCTATGGGGAGGCTGAAGATCAGTTGCCATTGTGAAGGAAAGCTAATATTGGCCTGACATCAGTACTGGGGATAATGGTTCCAAAGAATAAACAAGAGAAAATCTGCAGATGCTGGAAATCTGAGCAACACACACAAAATGCTGGAGGAACTCAGCAGGACAGGCACTATTTATGGAAAAAAAATATGGTCAACATTTTGGACCAAAACCGTTTGACACGACTCACTGCTCCCCCCACTGTGATCCCTGCTGCTCTCCAACTCCTTGACCACGTGCTTACCCAGACCTGCTGCTACAGCCATGTATCCTTTCTGGGAACATTTCTTTGCCGCCAGCTTATAGCACATAGTTCCAAAGAATAATTAGTTTGCATTGAATTAGTTGTATTTGTCATATGTACATCAAAACATAGAGTGGAATGAATCTGCGTCAAATCAAATCAGTAAGAATTGTGCTGGGGGCAGCCTGCAAATGTCGCCATGCTTCTGGCGCCAACATAGCGTACCCGCAACTTGCTATCCCTAGAGGTATGTTTTGGAATGTGGGAGGAAACTGTGGTGCCCGTAGGAAACCCATGTGGTCAAGGGGAGACCATACAAACTCCTTACAGACAGTGGCAGGAATGAAAGCCTGGACGATGATCACTGGCGTTGTAAAGCGATTGCACCAACTGCTACACTACCATGCAATGTTTCTACATATGGATAGGAGCACCTCTACGTCCCTCACGGGGCATTCCTATTCCCTGGCAGGGATGCCAATGTATCATCTCCACTGAGCTTGGTGCAGCCTAACTTGGAAGGACAGTTGGTGGGAAAAGGGATCCAGGCGTGATGTGATGTCAGTAGGAATAGCTTCAAATGGGAAACACTTCGAGAATCCTCAAGCACCATGAAATGGGAGAATTGGCATGGAAGGGGGGGATTGGCAAAATGGACACATGCGGAGATTTTGTAAGCTATGGGAGTTAGAGACCATGAGACAAAGATGTGCAAAGCAAATCAATCAGAATGCGGACATAATCCCTGGAAGGTGGTAACTGAGAACAGCAGGTACGGGATAAGCATGATCTGAAGTTACAGGACAGTTCTATGGTACAGCTTCACTGGTCAGGAGGCACGTAGACACAACACAGCCTGTCGGGAGGTGATCCACTAGCACTGAGGGTGTCTTGTGTAGGAACTTCACGAGTGACCAGTATACTTTCGAAAAGAAGATCACAGGGGCCAAAAAGACAATAGATTGATTGAGATGATAACTGTATATACATACGTAAATATTTAGCCTGTGCTATAATTTCAGATGTGTAATTAGTTGGAGCTTGTATCTTTTTCAAAGGGGAAGAAAGGTACTGTAGTTATTCCCACATTACAAACAGTTTGGTAACAGAAATTTGCCCTTACACAGATCACCACCTGAAAATTTGAGATATGGAATAATTCTCATTCTCGCGGAATTTATGCCTTGTCTTTTTACATACACCTGTTAGGGTACATTCTCCAGATACCTTATAAGGTAACTGGTGAATGCACCCTAACAAGTCCATGGCAAAAAAAGTCGCCAAGTACAGAGAGTCATAATAGGACTGTTTTCTAAGAATGCAAACATCACCCCATCACCTCCCCCCACCTCCTAACACCGATAATTGTAAAAAATATCTTTGGTGATCCTTTTTCAACATTCTTTTAGACTTTGGATCTGTTCCTTTTGATTGGGAGGTCCCTTCTGTTGATAGAGGTCAACCATGGATGTTGCATCCCAGCTGTCAATGTGATACGCAAGCCAGGGTAGCAAGATATAGAGAACAAACTGTTGCCCATACGGCAGGCTCTCCCTCTCCATGCAGCTGATGAATCCAAAGGAAAGGCAGAGACCGATACAGTTCGGCACCGGCAGCATCGCAAGTGTTGCCCGTCAGCATTGAACTCAATGTAGGACTGCCTTAGAGACTCTAGCTTTCTTCTCAGAGTTTACTCCCAAAGCCTGCCCCATGAGTGGGTATAGCCACAAGGCAGCAAAGATTGGAGATCAGAGTTTTCCTTCTCTTAGAATGAGCTGCCAAATGTAGCTGATGAGATCCATCTGCCCAAAGCGACTGGTTTCAAGGCACTAGTAACCTGCCTTGGTCCCTTCTCCTGTCAATAGAAACAGAATTGTCAGACTTAACAGCTAAGCTACACATGAAGCCAGGAGCTGGACTTGGTTGTCAGAGGATATTTGAGACAGTTGCCACTGGGAGCATTTAATAGGTAGAGTGAGATTATCCCCACTACCAGCCCCTAAAGGAATCAATCTAGACCTACCTTTAGGAAAACAAGGGAGGAAGAAAATAGACTGGTTAGTAGTCATCAGTGGTGCAAAAATGCTACTGTTCATTATTAGAAGTGTATCAGTAGAGTATTTGGAAAATTGATAGGATGAAACAAAGTCAGCATGGATAAATGAAATCATACTTGTTAAAGATACTGGTGTTATTTCAAGGATATGATTAGTAGAACAGGTGAGGGATTACCAGTGGATATAGTGCATTTGAACTTTCAGAAGATTTCAACAAAGTCCCACATAAACACAAGAGATTCTGCAGTTGCTGGAAATCAAGAGCAACACACACAAAATGCTGGGGGACTCAGCAGGTCAGGCAGCATCTATGGAAATGAATAAATAGTTGATGTTTCGGGCTGAGGACCTTCATCAGGATCGAAAAGGGAGGAGGAAGATGCCAGAATAGAAAGGTGGGAGGAGGGGAAGGAGGGTAAGCTGGAAGGTGACAGGTGAAGCCAAGTGTGTGGGAAAAGTAAAGGGCTGGAGAAGAAGGAATCTGATAGGAAAGGACAGTGGACCATAGGAGAAAGGGAAGAAGGAGGGGCACCAGGGGTAGGTGATAGGTCGGTGAGAAGAGGTAAGAGGCCAGAGAGGGGAATAGAAGAAGAGACAGGGAGAGGGGAAAAGAAAAAAAAGGAAAAAAATTACCAAAAGGAGAAATCAATGTTCATGTCATCAGGTTAGAGGCTACCTAGATGGAATATGAGGTGTTGTTCCTCCACCCTGAGGGAGGCCTCATCATGGCAGAAGAGGAGGCCACGGACTGACATGTCAGAATGAGCACGGGGAGAGGAATCAAAAAGGTTGACAAAGCCGTCCCCAATTTATGCCGGGTCTCACCAATGTAGACCAGGCCGCATTAGGAGTACTGGATACAATAGACGAGCCCAACAGATTCACAAGTAAAGTGTTGCCTCACCTGGAAGAACTGTTTGGGGACCTGAATGGAGGAGAGGGGGGAGATGAAAGGAAAGGTGTAGCATTTCTCATGCCTGCAGGGATAAATGCCAGGAGGGAGATAAGTGGGGCGGGAAGGTCCCACATAAGAGATTAGACAGCAAAATGAAAGCACGTGGCTTTGAAAGTAAACCACTATAATGAGCCCTTCCCCGAGTGACAGGCTGGGATGATTAGTGGGATACAATATAGTTTAAGTGCTTACATTCTGACTATTCACAATATATATTAACAGCACACACAGGCAGCATCTTTGGAAAGAAGAGTCAAAAAGACAGTCAGTTGACTGTCATTTTTTCATAGATGCTGCCTGGCCTGCTGAGTTCCTCCAGCATTTGGTGTGGGTTGCTCGGATTTCCAGCATCTGCAGATTTTCTCTTGTTCACAATATATGTTAATTTAGTTGATGACACTGAATGTAGCATCTCCAAGTTTGCAGACAACCGAAAGCTGAGGAGATTGTGAACTTTGAGAGGATGCAGCAAAGGTCCAGTGAGATTTGGACAAATTAAGTCAGTAGAAAAATACATGGCAGATGTAGTATCATATGGGTAAAAAACAAGTTATATACTTTGGTGGCAAAACCTGGAATTCAGATAACTATCTGAATGGCAAGAAGGGGAAGATGCAGCAAGACTTGAGTGCCCTTGAGCACAAATTGATATAAATAAGTGTGCAGGTACAACAGGTAGTTAAAAAATCAAATGGTGTATTGGCCTTCATGGCTGAAGGGTTCGAATGCAGGACCACGGATGTCTTGCTGCAATTGTGCAAAGCCCCAGTGAGACAACCCCTTGAGTACTGCTCAGAATTCTGGTCTCCTTATCCAAGAAAGCATGTTCTTGCCACAGAGGAAATACAGCAAGGCTTATGCCTGGGGTGTAGAGCTGACATCTGAAGACAGATTGGAACAATTCAGATTAGAAACTTACTGAATCTTGGCAGAACTGGACTGATAAATGGACAAAACAGGTTCTCAATGGAGACCGACCAGATCCTGGCGTTACTACATAGGGTTCAGCAATTTAGAATTGAGACAAGGAGCAATGTCTTGATTCAAAGGGTAGTGACATGTGGAATTCTGCTCGTGGTCGTGGCAAAATCAGTAAAGCTATTCAAAAAGGAATAAAACCCTAATGGCTGAGAAGTCAATGGGTATTGGCAAAAAGAAAAAAAATGATATTGGATTTGGTTCATCAGCCATGATTGTATGGAAGGACGGAAAAGGAATGAAGGGACATGTAGATAGCGCTTATTCATAATTTCAATGTGTCAGTGTTAAGAACTATGTGTGCCATGTGGTATGATACAATGTCTTACCAAGCATGGCTGCTTAGTTGAGAAGAAACGTTCGGTTAATAGCTCACCCTGTAACTAATCACTCATGCTTGCAACAACACAAGAGTCCTTCCACAGACACTGCATCTTCCCAAACACACTGGCTGCCGTTTTCTCAAACAGAAAATGGTGTTTATGCCTTTGAGCGTGGGAATCCAACCGACTGAGCCTTTCTGAGTTAGTTTTGCATTTAAATGTCATTTGAACCCTACAGGTCTGCCCCTGGGGAATAATCTCCTTTACTAATTTTATCATTTGTTGATGCGAATCGATATAACGTGATTTGCATATCATGTAGATTTCACTGAAGTGTGACATCTGTGTTCATGTTTTGCACTGCCTGTTCAGCTCGTTTTATAAACTGCAACCCCAGCCAGAGCTATTGCCTGAATGAAAGAGTAGGCTTGATGGAGGTGTCTTTGTCTTTCTCAGTCCCTTTCATGATAAACACTGCATCCCACAAGAATGCACACCTACTTTTGTGCCTCCTGTGCACCGCTGGGGAAGGTACTGCCTTCCCCATCAATACTCCATCAGCTCCACACCCTTTCCTCGCTGCCCTCTGTTGTGTTTGCTCACCTACGACTACTGGTGAGACCACAAGCCAGACAATAGAACAAACTGGAATTCAAAATACCCCTTTATTCAGCAAAACTACACCAGTTTCAAAACTCAGTTCAAGCTCATACCCCCCACCCCCAGTACAGCTATTTAAATGGTTTGCCGCAGAACAATTGGACAACGACCGATCACTGAAAGTCAGCCTGGGATTGGTTTCAGCCGATCACCAGGTGCTGATTGTTCTGCCTCACCATAACATCCTCCCCATAAAGAGGTGTCTTTTATGGCACATTCTTGTTGAAATCAACAGAAGCTTTACATCCTGTTCAGTGAATCGTATATAACGCCCTGGTTAAGCTTTCACTGCAAATGCTGTAGGGTATTTCACTTAATAGTTGTCTGTAGAAGCAGTGTGTTCTGCTGGTCGGGTTTGGGTTACCGTTGAAGATAAGAGGTTGTGATATCCAGCTTAGGAACGTCGGGTCAGCCAATCAGGATGGTGGAATTGGGAGAAGGTTCTAGAGAAAACTTGGAGGAGAGGTTTTGTGACAGACACTTACAGGGTTTGAGGTCCTTTTTGGCGGGAGGTGGAGACAGAAGAAGATCGAGAGGTCCGCCGGTAGGATTCGATCCAACCAGGATGTGCGATTTGATGGAGTCCAAGATGGAATATTCTATCGGTGATCAGTGAGTAGGAGTTGATGCCATGAATACAAGGACACCTCCATCTTTTGGGAGATTTGAGCTCCAACTTGTGCACATTTGATTGTTTTAATTATAACACGCCCTTTTATTTATTTTTCTCTTTTTTTTCTTATTTTACAACTGTTTGATTAAGTGACATTCGTAAATACACCTTTCTTATAATTGTAGGCAGTGTGCGATCTATTACTTCTTGCTAAAGGATAATTGCAAGTGGGCAGCTTTTACGCAGTGTTCACTCAGATTGGGGTGCGGGTGGTTGAAACATCTGGGCTCTCCTGGTCTGGAGGGACACAAGTCATATTGACCCTAGACATACGGAGTTCGAGGAAGGTGGTATTCTCACTGCTAGCCCATTGGCTTGTTAGTGAGGGGCTAACAAGCCGTATTCCTAGAGATGCCCAATAAAAAGAGGTTTCATGTAGATTCTGAGCCATGCAGCAAGGAAACCAGCCCTTCAGCCCATCAAGTTCTTACCGACCATCCTGCACCACTTATGCTAGTCCTACATTCTTTCCTTTTAATCCCCACACATTCTCATCAATTTCCACACGGATTCTACCATTCATCTCTACGCCAGGCACTATTTACCCATGGCTGGGTAACCTGTTTCTGGAATGTAGGTGAAATCCAGAGTGTCTGGAGACCATCTGTAGAGTCACGGAGGAGACAGGCAACCTCCACACAGCCAGCATCAGATGGGATTGAACCTGAGTTGCTGGAGCTGTGAAACAGGAAGTCTATTTGCTGCTCTGTCGCGCAATTTTTTTTTCATTTTTGAGCAACCTTAAAGTCTGTGTATTCATGACATAATAAGGCACTCACAGAGTTCTAGAGAAGCATTACCAACATAGCAGTCTCTAGATGACAGACAGCTTCTCCTCACAAACAATTCACATGCCAGTTGGGTTCTGTTGCAGTCCTTCTGGGATGAGTCAGAAGACCGCGTGCATTCCCGTCCCACTGCAGATGTTTAATCAAGGCGCCATCATAGTGCAGCCCTTGTGTGTGCTACAGTCTTAGAGATCTCGTTTTCCAGACAAACCACCAAAACTCCTTCCATCTGTTAAATCTTGAAGGTCAGCCAAGAGTTCTCCTTGTGATCCTGGGTAAATTCAGCTCTTTAGAACACTTCCAAAATAAGCTGAAGTACTCCTTTTATCGGAATGGTGTTTGTGGGACTGGTTTGTGTGTCAGTTATCTGGCACCTTTGTCTGTAGAAGCAGCATGCACGCCTCAAAATGCAATTTATAGATTTTAAGATGTCTTGAGGGTTTGGCAGTCACTTTATTCATGTCAGAATTGCATTCATTTTAACTTTAATATAATTACATTCTGCAAAATTGTACATACCCCCAAGAAAATTCCTCCCATTTTTGTTGGTGTTTCAATATTAGATTAGATTAGATTCAACTTTATTGTCATTGTGCGAATACAGATACAAAGCCAATGAAATGCATTTAGCATCTGACCAGAAATGCAAAGAATAGTGTTATTTACAAAATAACTTTGAATAAAAAAAGTGCTACAGCACACAAATATAAAAGTACGGAGACAGTCCAATACGGATGCAATACTGCTTAGCTCTGTGATGAGAGGTTCAGCAGTGTCACAGCCTCAGGGAAGAAGCTTTTCCTGTGCCTGCTGGTGCGGGAGCAGAGGCTCCTGTAGCGCCTATCGGATGGGAGGAGAGTAAAAAGTCCATGGTTAGGATGAGATGCATCCATGATAGTGCTTTTCACCCTGCCCAGGCAGCGTTTATGGTAGATGTTCTCAATGGTGGGCAATTGGGTGCCGATAATCCGCTGGGCAGTTTTCACCACACGCTGGCGTGCTTTGCGGTCCGACATGGTACAGTGGTAAAAGTCCATCAGTATCCTGGGACAGAGGTGAGCTTTCTTCATGCTCCGCAGGAAATAAAGGTGCTGTTGCACCTTTTCGATCAGGATGGAGGAGTTTAGGGACCAGGTGAGATCCTCGGAAATGTGGACACCAAGGAATTTGAAGCTTGATGCACGCTCCACTACAGTTCCGTTGATGTAGGTGGGGATGTGAGTGTGACTCCTGGCATGCCTGGCATCACCTTTTCGTTGTTCTTATATAGGAATGATCTTTATAATATATGTATAGCAATATATAAAGGAATGAGCTTTGTAATGGCATTCATTTCGAAAGGACTAGAATATAAAGCAGGGATGTAATGTAATGTTGAGGCTTTATAAAACACTGGTAAGGTCTCACTTGGAGTATTGAGAGCAGTTTTGGGCCCCTGATCTTAGAATGGATGTGCTGACGCTGGAGAGGGTTCAAACAAGGTTCACAAAAATGATTCCAGGATTGAATGGACTGTCATATGATGAGTGTTTGATAGCTCTGGGCCTGTATTCACCGGAATTGAGAAGAATGAGGGGTGACCTCATTGAAACCTATTGAATGTTGGAAGGCCTCGACAGAGTGGATGTGGAGAGGATACTTCCTATGGTGAAGAAGTCTAAGACCAAAGGACACGGCCTCAGAATAGAGGGATGTCCTTTTAGAATGGAGATGAGGAGGAATTTCTTTAACCAGAGAGTGGTGAATCTGTGGACTTCGTTGCCACAGGTGGCTGTGGAGGACAAGTCATTGAGTATATTTAAGGCAGAAGCTGATAGATTCTTGATTGGTCAGGATATGAAGGGATACAAGGAGAAGGCAGGAGATTGTGGCTAAGAGGAAAAATGGATCAGCCATGATAAAATGATGGAGCAGACTTGATGGGCTAAATAGCCTAATTCTGCTCCTATATCTTATGGTCTTATAATTCTGCAGATATTATCCTACGGTAAAAGATTTGTAGGACATTGCAAACATAATTCAACACAATTTAGAATATTACACCAATGCACAATTGGATAAGTTGGCTGTAGGGTGTACTGGATAACATCCAATGATACATATTTCTTAATTTGTACCTCTGGAGCCTTGTGGAAGAGGGCTATTTTTGCACATAAGCAAGCTACTGTTTTCTCATTACAAGTCTCAAAACAATACCATGCTTAATAAACACACTCACAGGCAGACATTTAGCCCAAACTTGAAAATTTCTCAAATGACAAGAGGAATCAATTAGGGTTTGGGATGAATTAGGTTAGGAAATAGACCACTTTCCTCTGACTGTATATAATGTAATGATTACAAGATAGGAGTTACTGTTGAGCATGTTTTGCTATCGTTAAATGATAAATTAAGCAGTTTATGAAGCAACACACACAAAATGCTGGAGAAACTCAGCAGTCCTAGGCAGCATCTATGGAAAAGAGTAAACAGTCGACATTTCAGGCTGAGATCCTTCTTCAGGACTGGAAAGAGAGGGGAGAAGTCAAAGTGAGAAGGTTGGGGGGAGGGGAGGAAGTAGTACAAGATAGTAGGTGATAGGTGAAATCCAGGAGGGGTGAAGTAAAGAGCTGGGAAGTTGAGTGGTGAAAGAAATTAAGGGATGGAGAGGGGGGAATCTGAGAGAGGACAGAAGACCATGGAAGAAAGGGAAGGGAGAGGAGCACCAGAGGGAGGTGATGGACAAGTAAGGAGACAAGGTGAGAGAGGGAAACAAGAATGTAAAATGGTGAATTGAGCAGAGGGGGAGCAATTGCCAGAAGTTTGAGAAATTGTTGTTCATGCCATCAAGTTGAAGGCTACTCAGACGGAATAAAAGATGTTGCTATTACCTGCCACCTTGTACTTCTTCCTCCCCTCTCCCCACCTTATTACTCCACTTCTCCCCTTTCTTTCCAGTCCTAACGAAGGGCCTCGACCTGAAACGTCGATGGCTTACTCCTTCCCATAGATGCTGCCTGACCTGCTGACATCCTCCAGCATTTTGTGTGTGTTGCTTTGGATTTCCAGCATCTGCAGACTTTCTCAAGCTTACATACATATATATTGTCATTGAAGGAAGATAATCGACAAAACCTGTAAAGACAGGAGATTAGCATGAAATAAGAAATTAGGTCCTGCCTCAGTCCCTCTGATGAAATACCATTCAAATCTCTGGGGCACAAAATATATTTGAACATACCTTTCAGCTTGCAGTGATGTTATCTGGAAAGCTGGCTGCTGAGACTATTTCAACCAGGAAAGATTGGCATTCCCACTTTAAAGAAGAGCAGATCATCTGATGAGGGGTTCTGATGAGGTGTGGTGGCCCAAAATGTCAACTCTTTATTCTTTTCCATTGGTGCTGCCTGACACCCCACCAAAATGATTTTTGGTGTGGTAATGGATGGACTTGTATCTAACAACAATATGAATTAATGAGCAGGTGATTTAAAGTCCTGGGTGTAACTATGTAGCCCTGATTTTCTTTATGTCCACTAGTTATAATCTTTTGACAGGACTGTGTGCCTGATTTGAAGGGAAGAAGCTGATCCTAAAACATTGAATGTGTGCCTTCAGGCTCCTGTACCTCCTCCTTGATGGTGGCAAAGAAAAGAGATCAGGCACACAGTCCTGTCAAAAGGTATAAAAAAAGAAGCTACTGTTTAAGAGAGTAACTATTTGTGTATTTACATGAAATACAGACAAATCAGAACACTCCCAATACATCTACAGAACTATAAAACTGTGTATTAGTTGCTAATATTTATCAATGGAGGAATTCATCCAGTGTACACTGCTGTGTTCTTTTGAATGAACAAAATCAATGCAGACACCTACTGCAGATAAGGGAATGCCTTCTTTTGGTGATTGCATCCGCCAAATCTTCATTTTCAATATAACTTTCAAGCCGATTGTCAATGCCTTCAAGTTCTTCATGGTTCCTAAGAGGTTGAAGTAGTGAAATAATTTCACTTTTACTCCTGGCTGTTTCTGCATCTCCAAGCTTGAATCTCGAAACCACGAAGAGCAAAACAGTTTCAAGTTGTCTTACTGTTTATTTCTGGACAACCATAAATGACAAAAAAAAATCACTGCTTTTTGAACACAAACTCACGCAATTGGTGCTATTTAAAAACTGTTCACTCTAAGCACAGTATAGTGTCTAACAACCACACAAGTGCACACGACTGATGCTAGTTAGAAACTGTTCAGCAACAGGCTGCTGTCCCAATTAAGCAACAGAGTGTCCCAAATAAACAAAGGGAATCCTAGATATTTTCTCAAATCATTTTTGTTCTTTAAGAACTATCCGAAATAAGCAGCTCCCCCGACTAACGGGTGCCCCAATCAACCCAGAATCTGCTATAAATATTTCATATTGTAATTTAGTTGTTTTATTATGCATTGTAATGTACTGCTACTGCAAAACAACAAAATTCAAGACGTATTAAACCTGATTCTGATTCTGGTGTGCTTTCTCTACACACTTGTAGACTCGAAACCAAAGAATATTCTCTGGAAAGAAAAGCAAAAATATAATATTTTTTCCTGAAGTTGAGACTGATGCGTCATTAATATTTGGTAATTTTTGTAACTACGGAATAGAGAGGATACGAACATGTGATGGAATTTGTGTCATAGCTGCAGAATATGTGCCAGGGTTTCAGTTCAGCACTCTTCTTTCCAATGTATAAGGCTGAATAAGAGCTGGTGAGAACTAATGCAGTAATGCAGGAAACCACGCTCAGCTCTTTGCAATGTCATTTCAGGTTCCCACATTCATTTCCGTTATAAATTAATTAGAATGCACATGGAGTGTTGTGTACAATGTTGGACACCTCATTGCAGAAAGACTGTGGTGGCAATAGAGAGAGCCCAGGGGAAATTGCCTAAAATGGAGGGCAGTATATGTAAGGAAAGATAAAATTGTGCTTATCCTCTCTGGAACACAAGAGGCTGCTGGGTGAACTTATAGAGGTTTATAAAATTATGAGGGGTATAGATAAGATGGATACGCAGAGTTCGTTTCTTTTTCCCCAGAGCAGATAGAAGGCACAGGTTTAGAGTGAGGCAGAGAAATTTAAAGAAGATCTGAGCTGTAGTTTTTTATACAGTGCTGGCTGTCTCAAACAAACTGCTAGAGGAAGTGGTGGAGCCAAGTACAATTACAATGTCTAAGAAACATCTGGTCAGGTAGATGGATAGGAATGGGTTTGAGGGCTATGATCCCAATGTGGGCAAATGGTATCAGAGTTGATGGGCACCACTTTGGCCACAAACAATGTGGGCCAAATGGGCAGCTCGACGTTGAAATTCTGTGAATGCAAAGCAAAACTTCCAGTGTGAACAAAGCCTATTTCAAAACCCAAGTGTGTCCAGAGGCCTGGAATATTTCATTATTCCATGGAATCAGAGGAGGAAGTGTGTTCCTTCTGATTTTCCCTGACAATCCTAGCTATGACATCAAACTAAAGCAAAATTCAATAGGTGCTGGAAATCTGAAATATTAAAATGAAATGCTGGAAGTACTCAACAGCATCTGTGGAGGGAGAAGCAAGAGTTAACTTATTAAGTTAATCCCTCCGTAAAACTGGAAAGAACTGTTTTCATACTTCTTGCACCCCATTCCCTACCATCCCACATCTCCTGTAATAAAGCTGGGCAAAATCCTTAAAACCATGACAGAAAAACTGTGGCTGATGTCCAATTTGCAGCTATTCAGAATGTCACCTAAAACTTTGACAAACTTGTAGAGAGTCACAGTGGAGAGTATCCTGGCTGGTTGCATGATGGCCTGTATGGAAGTATCAATGCCCAGGAACATAAAACTCCAAAAAAAAAGTGGTGAATGCAGCCCAGTCTATCACAGGCAAAGCTCTCCCCATCATTAAGTACATTTACAAGGAACACTGCCAGAAGAAAGCAGCATCCATCTTCAAGGACACCTATCTTTCAGGCTAAGCTCTCTTCTCATTACTACCATCGGGCAGGAGGTACAGGAGCCTTAGGTCCCACACAATGCTGAACTGACTCCGTAATCTACTGACTCACTTTCAAGGACTTTAAACTCATGTTCTCAATATTATTTATTCACTTTTTTCAATATTTGCACGATTTGTCTTTCTTTTGCACATTGGTTGTTTGTCAGTCTTTGTTTATGTGCAGTTTTTTGTAAATTCTATTGTATTTCTTTATTTTCCTGTAAATGTCTACAAGAAAAACAAATCTCACAGTAGTATACTTTGGACATACACATACTTTGTAAATAAATGTACTTTGAACTTTGAACTTTGAGCTCCAGGTTGCCTGGTTTATTTTGATAAGGGTTTGAATGGATTTAACTTGAACTCCAGACTTTTTTGCCAGATTCAGAGTCTCATGAAGAAAGATCTCATTGTTTTGTCTTCAGTCAAACAAAGGAAAGGTCCGGGGGAAATTTGCAAGAAGTAAAGGAAACACTATAGTTTTCCAAAAATTACCTTTTGAACAAAAAAATTATGTCACGGGATTAGATTGAGAAATCTTCAAGAATAATGTCACGTAGGGTTAGAATGTAACATTCTACTTACTGAGTCTCACGTAATAGTGAACGGAAAGGAAAGGGGCTTTTGAACCTTGTTAGTAAATGGCTTCTGCCTGTGCCACAAAGAGGCCACTCCCAGTGTGGAGGAGCAGCACCTCATACTGAGTCTGCGTAGCCTCCAACCTGGAGGCATGAATATTGATTTTTCTCCAGTTAAAAAAAATCTCTCTCCCTCCCCTCTTCTTCTATTCTTCACCTGCCTATCACCGCCCCCTGGGTCCCCTCCTCCTTCCCTTTCTCCTATGGTCCACTCTCCTTTCCTATCAGATTCCTTCCTCTCCAGCCCTTTACCTTTCCCACCCACCTGGCTTCACCTATCACCATCTAGCTATCTTTCTTCCTCTCCCCCTTCCTTACCAGTCCTGAAGAAGGGTCCCAGCCTGAAACTTTGACTGTTTATTCATTTCCATAGATGCTGACTAACCTGCTGAGTTCCTCCAGCATTTCATGTGTGCTGCTTTGGATTTCCAACATCTGCAGAATTTCTTGTGTTTAAGATTTAAAGGAAAATGGCCTTGAAGCTTATGCTGTTGAATGTTTGTAGTCTCCAGGGTAAATTCATAGCTAATTAAAAATATTAAATATCAAAATTTTACTTTAACAAAGGTTTCCACCTGAGAAAATATGTCCTCGTATTTGAATCTACAAAGCACATGGAGTTAAGAGATACAGATATGATTCCTTTTTCTAAAATAACATATTGGCAGTCAAATTGACAGAGACACCCAATCAACCCACAGCAATGGCTAATACATGAGGATACTGTCAACAGATCAAATGTTTGAAAGTTACACCAAACTCAAAGTTGGAGAGTGAGGGGAGAGCAGCTAAAGAGGAATAAATCTGGGAGGGAGGAGGAAACGTAACATGCCACTCCCCTGACCTCAGTTTCCCCAGTTCATGTGTCTGGGGTTTTACTGAATATAGATTAAAAGTATTTCCAGACCACAGGAAAGCAAAAATATATATATATATATAGTGAAGAACTAATTCTGCAGCCGCCTGAAGGATTAAAACTATAAGGTTGATGGAATCGTCTTCAAGTCGTTTTGTAGCTGTAGATGAATGGTTGTGAATGCAATACTGACTGATGGGCAAAGGCGGCTGTTATGAAATGCCTTTCCTTGTTTATTCAGATGGCCAGATTTGAACCAAATATACAAAAGGGCACAGCCATAGAAAGTATATTTAACCTCGAAAGTAATTGCTGAGTATCAGTTTTTGAGAGCTACCTGATGGATTGCCAAGTGTTCTCTGATCTCTTCTCCAATCCATGTGAGTTCTGTTTGATGCAGTGATATTGTTCTTCTAGAACTGACAATTGTTTATGTAACTGCTTCAATTCTCACATAACTGACAACCGCAACATCAAAAAAATTCTTTGCTTTCTGGTGGACAAAAAATTGTTTATTTGCACGAAGTTCAAAAGCATTAAAAGTACAGAGGAAATTATTCCCAGTTATCAGAAGCAAAGTGGAGTGTAAACTGGAGAGTGCTAACATAAACGCTTCCACTAACTTATCAAGTTATTAAGCAAAATGGTTCTTATTAAGCTCAACAAATTGTTTAACTCACCTGAACTAATAAGTGTCAATCAATAACATAATACTGCAGAATCAGTGCTATTATCACTGTGTCATAAAATCTTATTTTGTGGGAGCAATGCGGCACAAGATAACGAAAACTACAAGTTACAAAAATAAATTAGTAAGTTACATAAACAAATAGAGCAAAAGACAAATAACGGGGTAGTGTTCACGAGTTCAAGGATCCTTCAGAATCTGATGGCAGAGGGGAAGAAGCTGTCCTTAAAAAATTGAGTGAGGATCTTCAGGCTCCTGTACCTCCTCCCTGATGCTAGTAAGGTGAAGAGGACACTTCTTCGTCGCCTTACTGTCATTGGGGAGGAGGAACAGGATAGTAAGGGTGGTAAGGATCTCTAATGTTGGATGATGCCTTCCTGAGGCACTGCGGGTTATTACACATGGCATGCCCTACAATCACTATTCCTGTTCATCTACAATAGTAAAGGGTAACCTAGGATCTCATGCGTGTTAACACACGACATTATCAGGGAGTCATAGAATCACAGAGTCGTTCAGCACTGGAATGGATCCCTTAGCCCACTCATCCATGCTGATCACGAGGCCAGTTAATGCTGATCCCATTTGCCTGCTTCATGCCAATCTTCCTCTAAACCCTTCCTACCCACGTATGTGTCCAAGTGCCTTTCAAATGTTGTAATTGTATCTCAGAACATAGAGCAGTACAACACAGGTACGGGCTCTTTGGCCCAAAATGTAATTTATCGAAGAACCTACTGATCTCTTACATCTACACAATGTCCATATCCTTCCACTTTCCTCACATTCATGGGCATATCTAAACATCACTTACAAGTCCCTGATGTATCTGCCTCTACCACCAGCCCAGGCAGCACGTTCCAGGCACCCAGCCCTCACTGTGTAAAATAAAATTGCCCCTCACATCTCCTTTGAAATTACCCCCTCTCACCTTAAGCGCATGCCCTCTGGTATTAGACATTTCAACAATATACTGTCTGTCTACTCAGTCTATTCCCTCTCTCAGAATCTTATAAACCTCTACCAAATCACCCCTCGGCCTCCACCACTCCACAGAAAACAACCCAAGGTTATCCAGCATCCTGGTAAAACTCTTCTGCATCCTCTCCAAAGCCTCAACATCCTTCCTACAATGAGGCAACCAGAAATATATGCAAGACTCCGGATGCTGCCTAACTGGAGTTTTATAAAGGTGTAGCATAACTTCCTGACTTTTGAAGTCAATGCCTCGACTAATAAAGGGAAGCTTATGAGTAGCCACTTTCAGGGAGCTTTAAACCAGGACCCCAATAGCCCCCTGATCATTAAGAGTCTTGCCATAACATTACATTTGACCTTCAAAGGAGTAACACTTTGCATTTTGCTGGGTTATACTCCATCTGCCATTTCTCTGTATTCCCTAATCTATATGCCCTCTATTCTTTGCCAGTCTTCTACACTATTCACAACAGCACCAATCTCGGTATCATCTGCACTCTTACTAACCCTCCCATCTACATTTTCATCCAGGCTATTTATATACATCACAAACAGCAGAGGTTACAGTACAGATAGATCCCTGTGGAACACCACCAACCTCACACCTCCAGCTAGAATAAGTCCCTTCGACCACTACCCTCTGTTTTCTACTGGCAGGCCAGTTCTGAATCAAAATGGCTAGTTCACCATTGATCCCATGCATCACAATCTTCCAGATGAGCCCCCTCCCCATGAGGGACGTGTTGAAATGTCTTACTAAAATCCATGTGGAGAAACAACATCCACGTGTCACCCTTCGTCAGTCACCTTCGTCACCTCGTCAAAAAACTCAATCAAGTTGGTAAGACACAGCTTGCCAACTTGCACAAATCTTCCTCCAACTCGTCCTCTAGCTGCTGATGCCACATATTCTCTTCCTTTCAATTTGACCCTTCTCACCATAAATCTGTGTCCTCTAGTTCTAGACGCCTGTGCTCTGGGAAAAAAGGATTGAGGACCTATCCTTACTATGCCTGGATTAATTTTATAAATCTCTACATTGTTGGCCAACAGCCTTCTACATTCCAGAGAGAATAAACCTAGCCTATCCAAATTCTCCTGATAACTACAGTTCTCCATTCCAAGCAACAATCTGTTGAACCTATTTTGCACTTTGTGTATTGCTACCACATTCTTCCTACAGTGAGGTGAATAGCACCATACACAAACGTTCCAAGTGATGAATGCTGAAACCTTGTTTTGATAGCACATTCATTGTCACATGAGTTTCTACACTGTTACATTAGTTCTCAACACTGATTTAGGCTCATGCATTGGACGGAGAAGTGTTAAATTTAGACCTGAGCACATACTGCTCACGCAAATTTTATCATATGCTCATTTCCTCATTATTCAGCATTTCCAAAAATTATCCAGTTTTAATACTTGATTCACATTTCAATTACTGAAAAAGGATTACTTTTACTTTTCTTTCTGGAGCCTAGTCTTTGGTTTCAAGTCTCTAGGTACTGTATGAAGAGAAAACTTACCAAGCACACTGAGACACCAAAAGATTGGGGTTGCAATCTTTAAGATTAAGGAAGATAAGGGTTACACCCTGGACTATAAACTTCCTGTCTTTCTGAGGGCCACATGCCTCCATGCATTCTTATTGCTGTTAGATACAGGTTTATCCATTACCTCACCAAGATCATTTTGGAGGGGGTGCACTTCTTATCCCATCTTTGTGCCTACTCCAAGGGAATTGTGATCTCTTTATTTCTGATACATGTACCGAGGTACAGTGAAAGGCTTGTGTTGCATACTGTTCATAGAGCTCAACAGTTGTTCAGCAGGCTTCGTAGGATCCAGGACATTTTCAAGAAGCGGTGCCTCGAAAGGCAGTATCCATTATTAAGGACCCCCATCATCCAGGACATGCCCTATTCTCATTGTTATTGTCAGGGAAGGAGGTACAGAAGCCTGAAGGCACACACTCAGTGATTCAGGAACAGCTTCTTCCCCTCTGCCATCCGATTCCTAAATGGACATTGAACCCATGAACACCATCTCACTTTTTAATATTATTTCTGTTTTTGCACTATTTTCAATTTAACTATTTAATATACATATATATACTTGCTTTTATTTATTTGCTTGTATTTTTCTATATTGTCATGTAATGCTGCTGCTAAGTTAACAAATTTCAGGACAGAGGTCAGTGATATTAAACCTGATTCTGATTATTCTCAATGCTGATGATTGACAAAGCTGTGTTCCCAGTCCCTACTACACTCCCTTTACAGTCATGACTGCCTGGCCAGATTCCACTCTAATTTCATGTACAATTTTGCAGATGATGCCATTGTAGTGGACCTTATCTCAAATAGCAATGAGGCAATGTCAGCAAAACACAAGAGCTGGTCACAGACTTGAAGAAGGAGGGCAATGTACCTGCTCCTGTCTACATCAATGGTGTTGAGGTTAAGAGAGTTGTGAGTTTCAGTTTCCTAGGATTGAACATCACAAATAGTCTGTCCTGGTCTAATCATATAGATACCAGAACCAAGAAATCTCACTAATGCCTCTACTTCCTCAGGAGGCCAAAGAGATTTCACATGTCCCCATTGACTCTTACCAATTTTTATCAATGTACATGGACAGCATCTAACTGGCTAGGAGCTCTCATTCTTTAAGTGAAAGTCGGGGAATTGGGTGTCAGTATGGTATCTGTCAGGGGTGCTCCCTGACATAATGTGGTGAAGTAATGGATTCATCTTCATTTTCATGTAATTCCGGGGTTTCCCACCTGGGATATGTGGACCTCTCGATTAATGGTAGGAGTTCATGGCATAAAAAAGATTGGGAACTCCTGCTGTAATTGTTTTCCTCATATTTATTGCAGACCTTTTGTATTTGCACAGTTCGTTGTCTTCTGCACATAGGTCTTTTGTCCATCTTGTTGAGCACGGTCCTTCATTGGTCCTAGTGTGTTTCCTTGTACTTACTGTGAATGCCCACAAGAAAATGGTGATGTATTGCACTTTGATAATAAATTTACTTTGAACTTTGAATATATGCATTCACCCTTCTGCCTCAGGGCAAATTTGCACTCTCAGCACTAGATGCTATTTGAGAGGACTGATGCCAATGTGTTCACTGAGGACAATAACAGAAAATGTGGGTTAGGAAGCATCTGAGGAATGAGAAGGAAAGTTAATGCTTCTAGACTCTTCTTCCTTGAGAGAAAAACAAAATCCTCCTATCTATCCTATCTAGGCCTCTCCTAATTTTACTCTATATTCTGTACCTTGTAAGGTCACCTCTCAACCTGCTCTATTCCAGAATAAACCCAGCCTATCTAATCACCCTTTTTAACTACGTCTCCATTCCAGACAACATCAAAGCAGATCTCTTCGACACTTTCCCTATTGCTGTCACATCCTTCCAATGGTGAAGCAACCTGAACTGTACACAGTACACTCTAAGTGTGGTCTTATCGATTTTTGTCCAACCAGAACATGACCTGCCAACTCTTGTACTCATTGCCTTGGCCTATGACAACAAGCTTGCCCAATGTCAAAAGACTATTTCTCCTGTTAGGGGAGTCTAGAATGTAGTGCCATATTCTTAGAGTTAGAACCGTTCAGTGGTGGTGTCAAAAAACATTTCTTTATGTGAAGAATAGAGAAAATTTGGAGTTCCCACCTGGAAAAAGCTCTTGAAATTGCAGACAAATCCATGACTGAGACTGATAGATAAATAAGTAAGCTGAGTTGAGGAGTGATCTTATTGCAACATATAAGACATTCTGGGAGCATGACAGGGTAGATGTTGAGATGTTTTCACCAGTAGAAGAATCTTGAATAAGGAGACATCTGAACAGATTGTGGAGGCATTAGTAATGATCTTACAAGAATCACTAGATTTGAGAATAGTTTTTGAAGACTGGAAAATTACAAATATCACTCCACTCCAAGAAGGGAGAGAGGCAGAAGGAGGGAAATTATAGGCCAGTTAGTCTGACCTCAATGGTTGGGAAGATTTTGGAGTTGATTGTTAAGGATGTGGTTTCAGGGTACTTGGAAGCATGTGATCAAATAGGCCATAGTCAGCATCGTTTCCTCAAGGGAAAATCTGGTCTGACAAACCTGTTGGAATCTGTTGAAGAAATAACAAGCAGGATAGACAAAGGAGAATTGGTTGATGTTGTGTATTTGGATTTTCAGAAGGCTACAGTTAGAACATAGAACATAGAAATCTACAGCACATTACAGTCCCTTCAGCCCACAATCTTGTGCCAACCATGTAACCTACTCTAAAAACTGCCTAGAACTTCCCTACCATATAGCCCTCTACTTCTCTAAGCTCCATGTACCTATCTAAGAGGCTCTTATTGTATTTGCTTCCACCACCGCTGCTGACAGTGCATTCCACACACCCACCACTCTCTGTGTGAAAAACTTACTTCTGACATCGCCCTTGTAGCTACTTCCAAGCACCTTAAAACTATGCCCCCTCATGTTAGCCGATTCAGCCCTAGGAAAAAGCCTCTGGCTATCCACATGATCAATGCCTCTCATCATCTTATATACCTCTATCAGGTCACCTCTCATCCTCCATCACTTCAAGGAGGAAAAAACTAAGTTCACTCAATCTATTTTCATAAGGCATGCTCTGCAATTCAGGCAACATCCTGGTAAATCTCCTCTGCACTCTCTCTATAGTATCCACATCCTTCCTGTAGTGAGGTGACCAGAACTGAACACAGTACTCCAAGTGGCATCTAACTAAGGTCTTATATAGCTGTAACATTACCCCATGGCCCTTGAACTCAATCCCACAGTTGATGAAGGCCATCACACCATACACCTTCTTGACAACGCTGTCGACCTGCGCAACAGCTTTGAGCATGCCATGGACACGGACTCCAAGATCCGTCTGATCCTCCAAACTGCCAAGAGTCTTACCATTAATGTTATATTCTGTCTTCAAATTTGACCTACTGAAATGAACCACTTCACACTTATCCGGGTTGAACTCCAACTTGAGGCTGCTTTACAAGCTCATGATATTATAGGGAAGATTCTAGCATGGATAAACCAGTGGCCGATTGGCAGCAGGCAAAGAGTGGGAATAAAGGGGGACCTCTTCTGCTTGGCTGCTAGTGACTGGTGGTGTTCCACAAGGGTCTGTATTGGGACTGGTTCTTTTTACATTATATATTAATAATTTGGATGATACAATTGATGGCTTTGTTGCAAGATTTGCAGGTGATACAAAGGCAGGTAAAGGGATAGGTAGTTCTGAGGAAGTAGAGAGGCTACAGAAGGACTTAGACATATTAGGACAATGGGCAAAGAAGTGACAGATGGAATACATGGTCGGGAAGTGTATGGTCATGCACTTTGGTAGAAGAAATAAAAGGGTTGACTATTTTCTAAATGGACAGAAAATACAAAAAAATTGAGGCGCAAAGGGACTTGGGAGTGCTTGTGCAGGATTCCCTAAAGGGTAATTTGCAGGTTGAGTCTGTGGTGAGGAAGGCAAATGTGATGTTAGCATTATTTCAAGAGGACTGGAATATAAAAGCAAGGATGTAACATTGAGGCTTTATAAAGCATCGGTGAACCCTCATTTTGTGATCAGTTTTGGGCCCCTTAGAAAGGACATGCTGAAACTGGAGAACGTTCAAAAGAGGTTCATGAAAATAATTTCAGGGTTAAACTGCTTGTCATATGAAGACCATTTGATGGCTCTGGGCCTGCATTTGTTGAAATTCAAAAGAATGAGGGTGACCTAATTAAAACCTATTGAATGGTGAAAGTCCATGATAGCGTGGATGTGGAGAGGATGTTTCCTATGGTAGGAGGTCACAGCCTCAGAACAGAGGGGTATCCTTTTAAAATAGAGATGAAGAGGAATTTCTTTTGCCAAAGAGTTGTGAATCCGTGGAATTTATGCTACAGGCAGCTGTGGAGGCCAAGTATTTATTTATATTTAAGGCAGAGGTTGATAGATTCTTGATTGGTCAGAGCAAGAAGGGATACGGGGAGAAGGCGGGAGATTGGAGCTGAGAGGGAAAAATGGATCAGCCATGATGAAATGGCAGAGCAGACTTGATGGGCCAAATGGCCTAATTCTGTTCCTACATGTTATGGTCTTATGGTCCTCTGGCATTATGGTTATAAGTTCCAGACAGTCAGTTAAAACTGCAGTGCAAAGAAACTTCTCCATAAGAGGGAAGTGAATCATCAAAATTCTCTACCCCAAAGGGTTGTGGATGCTATATCATTTGTGATATTTAGAGAGGATGTGGATAAAGTTTCGAAACATCAGAGAATTGAGGGCTATGAAGAATTGGCACTGAAGGGGAGCTGAAGCCTGGGGAAGGTCAGCCACGGTCAGATTGAATGGTAGGATGCTCCTAAGCAATTATGTAGCCTATTTGGTTGACTGTTTTCTGGTGTGTATGAGTTAAGGCACAGCTAAGCAATAAACAACAAATTAAAGGGCAGAATATGCTGAAAGGGATCATGCATTTCTTGCCCTCCCACAATGGTTCATTTTAATTAAAGTAGCTGCATGTAGATTTTACTGAATTAAAGGGATACTGCAGCTGAATTACCCTACTCCTCAGTGCCATTGCTAAATGCTTGCATGATTGGACATAGTTCAAAGTAATTTCATCATCAAAGACCATACTATATATGTCACCTTATACAACCTTGAGATTCATTTTCTTGAAGGTAATCATAATAAATACAAGAAACACAATAGAATCAATGAAAAGCTGCATCCAACAGGATGGATGACAACCAATGTGTAAAAAAAAACAACAAACTGTGCAAATATAAAAAGAAAGAGAAAATAATAAAATAAATAAGCAAAATATATTAAGAACTTGAGATGAAGAGTCCTTGAAAGTGTGTCCATAGGTTGTGGGAACAGTTCAGTGGTTGGTTGAGTGAAGTTATCCCCTCTGGTTCAAGGGGCAATAACTGGTCCAGGTCCTGAGGCTCCTCGTACTTTCCTCCTGATGGCAACAGCAAGGGAGCATGGCCTGGGTGGTGGGGATCTTTGATGATGTATGCTGCTTTCCTGAGACAGCGTCTTGAGTAGATATGCTCAGCGGTGGGTAGGGCTTTACCTGTGATGGACTGAGCTGTATCCACTGTCGCGGGTTGTGGGAGTTCGTGAAGTTGCCTCCATGTTTTGGTGGTCAGAGTGAGCATATTGAGCCATTGAGCTCACCTGGAAGCCTTGTTATCACCAGCGTCATTTCGTTTCGCTTTGTAAGCGCTTCCACAGCAGCATCCTCAGAAATTCAAGTTTACTCCAGAATTGCCACTTCTCGCGTGAGATGGCTTTCTGAAGGTTATACTAGGACCTCTTACGTCTTACTTGGTCACCAGACCTGAATGCCTCTGATCTGACCCTTGGCAGATTGCAGATCTCATAGTTAATCCAGGGCTTTTGATTAGGGAAGACTGATTGATTTTGTGGGGCACACTCTCTACAACTGTTCTATTAAGTCTGTGACAACTGTGGTGTATTCATTCAGGTCCTCTAATGAACCCTTGAACACGGCCCAGTCTGCCGACTCAAAGTAATCCCACGGCTGCTCCTCAGCCTCCTACGACCACCTCTATGGTCCTTTTCTCCAGAGCCTTGCTCTTTAACCTCAGCCTGTACGCAGGTGGGAGAAGGACGGCTAAGTGATCAGATCTCCCAACTTACGGTTGAGGCATGGAACGGCAAGCATAGCTAATCATAGAATAACAGTGTGTGGGTGTTTTGGGACCCCTGATGCTGCAGGCGATATGCTGATGATAATAAAGGCAGAGATTTCTTCAAACATGTCTGGCTGAAGTCACCAACAATGATTTTAAATGCATCGGGGTAAGCTGTTTCCTGTTTGCTAATCGTAGCACTCAATATATCGAGTGCTCGTTACCCTTTTTTGCTTGGGAAAGGGACCCTGTATTAAGCCTCCAATCCAGTGATATAATCAAACGAGGCAATAAACTGTGGATGGATACGAGGCCCTTTTGAGTATTTTCCTCAATACCCTGGACTAAGCTGTCAGTGAAAATTGTTCATTCGATATTTTGTCAAAGGTGCTGCTCAAAGGCATCTCCCCACTATTGAAAATACATTTGGGCAAATTTTTTGATGGAAAGATAAATATATTTAAATGGTGTAGTGCATAGAATAATAATCATATACTAATTGATGAGATATATTTAAAACTCTCATCAATAATGTATTATATTAATATAATATGCAATAATATTTTACATTATAAGCAGGGATCTTCATAGATGTTGGCTCAGATATAGAGTAAGTACATATATTCTATAAGTGACAAAATAAAGGCTTCTGAAGTTTCCTGACTGACTAAATTTATATAAGTTGGAATTAAAATACGTTAAACATTCCTCCTGCAGGTCAACAACTGTCAGTAGCAAATTAGTTCAAGCCGAAAACATATTGACCACAAATCTTCCATGAACAATTAATCAAGTTGCCATTTTTATGCACTTGACTCGATGGCATGGCTGGACTCCCAGATGCAGGCTGAAATCCAGTTAAATTCTGGCATATGTGCACCAACACTGCTTTGGTTGGTGCCATATTCAAGGGCAATGCAGTTAGTTTATTTATCTTTCCTTACTGTTATGTAGGTGGCTAGTACTGTTTCCTCACCGCCCTAGTGTACCTGATTTCAGCTGCTGACTGCATAGTGTTTGCACATTCTCCCCATAACCTGTGGGCTTCCCTCAGCTGCTGAGTCTCCTTGCAAATATCAAAGAAATGTTGGTAATTTAACTGGTGATTATAATTTAACCTCTAGTTCAGGTGAGTGGCAGAATATTCAAAGAAGAGACAAAGGGAATGTGAGAGAGAATAGCTCACAGGGATAAGGGAATAGAAAGAGGGAATGAGATCGATGGGATTGAAATCTGACATTGACCTGACGGGCTGAATGGCCTCCTTCTGTACCGTAATTAAGTAAATTGTGTGAAACTATATTCTTCATTATTTTTAAATAATTATAATTACTTTGACTTTTATTTGAATGTCCTTGAAAACATTCAAACACAGCAACAGCTTTAATAGCTACTGAATATGGGGCAGGATATCACTGCTTGTCAAAGGCACTTGAGCATTAAAGAAAGCTCCATGAATTCAGAGAAACCCCACACCACCCAGGGCCTTGCTGATCATCTGTAAGTCAACCTCCCGATGGAAAGAACCTACTAAGGTCCAAGAAATTAGGGAGCTGCCCTCCCAACAGAGGACTCAGATGTATAATTGTGTTCAGTATGAGACTCTTGTTGGTATGTCTGTTTGGTCACTATTTGACCTCCTTTTGTGTCGTTAACATGAAGTGATGAATTTATGATCCTATATTGCTCTAGTTTCATCAAATTTTAACAGGGTAGTTTCCAGACTTGAGTGACCTGAGGAATATGTATATATGCATTGGAGCAAAAAACAAACTTCAGTGGGTCAGGCAAAGGGATTGTCAATGTTTCAGATTGAGTCATTGCATCCCAGATGCTGCCTGACCTGCTGAGTTCCACCAGCAACTTGTTTTCACTCTGGACTCCAGCATATGCAGTCTTGTGTATTTTCATATTTGTGTGTTATGTATGCATACTCGAAGTGCATTTTGTGTATGTACATATTTTATGCGTATATTGTATCTGTATGTGTGCTAGTTGTGTATATGTACTGTGTTTGTATGTGGAAGAGTTTGTTTGGATGTAGACTCAGTGGCCACTTTATTAGGTACAGGAGTGGATCCCAGTGTGGTCTCCAGCTGCTATAGTCCATCCACTTCAAGGTTCGATGTTTTGTGCATTCAGAGATGCTCTTCTGCACGCCATTGTGGTAATGCATGTTTATTTAAGTTACTGTCACCTTCCTGTCAGTTCGAACCAATCTAACCATTCTGCGCTGATCTCTCATTAACTAGGCATTTTCGCCCACAAAACTGCCGCTCACTGGATTTTTTTTTTTTTGTTTGTTTTTCAAACCATTCTCTGGAAACTCTAGAGATTATTATGCATGAAAATTCCAGGAAGTCATCAGTTTCTGAGATACTCAAGGCGCCCCATCTGGCACCAATAATCATTCCACGGTTAAAGTCACTTAGATCACATTTCTTCCCTATTCTGATGCTTGGTCTGAATGACAACTGAACTTCTTGATTATGTCCGCATGCTTTGATGCATTGAGTTGTTGCTACGTGATTGGCTGATTAGATATTTGCATTAACAAGCTGTTGTACAGGTATACATAATAAAGTGCCCACTGGGTGTATGTATGCATATTGTGAGTATTGGCTTTGGGTGTGTTCACTCTCCAATGTGTGGATGAACGTGTGTGTGTGTGTGTCTATGAACAGGTGTATTTTTCTCTTCCTTTCTATTGCACTCTTTCTAAATGCTGTTCATACATAGTTTTAGGACCTACACCTGACTTCACAACAGCTGCCCTCTTATCTCCAGGTCAGGGTGGCTGGACTCAAGCACCAGCCCTATGTTTTCTGTTTTCATATCAAGGCATTTATTATCAGGTCTTTCAAATTCCAAGGATTTGAGAATTTCAAACAACTTCCACAGAATGCTCTTTGTTTCTTAGGGTTTGATACTGTCTTTCTTTGTTGCACTCAGAGCTCACATAGAAAGTCTGTGGTCTGCAAGCTATTACATTCAACTAGATATCATCTGTAACGGTCCAACTTTCACAATGTTTCACAGCCCTCCTCTCCATCGACAGCTGAAAGAGAAACCTGAATTCATAAAACTACCTTCATAGCAGATCGTCACAAATCTTTATAACCAGTTAATTACTTTGAAATACTGTAGCCCTTGCAGCAGCCAACTTACAGCGAGTAATCTCCCCCCACCCAACCGCCCCCAAATAAATGTGCTGTAATAATAATCACATAGACCAGTAGAGGCGACTGGAGATCATAATAACTCTCATGCTTGTCTCCAATACATTAACTCTTTTACATCCACCTTACTGACTAAATATGGTTTTGGTCTCCTCAATCAAAATCTGGAAACTCTGACAACGTAGTGCTCTCTGACTTTGGGTGTACTGAGTCAGAATAATGCCTTAAGGTTAGGGATTTTATGAAGCATACTGATAGACTAAATACTGGATCGAAGATGAATTGGGCAAGTAGACAAAAGGCTTATGTTATGTATTCATGTTTCCTTGGGAACTATGAATGTTTTGTTTTTGAGATATTTTATCACCTGCAGCTCAATTAACACTATTCAGCACAATGTATTCCTGCTTACAGGCATTTATGGTGAGAAAAGATTGCACCCTAACAAACATGGTTCTTTCGGTGAATTTTCCTGGAGCAGAAGGAACCCCTAACATCCTTGAATACTCAATAAAGGAGGAAAATTCAAGTGAGTTGCTATCTACTATCTACTCATGCTGCTTCCTTTGATATTTACAAGTAACCTAATCTTTCTGTAACTGCACAAACAGATATGGTTGGTCCTGCAGCTCACCAGAAACTGCTTTAGCACAGTAGATGCACAGGTCTCTGCTTCAGAGGAGTATTCCATTATCATCAAGTGTTATTTCAATATTAACATGGTCAAAATATTTCAATACAGTGAGCGTCCTAAAAGATATGGAGTATTTTGTTCATATTCGCAGATATTTTTGTCATTACTTATGATAAGTCAGATATTCTGTCTTTACTATGTAATGAATGACGTATCTTCATAAATACCTTGAGACACAGCAAATGTTTTCAAAAGAGAAGAGGATTTTTTTTTTCTTCTCAGGCAGCCCCTCGGCATCAAGTATGATTGCATCCATTCCAATTCTGGGTAGTGGAAAAAACATGTACACAAATTGTTTGAATTTGATATAGTTACCACGTCCTTATTCCGAAGAAAACACCCTAACCATTTGCATGTTGAGTCTCTAAGCTGTTATTGTAAACTGCAAGCCTAAGAAATTGTTACACCATATGAAGGAATGTCACCAAATAAATCTGCCATCTAAATAGAATCAGAAATGTATATACACAACTATACATAAATACATAGAGAGAAGCAAGTTCTGTATTTAAACACAGAGATTCTGCAGATTTGGTGATCCAGAGCAACAAGCACAAAATGCAGGAGGAATTTGGCAGTATCTATGGAGAGGAATGAAGAGTCCTCATTTCAGGCCGAGACCCTTCTTCAGGACCAGGAAAGAAAAGGGAAGAAGCCAGAATAAGCAGGTGGGGTAAGGGGAAAGAAGCCTAGCCAGAAGATGATAGGTGAGACCAGGTGAGGGGGAAGTTAGCTGAGTGGAGCAGGGGAGATGAAGAGTGATAAGCTGGGAGGTGATAGGTGGAAAAGGTAAAGGGCTGAAGAAGGAGGAATCTGATAGGAGGGGAGAATAGACCATGGGAGAAGGGGAAAGAAGGGAATCAGAGGGCCAGGTGATAGGCAGGTGAGGAGAAGAGACGATGTAAGAGAGAGAAGAAAGGGGGAAGAGATTACTGGAAGTTAGAAAAAACACAATGTTTAGGTTGGAGCCTATCACCCTCCTCTGATGCCCCTCCTTCTCTTTCTGCTATGGTCCACTCTCCTCTCCTATCAGATTCCTTCTTCTTCACCCCTTTACCTTTCCAACCTATCACCTCCCAGCTTACAAGGTGCTGCTCTTCCATTCTGAGAGTGGCCTCATTGTGACCGTAAAGGAAGATACTATACATTAAACACTGCTGAGATAAAGCTGTAGCCCTGAGTCCACAATGGCTTTTAAAATAAAGTAAGGGGTTAATTGGTTTAGGGTCATCCTGGGGTAAGTACAGCCTAAGAAAGTGACTGCGAACAATACTCAGGTTGCAGGCACACTTGCTCCTCTGAGCCTTTATTTCTTTTCATTTTTTCCAAACATTTCACATATGCATTTCATATACAAATTACATCTTAATGAATAATGTTTGCCAGTCCCAGCTATCAGGTCAGGAACAACACGCAGTCTAGTTGTCGGAAACACAGTGGTGCACATGGCATGCAAAGCCTATAACGTACAAAGAGTTTTAAACTCAATCTGCTCTGCATGACTTGCCGTCATATTTAACAGTGCAGATTTTACTGGTCTGTTCCAAAATCATCGCGCAACAGTGACTGACAAGATTTAAAGTGGCAGGTAATGTTATTAATTCATACTGTAATTCAGGTAGAAACACATTGTTGGATGTCACGGAGGCTGTTTACTGTTCCAGCTGGAGCTCTGCTCACATTGGGTCCCAGCAGTGAAAGGTACAGTTTGCATCAAATCAAGTCAGTGAGGATTGTGCTGGGTAGTCTGCACTTCCAGCACCAGTATAAATAAAGGCATCCGTTAGTCTTGCGAGACCATGGATCCGCACCTGGAAAGTCTTCACTCTCCAGGGCGCAGGCCTGGGCAAGGTTGTATGGAAGACTGGCAGTTGCCCATGCTGCAAGTCTCCCCTCTCCACGACACCAATGTTGTCCAAGGGAAGGGCATTAGGACCCATACAGCTTGGCACCAGTGTCGTCGCAGAGCAATGTGTGATTAAGTGCCTTGCTCAAGGACACAACACGTTGCCTCGGCTGGGGCTCGAACTCACGACCTTCAGGTTGTTAGTCCAATGCCTTAACCACTTGGCCACGTGCCCACCAGTATAGTATGCCCACAACTCACTAACCCCAATCGTATGTCTTTTGGATTGTGGGAGGAAACCGGAGCACCCGGAGGAAACAGGGGGAGAGCGTGCAAACTCCTCACAAGTGGCAGCAGGAATTGCGCCCAGTCGGTGAATGCTGTAAAGCAATGCGCTAACCGTTAGGTTACCAGGCCACCCAAGTCCCTGGGTTACTCAGCTGAAGGGCTGGTTGCTTGTCAAGGTTAGGAGACCTTGACAGGACATATGGGCAGGGAAAGATTGCTGTCAGAATCTGGAGGGGAGCGTGTGGAAATAATCACTGAGATCATGTGGGTTACAGAGATCAAAGGGGAGCAGACGACAGCTCACAGATGTGTGGGACGGGGAATGAGGGAAGTGATTCACAGAATATTTGTTTGCCTGGCAGGAAATGTTGCTTTTCCTGGCACACTTACCTCATACAACCATGTTTACTGCCTCATTGGAAACCCAAACAACTATGGCTAGAAGTAAAAATACTTTTAAAGTAAGGGCACATTTAAAACATTTTAACATCCTCCAAACAAATTGATGCACTACCCCCTTATTCCAGGAGCGGGCAGGTGTGATGTGTGTCAGTTTCCTGTTTCAGGTTTTTTAACAGAATACAAACCACTAAAGGTAAAGCCTGGCACCTTAGCAGAAATGAAAAGGTGAACATAGAACAGTACAGCTGAGCATAGTACAGGGCCTTTGGCCTGCAATGTTGTGCCGAGCTTTTCACCTATTCTAAGATCAATCTAATCTTACCCTCCCACATCGTCCTCCATTTATCTTTCATCCATATGTCTATCTAAGACTCTCATACATGTCCCTAATGTCCCTGCTGCTACCAGCAACCCTGGCAGTGTGTTCTAGGCGCTCACCACCCTCTCGGTAAAAAACCCTACCTCTCACTTCCCCGCTATCTTTTTTCCTGTCTCCTTAAAATTGTGCCCCCTTGAGTTAGCCATTTGTCCCCTGGGAAAAAGTTTCTGGCTGTGCATCTTATCTTGTACACCTCTACTACGTCATCTCTCATCCTCCGTCACTCCAAAGGTTAAAGCCCTAGTTCACTCAACCTACCCTCTAGAGGCATTCTTTCTAATCTAGGCAGCATCGTGATAGCTTTCCTGTGCACTCGCTCTAAAGCTTCCCCATCCTTCCTATAATGAGGCAACCAGAACTGAACATAATACCCCAAGTGTGGTCTAACCAGATTTTTATGGAACTGTGGAATTACTTCATGCTTCTTGAACTCAATTCCACAAATAATAAAGGCTAACAGACCATGCACTTTCATAACCACTCCATCAACTTGTGCGGCAGATTTGGAGGATCTATGGATCTGCACAACAAGGTCCCTCTGTTGCTTCGCTCTGACAAGAATCTTGCCGTTAACTTTATGCTCTGCCTTCATGTTTGACCTTCCAAAGTGAATGACTTCACACTTTTCCATATTGAATCCCATCAGCCAATTCTCAGCCCACCTCTTTATCTTATCAATATCCCCCTGTAACCTATGACAACCTTCTACACTATCCACAACACCACCAACCTTCGTACCATCTGCCAATTTACTAACCCACCCTTTCACTTCTTCATCCACGTCACAAAGAGCAGATGTTCCAGAAGAGCTCCCTACGGAATGTCACTGGCCTCTGACTTCCAGGCAGAATACACTCTATCTGTTGCCACCCTCTACTTTCTGTGAACAAGCCCATTCTGAATCCATGAGGCTACGTTTCCCTGAATCCCATGCCTCCTAACATTCTGGATGCGCCCACCATCGAGAACTTGTTGAACACCTTACTGAAATCCACATGCACGACATCCACTGCTTTAACTTCATCAATTTGTTTCGTCACTTCATCAAAGAGTTCAATCAGGATTGTGAGGCATGACCTGCCCCTCACAAAGCCACATTGACTATCCCTAATCAGACTATTCCCATCCAAATGTTCATAAATCCTGTCTCTAAGAATCTTCTCCAAAAGTTTGTCCACACAGATGTAAGACTCTCCGGTCTATAATTCCCAGGATTATCCCTACCACCTTTCTTGAACAAAGAAGTAGCATTTCAGCCATAAAATCTTATGTTTAGTGTGATTACATTCATACATACTTTTGTTTTGATGGCTTGGTGGCAGCATTGGATTGCTTAAAGAGTAATTTTAACTTTTGACAAAACATAATTGACTGCTGTCCCGTGTTTTCTTTCGATCGATTTCAGTGGGTAATTATTGAATTATTTATTTACTTGTTTGTTGACATAGGGTGTGGAGTAGGTCCTTCCAGTCCTTTGAGCCACACCGCCCAGCTATCCCCCAATTTAACCCTCACCTAATCACAGGACAACTTGCACGATCAATTCACTTACCAACCAGTTTGTCTTTGGAATGTGGGAGGGAACGGGAGCATCCAGAGGAAATCCATGCAGTCATGGGGAGAACATACAAACTGCTTACAGCAGCAGGAATTGAACCTGGGCTGCTGGTATGGTAAAGTGTAACCACTACACTACTGTGCCACACAATGCTATCCATTTCTCACTACATACCCATTTACATTTTACAACTGTGGGGTTTGCAAAACTTTTGGAAGAACCCATCAAAGTTTATATTGTTAATTTTTCCAAATCTGCTTCTACCTTCCAATTATACGTACTGTGCAAAAGTCTTAGGCACATATATATAGCTAAGGTGCCCATGACTTTTGCATAGTACTGCAGTAATTTTATGTATTCCATTGTACTGCTGCTGCAAAGAAAAGCAAATCTTATGACAAATGTGAGTGAAGATAAACCTGATTCTGATATAGGTCTCTCTTGTGGATTGAGAATGGGAAGGGGGCAGGGAGAGGGGAATCATGGTTTGGAAAGGGAGAAGGGAGAGGGGAAGGAGTGGGCAGCACCAGAGAGACATTCTGTAATGATCAATAAACCAATCATCTGGAATCAAATGACCTTACCTGGCGTCTCAGGTCTGGGTGTGTCTGCACCCGCACCACCCCCACCCCTGGGACTCGTTTTCTGCCACCTTTCCCACACCCTTCCCGTGACACTCCACCCTCCCATTCCCAACGTTCTTTGCTCCTGCCAGATTTACAAACTCTCTGTCCGCTCCACGTTGACAAATACAGTACTGTGCAAAAGTCATAGGCACCCTAGCAGTATATAACAAACACGAGAAAGTCTGCAGATGCTAGAAATCCAAGGCAACATGCACAAAACACTGGAGGAACTCAGCAGTTCAGGCGGCATCTATGAAAAAGCATAAAGCAGTTGATGTTTTAGGCTGAGACCCTTCTTTCAGACTGAAGCAGGGTCTCAGCCCAAAATGTCAACTGTTTACTCTTTTCCATAGATGCTGCGTGATCTGCTGATTTCCTCCAGTGTTTTGTGTGTGTTGCTCTATCTATATATGTGTGCCTATGATTTTTGCACAGCACTGTATTTAATTTAAAAGGTTTGACAGCACAAGCAAGTAACAGCCATAGAGAAATAGGCAATGTGTAGAATTTCTATGCATGCCAACGTAGCAAGACCTCTGAGCTCAAATGAACTGCTGGTCGAAACAGAACCGAACTCCAGTTCATTCTTCCTAGTCTTGTTCCACTTCTGTGTATGTGCTAGTACTCATAGTGAAGTTTACAACCCCAGCAAAACTTAAAGGAATATTCATTAATAATCCTTTGGTTTTGGATTTATGTCAGTTGTTTCTTGTCCAAATCAAAAGAGGTCTGCCACATGTAGCTTGTCACTTTGCACCAGCGTTACTAATTACAACACCAGGTTAGCTGACCCTGCCAAGTTAACTGCATGTGTTTAAACACAAATGGAGACGCTGGGGTACTTCCAGTTGATTCAGGAAAAGCAATCCAGGCATAATTCAACTTATGTAAATTGGAATTGTCAGCTAGTTGGTCTTGTTTCTGTAATTGCAAAAGGAAAAAAAAAGAATGAAATTTAAAAGAAAAGACGCAGTTACTTCCTTAAAATTTTAAATTGGTTCTTAGTCTGACGTTCAGTGACCGCTGCTGAGTTGCTGTGACAACAAAATGCGGATGTTCTAACTGTGTGAAAACCACAGTACTACCTAGCAATGAGACTTCAAGTTAATTTGATAAAGTGCCCACATAGCCATGTTTCAGCGAGTTTCAGCCCATTTGAGGTTCCCTCTCGTACGTATTCTGTTGGTATTGCTAGGGTGTTTTATTTTTCCTTTCCATTCATTTATTGCTACATCTTTGGGAAATGGGCTTATGAGTGATGTGTCATTCCCAACCCATGTCAAAGGAGCAGCTACCACGTAGCATCCAGTAACCATTTGCCAACACTTAATGCTGACATGTGTTTATTACCATTTTAGCAAAAGTTGATTCTAAAGTGAGCCTCACTCAGAATCAAATAATTCACCTAATTCGGTAACAAGTGTTAGAAGAGCACAAAAATAGACTTTTCCATAACGTAACTCAGCTCCTGAAGTGATTCTCTACTACAGATTCTGGGAGGGGCCACTTCCGTTTAACATTGCCTAATTATAAATCCTGTGCAATATCGAATCTGGTTTACATATTGTTCAGGTGCATCCGATATATTAAACTTAATTTATTTCAATGTAAAAGCATTAATTGGTTGATCATCTAGAATCCAATTTTTAGGTGTTAACAGGTGTCCTATATTGTATATGGTAGCTGATACCCTATCCATCTGGATACAACCATTGTTGGTAGAATCTCAGATGGTGATGAGAGGGCGTATAGGAGTGAGATATGCCAACTAGTGGAGTGGTGCCACAGCAACAACCTGGCACTCAATGTCAGTAAGACGAAAGCTGATTGTGGACTTCAGGAAGGGTAAGACGAAGGAACACATACCAATCCTCATAGGGGGATCAGAAGTGAAGAGAGTGAGCAGTTTCAAGTTCCTGGGTGTCAAGATTTCTGAGGATCTAACCTGGTCCCAACATATTGATGCAGTTAGAGAGAAGGCAAGACAGCGGCTATACTTTATTAGGAGTCTGAAGAGAGTTGTTATGTCAACAAATACACTCAAAAACTTCTATATTTGTACCAGAGAGAGCATTCTGACAGGCTACATCACTGTAATGTATGGTGGGGTGGGGGGGGGGAGTTGCTGCACAGGACCAAAAGAAGCTGCAGAGAGTTGTAAATTTAGTCAGCTCTATCTTGGTTACTAGACTACAAAGTACCCAGGCCACTTCAAGGAGCAGTGTCTCAGAAAGGCAGCGATCTCCATCACTCAGGGCATGCCCTATTCTCACTGTTACCATCAGGTGGGAGGTACAGAAGCCTGAAGGCACACACTCAACGATTCAGGAACAGCTTCTTCACCTCTGCCATCCGATTCCTAAATGGACATCGAACCCTTGGACACTACCTCACTTTTTTAAAAATATATTCAATATATATATACTGTATAGATTTATTTATTTATTTATTTTCTTCTATATTATGTCTTGCATTGAACTGCTGCTACCAAGAAAACAAATTTCACGCCACATGCCGATGATAATAAACCTGATTCTGATTCTGATTCTGAAATTAGTTCCCCATCATGATGTGTCATACTCTGTCTGAGAGTATATATCAGATATTTAAAGTATGCACAAATATTCAGCACAAGAATAAGGAAGTGCTGCCTGGAAGAGGTACAGAAACTTCAACCAGGGTGCTATATCCAAAGTACTATATAAATGTAGATCACCATTTCAAAATATCATTGGGTAATAGTTAACATGCCATCAGTATCATGAAAATAAGTTACAAGATCATTTTCACATGCAGCTGTGGGAGATTACAGATCGGTTGCAAGCTTTCTACTTTGTATCAGTGATTGCATCTGAGATGCAATTAGTTTGTAGGAAAGCACAATTTACGAGGCTGCTATGTGAGTAACTATCTACCTCTGCCTTCAAAATATTCCAAGACTCTGCTTCCCTTTGAGGAAGAAAATTCCCAAAGATTTGTGTAAGAAAAACGTTTCACCTCATCCCTGCTAAAATAGGCAACCACTTAGTTTTAAACAGGGACCTGCAGTTCCAAAGTTTCCTGAAGGAGGAAGTTTTCTCATGATTCCAAGCCTGCTGAGACCTCTCAGGGTCTTACATACTTCAGTCAAATCATCTCCCACATTCTTCTGAACTTCAGCAAGTACAGGCATCACAGAATATAGTGTTACAGTAGAGAGAAAGTGGAAGGTAGGCAGACTGGTTGATAAGGTACAGGTCTATAATGAGGCAGATTGGGAGGTCTAGAGTACACTTTATCATAGACGATACCATTCAGTATTGTTAACACAGTGGGGTAGAAGTTGTCCTTGAGCATGGTGGTACATGCTGTCAGGGTTTTGTGATCTTCTGCCTACTGGGAGGAGGGAGAAGTGAGAATGTCCAGTGTGGGAGGGGCCCTTGATGACGTTGACTGCTTTACTGACGCTGTGAGAAATATAGACAGAGTACAATTGCAAGGCATGCGTTAAGGACATACTGAGCCTCTCATCATTTAGATATGACTGTTTTTTTTTTATTCTTCTCCCAAAATGAACTCTGTTCCCACATTGTGTTCCATTTGCTGCATTATTGCGCACTCACTTAGCTTATCTACATCCATTTATAGCCTCTTCATATCCTCTTTACAACTTTCTATATTATCTATTGTTAGATCATCAGCATATTTAGCAGCCATACTGCACTTAATTATATAAATTGCAAATGGTTGAGACCCCAATACTGATCACTGTGGCATACCATTCATTGTATCTGAACTTCCAGATAAAGAGCCATTCTTGTCTGTTCTATTTCCTGTTAGTCAACCAATCTTCTATCTGTACACCTTGTTACCACCTACATCAAGAGCTTTAATTTTTGCAATTAATTCTGAAATCTTATCATATCCAATGCTGACTTAACAGTTGTTGTTTTTTCAGCAAGGAAGATTGATTTATGTCCACAGCAGCCTTTTAAGAGATTTAGAGCATCCACAGATCTTGGTAGGATAATTAGTGCGTTGTGATATTAGAAGTGAATGGTGAAGGAGCAAGGAATGAAGAAGCAGACGGGAAAGCTGTGACTGGGTGGCACGTTAGCGTAGTGGTTAGAGCAATCACATAGAGCGCCAGCGATCACCGATCAGGGTTCGATTCCTGCCACTGACTGTTAGGAGTTTGCATGTTTTCTCTGTGACCAGGTGGGTTTCCTCCTGGTGCTCCAGTTTCTTCCTAAATTCCAAAGACGAGTGCCTAGGGTCAGTGAGTTGTCGGCATGCTGTGTTGGTGCTGGAAGCGTAGCGACACTTGTGGGCTGCCCCCAGCACATCCTCGGACTGTGTCGGTCGTTGATGCAAAATGATGCATTTCACTGTGTTTCGACATGCATGTGACAAATAAAGCTAATCTTTAAGATGCAATAAAGGGTCACCAACAGGAGGCGACTGAAAGGAGGTGATGAGTGAGTGCTTTTTCATTCCCATGTGAGACGGGGTACAGCCGGCAAGACATGTACTCATCATCATCATCATCATCATGTGCCATACTCTGCCAGAGCCTCGGTGACCACTTTCTTCCACTGCCATCTGTCGGCAGTCAAACCGCTTGCATCTCTGGCGGTGAGGCTGGTCCGCTTCTTGATGTTGTCCTCTGTCTGCCTTGGGAGCGGCTTCTTTCTACTCTGCCTTCAAGCACAGTGCGTTCCAGTGTGTCATCAGTTCTTGAGATGTGTCCAAAATAACGAAGTTTCCTTTGGGTAACGGTTTCCAGAAGTATTGGTTTCGTGCCAGTCTTTTCTAGGTTGAAATTGTTGGATCTCCTTTCAATGTATGATACCCTGAGGATCCGTCTGTACGTCCATATCTCAAATGCTGTCAACTTCTTTTCATCAGCTGCTTTGAGGGTCCATGTTTCACAGCCATATAGGGTTACTGGCCAGACGGGACTCTTGAGGAGGCGTATCTTGGGGTCTGTGCTCACAGATCTATCTTTCCAGACGTTCCAGAGTTTGGTAGTTCCTGTGCATGCCATTGCTAGCCTTCGCCTTATTTCCTCGCTGCATTTGTTTGTGTCATTTAGTTCTGCACCAAGGTAAATAAAGGAGGAAACTTGTTCGATCTTGTCATTTCCAATGTAGATATCAGCTTGAGTTGCAGTTCTGCTTATCACCATAACTTTGGTCTTTTTGCCATTTATCAGCAATCCAAATTCAGCAGAGACTTTTGCAATATTATTGAGTAGTGCTTGTAGGTCTTCTTCAGTTGTGGCTAGCAGGGCTGTGTCATCTGAGTATCTCAAGTTACTGATGGTTCTTCCTCCTATTTTAACACCAGTGTTGTCTGGAGTTGCCAGTCTCATGATTACCTCAGTGTAGATGTTAAAAAGGCGTGGAGAAAGGATGCAGCCTTGGCGGACTCCTTTCCCATTGCAGAATGATTCAGTCTCGCCAGATGTGGTCCGAAGGCTGGAGGATTGCGTAGCATACAGTGTTTCCAGAAGAGCCACTAGGTGTGGTGCCACGCCCAGTTGAATCATTGTCATCCACAGTTTGGTGTATTGGACACAGTCAAACGCCTTTGAGTGGTCTATGAAGCAGATGTACAGCGGGGTATTGACCTCTCTCATTTTCTCCATTATTAGGCGCATGTTGAAGAGCTGGTCCCTGGTGCCTCGACCACTCCTGAAGCCAGCCTATTCAAGTGCAATTTCTCTATCTACATCATTCTTTAGTTTCTCAGAGATGATTATGAGTAGAACCTTGCTGGCGTGTGATATCAATGCAATTGTTCTGCAATTACTGCACTGCATCCATCCTTAAATGTGCTTGAGAAATTGATAGTGTGCTGACTTCTTGAACCACTGAAGTCCAAATGAAGGTGTTCCCACCGTGCTGTTGGTGAGGAGTTCCAAGATCTCAGACCTAGTGACCACAAGTTAATGGTACTGTATTACATTTCCAAAGTTATGATGACATGGTTTTGGGCATGTAACATGTTCTCTTGTAGGGATGTTCACTTCTCCTGCTGATCTTGTCATTCTTGGTGATGGAGGTCTTGGATGTGCAAGCCCCTAATAAAGATGCTTTGTCAAGTTACTGAAGGGAGTGCAGTGTTATACAGAACACACTGGAGCCACAGTGCACTGGCAATAGAGAAAGTGAATGCTGAGGGTACTGAAAGAGCACCAATCTGGATGGCTGCTTTTTTAAAACTGAAAGTAACGGAGGAGTGAGCAGAGGGCAGAAGCAGTAATGTTCTTGGTGAGGCTAATGAACATATTTTAGAGCAGCTATGTTCTTAGAGACAGGTTCCTGGAGTTCACTTGCATGGTCAATTCCTCACAAAGATGATAGAGTTCTGCACACTGCCTAAACCCTAGCATAACATCAGTAAACTTGGGGGCACCATGCATGGGTCTTTCGGGAACATCCCTACTTCCAAATCTATCCTCCCTCCTGCACCATGACTGCAGCGATCCTTTCAGTGACGTCATTTCCAGCCTAGTAATTTCTACAGCCAGCTTGACCACAGGATACAGCTTCTTGCAGTGACGTGCACAGTGCTGTCTGTTGAGAAAAGATCAGGAAATAGACAATGCAATGTTGGTGTGGTCAGTGTTTGTTAGAAAAAAATTATCTCCCTCTGTATGGTTCTTGATTGTGACACAGATAGCTCCTAGCTGGCGAACGTTGCAGGTTATTGGTCATGACAATTGCACCAATTTCTGTCAAAGGGAAGTCATGGCTATGCACATGCATTGTTGACATCACTGAGTGCACTGGCAATGATGTGGAAAAAATACTTACTCTAAGGCACAGGTTCCCAACCTGGGGTCTAGGGACCCCTCAGTTAATGGTATAGAAATGTTGGGAAACCCTGCGTTAAGGGGATTACAATTGGAAGAACTGGGCTACTTTCTGAATGGCCAAGTCTTCTACCAGAGATGGAACTAAACACGTCAGCAATTGCTCAGAGTGATATCTATGCATGATAGATGGATCAGAAAAATAGTTCACCCTTTCTCCATTTTAAACTGCACTCACCAATCTCACACAATAAAACTAGAACTATCGAATTTCTAAGTCTATGAAATCAAAAATATTCATCTTGAAAGTTGCTGTGACTTGCACATAGAATGTAAGGTTTCCCAACAGTAATATACAGTATGAGGCAAAAAATAATTAAGTACATTTGAAAACTGTTGCTGCTTGCAAAGGGGAGGCTTTAAATGTTCCAAATGAGATTTGTGATTCCATTGAGATAGTGAATGATGGAACAAAAAAAAGTCATCCAAATAATTGGATTTCCAGACAAGTAACCAATCTACAGAATGGATTGGAAGCAAGAGTTTAAACTACATATTGAACTGGCCTGTGGCGCATAAACCAGAGCAGACATACAGTAAATAAAGACGCTTGCGTATCTCATTGACCACAAAGGGAGAGGATTGTACAAAAACATAAAGCTTTCAAAAGAAACTCTAGAGATTGAATTTTATTACAAGCACATTGCTAACCACCTAGATATAATACAGTTCCTCAACACTAGTTCTTTGCACACACTAACAAATATATGTTAATTCTCTATGCTTTGCTGCAAGGTATGTACAGTGATGACTATAGCAAAGATTAGTGGGAAGTTAGAGGATTGGGATGTTTTTAAAAACCAATATAAGGCAACTAAATAAGTCATTAAGAAGGCAAACAATGGAATACGTAAGTAAGCTAGCCAATAATATTAAAAAGGATACCAAAAGTTTCTTCAGATATGTAAAGTGTAAAAAAGAGGTGAGAGTGGATATCAGATCACTGGAAACTATGCTGGGGGACAAAGAAATAGCGGATGAACTGAATAAGTATTTTGCATCAGTCTTCACTGTGGAAGACACTAGCAGTATGGTGGGAGTTCCAGGTGTCAGGGGGCATGAAGTGTGTGAAGATTCCATAACTAGAGAGAAAGTTCTTGGGAAACTGAAAGATCTGAAGGTAAATAAGCCACCAGGACCAGATGGTGTACACCCCAGGGTTCAGAAAGAGGTGGCTGAAGAGATTGTGGAGGCATTAGTAATGATCTTTCAAGAATCACTAGATTCTGGAATGGCTCCAGAAGACTGGAAAATTACAAATGTCACTCCACTCTTCAAAGAAAGGAGAGAGGAAGAAGAAAGGAAATTATAGGCCAGTTAGTCTGACATCAGTGGTTGGGAAGATGTGGGAGTTGATTGTCTCAGGGTATTCAGAGGCCCATGATAAACTAGGCCATAGTCAGCATGGTTTCTCAAGGGAAAATCTTGCCTGATAAGTCTGTTGGAATTCTTTGAAGAAATAACAAGCAGGTTAGTCAAAGGAGAATCAGTTGATGTTGTTTTCTTGAAATTTCAGAAGGCCTTTGACAAGGTGCCACACATGAAGCTAATTAACAAACTATGAGCCCATGGTATTACAGGAAGGATTCTAGCATGGATAAAGCAGTGGCTGACTGGCTGGAGGCAAAGAGCGGGAATAAAGGGAGCCTTTACTGGCTGGCTGCCAGTGACTAGCGGTTTTCCACAAGGGTCTGTGTTGGGACTGATTCTTTTTGCGTTATACGTCAGTGATTTGGATGACGGTATTGACGACTTTGTTGCAAAGTTTACAGATGATATGAATATAGATGGAGGACCAAGTAGTTTTGAGGAAGTAGAGAGGCTACAGAAGGAGTTAGACAGATTGGGAGAATGGGCAAAGAAATGGCAGATGGAATATAGTATTGGGAAGTATATGGTCATGTAATTGGGAGAAGAAATGAAAGGGTTGAACATTTTCTAAATGGAGAGAAAATAGAAAGAAACCGAGATGGAAAGTGTGTCCTTGTGCAGGATTTCCTACCATTTAATTTGCAAGTTGAGTCTGTGGTGAGGAAGGCAAATGCAATGTTAGAATTCATTTCAAGAGGATAGAATATAAAAACAAAGATGTGATGTTGAGACTTTGTAAAGCACTGGTGAGGCCTCACTTGGAATATTGTGAGCAGTTTTGGGTCCCTTATCTTAGAAAGGATGTGCTGAAACTGGAAAGAGTTCAAAGGAGGTTCACAATAATGATTCCAGGATTGAATGGCTTGTCATATGAAGAGCGTTTGATGACTCTGGACCTGCTTTCGCCAGAATTCAGAAGAATGAGGGGTGACTTCACTGAAGCCAATCAAATGGTGAAAGAGTGGATGTGGAGAGGATGTTTCCTATGGTGGGGGAGTCTAAGACCAGAGCGCACAGTCTCAGAACAGAGAGGCGTCCTTTAAAAGGAGATGCAAAGGAATTTCTTTAACCAGAGAGTGGCAAATCTGTAGAATTTGTTGCCGCAGGCAGCTTTGAAGGTCAAATCTTTATATGTATTTAAGGCAGAGGTTGATAGATTCTTGATTAAGTCAGGGCATGAAGGGATGTGGAAAGAAGTCAGCAGTTTGGGGCTAAGAGGAAAATTGAATCAGCCGTGAGCAGACCCAACGGGCCAAATGGCCTAATTCTGCTCATAGGTCTTAGGAGCTTATGGTCTTATGTTATGGTCTCGATTATTTGGATCGAGCACATTCAGACAGCAATTTGACAAGGTAATTTTTTGTACATCAATAGCACATCTCCCTGCCTGCACAGCATTGATGGTTTGATTTCGATCATTACATGTCACTCCAGAGTTCAGGTGAAATATTATTGCAGGCCCTTGTACTGATATCTTTGTGTTGGGTTTCTCTGATATATGTCCTTCTGCTGTGGTCCTGTTTTGAAATTGCTTGAAAAACAGTCACAGTGAATAATGCTGTTGTCTCAAAGAATCACAGTCTTAACATACAGACAGATAGCAGCATGTTAGATTCACAAAGGTTCATAGCACAGAAACAGGTTCCTTATCCCACCTCACCCTTACTGACAGAAATCCCTGTCTCAGCCAGTCTCTTTGCTTTGGGCCCACAGTCCTTTAAATCTTTCCTGTACCTCTCCAAAAGTCCTTTAAATGCTGTAATTACAGTTGAAGTCAGAAGTTTACATACACCTTAGCCAAACACATTTAAACTCAGTTTTTCACAATTCCTGACAGTTAATCCTAGAAAACATTCCCTGTTTTACGTCAGTTAGGATCACTACTTTATTTTAAGAATGTGAAATGTCAGAATAATAGTGGAGAGAATGATTTATTTCAGCTTTTATTTCTTTCATCACTTTCCCAGTGGGTCAGAAGTTTACATACACTTTGTTAGTATTTGGTAGCATTGCCTTTAAATTGTTTAATTTGGGTCAAACATTTTGTGTAGCCTTCCACAAGCTTCTCACGGTAAGTTGCTGGAATTTTGTTCCATTCTTCCAGACAGAACTGGTGTAACTGAACAACAGGAATTCTACAGATGCTGGAAATTGAGGCAACACACATCAAGTTTGCTGGTAAACGCAGCAGGCCAGGCAGCATCTCTAGGAGGAGGTACAGTCGACGTTTCAGGCCGAGACCCTTCCCGAGATCCTGATGAAGGGTCTCGGCCTGAAACGTCGACTGTACCTCCTCCTAGAGATGCTGCCTGGCCTGCTGCATTCACCAGCAATTTTAATGTCTGGTGTAGCTGAGTCAGGTTTGTAGGCCTCCTTGCTCGCACACGCTTTTTCAGTTCTGCCACAAATTTTCTATCAGATTGAGGGCAGAAAATTATATCAAGTCTGGTTCATCCTTGGAAGCAATTTCCAAATGCCTGAAGGTACCATGTTCATCTGTACAAACAATAGTACACAAGTATAAACAGCATTGGACCACACAGCCGTCATACCGCATTCTGTCTCCTAGAGATGAACGTACTTTGGCGCGAAAAGTGCAAATCAATCCCAGAACAACAGCAAAGGACCTTGTGAAGATGCTGGAGGAAACAGATAGACAAGTATCTATATCCACAGTAAAATAAGTCCCATATTGACATAACCTGAAAGGCTGCTCAGCAAGGAAGAAGCCACTGCTTCAAAACCACCATAAAAAAGCCAGACTACAGTTTGCAAGTGCACATGGGGACAAAGACATTACTTTTTGCAGAAACATCCTCTGGTCTGATGAAACAAAAATTGAACTGTTTGGCCATAATGACCATCGTTATGTTTGGAGGAAAAAGGCTGAGGCTTGCAAGCCGAAGAACACCATCCCAACCATGAATCATGGGGGTGGCAGCATCATGTTGTGGGGGTGCTTTGCTGCAGAAGGGACTGGTGCACTTCACAAAATAGATGGCATCATGAGGAAGGAAAATTATGTGGATATATTGAAGCAACATCTCAAGAAATCAGACAGGAAATTAAAGCTCGGTTGCAAATGGATCTTCCAAATGGACAATGACCCCAAGCATACCTCCAAAGTTGTGGCAAAATTGCTTAAGGACAACAAAGTCAAGGTATTGGAGTGGCCATCACACAGCCCTGACCTCAATCCGATAGAAAATCTGTGGGTGAAAAAGCATGTGCGAGCAAGGAGGCCTACAAACCTGACTCAGTTACACCAGTTCTGTCTGGAGGAATGGAACAAAATTCCAGCAACTTACTGTGAGAAGCTTGTGGAAGGCCGCCTAAAACGCTTAACCCAAGTTAAACAATTTAAAGGCAATGCTACCAAATACTAACAAAGTGTATGTAAACTTCTGACCCACTGGGAAAGAGATGAAAGAAATAAAAGCTGAAATAAATCATTCTCTCTGCTATTATTCTGACATTTCACAATACAGTAGTGATCCTAACTGACCTAAAACAGAGAATGTTTTCTAGGATTAATTGTCAGGAATTGTGAAAAACTGAGTTTAAATGTATTTGGCTAAGGTGTATGTAAACTTCTGACTTCAACTGCATGTCTTCCTCAACCAACTCCTCTGGCAGTTCATTCTATAAACACACCACCCTTTGTCTGAAGACTTGCCCCTTGGGTTGTCCTTAAATCACACTCCTCTCACATCAAGCTTATGGCCTCTATTTTTAGACCCTACCCTGTGAAAAAGCTAGTGGCTATCTACCCGATCTACGCCACTCATAACTTTATAAGCCTCTTGAAAGTTACCCCTCAGCCTCCTTTGAGAGAAGTCCCAATTCTACACTTAAAGATACAAACGTTGAAAGATCATAGAGCTACAGTGACTATGTATTGGCACAGAGACATTATTGTTCTGAACAACGGATACCCCTTCTTAACAACAACACCTCATTATGAGGCAAAATATAATTGGAAATCTGATGCTAAGAAAATTGATATACACACTGGGAAGCAGAAGATGACAGCAGAATAAGTAGGAGGACTAAAGTTCTATAAAGTAAGAGAGAATAAGAGCTGAGATGCATTACTAACAGACAGAAAAGAACTATTGAAAGAGCAAGTAAACTTCAGGAGGAAATCAGTGGGTCGGGCAACATTTGTTGGAGTGTAAAGGAATGTCAACTTTTGGAAATATTGCCACCAATGTTGTTGAACCTGCAGAGTTCCTCCATTCAATAGGGTTTGTCACTCCAGATTCCAGCACCTGCAGTGCCTCATGTCTTGAAGATGCTGCAGGAGCTGTCGTTGTGTTCAACAAGGAGAAAGCAAAGTGCACAATAAAATGGGAACAAAAAGAAAGCCAGAACTCAGAAAGTTTGTGAGATTCAAAACAGTGAAAGAGAAAGTCAGGTAAAAGAATAATAAAGGCAGAACTTTAAGAATGCCCCATTTTGAAACCAGACCATAACAGAATTTTAAAAAAACAGGACAGAAACATCTATTCAATAAAAAGTATCGGATTACATTTTGTTACAATTCTCTTCATACTGAGGATGCCGAATATGTGTAAATATAAAATAATTGTTTCCTGATTATATCATTCTTTTCAAGCTTTCTTAATAAAGGCAGTGTGAAAGAAACAACAGACCTAGAGGATTGCTCAAGGTTGTGGTTGAATATTGTCAGGAACAGTGTCACTGTAATGTGTTACCAATGTATATTTGTTGTTTACTTTAAAAGTTCAAAAGAAATTTTCAATATGATGGCATTTTGTACAGTAACTTCTCAAATTTCTTTTGCTAACCCTATTAGGCGTGGACTTTCATGGCAGACATGTTTTGTGGTATGTCTCATGTCAAATGACAGGAAAACAGATAGTTTATGAGATTAACATTTAGAACTGAATTTTAACAGGGTCAGTAACAGGAAGACTGGTTTGCACAAATGTTTATGTATGCATTTAAATTAAGGCATCTGGCCAAGACAATCATGTTTAAACCTCAAAAAAGAACCAAGGCAACTTTAACTCTGAGGCAGACCCATCGTAGCTCCTGCAAACCTGCAGATCATGATTTTAATCTGCTCTTTTGAGCAAGCAAGAGGTGTATCTGAAAGAGAACTGTGTGATACACCGCTGTAAATGTAACCCAACCCTAACTATTACAAAGACTGCAAGCCTCAGAAGTGAGTTGGATGGGCAACCAGCGAAGCAGGGTAAAGCAGCTGCAAAAGGGTAAACATTCCATTTTTTAATGTATGTTTTTAAACCAGGAATGAGTAAAAGTTGAAAGGTTTCTCAACCAAGACTCTACCTATAATCAATCCCTCATCGCCCCCCAACCCTCTACAATCAGCAGACTGCACATGTGTTCCCCAGCTGTAGCCTCCTGCTGAAAATCAGCGTACTATGGTTTCGAGCAGACAAGTGGATCAGGGCCTGATGGTAAAGCCTCAGAGTTAAAACTGCCCAGGTTTCACGCTGCTGTGCTGAGGACCGTGACCACCAACCACATTTCCTCGCTCCAGCCGTTCCAGCACCAAGATTAAACTGGAGTCATTGCATATAAAGTTCAGAAATTGTCTCACTTAATGATGGTCAATATTTTATGCCTGTGATACTAGTGACGACAACATCAATTTTGTTCAACTTTTCTCTGCAGTTATGTACTTGGACGGTTCCTTGTTGGTGTTTGAAGATATTTTCAAAATGGTAGCATTCTACTGTGTAAGCAGGTAGGTCAGTGCTTGACGTGCCTATTCAGCCCAGCTATCACATTGATATATGTACATTATCAGTATGTTCGGTGCTAGGACACAATAGTAATTTGTATGTATATACCATGCTTAATAAAATTTTCATTGCGATCAATTAACTTCCAATGTTCAAGAGTAGAATTCTCTTCTTCCTCTCTGTGCTGGCCTTACTCAACAGCATGGACAGCACTTGTCCAATGTGATCCTTTTGTAAATCGTTGCACGTGATTCCATTTGCACGCCACAGCTGTTAGGTATAGAAAGTGTGGAGATTGTATAACGATTTACACTACTCCCTGCAACTGCTCTCCCCAAAGCCACAGTAGAGTTGTGAACGCGGCCCAGTCCGTCACACCAGCAAGCCTGCCCTCCATAACCTATGCCAGTACATTCCACTTCCTCGCAAACGCGGACAGTGCAATCAACGACCCTCTCTCCCTCACCCCAGTCATTCTCTCTTGGGCATGAGAACACGTACCCCCATACTCAAGGCAGGTAGCTTCTAAGCTGTTGTTATCAGACTCCTGGACGGACCTCTCATATGTTCAAAGGTGAACTCTTGATCTTCCAGTCTACTCTATTGAGGTCCATGCACTGCAGTCTCTCTGTAATTGTAACATTATATTCTGCACGCTGTTTTACTTTTGTACTCCCTCAATGGAATGATGTGTCTGGATGAAAGCCAATGAAATATTTTCACGGCATTTTGGTACGTGTCAATAATAAACCAACACTCGTACCTATTCTGGTATGAGTATGCAATGAGATGCAAGAGGGGAAATACATCTCTGTTATGACTCTAGTGTAGAAAAGTGATTATTCTTGGCCTATAGATGAGTAATGAATGACTTATTTTAGATTCTACATCTCAGTATAATTGTACCTTTACCAGTTAAGGCTTACAAAGATTTACATCTTTCTTTAAGCATTATAACCCAAACAGGATGCGCTGTCTGCATATGATATCACCTTCAATATCTGTCTCATGTCTGTGGAATAACATTTGCCCTTGTAATGAGCTATGCATGATTTGATGCCTTCTACTGTGTTTCACTGAAGGACACGTTGAGCCCATTGAGCTTAAACTGTCCCACAGAGCAATCCCATTTCCCCATTAAATTTCCATATTCTCCACATATTCCCACAATTTTACCATCCCACCTCTTCTAGGGGAACCTTACAGGCGCTTCTTCCCTCCGCCAGCCTGAAGGTATCCTTGGGCAAGATATAGCATCTGCCCCACCCCACCTGATCAGGGTCACATGAAGATGATGGATGGTCATATCACAAGTCCTGGTTATGCGACCACTGTCTCCAGGCAGATAGTCTCTGAAGTGTATTGATAATGGCTGGGGTGTTGTAAAGACACTGCCCAGAAGAAGGCAGTGGCAAACCACTTCTGTCGAAAAATTTGCCAAGAACAAGAGAAGAAGATGGTGGCGCGACGTAGCGCGCAGCGGCCACTCCGGTGATGAATATCTGTTACCTGTCAAGTAGGGTGCCATGCACAATTCTGATTTGATGGAGACAGACGTGCGAGCATGGAGGAACATCTGGTGAAACTCCTGAAATGCCTGTTTCGCTGCCGCTGCTACTGTGTGATCTGAAATCTCCGGAGAGGAAGGGACCGAGTCCTCGGCTTTGCTTGTTCCTCGACGGCCGGGGTGGGGTCGAAGCGCTCGGCAGAGATGGTGCTCGGTGCTCGGTGTCAGAGGTCTGGTCGGAGGCTCGAAGTTTTCGGACAGACTCAGAGTCGGCTGTGGTTGGGTGCTTCCAGGACGCTGCATCGGCAAGTTTGCAGCGCTGGAGGTTCATAGCAGGGAGAGTTTCTCCCTTCTACCGAGGCATGAGATGATGGGGCAATCGGAACTTTGAAACTTTTTTTACCGTGCCCATGGTCTGCTCTTTATCAAATTACAGTATTGCTTTGCACTATTGTAACTATATGTTATAATTATGTGGTTTTTATCAGTTTAGTCTTGGTCTGTCCTGTGGTTCTGTGTTTCTGGAGGAACATTGTATCATTTCTTAATGCATGCATTTCTAAATGACAATAAACAAGGACTAAGTGTCCTCATAATCTAATCTAATCTAATCATGGTCAAGCCCATGATCGTCTATGTCATATGACATGGCACATAATGATGATCATGGTATCATGGCACAGATTGAGGAGTGAGGAGAAAGAGCTCAGAGGGGGAGGGATGGAAGATGGATAAGATTTTATTGAGCAGAGGAGGAAAGGTGAGAAAGGTGAGAATGGACATCTGCAGAAGGATGGAATAATAGGAAGTTACCAGAGATAGGCAAACTAATGTAAGGAAGGAGGAGAATATCAATTTGAAGAGAGGACAGAGAAAGATGAAAAGTATCAGCATGAAGTGAATGTATTGAGTAAAGAGACAGAAGATTAGATGCCTATACCATCACTGCTTCATAAATTCTGCCTGGTTCATATCCACATCATTCACTGTGGACACATTTCCAATTCCAGCCCTTCTTGGCTGAGTGTCTGGTAGATCTGTGGGCTGAAGCTGAGAGCATACCTCAAGGGATGAAAGAAAATCAAAGCAAAGCGTGTCTACTGCTGAGAAGCCTGGCAGCTTAATCAAGGAGAAACTAAAGAAAATGATTAATGGTTTTAAGTTTCTAAATTTCCAAGCGGGAATATAATTGATATAACTCCTGGAGAAAAAATGTGTCTTATTTTCCAGCTATCATTAAAATAACCATTTTGAAGTTCATTGTCACATTCTCATGACATCTTTCAAGATGAAGGGAGTTAATCAAATCATCTTTGACTAGAAACCCCAGGGAATGTCTGAGACTTCAGAGCTAATTACCTTTACTTAAGCACAGTGATCCTACAGGACAAGGGAGCTATTGCAAGAAACTATATGAACTATATGGAATCTGGATAATGAATAATTCATTCTCCAAAATATGCCAGACGTTGTAACATTTCACCCACGTGATCCACTGAATTAACAGAATGCTCTGCTTTTGTATCTGGTTGCGGCATTGAAGCCAATAATCCTCCCAAACCACTCTTGTGATTTTTATTTGGACCAGGGAGTTCACGTGTAAAGCAAATGGTCCAGAAAGAGATTTGCATCGCTCTTGGTTTTCACTCCCATTTGGTTTCATTCGCTGCCCTTGTACGGTTGGAGCAATGAATAGAAAACAACCAGTTGCTTTTGTAAAGGACTGCGAGTGTTAAAATCACAGTTCTACTCTCAACAACAGTTGATAAGTAACACCCTGGAGCCCGTTAGACAGAAGTGACATTGTCATCAATCTGGTCTCCTTTTTCCCGTCCTCCAGTGCAGTCCTTCAGTATGTGTAAATTTGCTCCGCATGTTTACCTTTATCTCCCAATAGTCAGACGATGGTTACACAATCATCACCTACATATGGGCTCTACAATCATAGAACATACAGAATGGAACTAGACTGTTGTTGCCGATGAACTGGACTCTGAAAGCTTGCACTCGTTCCTTATTCACACTTCATTTACTTATGCACAAGGAGAATAGCTTGGCTGCTGTCACCAAACTTTTCTGAAGTTTGAACAAAGGAATTCCAATTTTATACAGAAATTGATTAGTTGGATACAGATATTGACCAACTGGTAACCTCATGAATGTTCAAATTTCTTATTTGCATAATCAATCACCAATCACACTGCAATAATATAGGTATCAGTAGCCAATAGAATCTACACAGTAGATGCAGGGATGAGGTCCAGCACCTGGCCGTGTGGTGTGCCGTTAACAACCTGGCCCTTAACACCCAGAAGACCAAGGAGATTATTGTGGACTTCAGGCATGCTAGGAGCCACACTCATGTCCCCATCTACATCAACGGAGCTGTAGTGGAGCGTGTATCAAGCTTCACATTCCTTGGTGTCCACATTTCTGAGGATCTCACCCGGTCCCTGAACTCCTCAATCCTGATCGAAAAGGTGCAACAGTGCCTTTATTTCCTGTGGAGCATCAAGAAAGCTCACCTCTGTCCCAGGATATTGACGGACTTTTACCGCTGTACCATTGAGAGCATTCTCACCAACTACATCTCAGTGTGGTATGGCAATTATCCCGTATAGGACCGCAAAGCACTCCAGCGTGTGGTGAAAACTGCCCAGCGGATTATCGGCACCCAATTGCCCACCATTGAGAACATCTACCATAAACACTGCCTGGGCAGGGCGAAAGGCATTATCAAGGATGCATCTCACCCTAACCATGGACTTTTTACTCTCCTCCCATCTGGTAGGTGCTACAGGAGCCTCCGCTCCCGCACCAGCAGGCTCAGGAAGAGTTTCTTTCCTGAGGCTGTGACCCTGCTGAACCTCACATCACAGCGCTAAGCAGTATTGCACCCATATTGTACTGTCTCAGTACTTTTATATTTGTGTGCTGTAGCACTTACTTTTTATTCGCAGTTATTTTGTAAATAATACTATTCTTTTGCACTTCTGGTCAGATGCTAATTGCATTTCATTGACTTTTGTATCTGTACTCGGCACAATGACAATAAAGTTGAATCTAATCTAATCTAATAATATTACAGAATTAGTAAAGTAACTGACTAATAGTAAGAGTCAAACCTTCATTTGCATCTTTATCTTGTCTTAGTATGCCAAATGGCTCCAGCCTTATGCTGTGGAAAGAGAAGCAATGCTCTTCAAAGACCTCTCTTGCCTGGATTGATTTCACACTATCTGTAAACCATCCATGCCTGAGCATTATTTTAACCCATGCCTTGCTGCAACTTCCTAAAGAACCTTCAGCCCAACTAGTTCATGCCAATTGAATCCAGTTCATTCCATTGGTTCTGGTGCTCCCTCAGCTGAGATCCCAGGTCATCTTTCAGTTCCATCCTAGTCACATCTCCAAGTAATTGAACCATTGTTTACCATCACAATTACTCAGTTCTTCCCACATACCTCTAATCTCATGAGGTGTTGCTCCAATCTCCATCAATCTAATAATATAGCTTTGAACGTCCCCATCTTTGTTTCCATTCTCTTCACATAGAAACAGGCTGCATCAGGTTAGAGGAGGGGAAGATGGTGGCGCGACCCAGTGCGCAGCGGCCACTTCGGTGAATGATATCTGTTATCTGTCAAGTAGGGTGCCATGCACAATCCTGATTTGATGGAGACAGACGTCAGAGCACGGAGGAACATCTGGAGAAACTTCTGAAATGCCTCCTTCGCTGCCGCTGCTACTGTGTGATCCAGAATCTCCGGAGGAGAAGGCCCCGAGTCCTCGGCTTCGCTTGTTGCTCGGCGGCCGGGGCCAGGGTCGAAGCGCTCGGCAGAGATGATGGTCGGTGCTCGGTGTCGGAGGGCTGGTCGGAGGCTCGAAGTTTTCAGACGGACTCAGAGTGGGCTGTGGTCAGGTGCTTCCAATGCATTGACAGTTGTCAGCGCCTGGAGGTTTATGGCAGGGAGAGTTTCTCCCTTTTGCCGCCTACTATCGGGACTATCGGGAGTCGATCGGAACTTTGAGACTTTTTTTTTTACCATGCCCATGGTCTGCTCTTTATCAAATTATGGTATTACTTTGCACTGCTGTAACTATACGTTATAATTATGTGGTCTTGTCAGTGTTAGTCTTTGGTTTTGTCCTTTTTTTTTGTGATATCACTCTGGAGGAACATTGTATCATTTCTTAATGCATGCATTTCTAAATGACAATAAACGAGGACTGAGTGTCTTCATAATCTAATCCAATCATCTGAACGATCTTATCGCAGTTAGCAGCAACAAGTGCAAAATTAGTTGTATAGTCCTTGAATTGTTATCTATGCATGCCATTACGCCTGGTGATTACAGTTTTACTTATATTCACAAATAAAGTTCAAGAAGGTTTTGTCCAATATTGCAACCCCTCAGTTCACTGATGTAGTTCTACCAGCTCAGTTTTAAGGCTTTGATCAGATTGGCTAAGTTGGGTCACCTGCTCATCTCACCGTTCATAAGATGAACTTAAAGGAATACTGAAGTTTCAGATTCACTGAAGCTTTGCTGTTGCTAGACTTAGAGCGTAGCCAACATGTTCAAATATTATCTGAGTTGCAAAAATATACTTTGCTTTAAGACATAAAAACTTAAAAGGAAATGTGATTCATCCTTTGCTGACAAAGGAATTAAAAACAGTGTTAAATCAAAGGGAGGGGCCAATAAAATTATCAAATTCAGGATTAGCATGAAGTTTGCAACAATTTTAGAACCAAGTAAAGGAATTTGCAAGAAATTGATAAAGAAAACCAAGTCAGAATATTAATTGCAAATTGACTAGAAGCACAATATCAGATCAAAGGAAAAATATTTATAGATAAATGAAGTACAAAGGATGAAGACTATAAAAAGCCTACAAAAGAACTACACTGATCACATCTCAGAACTGAATCTGCATCCTAAAGACTCACTTTCAAGCACTCTTTTACAACTCATATCCTTAATTTTTTTTTAATTTTTGCACTGTTTGTCTTTTTATTGCACGTTTGATGTTGGTTAATCTTCCTTTTTTCTAGATTTTGTACTTCTATATTTTTCTTGTAAACGTCTGCAAGAAAATGGATCGCAAAGTACTATATGGTACAAATTTACTTTGGAATTTGAAATTTATATGGACTTCATAGAAAGCAAAATGCATGCTTGATGGCAAGCATAGACTCAATGGGCCTAATGGCCTGTTCCCATTGCTATATCTCTACAGCTTTACTACTGGGGACCAATTTGGGCACCTTACAGACAGAAGCAGGAGAACTTAGAATAGAGATGGCAAAAGAATTAATATTTCATAGAAAGAGGGGCACAACATCTGAAAAGTGGAAAAATAATCAAGCAAGAATTAGGAATATTGGATTAATTTAAAAAATAGTATGGAGAATTTGATGAATTTGCGGGTTTCCAACAATTTACATCCCAGAGTTTTGACAGAGGAGCGGTAGTGGATGTTCTGATTATCAGAAGTAATTTCTGGAAGGACTCCTGCAGATTGGATGGCAGCACGTACCTATTATTTAACAATACAGGAAATAAAAAGCTACTGGCATTTTACTTGAACACCAGTGATGGGAAAATGGCTGTTATCTACAATGAAAAGCATGACTGCAGAATACCTGAAATGAATAAGTGTTAAAGAAGAGTCAGCATGGAGTGACAAAAGGAAAATCACGTTTGACTAATCTGTTACAGTTCTCTGAAGAAGTGACTCACAGAATAGAGAAAGAGGAACAAGTACTTGTGGTGTATTTGGATTTGCAAAAGGATCAGCAAGACCAGAGAATGTGAAACAAGGCTTAATATACAGTTTTAGACAATAAGACCATGAGACTTAGGAGCAGAATTAGGCTATTCAACCCATCAAGTCTGCTCTACCATTCCATGATGGCTGATTTATTATCTCATTCAACCCCATTTTCCTGCTTTCTCCTCATAACCTTTGATACCCTTACTAATGAAGAACTTGGCAACCTCCACTTTAAGTATACTCAATAACTTGGCTGCCACAGGAGTCTGCGGTTACCAATTCACAGATTCACCACCCTCTGGCTAAAGAAATGCCTCTTCATCTCTGTTCTAAAGGGATGTCCTTCTATTCTGCTGCTATACCGCCTGGTCCTAGACACCCCCACTATGGGAAGCATCTCTCCACATCCATTCCAACTTGGCCTATCAATATTCAGCAGGTTTCAATGAGATCCCCCTACCCCCTCATTCTTCTAAACTCCAGCAAGTATAGGCACAGAACCATCAAACTCTCTTCACACATTAACCCTGTCATTCCTGGAACTATTCTCCTGAAACTCCTCTGGACCCTCTCCAATGGCAGCACATCTATTTCCCTGGGAAAAAGAGGCTTTCACAGAGAGAGTGGTGGGTGCATGGAATGCACTGCCAGCAACAGTGGTTGAGGCAGATACAATAGGGTCTTTTAAGAGATTCTTAGATAGGTACATGGAGTTTAGAAAAATAGAGGGCTATGCGGTAGGGAAATTCTAGACAGTTTCTAGAGTAGGTTACATGGTCGGCACAACATCATGGGCCAAAGGGCCTGTAATGTGCTGTAGATTTCTATGTTCTATGTTCTATTTATTCGTAGATAACGGGCCCATAGCTGCTCACAATATTCCAAGTACGGTCTAACCAATGCCTTATAAAGTCTCAGCATTACAACTTTGCTCTTGTATTCCAGTCCTCTCAAAGTGAATGCTAACATTGCATTTGCTTATTTAACACCGACTCAAGCTGCAAATTAACTTTTAGGGAATCCTGCACGAGGAATCCCAAATCCCTTTACGCCTCCAATTTTTGAATTTTCTCCCCATTTAGAAAATAGTCCATGCCTTTATTCCCTTTCCCAAAGAGCATGACCATACACTTCCATTTGTTAATTCTTTGCCCATTCCCCCAATCTACCTAAATCCTCATGCAGATACCCTGCTTCCTCAACACGACCTGCCCCTCCACCTATCTTTGTAATGTCTGCAAACCCGGCCACAAAGCCATCTATTCCACCATCCAAATCATTGATATATAACTTTAAACCCCAACACCTGTGGATCACCACTATTCACCAGCAGCCAATATGAAAAGGCCCCCTTTATTCTCACTCTTTGCCACCTACCAGTCAGTCAATCTTTTGTCCATGTAGCACCTTTCCTGTAATACCCTTACTTTGTTAAGCAACCTTATATACAGCACCTTGTCAAAGGCCTTTTGAAAATCTAAGTAAAAAACATCCACTGACTTTCCTTTGTCTATCCTGCCTGTTATTTCCTCAAAGAGTTCCAATTATTTTGTCAGGTAAGACTTTTCCTTAAGGAAACTATGCTGACTTTGGCCTATTCCATCATGGACTTCCAAGTACCCTGAAACCTCATGTTGAATAATGGACTCCAACATCTTCCCAACCAATGAAGTCAGGCTAACTGCCTATAATTTCCTTGCTTCTGTCTCTCTCCCTTCTTAAAGGGTGGAATGACATTTTCAATTTTCCATTCCAGAATCTAGTGATTCTTGAAAGATCATTACTAATACCTCCACAATTTCTTCAGTTGCCTCTTTCAGAACCCTAGGGTGTGGTCCACCTGGACAAGGTGACTTATCAACCTTTAGAGCTTTCAGCTTCCCAAACACCTTCTCCTTAGTAACAGCAACTACGCTCACTTCTGCCCCGTGACACTCTTGAATTTCTGGCATACTGTTTGTGTCTTCCATGATGAAGATGGACACAAAATATGCTATTACTACCTCTCCAGTGTCAATTTTCCAGCAGTCCCATACCCACCCTCACCTTTGTTCTACTCAGCATATAGCTGAAGAAGCTTGTTATGCTGATACTATCAGGTAGCTTACCTTTGTATTTCATCTAGTATCTCTTTACGGCTTATTTAGTTGCCTTCTTTTGTTTTTTAAAAGCTTCCCAATCATCTAACTTCAGTACTTATGTTTTGCTTTTATGCTGTCTTTGACTTCCCTTGTCAACCTTCCTTCCCTTCCCTTCCCTCTGTAATTCCCTTTACTCCACTGTAATACCGATACATCTAACTTTTAAGTTCTTTCTCTCAAATTGCAGTGTGAATTCTATCATATCATGATCACCGCCTCCTAAGGGTTCCTTTACCTTAAGATTCAGAATCAAATCTGGTTCATTGCTCAACACCCAATCCAGAATTGCCTTTCTCCTGATGTGTTCAACCACAAGCCGCTCTAAAACGACATCTGATAGGCATTCTACAAATTCCCTCTCTTTGGATCCAGCACCAACTGGATTTTTCCAATCGATTTGCATATTGAAATCCTCTATGACTATCATAATATTACTCTTTTTACATGCCTTTTCTATCTCACATTATAATTTGTAACCCACATCCTGGCTACTGTCCGGAAGCCTGTATGTAACTCCCATCAGGGTCTTTTTATCATTGCAGTTTCTTAACTCTACCCACAAGAGTTCTACATCTTCCAATCCTATGTCTTTCTAAACATTTGATTTCATTTTTTACCAACACAGCAACCCCACACCTTCTGCCTACCTGCCTGTCCTTTTGATACAAGGTGTATCCTTCGATGTTAATCTCCCAACTATAATCTTCTTTAAACGATGACTCAGTGATGCCCACGTCACACCTGCTAATCTCTAACTACGCTACAAATTCATCTACCTTATTCTGTATTCTGTGTGCATTCAAATATAACACCTTCAGTCCTGTGTTCATCACCATTTACAATTTTGTTCTCACGTTACACTTCAACTCATCCCGCAGACTGTAATTTTGCCCTATCATCTCCCTGTCCTTCCTCACAGTCTCATTGCATCCTGTTCCTCAGCCACACATTCATCTGCCAAATCATCCTATTCTTACTCTCTCTGGCACATTTCACAGGCTGCAATCCAGAGATTTCTACCCTGGAGGTCCTGCTTTTCAGCTTTATACCTAACTCTCTATATTCTGTCTTCAGCAACTCCTGTCATGGTTTAAGAACTGGTTATTGAGCAGAAAACAAGGACAGAAATAAATGGATTATTTTCAGATTGTCAGCCAGTGACTAGTGGATCACCACTGGGATCAGTACTGGAGCCTAGTCTATTCAGCATCTATATCAACAACTTAGCTAAGGGATCCAAGCATCATATTTTCAAGTTGGCTGTCAGAACTAAACCAAATGAGATTGTGAGTACAGTGGAGTGCACAGAGAAATTTGGACAAGCTGGGTAAACTGTGAGGAGATTTGGTATGTCACCGTAGACGCTCACAAACTTCTACAGATGTACCATGGACAGCATTCTGACTGGCTGCATCACCATCTGGTATGGTGGGGTGGCTACTACACAGGATCGATATAAGCTGCAGAAAATTGTAAATTCAGTCAGCTTCATCATGAGCACCAGCCTCCCCAGCATCCAGGCCATCTTCAACGAGCGATACCTCAAAAAGGTGGCATCCATCATTAAGGACCCCCATCACCCAGGACATAACCTTTTCTCACTGCTACCATCAGTGAGGAGATGTCGGAGCCTGAAGGCACACACTCAATGATTCAGGAACAGCTTCTTCCCCTCTGCCATCCAATATCTGAATGGACTACACTACCTCACCACTTTTTTTACACTAATTATTTAATTAAACTTCATATATTTATATATATTTCTTACTGTAATTGACACTTTTTATTATTCTGTATTGCAATATGCTTCTGCTGCATAACAACTTTCATGATTTCATGGACACATGCCGGTGATATTAAACCTGATTCTGTTTCTGATTCTGATTCTGAACTGTGAGGTCATCCACCTTGGTGCACAAAGCAGACCTCAGAATTTATTAAATTGTTCAGGAATGGCTAGTGTTGAGGTTCCTAGTGACATAGCTATGCCATCTGCAAGTCACTGAAGGCCAATATGCAAGTGCATCTGATGATTAGGAGGACAAGCGGCATGTTAGCCCTTATTAAAAGAGTATTTCAAAACAGGATTAAGTAAGTCTTATTTTAATTGTATAGGGTCTTGGAGAAACTACCTTTCCTGTGCCACAGGGAACAAACCACCAACCACAAACACCACTTACTGTTGCCCACACTGCATCAAAGTATGTGGAATGCAGATCGACCTCTATAGACAACGTCTCAGGGAAACATCATACTCAACTCGAGTGATCACACTACCATTGCATCCTGAGTACTGTGTAGTGTCTTATTCTCCTCATCAAAGAAACAATGTACTTTCTGTAAAGAGTGTACAGTGAACATTTGTTAGACTGGTTCTTGGAATGATATTTTTGCCAGATGAGCAAAAACTGAGTTGAATTAGACTGTATTCTTTAGGTCTAGAGAAATGAGAGGAGAACTCATCGAAGTTAACAAAATTCTCAAAGAGCTTGATAGGCTAAATACAGAGTGGATATCTCCCCTGACTAAAGAGTTTGTCATCATTGAGCACAGTTTGAGAATAAGGGGTGGGCTATTTAGTACTAGGATGAGGAAAATGTTCTTATATTAGAGGGCAGTAAACCTTTGGAATTCACAACCAATTCTCCTCCTCTACCACTCTCCTCCGTTTGGTGGAACCGGTCCTCACTCCCAATAGTTTCTCCTTCGGCTCCTCCCATTTCTATCAAACAAAAGGTATAGCAGTGGGCACTCGCATGGGTCCCAGCTATGACTGCCTTTTTGTTGGCTACATGGAACAGTCCATGTTCCAAGCCTACACCAGTATCACTCTCCAACTCTTCTTGCGCTACATCACAACTGCGTTGGCGCTGCTTCCTGCACCCATGGTGAGCTCATTGACTAATTAACTTTGCCTCCAACTTCCACCCTGCCCTCAAATTTACCTGGTCCATTTCCAACACCACCCTCTTTCTCGATCTCTCTGTCTCCATCACTGGAGACAGTCTGTCTACCACAGATAAACCCACTGATTCTCACAGCTACCTGGACTATACCTCTTCCCATTCTGTCCCTTGTAAAAATGTCACCCCCTTCTCTCAGTTCCTCCGTCTCTGCCGCATTTGCTCTTGGTATCAGGCTTTTCATTCCAGAACTACCCAGTTGTCCTCCTTCTTCAAACAAAGGGGCTTCCAGCACATAATTCTCCGTAGCTTCCACCATCTCCAATGGGATCCCACCACCAAGCACAGCTTTCCCTCCTCCACCCCACTTTCTGCTTTCCGCAGGGATCACTCTCTACACGACTCCCTTATCCATTCGTCCTTCCTCACTGATCTCCCTCCCGGTACTTATCCTTACTGTCACGTGACCAGCAACAATGAATATAGAATTGAGTCAGGTTTTATAAACAAACATAACCCTTTATTAAACTCTGTTCAACAATAGCAAAAAGTATTCAAACGACTAACTTAACCGGCAGTTAACTGCTATACGGCAACTCTGGAACTGTTCTTAAAGTGGTAAATTCGAAAGTCCAAGTGATTGACACAGTCAATAAGGAGGGACTTCTCTGGAAATGGATTTCTTCAAAGACATGACATTACTGCTGATTCTGTCCAAAGGATTCACGATGAAGGAAATAAAACGGCTTAAAGGAACTGACCTTTTCCCTGGCAAATGAACACTGCACAAACCTTCCTGATCTTACAGGGGTTATCTCAGATGCAGCCCTCTATTTCTGAACAAAGATTCAATAAGGTCGATCCTGAATTAAACCGCCGAACGACACCAACTTTACACAATCCTTCAGGTTCCCGTACTTTAGTAAAGTCTTCACTCTCCAATACTAGACTTAGAATAGAAAGTAAAACTCCACTTTAAAACGAAACTGCGTCATGAGACGAATACGCAGCATAACGGAGTAACTGACAAGTTAAACAACGAATCAACTGCGTAACAACAGGGGTTTCCTGTTATACACCCATTGAGAACATGTCCTCACGTGACCTCACACCGGCAGGAAAATTACATCACCCCACCGTCACAAGATCATTACATCATGCTCACAAGATACTCAATTACATCATGGTCGTAAGACAGTCACAAGATACCCACGAGGTATGTAACATTACAAGCGGAACAAGTGCCATACCTACCTGTACACCTCCTCCCTCACTACCATTCAGGGCTACAAACAGTCCTTCCAGATGAGGCGACACTTCACCTGTGAGTCTTTTGGGGTTATCTACTGTATCCGGTGCTCCCGGTGTGACCTCCTGTATATCGGTGAGACCTAATGCAGATTGGGAGCCTATGCTCTGTCCACCAGAAGAAAGGGGATCTCACGATGGCCACCCATTTCAATTCTACTTCCCATGCACATTCCGAAATGTCAGTCCATGGCCTCCTCTACTGCCGTGATGAGGCCACACTCAGGTTGGAAGAGCAACACCTTATATTCTGTCTGGGTAGCAAACACCCTGCTGGCAAGAAAATTGATTTCTCAGACTTCCAGTAATTCCCCCCCCCCCCAACTTTGCACCATTTCCGAATCCTGTTTCCCTCTCTCACCTTATCTCCTTACCTGCCCATCACCTCCCTCTGGTGCTCCTTCCCCTTCCCTTTCTTCCATGGCCTTCTGTCCTCTCCTATCAGATTCCCCCTTCTCCAACACTTTATCTCCTTTCACTAATCAACTTCCTGGCTGTTCTCACCTCCCATCCCCTTCTCCCGGTTTCACCTATCACCTACTACCTTGTATTTTTTCCTCCCCTACCCCCACCTTCTTACTCTAACTTCTCCTCTCTTTTTCCAATCCTGATGAAGGATTTTGGCCCAAAACATTGACTGTTAACTGTTTTCCATAGATGCTGCTGAGTTCCTGTAACATCTTGTGTGTTCTGCTTTGGAATTCCCTGCTAGGAGGACTGTGAATATTCAACCATCATCTTCATTCAACACTAAGATCATCAGACTTTGGAACATTTAAGGAATCAAGGGATGAGGGGCCTTTGTAGAAAATGGTGCCAGGGTAGATGATCAGCCATGCATGAACTTTGTGAATGGTAGCCCAGGTTCAAAAGGCCATTTGGCCCACTTCTATTCCAGTTTATGCACCAGAATTAACCACTAATTCTGAATTAGCAAACCCAATTTACCAATATGTAATTTTGTGGAGACATGATTGGCTCAGGGGTTTAGCTGACAGTGATACTCTTTTGGTCCACTCTTATTTTCTTCAGATGGTATGGCTACCCTATACATGGCACACCAGTTGTATATAGTAGATATTGACTATTGAGGCAATGATAACCATTGTTGTACTTATCCTGGGCACATCAGTGTGTTCAATATGCAATCTACACCATCAAATTCAAAAGACTAAGATGAACTGATATTGGTTTATGTGCAACTGATCATTCATCTGATTTCACAATAGTCGAAAGCCAACACAGTTACCTTGGTCAGATGTTTTTTTCTTTTATGCAACATTCAATAATTCTGTGAAATGTAATGAAACCCGAAGCAGGGAATGATTCATTTCCTGGCTTTGGGCAGTCATTAGTTTGTGTGCATATTTGGGGCAATGTTAAAGATTGCCTTCATGGAACCAAAGAGCAGAAGAGAAATTTATCTTGGTATTTCATCTTATCTACTGATGTCTCTTTCTGTCTCTATCTCTGGAGACAGCTTATCTACTGGTGTCTACTATAAGCCTACGGACTCTCACAGCTATCTGGACTATTCCTCTTTTCACCCTGTCGCCTGCAAAAATGCCATCCCCTTCTCACAATTCCTCCATCTCCGCCGCATCTGCTCTCAGGATGAGGCTTTTGCTTCCAGGATGAAGGAGATGTCCTCCTTTTTTAAAGAAATGGGCTTCCCTTCCTCAACCATCAACTCTGCTCTCAAACATATCTCCCCCATTTTACGCATATCTGCTCTCACTCCATCCTCCCGTCACCCAACTAGGAATACAGTTCCCCTTGTCCTCACCTACCACCCCACCAGCCTCCGGGTCCAACATATTATTCTCCGTAACTTCCGCCACCTCCAACGGGATCCTACCACTAAGCGCATCTTTCCCCTCCCCCCCTGCTTTTCGCAGGGATCGCTCCCAACACGACTCCCTTGTCCATTCATCTCCCCCATCCCTCCCCACCAATCTCCCTCCCGGCACTTATCCTTGTAAGCGGAACAAGTGCTACACATGCCCTTACACTTCCTCCCTCACTACCATTCAGGGCCCCAGACAGTCCTTCCAGGTGAGGCGACACTTCACCTGTGAATCGGCTGGGGTGATATACTGCATCTGGTGCTCCCGATGTGGCCTTCTATACATTGGTGAGACCCAACACAGACTGGGAGACCATTTCACTAAATACCTACGCTCTGTCCACCAGAGAAAGCAGGATCTCCCAGCGGCCACACATTTTAATTACACATCCCATTCCCATTCTGATATGTCTATCCACAGCCTCCTCTACTGTAAAGATGAAGCCACACTCAGGTTGGAGGAACAACACCTCATATTCCGTCTGGGTAGCCTCCAACCTGATGGCATGAACATTGACTTCTCTAACTTCCGTTAATGCCCCACCTCCCCCTCATACCCCATTCGTTATTGCCCATCTTCTGGGCTTCCCCACTCCCCCTTTCTTTCTCCCTAGGCCTCCCGTCCCATGATCCTCTCATATCCCTTTTGCCAATCAACTGTCCAGCCCTTGGCTCCATCCCTCCTCCTCCTGTCTTCTCCTATCATTTTGGATCTCCCCCTCCCCCTCCCACTTTCAAATCTCTTACTAGCTCTTCTTTCAATTAGTCCTGACGAAGGGTCTCAGCCCGAAATGTCGACTGTACCTCTTTCTATAGATGCTGCCTGGCACCTGCTGTGTTCACCAGCAACTTTTGTGTGTGTTGCTTGGTATTTCATGGCTGGTTTCAAGACTGTTGAAGAGATACACTAATGACAATAGTACTTTCTGCCCAGTCTAGAGAAATGCAACCGTCTAGCATATTCAGAGAAAAACCAGGAGAAGGTATTATGTATAATAACTAACAATATGACAACTGATTACTAACGGAAGGAAGTGGAGAGAGTCCAGAGAAGATTTCACAGCTTTTTTCCTGAGTTGGAGACTTTCATTTAAGAGAAGTTAGATAGGCTGGGTTTGTTTTCTTGGCAAGACAAGGTTGAAAAGGGGACCTATTAGAGATCATAGAGTCATACAGCATGGAAGTAGGACATTTGCCCAGTATGTCCATGCCAACTACTGGATGTCCATCTGAATCAACCTTATCTTGAAGCACTTGGACCATAGTCTTCAGAGATTGGACAACTTAGATGCTCATCGAGAGACCTGTTAAATGCTGTTAGTAAATCTGCTTCCACCATTCCCTCAGGCAGACCATTCTCTGGGCAAAAAATGGTCTCCCTCAGATCCCCTCTAAATCTCTTACCTTTTCCCCTAAGTCCAAGGCTTCTAGTTTTATTCACCTCTGATTAGAGGAATAACTTTCTGCCATGTACCCTACCCTTATCCTTTGTAAATTTCTATACTTTAATCATGTGGTATCTTAACCTCTTCCCCTCCAGGGAAAGACTAACCAGCTTCTCCAGTTTTTCCTCGTACTGAATGATTCCATCCCAGGCAACGTCCTGGTGAGTCTTCTCTGTACCCTCACCAGTGTTATCACCTCTTTCCTAAAGCGTGGTAACTAAAACTGCAGGAAGTATTCCAGCTAAAGTCTGTCCAAAGTTTTATAAGCAAAAATGAAACTGATGCTGCTTGCCTATCTGAGTTCCTCCAGCTGTTTGCCTTTTGCTCCACAGTCCAGTATGTTCTTTCTTGTGTCTCCAATGTTCTATACAGTTGACGCATAAACTCTCGTATTTCCTGACCGATCAAAGCCAAAATCCTATTTGCCTGCTTAACCATGTTATCTACCAGTAATGACACCTTAAGGATCTTTGAACTCGCAAGCCAAGTCCTTCTGTTCCTCAATATGCCCTGAGACCTTACCATTCATGATGTGCGCCTTAACTTCAATGGTATTTCCAGCATGTGTTACCTCACGTGAATCAGGATTAAACTTCATCTGCTATGTGCTTGTATACAAAAATATGAGGGGCATGGAATTGGTAGTGGGGGGAAACCTTTTCCCATTGCAGAGGTATCAAAAGCTGGAACCACAGGTTTAGTTCGGTAAAGAGTAAGAAGTTTAGAAGGGATGTGCAGAAGAATCCTTTTCACCCAGAGGGCGGTTGCAAACTGGAGAAAACTGTTGAGGGGCTGTGTTGGCAGGTACACCCCACACATTTGGGAAGTACCAAGACAAGCACATGAACAACTAAAGCATTGAACACTACAGACCAAAGGCTGCTACAGATGAGTATTGATAGGATTTGATGGTTGGTATGGGCATGTTAGGTCAAAGAGGCTTCTCCTATGGCTGTACAACTCCATAACTGTTAAGTAACCTCTGGCAGGTCATGTAAAGAATAATTCTCACAATTTATGTTTGATTTCAATTCGTATTGTTTGCTGAGTCACACATTAAACCACTACACCTGCAAACAAATGCAACAGTTCAGCATAATACAACACTGATCAGTGTTCAGTCTCCAAAGAAATTATGGAAGTTTAATCTCCTTATTTATTCTTGTTGGTGGATAGAGGTTTCTGTTTGAGAGTTAACACAAACAAGTAATAGTTTCACTGATACATAATCTGGCAAATGGTTCTAGGCACCAGGATTTGATGAGGAACAATGAGGAACAATTTTAAGTGGCTCTGTCAGAGAAAGCGTAACAGCAGTTGTCTGAAAGCAGAATTAGGACACATACAGCTCCAGTGAGTAGGGACCAAGTAATAACAGCCGGGCCCAAACCTATGTCAAGCAGAATGGCATTTTTATCATGAGAATCAGTGTCCTACACACCATATAATGCCTTTGGTTTAAGAGTACAATGTCCATGTCCTGCTCATTTTACACTAACATTCAGCACCTTAAGCAACAATCATTCAAAGAATGACTGAGGGCTGCCCAAAGGAATTTACAGCTTTGAGTTTCACAGGTCAGTGGGCATTTCTCTCAGGGCTGCTGCTAATTTATCCACCTGAGTTGCATCCTCTTCTATCCCTTCCGTGTCCAACCTCTTTAAAGTATTCAAGAGTCAGTCAACAATGAGAGGAGCTGGATCACCTCGCGCCCTCGCCAAATGGACAGGTCACAAGGAGCCCTGGTGCCGAAAGCTTCCAGTTACCAGATAGACCCCAGTTCAGTGGGTTTTGTTCATTGGAATATTATAGTGCAGAAACAGCCCATTCAGCTCATCAAACGTAGGACAGCACTTTCACCCACATCATTCAAATAATTGTCTATCCTTCTTTTGTTGAATCCCTTTGCACCTTGTCTTTCACCTTTCTCATCCCGGGTTTCTTCAGGATCAGTGTATAGTTCATTGGAAATATGTATCGTGCTGTAATCATACTGTATGTACTTTTGCACCGATTACACTTTGCTATCAGCCTGCAGGTGACTTAACATTCAGCTGATATGTGACTTGGTCTTAATATTAGCAAATTTAGTTCACTCAGCTCATATGAACATGTTTTGTAATAAAATTCCTGTTCATACTAAAGCCCAAAGCATACGCAGTTGTGAAAGTTCGCGTGAGTCATCAACAATGATGCCAAACCACAGGCATATTCTGAGGAACAAAGAAATCAATGTGATCATTGTCATTGCTATAATCCTTACCATCACTTGGAGTTATTAGAAATAGCTTACATCACGATACTTTTAGAGAAAAATGTGGTATTTTTATTAGGCTTGATCGTGACAAAATGGTGACAATATCTTACAGGAAACTTAAGCACAATATATGGATGGGGTTCCAGTGCACTACTGAAGGAGTACAGCACTAACAAAGATGTTGCTTTTGCTTTTGAGATGAGCATTGCATTAATGTTCTTCAGAATTTTCAAGATAATATATGAGGAGTTTTCCTGGTGAAGCTGTCAATATTTATCCCTAAAGTATTTTCAGTTAAAAAGTAATAATCTGATCATTTATTGAATTGTTAATTCTGCATGTACATTGGTTGCCATGTTTTCCAATGTTATAACAATGACTTTGCTTTACAAGCAATTAATTGTATTAGACCATCCTTCATGCTTCAAAATCAGATTGCAGCTGGGTGCCATGGTAGGGCAGCAGTAAGCGAGACACTATTAAAGCTTGGAATGTCGGATTTCAGTGTTCAGTTCTGGCGTCGGCTGTAAGGAGTTTGTACGTTCTCCCCACGACCGTGTTGGGTTTCCTCTGGGCCCTCTGGTCTCTTCCCACAGTCCAGAGACATGATGGCTAGTAGGTTAATTTGTCACTGTAAATTGTCCAGTGATCAGGCGACGGTTAAAGAGGAGGGTTGCTGGGTTGTGCAGCTCGTTGGGACAGAAGGGTCTGTTCTGTGCTGTAACTCTCAATAAATACAATTTTTAAAGATGAAAACTATCTAAAGCAAGGAAGGAAACTCCTAATGCCAGAAAGTCCTGGGAACCAGACATTGAAAGTCATTTGTTCTCAGGGAAGCTAAAGCATTCTGTTCAGTCCCTCAGCTCCAACTGATTAGCCCCACCCCCTTAATCTTGCAGGTCTCCCTAAAATTTGGGTTAAAAGATTCCTTAAATTAGAATAAATTTATCTGAATTTGTGCACGAACTGTTTCCTAGGGTTGCACTGTTCCAGTAAAGGGAAATAACTTGTCATGGTCTCTTCTCTATAAAGACAAGTATTGTCAATAGAAAAGTTATTTTAACTTAGAATGCTGCACATCTCACATAGAAAACCTGCAGCACAATACAGGGCCTTCGGCCCACAAAGCTGTGCCGAACATATCCTTACCTTAGAAATTACCTAGGGAGCAAAATTGTTCTCAGTTAAGGATTTTTGATTCCCTTCTAGGTTCTGGATATTGCTGGCATTCCTGTCTCAGTATGTGGACAGGCCGACCAGGGGGAATGCCATACTAGATCTAGTGCTAGGTAACGAACCGGGTCAGGTCACAGATCTCTCAGTAGGTGAGCATCTGGGGGACAGTGACCACCGCTCCCTGGCCTTCAGTATTATCATGGAAAAGGATAGAATCAGAGAGGATAGGAAAATTTTTAATTGGGGAAGGGAAAATTATGAGGCTATAAGGCTAGAACTTGCGGGTGTGAATTGGGATGATGTTTTTGCAGGGAAATGTACTATGGACATGTAGTCAATGTTTAGGAATCTCTTGCTGGATAACTTTGTCCCGGTGAGGAAGATAAAGAATGGTAGGGTGAAGGAACCATGGGTTGGCAAGTTTGCAGATGACACAAAGGTTGGTGGAGTTGTGGATAGTGTAGAGGATTGTCGAAGATTGCAGAGAGATATTGATAGAATGCAGAAGTGGGCTGAGAAGTGGCAGATGAAGTTCAACCCGGAGAAGTGTGAGGTGGTATACTTTGGAAGGACAAACTCCAAGGCAGAGTACAAAGTAAATGGCAGGATACTTGGTAGTGTGGAGGAGCAGAGGGATCTGAGGTACATGTCCACAGATCCCTGAAAGTTGCCTCACAGGTGGATAGGGTAGTTAAGAAAGCTTATGGGTGTTAGCTTTCATAAGTCAAGGGATAGAGTTTAAGAGTCGCGATGTAATGATGCAGCTCTGTAAAACTCTGGTTAGGTCACACTTGGAGTACTGTGTCCAGTTCTGGTTGCCTCACTATAGGAAGGATGTGGAAACATTGGAAAGGGTACAGAGGAGATTTACCAGGATGCTGCCTGGTTTAGAGAGTGTGCATTATGATCAGAGATTAAGGGAGATAGGGCTTTACTCTTTGGAGAGAAGGAGGATGAGAGGAGACATGATAGAGGTGTACAAGATATTAAGAGGAATAGATAGAGTGGATAGCCAGAGCCTCTTCCCCAAGGCACCACTGCTCAATACAAGAGGACATGGCTTTAGGTAAGGGGTGGGAAGTTTAAGGGGGATATTAGAGGAAAGCTTTTTACTCAGAGAGTGGTTGGTGCGTGGAATGCACTGCCTGAGTCAGTGGTGGAGGCAGACACACTGGTGAAGTTTAAGAGACTACTAGACAGGTATATGGAGGAATTTAAGGTGGGGGGTTATATGGGAGGCGGGGTTTGAGGGTCGGAACAACATTGTGGGCCGAAGGGCTTGTTCTATGTTCTATGTTCTATGTCAGCATTTATTATTAATAACCACCAGTCCCTCACTGTCTTCCCCCAAATGCCCTTCAGAAAAAGCTGATGCGCTACTGCTTCTTAAATAAAGGTTGTCGTTGTGGTGAAGATATACCAATGGAGCAGGGAAGTACTGAAACACCGTGATTTTATATCAATTATTGTCTTGGCAATCCATCTGAAATTCAACAAGCTATCTGTCCAGAACTAACTATCATATATTTCCTGCCTCAAACTGTTTTAATTCTTTCAGCAACCAAAAGATTTATGAGCTCCATTACTGATACCAATATTTTTGGGTAGTTAACTAAATATCTGTTTCCAAGCTAACCAGGCTAATAGTATGAACATTTTGCCATTGTTCTTTAGTAAATAATAAAATCTTGCACAATCTTGCACAGTTGATGACATGTCTTTTCTTTAGATAATGGGATGCATTAGAACAGGAGTCCCCAACCTTTTTTGCACAGCGGAGCAGTTGAATATTGACAATATTCTTGCAGACTGGCCAACCGAGGGGTGGGGAGGGTGTTCAAGTAAGGTTAAACTCACCTCAACATGTCTTTTACAGTTAGGGTTGCCAACTTTCTCACTCCCAGATAAGGGACAAAAGTAGCAGTCAAATTCCGGGACACTTGTGTTTACCCCGAGAAAGACTACCATGGCCATGAAGCCTTGCGCGGGCACCTGTGTGCGCATGCGCGTACGTGCTGATTTTTTTTCACAAATCAGTTTTGGCTTAATCTTCCCGACTATACTGTACATACATTATTTCTACTTTATATAGGCTGTGTATTTATCATATCATTCCTGCTTTTACTATATGTTAGTGTTATTTTAGGTTTTATGTGTTATTTGGCATGATTTGGTAGGTTATTTTTTGGGTCTGGGAACGCTTTAAAATTTTTCCCATATAAATTAATGGTAATTGCTTCTTTGCTTTACACCATTTCGGCACGAAAGGTTTCATAGCGGGGGGTGGGGTCAGTGTGGACATGGTGGAGGATTACAAATACCTAGGGATATGAATTGACAATAGACTGGACTGGTCAAAGAACACTGAGGCTGTCTACAAGAAGGGTCAGAGCCGTCTCTATTTCCTGAGGAGACTGAGGTCCTTTAACATCTGCCAGACGATGCTGAGGAATTTCTACGAGTCTGTGGTGGCCAGTGCGATCATGTTTGCTGTTGTGTGCTGGGGCAGCAGGCTGAGGGTTGTAGACACCAACAGAATCAACAAACTCATTTGTAAGGCCAGTGATGTTGTGGGGATGGAACTGGACTCTCTCACGGTGGTGTCTGAAAAGAGGATGCTGTCCAAGTTGCATGCCATCTTGGACAATGTCTCCCATCCACTACATAATGTACTGGTTGGGCACAGGAGTACATTCAGCCAGAGACTCATTCCACCCAGATGCAACACAGAGCGTCATAGGAAGTCATTCCTGCCTGTGGCCATCAAACTTTACAACTCCTCCCTTGGAGGGTCAGACACCCTGAGCCAATAGGCTGGTCCTGGGCTTATTTCCTGCATAAATAATTTACATATTACTATTTAACTATCTATAGTTTTATTACGATTTAATTATTTATGGTGCAACTGTAACGAAAACCAATTTCCCCGGGATCAGTAAAGTACGACTATGACTATGGGACAAACCAATTTAGCCCAATATATGGGATGTCCTGGCAAATACGGGGCAGTTGGCAACCCTATGTTCAAGTTCAACAGTGCATGACAGGAAATGAGGAAAGGTGCAGCTGACTCATATTGTTTCCTCGCGGCCCGGTAGCACATGCTTTGCAGCCGGGTACCGGTCCGCGGCCCGGTGGTTGGGGACCGCTGCATTAGAACACAGAAAATAGATCATTACAACACAGTACAGGTCCTTCGGCCCACAATTTTATGCTAGCCTTTGACCTACTCTAAGTGCAATCTATCTCTTCCCACCCACATGCCGTTCATTTTTGTATCATCCATATGCCTGTCTAAGAGTTTCCTAAACTTTGTTCTTTATGTTTACAGGGACATTCTGCCATCACCCCTGATGTTGCCACAAGTAATAGCAGAAGCAACAAGTTCCGAAGAACTGGAGGTTGCTTCACATCTGGGTATAGGTATGTAGCAAAGGGACGTCTGATGCACTGTTAGCTTTTTGAATAAGTCAACAAGTCACTGAAAGCCAATATGGAGGGGCAAAATTGATTATTGAAATCAAATGGTATGTTATCAGATACTATGAGTGCTTTGATTACAGGAGTAAGGAAACCTAATGCAATTATATGGGACCCTGTGAGCCTGCACCTGAAGAATGCTGGACAGGTCTCTCCTTACCTCAGAAAGGATGTATTTGTCATTAAGAGAATGTAGCAAAGACTCACTGGACGGATTCCAGGGAATTAAGTTTGCCAAATAAATGAAGAGAGGTTGAGTTGACGAGAGCTATCTTCCCTGGAGTTTAGAAAGAGGCAATGGTCTACACAATTCTGAGAGGGTTCAACAGGCTGGATGCAAAAGGATAATTCAAGGGTCACAGTCAGAATTAAATTTGGCTCTTTGGAACCGAGGGGAAGAGAAATTACTGAACTCCGAACGTAGTCATTTTCTGCACTGGAGGGCTGCGGGGCTCGGTCATTCAAAACAGAAATGGGGGATATATGGGATCAATAAGTATTGGGACCTTATGGCAAAGCAGGCTCAAAGATCCAGGCAACCTGCCCCTGCTCCTATTTCCGATGTTCTTACACTTAATCCTGTAACATCATTATCTCAACCAAAATGTTTCATTTGAAAAAAAAACTAAAAGCAGAGAACAATAAAAAAATCATACTCTAGTTCATTTCTAATTCTTTGTATTTGGAATTAGTTATGGGCCGCCTTTGACAGTGCTTTTATTCTGTTGTTTCCAACCAAACAAGGGCTTTACTGCTTGTTCACTGCATTTACTGCAAATGAACCAGCTAAAGCCCAGGAGAACAGTGCCAATAGTGTAGCTCTTATTGGAATTTCTGAGGCTCTGTCACCAAAGTTCTGGTAGGCATGTTTTAAAGCCATGCAAATTTCCCCCAACGTACTTAAAAGCAGAAAATCATAAACACAAAAAAAGAGTGCAGGTGCTGGAAATCCAAAGCAATGCACACACAATGCTGGAGGAACTCAGCAGGTCAGGCAGTATCTATGGAAATGAATAAACAGTCAACATTTCTCAGCCTGAAATGTCAACTGTTTATTCATTTTCAAAGATGCTGCCTGACCTGCTGAGTTCCTGCAGTAGTTTGTGTTTGTGTGTGTTGCTTTAAAAGCAGAAATAATATCTGTGTGATGAAAATGAGGATCCTGTGGGTTTTTTTTTTGTTTAGCTGGTCCGATGCAAGAAGTTGAATTCTTACTTAATGTTACAGACTCACCATTTTGGTGGGCAAATTGAATTCATAGATTTATGTGCCCATTTCATGATTCACTCAATTTTTCCCCCATGGATGGTATGGAAAAATGAAAAATGAACAAAATGCTCATGCTGACACGTTGCACAAATCTCCAAATGTCAGTCCCATGCAATGAGATTAAACAGAGTTCTGAAATCTGAGTGTAATGAATATCAGTGAAATATTTAGGTTTTAATGGAAGTAAACAGTGAAAAATATAGAATAAATTCTTAAGCTATACTCATCTGAAGGTTAACATCTTTTATCAGTATTTATCAGGCTATAAGGAACAATTTATGGCCATCTCTATTCATGAATCATCTCAATTCTCATTGTTCTCTGATTTAGATTTCTGGAACTCTTACATGAACAGAGGGGATCGAGGAGGAAGTTTGAAAGTTTCAAAAGACGTAAACGTTATTAATAGGCAAACTCAGAACTTTGCGACTGCTCCACGTCTGTCCTCTGGCAAGAGTGCTTGCTCATGTGAGATTGAATTGTCAGCAGGAAATGACAAGCTGTGGTTTGTTAATCCTGTATTTATAAAAGAATACTGCAGCACTGTCCATTCTTCTGAGCCACCACTACAGCGAAGTTCGAACCCTGCAAGTAACACAGATCTGAAAGTAAGGAGACCTCCACCTCTGCCACCCCGGCCAAAGCTCTCTGAGGTGATTGCTGTAACGTCTGACAATGACAGAAGGAGAAACCAGTTGCTGAAAGGTGAAGCGGCCAAGCAAAACACAGAAGTTCGTATCAGAAAGGACCAAGAAAGTTTAGCCGAGCCAATAAAGGAACTTGAGAGAAAAGAAGCTGAAATCAGGACCGTGAATATTGCAGAGCAAAACACTGACCACTTGCCTCCAGTCCCACCAAGGCGCCGGCCAGCAGAAAGGCAGCCTACAGACACTACATGTAACAAGAGCGAGGAGATGGCACAAAGCAACGGTAATACACAGAATGATGAGCTATCCGACCAAACTTGCATCAAGTCGACAGAGAACGAACAGAATTTGTTAAGTGAGAAAACCACAAATGTTGATACAAGCCTTACTAGCACCATTCCAGCCGGGCCTGACACAGAGCAAAGGAAACAGTCTTGTCAGCAGACACCCATTGCACCTCCAAGGAGGAAGAAAATTGCCAGGAGAGAAACCGAACGAGAAGGCACGACCACAGGTCAGGAAAGCAAAACACCAACAACTTCTGAGTTAAACACAGCAAAGGGTCTGTCAGAAGATGCTTCTGACTCCTCAGCCCAAAGTTTAACCAGCGCTGATAGTCAATCGGGTCAGCCAAGTAACTTCACTGAGTTGAAAATGGCTGATGAATCTCTGTACTCTCCTGAATGTAATGCAGTCAGCCCCACTGATGAAATAGACTCTTATTCGAACAGCAGCACAGAGGAAGAACTAGATTCGTTGAATACTCCTTCTAAACTCAAGAAGCAACACCAGTCCATGATGCTAAACAAGGCACGAAACAGACTGTCCATAATGACATTAACCAATGTTTTGAATGCCTTCCGTTCCACAGACAGAAAGATTATGAAGAAAATAACGGAACTTGCTCAAGAGAAGGCCTCTTACTTTGGTCAGTTGATTCAGGATTATAGAGCCTACACTTTGGAGATGATGGGAAATCAGACATCCAGCACAGAAATGCTGCAGGAGATCCGACAGATGATGACACAGCTCAAAAGCTATTTATTGCAAAGTACAGAGCTGACCTTAATGATCGACTCGTCTAATCAATCTGAAGATAAACTGGGTAATGATGAATCTTTACTATTCATACGTATAGGTAGAAATTTAGTATGTCCCTGTATGAATTCAAGGAGAATTTAGAATACCATGAAGTTAAGTTGGGCAGCACTGTAATGTAATGGTTAGTATTACACTATTACGGTGCCAATGACCTGTGTTCAATTCCTGCCACTGTCTGTAAGGAGTTTGTACTTTCTCCCCATCACCGCCTGGGTTTCCTCCTGGTGTTCTGGTTTCCTCCCACAGTCCAAAGACATGGGGGTTAGTAGTTTATTTGGTCACATGGGTGTAACTGGGCCGGAAGGGCCTGTTACCATGTTGTATCTCTGAAAATTAATAAAATAAAGTTTAGAATAAAGTAGTTCGGTGGCTGCTTGCAAAAAAAAATGATCAAGAGATGCGATTTTGACATCCACTTGCTGATAAATTTAAATTCAACAATTAAGTAAATCCGGAAACACATGTCAGTGCTGGTAATAGCAACCATAAAATTAGACAGAGTCAAGGTCGAGGCAGGTTGAATAAGCACAACTATATATATATATACGCACAAGTACAATGATAAACCTGTGTGTAGCAGCGTCACGGGTGCCTAAGAGAACAGTGTAAAACCTGTCTGGCTCACTAATGTCCTTCAAAGAAGGAAAACTGTAACCCTGTCCAGGCTGGCCTAAGTGTTACTGCGGACCCACCAATATGGATGAGTCTTAAATGGAGTTCGAAACACCCGAGTAAACCACTGGCTCTTAGATCTTGCCAGCAATGCCCACATCCTGCAAGCACATAACAATTTTAAAAAGAACATTAACAAATACTGTGAATTACAAAAGATTAAATCTGTAAAATATGGCTGCTTTCTACATGGTATTTCATTTTGAGTTACACTAGATGAAATTCTTGCATGGTTACAGGTCTCTGCCTTCCACGGAACTAATATACAGTAGGTTGAAATATAACAAATGAGAAAGTGATCTTTTGGAAATACTTCATCAAATTAAGAAAAGATTTGTTGTCATTTCTCAATTGACATTTGAATAAGAAGTCTTCTATAGACTGAATGCTGTGTATTAAATCTCTAAGTGAAGCAAGAAGACGTACCTCAGTAAAGATACCCAATAACCTAGCCCTGGGTCCTTTACTCCAGACATATACATCATGGGGCTCTCTGGGTTCACCTGGTGGGCTGAAACTGAGACTTAATTGGTTTATTAACAATGTTGTGATGTTTTTCACATCATTTAACAAAGAAGGTGGAGTATGTTGGAGGTCTGAGAAGGTGTGACAAGCAAAAACTTCAAGTCAACCCCAAGCCATGGCTTGCCTTTATTTGGACTGTAACCTGCAGAGACTGCACACTATTTGCATGCTGCTTCTAGTGGCAACCAAACTTGCCGAAAGCCAGCCGTACATTTGTGCTTGGCGTCTCACAATTTATCATAACCAACCCTATCAGCTGGTAGCAATAAGAAGAGAAATGGCAATCACTGGAAATTTCCTTTAGGGAATTACAAGAAGTAGCCCAGGAGATAATGTTGGCTCTGAACAACATTTGAAGATGCTTATCTCTTGTATCAGCTGAACTCATTGCAGCCAGAATCAGATGCAAACTTCAAATGGTATCTTCAGCAAGTCAGGTTTTACAGGGCTGCATCATTTCAGTGGGTTCACTATCCTCTTGGTTAAAGAAAGCTAAAATCCAAAGTATTATTGTGAAGACAATCTCTGGTCTCACTATTAGATACTATTGAAATAGTTGTTTTATACAAACACAACTTAGCCTTCCATATCCTTATACATCTCAATCTTCACATTTCTATTTCTAAATATAGCTCTTTGAGTCAATCTGGATGAATAAAACGAGACTTCTGACCTTCCTCCTTACTCTCCCTAAAACATTTAACAAGTGAGGACTGTATTCTAACCAAGTGTAGCCGTGCATTAGACAAAATAAGATGCACAATTTTGATTGAACTATCCTGTAAGCACACAAATATAAACTATTGCTTAGTGAAAGATAATCTGCAAACAGAATTTATGTCTAGCCTTCAAACACTGACTTGAAAAGCAAAATAAATATGGACTAGAGGTCTCATTGCAAGGTCAGTCATAGAAAACAGTAGCGTAGTGGTTAGCACAATGGTTTACAGTACAGGCAACCCAGGTTCAATCCCCATCACTGCCTGTAAAGAGTTTGTAAATTCTCCCCGTGACTGCGTGGGTTTCCCCTGGGTGCTCCGGTTTCCTCCCACAGTCCAAAGGCATACAGGTTCATAGATTGATCGGTCATTGTAAATTGTCCCATGAATGGCTCAGATTAAATCGGACGATTACTGGCGGCATGGCTCAAAGGGCAGGAAGGGCTTATTCCACACTGTATCTCAATAAGTGAATAAAATTATGCCTAAAAATCACATAGCTCATTCCCACTTGAAACAGTTTAAAACCCAAACTAAATACTGGAAAGCTCTCAATATATGGCTACAGAACCCTCCTGTACTGGCTGGGGGCGGGGGGGGGGGGCGTGGAATCTGTTGTAGAAATTACCATGTTGGAGAAATATGTTAATGTTTTGACAATATTAAACCTTTCATTAATACCCAATGCGCATTTGTTAATGGATGAAAACTTGTCCATTTCAGAGGCCGTCGTGGAAGCAGCTTTATGCAAATGTGTTCTGAAACCCTTAAAGGACAACATCAACAATCAGTTGAAGGAAATTCATTCCAAAAATGGCAATCTGAAACTTTTGAAAGAAAACCAACAGATTGTGCAAAATACAACCACCACTGAGTTGGGTGTGACGACTAGTGTACCAGAAGTAAGTGTCCTGGAAAAGATCCACCAGAAGCTCAGCATTATGCACCAGACCTACTCACCAGACAAGAAGGTCACCTACCTGCTTAAGTCCTGCAAGATGATTTATGATTCAATGTCAGTTGGACATCATGGTAATTACGTTCAATATTCTTCACTTCTATAAAATTTGTTTTACACTTTTTAACTAGATTGCTTAAGTCGTTGGACAGAAATTCCAGAGGTTAATTTCAATATTACAGCCTGATGTGGGAGGGAGGAACAGAAGTCATTGGATTTTATCCCATTGACAACCAAAGTGGCGCAGCCAGTAAATTTGCTGCCATACAGTTCCAATGACTTGGGTTCAATCCTGATCTCCATTGATTCATAGAGTCACAGTCATAGAGGAGTACAGCCAAAAAAAAAAACAGGCCCTTCGGCCCATCTAGTCTGTGCCTACTCCCATCCTTCCTGTGCACAGTTTGCATGGTCTCCCTGTGAAAGCATGGGTGTCCTCCCGGTGCTCTGGTCTCCCTCCACATCCCAAAGATGAGCAGTGTGGTAGGCCAGTATCAGAATCTGGGGTGTCGAAGAAAATGTGTGGAACTTGAAATGCAGGATTAGCGGCATGGTAGCGTGGTGGTTAGCGCAATGAGCTATTTAAGGGGAACATGACCTGGAACCTCTTCACTCTGAGGGTGGTGAGGGTGCGGGACGACTTGCCAGTGGAAGTGGTGGATTCAGGTTCAGATTCCTCCTTTAAGAGAAATTTAGGTAGGTAGATGTATGGGAGGGGAGCGGAGAGCTATGGTCCAGGTACAGGTCAATGGAACTAGACAGATTGATAGTTCGGCATGGACTAGAGGGGCCAAAGTTTTGGCTCAGCTATTCTTCATCAAACTTGGGAAAGAGAGATTTTAAAAGTGATTTTAAGTTTCAGAGAAGGTGGCTGGACGAATGGAAAGGACAAGAGGAATATCTGCAATAGGGCAATGCCAGGCTGAGTGATTTTAGATGATGATGATGATGATGATGCATTTTTGTTGGCATTATCTGTCACGACAGAGCTATGGGTCGTGACCAGCAGGTTACACTGTACTAATGTAGAATGAAGACAGCTTATATCACAGTGGTGGCTTTGCAGCAAATAAGGCCAACTTGGATCGAGACAGTAAAAGAGAGTCACCCAAAGTTAGGAGAATTTGTTACACTCTCAGAGCCTGCAACGTGCTCAGATGTAGGATGAGCTCACGAACACAAGAAAATCTGCAGATGCTGAAAACCCAAAGCAACACACCCAAAATGCTGGAAGAACTCAGCAGGTCAGGCAGCATTTATGGAAACGAATAGATAGTCAATGCTCCGGGCCATGAGCTGCTGCTGTTTGAACTTATGTTGGACCTTGTAAAACAAAACAGGAGATAACAAACAGATAAGTAGAATGGAATGAGATGGAGAGGCAACACGAGGCCCAGGGTCATGGCTGCTGGCTGAATACAGGTCATTACAAAGCAGTCATCAACTCTGTATGTGGTTTCTCCAATGTAGAAAAGACCACATTGTAAACACCACAGAACTGCAGGTGAATTGCTGCCACTTGTGCACAGATGCTGGGCTGCTGACCTGCTGAGCGTTTCCAGCATTTTCTGTTCTAACTTCAGATATCCAGCATCTGCAGCTTTGTTTTTTGAATTCTGAGATCTCCATCACATATGGTAGCGCTGTGCAAAGCACGTCACATAAAACACACCAAAACCATGGACTCCCCTTGTTTAAAACCAAAGCCTCGCTTCTAGAATACAGACCACAAACAATTAAAGTCCCACCGCTTAGCCCTGAAGGATCCCGCTTGTTAGTTTGTCAGTTTGAAAATGACTGGTCGTACTGACTCCATTGACAATCTCAGATTTCACGCTGTTGTCACAAGGTTAGAATCAGATATCTTCTAATTGCTTTCCATCTTATGAGGCAGTGGTAAAAAAAATAAACCTGGTATTTCACTCCACTGATATAAAGCATTGAAGAAAATCCTTCTTCCAGTTACATTAATTAATTTTATTTCCTCGCTACATTTTTTTCTGGTTACCATGTTTGGCGTTCATTTTGTGGCTTATACTGTGAAACCAGACTCTGAATATTTGTTTAACATCTCTCTGTTCAATATTCTCCATTGTTTATTATACTGTCTGTCCTTCTAAGGGGCTGAGGTTTAACTTTGCTACTTTCAACCACCTTGAATGTCTTCAGAAAATCTTTTGATCTGGTTTTATATTTCTTGTCAGTTTATGGTCACACTCTACAACTGCCTTTTGATTAATCCTTTCCTGGTTTCCAAAATTCTCCAAAACCTCAGATCCCATTATCTTTTACAACTTTATTTGCCTATGCTTTCAGTCTGTTGTTGTTTTTGACTTCCGTAGCTGGCCACAGCTGGATCACATAGCCTATGGATTTTTCATTTCTCAGTGGATTGTATATGAAATGTTTATGGAGGGCAAAGTAGGAGCCCGATTCCTGGCCAGTACGAACAGAGTAAGGTGTTGTCTGATTCAGCGCTAACCCCAAAATGGAGGTTATAATTAACACCGCAGGCTAGTGCAAATCAAAAGAAAAACTGCAGATGCTAGAAATCTCAGATAAAACCAAAAACTGCTGGAACAATTCATAAGATCAGGAAGGAAGAAGAAAACTACCTGGACCATTTTGTTTTCCCTCTTCCCCAGTTCTGATGAAACCTCTCAGTCTGAAACAGTAACTGTTTCTCTTTCTACCAATGATACCTCATCATTTCAGTTTTACGAGCATTTTTTGTTTTTATTGCAAACCAGGGTTTATAATGGCCCAACAAAAAGGTTATTTCCATCTGAGGATATATACTCAGTAGGTGTTTTATTAAGTACATCCTGTACCTAATTAAGGGACCACTGACTGTATGTTCGAAGTCTTCTGCTATAGCCCATCCACTTCAAGGTTCGGTGTGCTGTGCATTCAGAGATGCTCTTTTGCATACCATTGTTGTGCTGCGTGGTTATTTGAGTTACCGGCGATTTCCTGTCAACTTGAACCAGTCTCTTTTGACCATTCTCCTTTGAGATCTCTCATTAACAAGGTGTTTTCGCCCACAGAACTGCTGCCCACTGAATGTTTTTATTTCTTATTTTGCACCATTCCCTGTAAACTCTGTTGTGCCTGAAAATCCCGGGAGATCAGCACTTTCTGAGATACTCAAACCACACCATCTGGCACCAACAATCATATCATGGTCAAAGTCACTTAGATCACATTTCTTCCCCACTCTGATGTTTGGTCTGAATAACAAGTGAATCTCTTATGCATTGAGTTCCTTCCACGTGATTGGCTGATTAGATTAGATTATTAGATTATTAGGGCACGCAGTCCTCTTTTATTGTCATTTAGTAATGCATGCATTAAAAAATGATACAATATTCCTTTGGTATGATATCACAAAACACAGGACAGACCAAGACTGAAAAACTAACAAAACCACATAATTATAACGTATAGTTACAACAGTGCAACAATACCATAACTTGATGAAGAACAGTCCATGGCACAATAAAAAAGTTCAAAGTTTTTCAGAAGTCCCATACCTCACGCAGACGGGAGAAGGAAGAAAACTCTCCCTGCCATGCCTGCCCACAGTCCGACTCTGAGTCGTCCAAAACCTTCGAGCTCTGATCAGCCCTCCGACACCAACTACCGAGCATCATCTCTATCTGAGCGCTTCGACCTCAGCCTTGGTCACCAGCAGCAGGCAAAGCCGGGGATTTTGGGGCCTACCCTCCAGAAGATTCTCGATCGTAAAGTACCAACAGCAGCGAACCAGGCATTTCAGAAATTTCTCCAGATGTTCCTCTGTGCTTTCACGCCTGTCTCCATCAGATCAGAATTGTCCACGGCCCCTATTTAACAGATACGGTATCATTTCACCGGGGAGCTGCGCGCACTGCCATCTTCTCCTCCCGCCTAGTATTAGATATTTATATAATGAACAGGTGTACAGGTGTAGCTAATGAAGTGGCCGCTGGCTGTAATATCATCACTTGTTAGTCCTGCTAAACGCTCAGCATAGTGGCAATAATAGAGAAGACTCCGCTTATGAAATTCTCTTCTATTAACTGCTGCTAATGTTTAGTACTTTCAATGATGTTAGCCAGAAATAAATTCCTAAACAACAGATGCTCTGCCCTTTGGTACTTCAGCTGATATCGTTGGCAAATCACTGAACTGAGACACTTTAGCATGTAGGTGTGTATAGAGTGAGTGCATATTCTAGACACAGAGGCAACAAGGGAGTTGGGGAAAGGGCAGAAATAGGGCACCAAGACAGAAAATCAACTATAATTATACTGAGGGTATAAGCTTAAAGGGCCGGATGTTCCTTCCCTGCTCTGGTGTTTCTATATATGTGGTTTGTGAGCAGGGCTCTTTATGGTGTCCATGTGTGTCTACACTGATACGGCAAAGTTAAAATCAAAGTGGAGTTTATTGCCACATGCACAAGTATATATATATATATGCACAGATGCAGCGAGAAACTTACTCGAAGCACCATCATAACCACATAGCAAGTAAGCTTCTCACGGCGCCTGTGCATGCATGTACTTGGACACATTTCAACTCAGAGGCTGATTTCAAATCATCTTCGAACTCCTTGACATTGAACTTGAACGTGTGTGCAACAGCCACGTTATACTAAAAAAATCATGCGCCTCTTCTCTGTATGAGTCCTTGATTTCAATGATTTCTTGGATGGCCAAAAAAATGTGATACCTGATTTATTAATTCTGAGCAAACATACGTATTGTAGTAAGTTTTGTTTTAAATGAGAATTCCTGTTAGCCAGTCTGTGCTACAAGCAAGAGTTTTGAATGGAGGTTCAACCCAGGATAAAATTCCCCACAAAACATTAAATTAAGCTGGTTAATTTATGAGATCTGCAGTTCAGTTATCAACTGTCAGCATACAGGGCACAAGCCAATGATTAATTGACTCTTTCCCTGCATATACCTGTACTTGGGAATAAACTTCAAACTTCAGCATCAAAGCTCACATGAAAATCTCTGGGATAATGTTGACTAGATCAAGTGCGCTGGCCTGGAAAACGTTACTGACCCCCAGATCAGACCCTTGAATACATTGTGTTTCTATAGAAAGGAATTCCATTCACTCCAGCCATCTCCGCAGCGACCACCTTTTGTTTTCAACACAAATCTAACACCAACTGGTTACTAGGAAAGTTGACGAGGGTAAAGCAGTGGATATTGTCTATATGGACTTCAGTAAGGCCTTTGACAAGGTTCCACACAGAAAGTTAGTTAGGAAGGTTCAATCATTAGGTATTAATATTGAAGTAGTAAAATGGAGTTAGCAGTGGCTGGATAGGAGACGCCAGAGAGTAGTGGTGGATAACTGTTTGTCAGATTGGAGGCCGATGACTAGTGGTGTGCCTCAGAGATCTGTACTGGGTCCAATGTTGTTTGTCATATACATTAATGATCTGGATGATGGGGTGGTAAATTGGATTAGTAAGTATGCAGATGATACTAAGATAGGTGGAATTGTGGATGATGAAGTAGGTTTTTAAAGCTTGCAGAGAGATTTAGGCCAGTTAGAAGAGTGAGCTGAAAGATGGCAGATGGAGTTTAATGCTGCTAAATGTGAGGTGCTACATTTTGGTAGGACTAATCAAAATAGGACATACATGGTAAATGGTAGGACATTGAAGAATGCAGTAGAACAGAGGGATCCAGGAATAATGGTGCATAGGTCCCTGAAGGTGGAATCTCATGTGGATAGGGTGGTGAAGAAAGCTTTTAGTATGCTGGCCTTTATAAATCAGGGCATTGAGTATAGGAGTTGGGATGTAATGTTGAAATTGTACAAGGCATTGGTGAGGCCAAATTTGGAGTATTGTGTACAGTTTTGGTCACCGAATTATAGGAAAGATGTCAACAAAATAGAGAGAGTACAGAGAAGATTTACTAGAACGTTACCTGGGTTTCATCACCTAAGTTACAGAGAAAGGTTGAACAAGTTGGGTTTTTATTCTTTGGAGTGTAGAAGGTTGAGGGGGGACTTGATAGAGGTATTTAAAATTATGAGGGGAGATAGATAGAGTTGACGTGGATAGGCTTTTTCCATTGAGAGTGGGTGAGATTCAAACAAGAGGACATGAGTTGAGAGTTAAAGGGCAAAAGTTTAGGGGTTACATGAGGGGGAACTTCTTTACTCAGAGAGTGGTAGCTGTGTGGAACGAGCTTCCAGCAGAAGTGGTTGAGGCAGGTTCGATGTTGTCGTTTAAAGTTAAATTGGATAGATATATGGACAGGAAAGGAATGGAGGGTTATGGACTGAGTGCGGGTCGGTGGGACTAGGTGAGAGTAAGAGTTTGGCATGGACTAGAAGGGCCGAGATGGCCTGTTTCCGTGCTGTAATTGTTATATGGTTATATAACAGTAAGTAAATTTATTATCAAATTACATATCAGTGGTCCACCGTTGGTGGGGTCAACCATGGATATTGCGTGCTAGCTGTTGATGTTATCAGTCGATGCTCAAGGCAGGGCAGTACAATATGGAGAGAAAGCTGTCGCCTCTCCACGTAGCTGATGGATCCAAAGGAAGAGCGGAGACCGATACAGTTTGGTACCAGCGGCACAGCAGGAGTTGCCAGTCAATATTGAATTCAATATAGGACCGTCTTAGGAACTCAAGCCCGGTCTGCCTGAAGCGACTGGTTTTAAGGCACCCGGAACCCACCTTTGTCCCTTCTTCTGTCAGTAGAAATGGTTCCACCAAGCTTAGTAGCTTGAGATGCATGCCATTGAGACCATTTAGTAGATAGTGGGACCTTATCCCCACTATACTCCCACCCCGTCTGTAACAACCTTAAGGAACCATATATGTCACCATATACTACCTTGAGATTTGTTTTCTTGCAGGCATTTACAAAAATTATAAAGAAATACAACTGAATCTATGAAAAACCACAATAACAATGGCTGACAACCAATGTGTGAAAGAAGGCAAACCGAGCAAATAGTACTGAGAACATGAGTTGTAAAAGAGTCTGTAGGGTGCAGAAAGTGTTCAGAGCTTTGGAGAGTGAAGTTATCCACGCCCTGGTTCAGGATGGTTCTTGGGTAATCTTCGTTCCTGAACCTGGTGGTGTGGGACCTAAGGCTTCAGTACCTCCTGCCCAATGATAGCAGTGAGAAGAGAGCATGGCCTGAGAGGTGGGGGTCCTTGATGATGAAGAGTAGTATCCATCCCACAACTACTAAAAGCAATAAAAACAAAACTAAAAGGAAATACTGATAAATTAAGTCAGAATGTTAAATGCAATTTCGAAAACATTAATGATTAAAAATAATTTAACTAATAGGAATAAACAAGAGTCGCATTTTGCTTTTCAACTGAGTGGTGCGCTGATCAGAGCTTTGATCCGTATTGAATTACATAATTGGATGTGCTCATAGTAGTTCTGATGTAGCCCAGGAAATCAATCTTACTTAATCGTCTGCGACAAGGCAATAGACTACCATCATTTTTGCAAAAACCACAACAACCCATGCAGAACTAGCCTTGCAGAAGTATTGATCCGTATAAAATACCATCACTTTTTCCTTTACGGCACTTTGCCATTGTATGAAAATGCCAGTGAAAGAAGCATTGAATCTTTTTATAAAATGTAGTCAACTGGCGGAGGAGGTCCTGTTAGCTTGAAAAGCAGACATTAGGAAGACTAAATCCATCTTTTCCTTTGAAACTCCACTGCAAAGGGGTAGTTTTCACTGATGTGAGATTCCTTTTTTATCTGCAGCTGAGCTTGTGTTGTAGTGGCTCAGTATTTCTGATTACACAATAAAACAGGGAGCCATCGAGTGAAAAATTGTGGTTTATGAACATATACGGGATGTTGCTCTTGAATTATTGTTCAGGATTCACTGCCAGCCTGTTCATTAATCATCGCAATGAACAAAGTTTGGTTTACAGTGTATTTTTTCTTCCTAAGGCTGTCTTCCCTTTACTTCTCCTTTTCTGTTATTGCTAGACCTTCTTGGGCTATAGTTCCCTTCAGGTCCTAATAGAACAAAAGCTAACTGGAAGATAATGGGGTAAGTACCTCAGGACACCTCATTAAAAATGCCAACCTCCAATGAAGAATAGATGCTAAGACAGGCAAGGAAAGATTCAAATGGCTTGGTAGAGAAATGGGTTTTTGGGAAGTTGAAAAAGGAAAAGAGAAGGGTGGAAAAATCTGGGGAGGGAACCCCACATAGCAAGAACTCAGAATCAAAACATCACCAGCATATTGTAAGTTGTGAAATTTGTTTTTTTTACAGCAGCAGTACATTGCAAAACATAATAAAAAACTGTATTATATATAGTCATAGTAGTCATACTTTCATAGTCATACTTTATTGAAATTGGTTTTTGTTACAGTTGCACCATAAATAATAGATAGTAATAGAACCATAAATAGTTAAATAGTGATATCTAAATTATGCCAGTAAATTATAAAATAAGTCCAGGACCAGCCTATTGGCTCAGGGTGTCTGACCCTCCAAGGGAGGAGTTGTAAAGTTTGATGGCCACAGGCAGGAATGACTTCCTATGACGCTCTGTGTTGCATCTCGGTGGGATGAGTCTCTGGCTGAATGTACTCCTGTGCCCACCCAGTACATTATGTAGTGGATGGGAGACATTGACCAAGATGGCATGCAACTTGGACAGCATCCTCTTTTCAGATACCACCGTGAGAGAGTCCAGTTCCATCCTCACAACATCACTGGCCTTACGAACGAGTTTGCGGAGCAACGGTAACAGGCTGCATGCACGACCAGCGCATGCGCACAATAATAGTTATATTAAACAAGTAGTGCAAAAAAGTAGTGAGGCAGTGTTCATGGGTTCAATGTCCATTCAGAAATTGGATGGCGGAGGGCAAGAAGCTATTCCTGAATCGTTGAATGTGTGCCTTCAGGCTCCTGTACCTTCTTCATGAGGGTAGCAATGAAAAGAGAGCTTGTCCTGGGTGATGGGGGTCCTTAATGATGGATGCCAACTTTTTGAGGCATTGCTCCTTGAAGATATCCTCAATGCTGGGGAGGCTGGTGCCCATGATGGAGCTGACTGAGTTTACAACTTTCTGCAGCTTCTTTTCAATCCTGTGCAGTAGCCACCCACTCCCCATACCAGACCGTGATGCAGCCAGTGATGTCCATGGTACATCTATAGGAATTTTCAAATGTCTGTGGTGACATACCAAATCTCCTCAAACGCCTAATGAAAAATAGCCGCTGTCGTGCCTTCATTGTAACTGCATTGATATGCTGAGCCCAAGCTCTTGTGACATCTCAGGCATATGAGTGGTACTTTCGCCTTTAGTCTATCTTGTCCTATGATTACTGACTGTCAAAAAGGAACAGATACGTTCAAAAACGACATTTCACAGCACATAGTCTCCAATCTCTTTACCAGAGCATATCTCTCATTTCTTCAAATTAGACCTTTGCATATTACCTTTACCAAATAAACAAACACTACCCGTACCAGAGTGTTGAACAAAAAAGGAAATATATACAAGATGAACTGTAATACATTTAGGCAAGGGCAGGAAAAAAATCATCTCTACATGGTGAGCTATAGAGAAAGAAAGATTTCAGTGTACTCTATCTTGCTGAAGAGCCAATGAATATAATCAATGTTATAAATGTGGGAACAAGGAAATCGATGCACACAATAGACTCCCACAGCAGAATGACTATATATCCTGTGGTGATAATGTTGATAAAGAGGTATACATATATTGGTCAAGATCACAGACTCCCCTGCTCTTGAAACAGCACCATTGATATTTTAGTCTACCCAAGATGACAGGGGTTGGAAGAGTGGTGTCAATATACATAACATCTAAATGATGGTAACTCCAAAAGTGCAGTGTTTACATCCCTCCACTCTCTTCAAACTTAGTGACAGATTCTGATCCACTATTACCCCATTTGTTGCACGTTCTTCTGCCTTTACAGTTCCATTTGTGGAACCTGAACCCACAATTTCATGAAAGGGTGAAAAAAACTAATACCAAAGTTATACAAATTGTCCTACCCAACCCTGCAGTATTTATATGGGACTCCCTTCACTGGTTAATAATATAATTAGAAACTGTCAATATTCAGTATTAAATGGAATAAATTGAAGCAATGGATGAAGAGATATAGGAAAAGGTTGTGTAAATATGACTAGGTGTAATGGAGGGAGAACTCCAATAGGAACCAATTGAGTTGAATGACCAATTTCCATGTAATATGCAACTGATTCTATAAGCAGATCAATTTTATTCAATGTGTTTCAAGTGCAATGCATCAAGGTTTTATTGGAGGCTGTAGTTCCCATTCTCAAATGACCAAAATCAGTATGTTTCCACTGTCCAGCCACTTGGGATTTTGATAGAAGATGGTCAAATTATTTCCTTTGTTTGAAATTAATTTTAAAAAACTAGCTTCAACCAATAATTGCAGCCCAGCACTGAGAGAAATTACCGGTGATCATTTGTGATAGTCTAGTGTATGGAAACAATATCACAACCACATGGCACTTCGTACCACCACTGAACAATTATTGCCTTTGATTGTCTTGGTCTGACGATGATGATGATGGATATTAGCTCTGCAAAGCGATGTCAGGGGCTCCGTTAATGGAAATCATCCCTTAGATTTATTGGCAGACTAATCAAGGGTGCTATTAGCAAAATTACTGGAATCCTGATGGAATTATTTTAACCCCATGGGTTGATATGCTTGTTTAAAACATTCTTCGCTACCATTTTATCATCATAATTTCAAGAGTATATTTTCTTTCTTTGTTCAAATTTGTGAAAAAACAATAAAACAGAAGGCAAATCCACCCCCAGATCTCCACCAATGTCTTTTCTAAGGTAGATGTAAAATAATCCTTGATAGTAATTCGGTGTAGTTCTATTGTCAGATGTTACTCTTGCACCAGGTAAAAGGTGACACAGGAAAGCAGCCAGTCAAGTCTCCCCATCTGCCTCACTAGTCAAAATTGCCTTTGATTCCTTGCCTCCTCTATGAGACTCTCTCGTTTCCGAACCTTTATCAGACACCGTCAGCTTTATGTGAATCAAATCACGTGCTCAAGTCCCAGCTCTGCACGCTGCAGTGAGATAAAAATAAGTGGATCTAGATAAAGTAGCAGTTACACCTGGGCTCACAACTCTATGGTCTTAGGCTTCCAGGAATAGAAAGAGCCTAAATTCAATCGCCAACAAGGGGAAAGACCCTTTAAGACCATGATAGGTTTCAGTAGGACTCACACCAGTGGGTGGGAGATCCTTTAAGGCCTTCTTGCAAGCCTCAAACCTACTCTAGAATAAAATAATGATTCCTCAGAAACAGAAAGCTAAAATGTGGCAAGTCTTGGCGATTGTAGAAGATGCATAGGTTTCAGTACGAAGTGGATGGAAAAGCCCATCTCCTGCTACAATCCCTGCAGTCTTCTCTGGTCCCTCATGAACTCACATCAGATCGAGGAAGAGCCAACAAGAAGTGCTAAACAGCTTACAAAGAGAAAATTGCAAAGACATGGCATTGCAGAACATTCCAGGAGCGCTCATCATTGACAACTACTGACTGTCTCACACTGCTAAAAGCTGTACAGGGGATTAACAAGTGGTAACAAACTGTCAACACAGTTAAGTGTTTGATGTTATCTGCATTGAATTTGCAATTGACACTTGCGACTTCCCAAATAATCGCGCTGTTTGCCTGATGCTGGAGAATGCCCAAGATAAGTGTGGGTGTATAAGTGCAAATCTAGACTTGTATCTAACGCAACATCAACACATAATACCACTGTGTGTTTCACTCAATATCTGTTATATATTTTGGGTGGGTGATCTTCACTTCCTTGAAAAGGAAATTCATACTGATCTTAAAGCGAAGCAGATGAAAAGAAACAGTGATCAACGGCCGCTGAAGAGGTGGGGGAGTGGTAGTGTAGTGGTTAGCACAACGCTTTATAGGACCAGCAACCTGAGTTCAATTCTCGCCACTGCCTGTAAGGAGTTTGTACGTTCTCCCCGTGACCGTGAGTGCTCTGGCTTCCTCCCACAGCCCAAAGATGAACTGGTTGGAAGGTTAATTGGTGGCTCTAAATTGCTACGAGGTTAGGCCAGATCAAATCAGGGGTTGCTGGGCGGTGAGGCTCGAAGTGCCAAAAAGGCGTACTCCGCGCTGTATCTCAATGAATAAATACAACAGTGGCAGCAATGAGTACACTTCAGAGTTATAGGTGAAAGACACATGGTTTCTCCATCAACTCTGGAGTCAGGCAGGGTTATCCACTTTCCCCGTCTACTTTGTGTCCTGCCTAGAATCTTTTGCTGAATCCATCAGGAAGGGCGAGCGCATAAGAGGGGTGGCATTGCCAGACGATGAGGCACAAATGTTAAAACTTCCCTGTACATGGACAATGTTGCCATCTTCTGCTTGGATCCACAATCAATTCACAGAATGATCAGCGCCTGCAAGCAGTTTGAGTTGGTGTTGGGGTCAGAGTCAACTCCAGCAGGAGTAAAGCCATGCTCTTTTGTAACTGTCCTGTCTGCTCCAATGTCCCCTTCAGGGTCAGGCTCAACTAGCTGAGCACGTTGGGGATATGGGTTGGAGGGGCTGAAACATGTAACAAGGATTGACTGGAGCAGATTGGGAAGTTCAAACAAACATTGAGTATGTCAAAATGGTGTTCTCTGTCAATAACTGGGAAGAACTTGGTCATCAGGTGCAATATGCTCTCAGGACTGCCGTACTTGATGTATCTGTTCCTCGCTCTGCTGCCTCAGAGGACATCTTCCATCTTATCTGGTGTGTTGAGCTGGAGCAAGTCCAAATAGTTGTGACACACGAGTCCCCACGGAAATGGGGGCAAAAGTCTACTCAGTGTTGCCTCATCTTAATGGCCCCCGTAATGTGTTTCTGCATCAGTCAGTGTGAGGTCCCAAAGTACATGGGCGTCAAGCATCGCTACCAGCTCCTGATATTGTGGAAGATAGGCCTGGCCCCTGCACCGTGCAGTGCCCCAGTCAGCCGGATGTTTCCACATTCCCTGTCGTTTGTAGAAGAGTTCTTCCAAGTAAACACCTTTGACCATAAGCCCAATAGGCAGTGATCAGCGTGGAATGTACTGCAGATACTGTGGGACAAGGACACTATAGATTCTGCGGAATTGTTCTCTGAACAAATGGTCCAAGCCATCTGTAGGACTGCTTCATCACAAGGTCTGACCAACAAGCTTCAAGACCTCACGTGGCCTTGTCAGAGCTTTCCACGGCAGATGACATCCCTCCACCCACCCATCCCCCACTGCCCTCGGGAGTACTGCGGTGGAGAAGAAAGGGTCACTCACCGCTTTGCAGAATGTGGATTTGCTAAGAGGATGTGGAGACAGATGAGAGGATCTGTGTCCCCAGTTCATCTCTGGTCCACAGGTCGTCCCTGGGGCCACGCACTGAGACGCATATCAAGTGTTGCCGGAAAGCCGTCACGTCCATTTGGTCTGCCTGAAACTTGTTGGTCTTCCAGCTCAGCGAGGGGTCTGTGAGGGGATGCTGCAAACCTGCTCATGCGTGCTAAGGGACACATGAAGCTCTGTACAACCAATGCTAAGGCTCTGTGGGATAGGTTATTTCCGCTACTGCCCATGCAGGGACAAAGTTGGGTGGGAAAGCCCTCAGGACAGTGAAAGGAGTATCACCTCAGAGAACCGGGGAGGTGGCTATAGTGCTGTATTTGTGTTTGTTTCAGTTTACACTACAGAATGCACTGACCATCAATGTAAAGTTTTTTGTCACTTTCTTCCTCTGTATATAGAATTCTGTCATGATTTTTTTAAATTTTAAGAAGTGATCTGTTTATTCAGTACACTAATCTAACCCACGTCACAAAAGTTTTTGCACATGTCACTTCTGGTATGCTTCCTCACACTCCATAACTTTGCATAACTTTACCTCAAAAGCATATAATTTACCTGACAGTTTCACTTAACCCTGTAAGAATATTTAATTTAACCCTGGTAGTGATTGAAGTTGGAAGTACAATAGCAGGAATCATCTCATCTTTCATTACACTTTTCACTGCTCTGATAATTCTGTTTTCTGGAGAGTCTGAAAGAAATAATCTTACAAAGATTTTGCTGTTATTATTTTGCAACTTAAACCATAAAAACATAAGAGAGAGGAGCAGAATTAGGCCATTTGGCCCATCAAGTCTGCTCCACCATTTCATCGTGTTGATCCATTTTCCCTCTCAGCTCCAATCTCCTGCCTTCTCCCCATATCCCTCCATGCCCTGATTAATCAAGATTAGGCCTCCACAGCCACCTGTGGCAATGATTTCCATAGATTCACCACTCTTTGGCTAAAGAAATTCCTCCTCATCTCCATTCTAAAAGGATGCCTCTATTCTGAGGCTGTGTCTTCTGGTCTTAAACTCCCCCACCATAAGAAACTTTCTCTCCACATCCACTCTATCTAGGCCTTTCACTATTCAATAGGTTTCAATGAGGTCACCCCTCATCCTCCAGAATTCCAGTGAGTACAGGCCCAGAGCCATCAACAGTCCTCATATGACAAGCCTTTCAATCCAGGAATCACTTTTGTGTACCTTCTTTGAACCCTCTCCAACGTCAGTACATCTTTTCTTATATAAGGGGCCCAAAACTACTCACAGTACTCCAAGTGAAGCATCATTAGTGCTTTATAAAGCCTCAACATTACATCAACACACACAGAAAATGCTGGTGGAACACAGCAGGCCAGGCAGCATCTATAACAAGAGGTACAGTCGACGTTTCGAGTCGGGACCCTTCGTCAGGACTAACTGAAGGAAGAGTTAGTAAGAGATTTGAAAGTAGGAGGGGGAGGGGGAGATCCAAAATGATAGGAGAGGACACGAGGGGGAGGGAAGAAGCTAAGAGCTGGAAAGCTGGGGATACTAGACTGGAGAAGGGAGAGGATCATGGGATGGGAAGCCTGGGGAGAGAGAGAAGGGGGAGAGGAACCCAGAGGGTAGAGAGCAGGCAAGGAGTTATAGTGAGAGGGACAGAGGGAAAAAAAAGAGAGAGAGAAAAAAAAGGGGGGAAGAATAAAAATATATATTAAAAAATAAATAAGGGATGGGGTGTGAAGGGGAGGAGGAGCATTAACGGAAGTTAGGAGGCTACATCAGTTTGGAGGCTACCCAGATGGAATATAAGGTGTTGTTCCTCCAACCTGAGTGTGGCTTCATCTTTATAGTAGAAGAGGCCATGGATAGACATATCAGAATGGGAATGGGACGTGGAATTAAAATGTGTGGCCACTGGGAGATATTGCTTTCTCTGGCAGACAGAGCGTAGGTGTTCAGCAAAGCGGTATCCCAGTCTGCGTCGGGTCTCACCGATATATAGAAGGCCGCATCGGGAGCACTGGATGCATTATATCACCCCAGCCGACTCACAGGTGAAGTGTCACCTCACCTGGGACTGTCTGGGGCCCGGAATGGTGGTGAGGGAGGAAGTGTAAGGGCATGTGTAGCACTTGTTCCACTTACAAGGATAAGTGCCGGAAGGGAGATCGGTGGGAAGGGATGGGGGGGACGAATGGACAAGGGAGTTGTGTAGGGAGCGATCCCTGTGGAAAGCAGAAAGAGGAGGAGGGAAAGATGTGCTTAGTGGTGGGATCCTGTTGGAGGTGGCGGAAGTTACGGAGAATTATATGTTGGACCCAGAGGCTGGTGGGGTGGTAGATGAGGACAAGGGGAACTCTATTCCTAGTGGGGTGGCAGGAGGATGGAGTGAGAGCAGATGTGCATGAAATGGGGGAGATGCATTTGAGAGCAGAATTGATGGTGGAGGAAGGGAAGCCCCTTTCTTTAAAAAAGGAAGACACCTCCTTTGTCCTGGAATGAAAAGCCTCATCCTGAGAGCAGATGCGGCGGAGACGGAGGAATTGCGAGAAGGGGATGGCGTTTTTGCAAGAGACAGGGTGGGAAGAGGAATAGTCCAGGTAGCTGTGAGAGTCAGTAGGCTTATAGTAGACATCAGTGGATAAGCTGTCTCCAGAGACAGAGACAGAAAGATCAAGAAAGGGGAAGGAGGTGTCGGAAATGGACCAGGTAAACTTGAGGGCAGGGTGAAAGTTGGAGGCAAAGTTAATGAAGTCAATGAGCTCAGCATGTGTGCAGGAAGCAGCGCCAATGCAGTCATCGATGTAGCGAAGGAAAAGAGGGGGACAGATACCAGTATAGGCTTGGAACATGGATTGTTCCACAAAGCCAACAAAAAGGCAGGCATAGCTAGGACCCATACGGGTGCCCATAGCTACACCTTTAGTTTGGAGGAAGTGGGAGGAGCCAAAGGAGAAATTATTAAGAGTAAGGACTAATTCCGCTAGATGGAGCAGAGTGGTGGTAGAGGGGAACTGATTAGGTCTGGAATCCAAAAAGAAGCGGAGAGCTTTGAGACCTTCCTGATGGGGGATGGAAGTATATAGGGACTGGACATCCATGGTGAAAATAAAGTGGTGGGGCCCAGGGAACTTAAAATCATTGAAAAGATTCAGAGTGTGAGAAGTGTCACAAACATAGGTGGGAAGGGATTGAACAAGGGGGGATAAAACAGTGTTGAGGTATGCAGAAATAAGTTCGGTGGGGCAGGAGCAAGCTGAGACAATGGGTCTACCTGGGCAGGCAGGTTTGTGGATCTTGGGTAGGAGGTAGAAACGGGAAGTGCGGGGTGTGTGAACTATAAGGTTGGTAGCAGTGGATGGGAGATCCCCTGAGCGGATAAAGTTGGTGATGGTATGGGAGACAATGGCCTGGTGCTCCTTAGTGGGGTCATGATCAAGAGGTAAATAAGAGGAGGTATCCGCGAGTTGTCGCTGTGCCTCGGCAAGGTAGAGGTCAGTACGCCAGACTACAACAGCACCCCCTTATCAGTGGGTTTTATAGTAAGGTTAGGATTAGTGCGGAGGGTGGAGAGCAGAGTGTTCGGAAGGAGTAAGGTTGGAATGGGAACAAGGTGTGGTGAAGTCGAGACGGTTGATGTCCCGTCGGCAGTTAGCAATAAAGAGATCCAGAGCAGGCAGAAGACCAGAGTGGGGTGTCCATGAAGAGGAGGAGGGCTGAAGATGGGAGAAGGGCCTTGCTTTTATACATCCTTGCTTTTATATTCTAGTCTGCTCGAAATGAATGTTAACATCGCATTTGCCTTCCTCTATTGCATTTCCATGTACTTAACTACTTACAGAGCTTGGTTTGAATTTAATTACATTCAGTTTTTAAGTTGGACACAGGCTAGAGGACATTTCCATACTAGACAAGAAGTTGAAGGATTTTGCTCATCTGTGAAATGTCTATTTTTGCATTCCGTATGGAATTAATATACAGTCGTCTTCTGTGGTTGCTTTGAAAAGCTAATGGATGGTGCATGCAAATTCATGATTGTAGTTCCAGCTCAGATTATTGAAGTGTTAAAAATCCATATAGATCCATATCAGTAGAAATTTGTGGAAGTTCTCCTGAGCATAAGGGATGTGGGTTGCTTATTTGAGAGGCTGGTGACACTGAATAGACGGCCTAATGCACTAATCTGAACTAAACTCTGATTGCTTACAACAGATTGAAGGCATATCATTCAGCAGTTTATTTTTCAAATGTATCCAGCAACCTTTTTTTATGAGTTGCAAGCAATATTCTCCTGTATTTTGTCATAGTTGTACAACGAGACTTGACCATAGGATACTGAATAGAAGTGGAGCAGAGATTAACTCACAAAACCATTGCATAATGTATTCATTAAAAACAATTGCCCAATGCTCCCATTTTAAAACCAAATTAGTACTTGCAATTTACTACTTTGCATTGTATTTTGTATACCTAGGAATATAAAGTTATCACCTCAGTTAAATTACAATAGAGAAGTTGTAACAATGCCAAACATCCATCATCGAAGCGTTTTTTTCTTCTCTGGCTAATAATGGAACCATTCTACTAGTTGAGTGTGTGCAGGAGGGTTGCAGCAGCATCAATCTAATCTTTCATAAATATTATTAATAAGGAAGGACATCTTATAAATATTAATAATAAGAATTTAATAAGGACAGCAAAGATGAAAATTTACCTGTGATGTTCAGTGTGCAAAATCTTAGGCAATAAGGCTTCAAATTATCATCAATATGTAACAGGAGGAGGCAGTTATTTAAACTGATGTATTTATATCTAGAAGAATAAGGAAGTTTCATCACAGCAGGCTTTATAAAAACAGACCATGTGTTGACAATATGTGTCTGGATGTATCTCAAAACTCTGTTATTACATTTTAGAAAATATTACTGGTTCTCCTCACCAACAGCTAGAAAACTTACAAGCAGTTGCCAATTTCTACATTTCCATCTGTAGTGGCAACTAGACATTGTAACTGAAGATATAAACCTGCCTTAATCACAATTCCATGTTAAGAATAGATTAACTTTTTGTCTGTTACATGACGTGCTTACAGTCAGCAAAGGAAGCTGCAAGAATTAAGTTTTAGCGACCCCTTAATGGAAAGTGAGGCTGTGATGTCTGATATCCTACAGATAGTGTGTCTACTGACACACACTGCCTGTTCCCTTTTTTTCCTCCTTAGCCAGTCTCTTGGGGTGAAGGATGACTTGCTTCCACTCTGTTTCTGGGAAGCAGCAAAAGTGGGGAAGGCACTGCAGCACAGCTACCACAAGGTTTTGACAGGAATAAGCACTTGATCCAATGGCTAGGAGGTCCTAGACCAGATTTTACACGCAAACACACACACACACACACACACACACACACACACACACACACACACACACACACACAGTCCCAGCACACTTGATTTTGCCCACTCCCCCTCTTCCTTGCCCCCTCCCTTGTCCTCTACGCGGACCCCTCCTTGTTTTACATTCAAAATCAATTATTTAGTACTTAAAAAATAAATAACTTTAAGAATCTCCAAGCCTACAAAATCATTTTGCTATGCTACTGCGAAACATTAAGGAGCCCTTTCAAAGTGTTGAGAGTACATCTTTCTGTAACAAGCATAATTTCACACACACGAATGCATCTCAACCCAGAACATGAGCACGTATTTGTAACCTCTCAAACTTTATCAGATGATACTGGGGAGTAGGAGTTTTGCAAACTCCTTTCTTCCCACCTCCTGCATATCCCTGCATGCTAATCAACCTACTATATAGCTAGACTTCTCCCTGCCTTATGCTAGATTACAACATGCAACATTACTCTGTCTACAGACAGAGTTCCCAACTAAAAAAATGATTTTCATGAAATCACCACATTGCAGGGGCTTGGAGAAATGAATGTCCCCCACCTTTGATAGCTTAATGTATATTGAGGACATAGGTACACGAATACAAGTAAATATGTAACAAAATATATTGGAGTTTAATGCGTTGAGCAAAAAGCGGTCAAAATTAACGTCCAATACATTCCCTTATCAAAAGACAAGATGCAAGGACGGAGCATGACCATAACTCGCTAACAATAGTGAAATCGGTAAATGGATTTTTTTAGAGTGATCACAGAGTAGCTTTTAGGAAGGTCCACAGGCTAAAAACCTTGACTGAGCATCAGTATTTGTTGGACGTAGGCCATCACTACAGGTCAGAGAGATGCCTGATTTTCAATATCAAGCTGATTGAACAAACAATCACATTGTAGAATTATCACTGATTCAAAAGGAAAAGGCACAAAGTTAGACAATGTTTTAAACAGTTTTAAAATTAGAACATGCATACAATTTAGTTAGACGATAAAATTTCATTAAAATACAAAACAGTGGAAGGAGCAACAAACACTAATGCTGGAGGATCTCAGCAGGCCAGGCGGCATCTATGGAGGAGAACGTTTCAGGCCGAGTTCCTTCATCAGAACTGGGAAGTAAAGGGGGGTGAAGAAGAAGGTATAGGGAGGGGAATTAGAATAAGAAGATGGGGGAGTGAAGGGGAAGGAGTACAAGATGACAGGTGACAGGTGAAAACCAAGTGAGGGGGAAGGTAGGTGGGTGGGGTGGGAGGATGAAGTGAGAAGCTGGGAGGTGATAGGTGGAAAAGGTAAAGGGCTGAAGAAGAAGGAGAGGAGAGTGGACCATGGGAGAAAGGGAAGGTCGGGCACGAGAGGGAGGTGATAGTCAGGTGAGAGGAAGATGGGGGGAAAGAGGGGAGCCCAAATGAGGAAGTGGAAAAGAGAGAAGGGGAGGGGGAGAAACTTTTATTGAAAATCTGTTTTATCTTAACATACTTACCTGAGAGATACTACACATGTAAAATTAGATTGTTTGGACCGGGCTGTGTTTAGCATTACTTGCATGTGATGGGAATATGGATATTTTATTTGAAATAGTTTGTAAGTACATAAAATTTACCCCAGATCACAGAGATCTGCAAGTTATTCTGCAGAAAATCACAAAATAGTAAACCATATGGATATCCAGAGAATCAGTCTGAGCCCCTTCTGCATTCTCGCACATTGGTTATTTAGATACATAATTTATTTATATGTAAGTTATTAAACATATTGGAAGAACTACTACCTTTGATAGAAAATTCTAGATTGATAATGGCAGGTGCACATTTGAAAAAAGTGACAGTGACAAGGAGAAATCTTATTTAAGCAGGGTTATGCCACCAAACAGGAAGCTGAGAATGTGCATCTGCAGTGATTCCTGAAGCTTTAATGTTTGTGTGCAAAGAGCTTCCACAAGATGAGTCTAATGAGTATGAAGTACATCTGAGAGATGCTAGGATATTTTTGAACATTGGTCTGTCACTGAGAAACCTACTGACAGCTTTACAGGAGAATGGAAAACGCTAATTAATGTTCCAATTCTGTTTCTGTCTTTAGCAAAGTCACATGGTGCAGATGACTTCCTCCCTGTGTTAATGTATGTGTTGGCGAGAAGCAACCTGACGTCGCTTCTTCTGGATGTGGAATATATGATGGAGTTACTCGACCCTTCATTACACTTAGGAGAAGGTATGGGCGTACCTGTGTATAGAATGGTGTATAACACTGCAAGGTCGCTAATGGAAAATATAGATTAAGGAAATTGAACCTGTTTCTCGAATTCAATTCCAGTTTCCCTCTATAAGTGTATCTATTCTTGCTGTGTTTTCTTATTTTTTTCCTTAGGTGTGTGAAGAAACATCAGGCAATAAGTAAAGTTGACCAGCTTTTCAAAATTGCTTGTTTCTTGACAACGATTTTCAATTTCTTGCCACCAACAGTGGAGTTAGATCTATTTAAAGAACCCATACCTGAGCAGGAGCAGTGTGTGTGAGACCAGTGGTGCAGTTGCTAGGACACAATGTGTGACGATTCGTTCCCTGAGTTTCACTAGGCCTGCGAGGTCAATCAATTTCTTGCAACAGACCAGCCACATTCCTTCAGCTCCTGACTTTGCCTTATCATGTCACAGCTTCACTCTGGGCTGTAGGACTCAATGTCCCCCTCTGCTTGTTCATCAGCGTGAGTCAATTAAACAGGGGTAGGAGTGAGGGGGCATTCTTGCCAGCGTTCTGTCATTTTTTTTCTAAACAGCAAAAGTCTCCAGAAAGACTTCCCCTTCCTGGTGGGTGTGTAGTGTATGGAACTAGTGCTTAATGTGTGGTAGCAAAAAAGAATTAGATGCTTTCTTCCTTAAGGTGTAGGCAGCATTTATTCAATATTAGCCTAAACTAATGTTAGATATGCAAACGACTGGATTCAGTTACAAATGGCGTGAGCACTGACATGATGGTAATCAGGTTAGACGTAGAACTTCATGAGCATTCTGCACAAGTTAACAGTTTAAGATGCAACACAATCCTAGGGACTGTTTTCCAAAACTATCCAATATAGCCACATGGAGCACCAGAAATATAAAGCAGGTAATTGTAGATAAGATGGGAAACAAACTAGCTTTCAGAGATCCTAGAAAATTTAATTAAAACATCCAGTGTGTGCACACATACAAAGAGCTAATTAGAGCCAAGCCTTCACAAAATTAATTAATGCCTGTAATACTGTTGACTTGGAATAACATAACCTAATTGCAACTCGCTGTTTTGTATACAATGCATCCCAAGTGGTAAGTAACACAATTACTCCATGCAGCAGTTAATTGTACATAATTGGTGGGAGTTGATGGACTTTGCTGTGTTCCAGGGTATTATTATTTGACGACAACCTACGGCGCCTTAGAACATATCAAACATTTTGATAAGCAGACTGTCACTCGCCAACTCAGCCACGAGGTCCAGGATTCGATCCATCAGTGGGAAAGGAGGAGGACTCTGAACTTGAAGCAAGTGCCAAGGTCTTCGGTGCAGGTCAGTGGCATAGTGTGCATAAGCAACTCAATTCTTACACCAAGATAACTTGTACAGCTTTTCCATTAAGTTCAAACACGTCACAAAGTTTTAGGTGAGCAGGGAAATAAACAATATGACATCAAGGTTAGAAATAACTTTACTATACCTTTTCAAATCTGACTCTTTATAATAGGTGGGGTTTACAATTATGTTATAACATTATGATGGGTATAGATAGGGCAGACTGCAGGAAACATTGCCCCTCATCAGAGGCAGATAAAAACAGAGGACACGGATTTAGAGGGGATCATTTCTCACCCAGAGAGCAGTGAGTACCTGGAACACAGTAACAGAGAGAGTGGTGAAAGGAGAGTCACTAGCAGCATTGAAGAAGTGTGCAGACAAACTCTTAAATTGCCCAGGAAGGGAAGGCTCCGGTCAAAGCGCAAGGAGATGGGATTAATGCAGACGTGTGCTCACTGGCCAGTATGGACATGGTGGTCTGAGCGTCCTGCTTCCGTGCTGTGTGATTCTATCCCAAAGACATGTGGCTCGGTGGGTTCGCTGACGGTTACGGTTCTAAATTGCACCCCCTCTGCTCGCTGTGCGTGGGCGCGGGGCAGTTGATGGGCACGTAGAGAGGAGTGAAACCGGCTGGGGTAGGATTGGTGTGACGGACAGCGGGCTGAAGGGCACGTTTGCTCACTCCCGCCTCCCCAAACACGGATAAACAACTTTTAATCCCAACCACTAGCTGTGAAGTGCTTGTAACCTGGGGAGGAGCTGCATACATATAGGAACAAATTACAGGGTCATGAGCCAAATGCAGGCAAGCAAGGACATCTCGTTCAGCATGGACCAGTTGGGCCAAAAGGCCTGTTTCCATGGTGCATAGCTCTCTTTGATCACCTTCTCACACAAAGATTAACTCCCGTCCACACTAAATCTCACTGTGATGGCAAATAATATTGTAAACAAAATCCCTTTAAAGTACACCTTCTTCAAATTAAAATGTACTGAACTGATCACCACCTGCTTTCTATTGTACCAAGTAGTATATTGAAACAAGTTTGGTTTTCTTCTTCCCCAATAAGGCCAAATCAGCATTTAAAGAATGAAGATCAAAAAGTCCGACTGTTTGCATAAACAGTTAAATGGGAGTGTCAGCTAAAATGCATCTTGAGAGGAAACAGCTCCAATTACTTCATGGTTTCCAGCCACAGCACAAACTGAAGTGAAAAGAAACCTTAGTGAGCAAAGCAAATGTTAGTTCTGCATAAACACATTTAGACTCAAAGAGCGTAATTCCCATGTGATCATAACAAGCACAAACCAGAGTAGGCTGTCCAGCACCGAGAGTCTGCACCAGAATTCAATAATGTCATGGGTGATCTCCAAAACCTAACCCTGTGCATCATATCTATGTTCACGATGCACAGATTTACAAAGTCCAAAAGTAAATCAGGCACAGCCTTCAATATCTGAAGCAATCAGCACCCAAAGCTTATTGGGGTAAAGGATTTCAAAGATTTACAACCCTGTAATTTAAAAAAAAAACTCCTCATCTTAGTCTTAAATGATCAATACATGTCCTAAGGCAGTGGTTCTCTTGCCTATGGAAACAACCTCTCAACTGGTAAGTCCCTTTCAGGATCTTGGTGGTGACTTTGTTGTTGGCGCTGGGATCACTTCCCCTTCTCCTAAATGACTCATAGGGAAATCACAATCTGCTGGGATTCATAATGTCAAAAGCAAATGGAATTGTAAATCAGGTATGTCTTGAGATCCTGATACAATAAAAGTAGAACACATTGTACCTGTTAGCTCTAAGTTGGACCACTTCAGACCCTACCTGCCTAACATAGATGGGAAGGGAAAGGAAGGGCAATTTGACCCAGTAGTGCTTTGTATATCCTACAATGAGGGAAAGAAAACATTTGTATTCCACTTTTCCTGTCCTTTCTAAACTTTTGAGGTGCAGCCTCTTTACAACCAAGTAATCCAGTTAACATTATGATTATTAATAATTTGTGTCTTAAAAGCATCAGCAAAAAATGTCAGCTGTTGAATTCCAGCAGCAACCTGACAGGTCTGGGTTGGGATCTCTTGACGAGCTTGGGGGCATTGAATACATTTCTGAAACTTCAATATGGAGTCATGGAGTCACAGAGTCAGGCAGCCAAATCCATGCCAAACTTTTACACTGATTGTTTATCACTCTTATTGCATATTGATGAAAGGCAAAACTAAGAACATAGAACATAGAACAGTGAAGCAAAATATGGACCCTTCCGCTACAATTGTGTGCCGACCTTTCAACCTACTCTAAGGTCAATCTAACCCTTCCCTCTCACACAGCCCTCCAGTTTTCTTTTATCTGAGAGTCTCTTCACAGTCCCTAATGTATCTTCCTCTGCCAAAGAGGGGATCTTCAGCTGTACTTCTGGACACATCCACAGGGATGGGGCCAAGTTTCAGCCCATGGGACAAGTAGAAATTCATGTGAAAGATGGGCTAAATTTTGTGCCTGTCAGTCCAAGTAGCTGAGATCTCTATGGACAGCGGGGTGGGGGAGAAACATGTTGTTCTGCTAGAGAGAGACAGTCAGAAAGCTCAGAGGTCAATACATGAAGGAAAACGTGGTGTGATCTTGTGGTTCCCTCAGATCCCTGTCAACCATCACAGAGGATCACAATGTTATCCATTTCCATTTTCCAAGAACCTCATAAATCAGGAGAGGAAGGCAGGGTTCTGACAGACTCATTTTGCCACCACAGGCTAAACGGCAGCCACTGCAGGGGAAGATCCACCTTCACCCTTCTGGGAAAGGCCAAGGACAGTGCAGTTATGAGACCATAAGACATAGGAGCAGAATTAGGCCATCTGGCCCGTCGAGTCTGCTCCGCCGTTCAATCATGGCTGATCCTTTTTTTTCTTCTCCTCAACCCCAGTTCCCGAACTTCTCCCCGTAACCTTTGATGCCAAGTCCGATCAAGAACCTATCAATTTCTGCCTTAAATACATCGAACGGCCTGGCCTCCACAGCTGCATGTGGCAACAAATTCCACAAATTCACCACCCTTTGGTTGAAGAAATTTCTCCGCATCTCTGTTTTGAAAGGGTGCCCCTCTATCCTGAGGCTGTACCCTCTTGTCCTAGATTCTCCCACCATGGGAAACGTCCTTTCCACATCTACTCTGTCTAGAACTTTCAACATTCGAAAGGTTTCAATGACATCCCCTCATCCTTCTGAATTCCAGCGAGTACAGACCCAGAGCCATCAAACATTCCTCATATGCTAACCCTTTCATTCCTGGAATCATCCTGGTGAACCTCCTCTGGATCCTCTCCAATGCCAGCACATCTTTTCTAAGATAAGAGGTCCAAAACCATTCACAATACTCAAGGTGAGGCCTCACAAGTGCCTTATAAAGCCACAGCATCACATCCTTGTTCTTGTATTCTAGTTGAACCAGGGGCCTGTCGCATTGGCTTTCTCCTCCATTCCCTGAGCATTCTTCAATGGTGATATTCTCTCCTTTGGCACCAGGCCTTATGGAGTTAAGTCTGAAGTCACTGGCAGCCTTGTGCACATCTGTAAGCTATAAAGTGTATGCAGTAATGAAACACTGCTTGAAATTTGAGCTTGAATCAGCTTAATCACAAGAATATGCTGAGTGCAATCATATTCTAAGGTCTGAATCCTGAACTCACTGAGGAATTGGAAAATAAATGCGGCTGATTATGTCAAGAGACTCCCTGTAGGAGCAGTGATCATGTGACTAGCCTGCTCTGCCAAGCCAACAATAGCCAGATGATTTGCAACATAATATGAGCAAGTATTTCCATATTTATTGCCCATCTTCATTATCAAGTTATCATCTGCATGGAAAGATCTTCCAACTCAATTCATGTTTGTGCTTTTTTTGCACTTTAGTGTATACAAATAGAGTAATTGAATCATTGAACACTACACCACAGAAACAAGCCCTTCAGCCCATCTAGTCCATGCCAAACTATTATTCTGCCTAGTTCCATTGAACTGCACCCAGACCATTGGACTCCATACCCCTCCTATCCATGTACCTATCCAAATTTCCCTGAAATATTGAAATCAAACCTGCATCCAGCACTTCTGCTGGCACCTCATTCCACACCCTCACCACCCTCAGAGTGAAGAAGTTCCCCCTCCTGTTCCCCTTAAATACTTCGCCCTTCGCCCTTAACCTATGACCTCGAGTTCTACTCTCACCCAGCCTCAGTGGCAAAACACTGCTTGCATTTACCGTCTCTACCACTTGTAATTTTGTATGCCTCAATCAAATCTCCCCTCATTCTCCTGCGTATCCTTAAACATTGTTCAAGATCCAGAGGGAATAAAGGACTGTTCTCAAACTGGATGCAGTTCTGATATGACTTCATAGATCTCACAGCGTTCTTTGATTAAGGAAACTGTAACATTGAAGTGAATGTAATGGAATTTGTCATGTATGAGTTGATCAGGATCCAAGATTTAGATAATGCATTCTTTTATGCTTTCACCCTCTTCCAATTAGCCTCACATTCAATACTACTGGTGTAAAAGGACAATTCACCTGAGACAAAGGATACCAGCCTCGAGTGAGCACCAAAAGATGGTGACTTGACTGAGCAGTAGATATCTGAATTGCAGAGAATTAGCTGAGTTAAGAAAAGAATCCAGTGGTGCTGTGGTCTGACCTCCCGATCTCTAGATTACACAGGAAGCCCCAAGCTTAGACAAACCTTGATGACAGTTTTTTTGAATCAGTACTGATCTTGACAGGAAGTTAACATTTGTTTATGAAACAGCCCTTTTCTGGCAAGCATCCAGTATAGAAAACAGCTGAAATTCATCAGCAGGCGGAGGACAAGACATTTGAACTGCTCTTGTGTATGTGAACAACAACATTAGATTTAAGAAGTTAAAGCAATCAGACAGTTGACCTGGGGAGCCTACCAGAGAAAATTCTGATTTGGACTATTTCAGTTAGAACAAGAATGCAATTAATAATGGGGTTGATGTAAAAGGATTTTTAATACTGGGCACAGACTTGGTGGGTTGAAATGTCTGTTTCTGTGTTGTAGCGCTCACTAGTGATTTGGTTGTCAAGACTACCTGTGAACAGTAATGGCGGGTAGGTTCGCCCCCATGAAAATGTTGCCCCCTCTACACCTCACATAGTTGAAGTAAGGAATGCTCACATGTCATTTCCAGCTGAACAGAAATAATGAAATCATTTAAGAAACATCTGAGTTTTTAATATGGAAACTTTGGTGTGGGGCTTCTGAGAATTGTAACTGGAGAACTTTGCAAGCTTTATGTGCAATTAATCGCTGTCTCCAACAGTTTATCGTTTCAGAAGCTCCACAGGAAGGTTGCATCCTGAGAAGATGGGGCAGTGTTTTTGGGAACCCAGGCAGAATCAGAATCAGGTTTATTATCACTGTCTCATACAACATGAAATGTGTTCTTTAGTGGCAGCAGCACAGTACAAAGACAAAATTACTATAATTTGAAACATAAATAGGCAGTGCAAACATAGAAGCAGTATAAGTTGAGTATCCCTTATCCGAAATTCCTAAGTCTGAAAACCTCCAAAAGCCGAAATTATTTTTGAGCATTGACATGACGTCGCAAATGGAAGATTCCCAAGCAATGCCCAGGTCTCTGTGCAGCACAGACAGTTCTGAGAAGTGACCTCACACATGTAATGAACAGAAGTTAATGACAAATAGAAAAACACAGCATAAAGTGAAAAAATGAAGATCTCATATCTGTATGGAAAGAGTGGATTCGTCAACGTTAGAACGAACACATGCTTCTTAACGCCATGCTAATTGTGAAATAAACAAAGATCTATCACAATGGACTAAAATTGAAGGCAATTGTGAGAATTCAGCTGGCTGGTTACAGAAACTTAAGAAAAGGCACGGCATTAACTTTTTAAAGATAAAAATAATTTGAAGATAAAGAATCTACTGATCATGGAACAGCAGAGAAATTCATTGATAAATTTGCAAAGATTATTGCTGATGAAAATCTAACACCAGAACAAGCTTACAATGCTAATTTTTTTCTACTTTCCATAAAACCTGAAAAAAGTAAAATAAAAATACAGTGTACTGTGTGACCTTTTAATCAAAACACAGCATTGTAGGTGGAGTAGGTCTGATTCAGGTATTCTCCTGATGCTGCTTTTGTTACCCTGCACACATTATATTTTCATTATATTAATGGTATGTAATAATTTTTACTGATTAGTACATGTTTGTGATGAACAGTGTAAGACAAGGACTGCTTACTGGTAGCACATGAGTTCAGAGTCAGAAATGATGGCGATCCCAAGCTATCTTATTATACATTCCAAAATCCCAAAAAATCTGAAAGCTGAAACACTTCTGGCTCCAACCATCTTGGATAAAGCATACTCAACTTGTAATAGAATATTTAAATATTCCAAAATAGAGCTGCTGTCATGAAGAGGGAAATGCCAGTGAGCAGTCACAAAGTTACAGAATCATACAGCACAGAAATGGGCCCTTCAGCCCATCAAGTCTGTGCTAACCATTCAGACTAATTTTACATTAATCCAAGTTTTAATTCTCTCCACGTTCCCAGCAGCTTCCCCCAGAGTCTACATTCAGTGACAAACTAGAGACAACTTACAGTGGCAGTCAACCTGCACACCTTTGGGATGGGGGAGAGAAACAAGCCCCTGGAGGGAACTCGCGTGGTCAGAGGGAGCACATGCAAACTGCACACAAGCGGGGCCTGAGGTCAGGATTCAATCCTGTGGCTGGTGCTGTGAAGCAAAGGCTTCATGACCTTTTCCAGCTATCACCTTCCAGCTTCTCACTTCATCCTCCCTCCCCCACCTACCCATTTCCCCCCTCACCATCATCTGCCAGCTGGTACTCCTTCTCCATACCCCCCCACACCTTCTTATTATGGCTCACCCCCCCCTTCTAGTCTCCAGTCCTGATGAAGTGTCTCAGCCTGAAACGTCAACTGTTTATTCCCCTCCATAGATGCAGCCTGACCTGCTGAGTTCCTGCAGCATTTTGTGTGTGTTGCTCTACCGACTCTGCCAGCGCAGTTACAGTGTGTTGAATTTTTATTTCATGTGTCCAGTTTTTATAAATATTCATGTTGTCTTCTTGAATCAAGTCCTAAAAATGTTTAATTTTCCAAAATAATGTGAAACGTATTTCGGTGACTCTTTTTTTACAAGACAACAGCCATATTACACACATGTGAGATTCCATCATTTGTAAGGGATCTCCCATGTTTCCAGCATTTGGCCGTGTAATCTTACAAGGGATGAACTCTTGGGCCCATAGATCGCAGCTTTGGCAGATGCTGGAAATCCAGAGTAACACACACAAAATGTTGTAGGAACTCAGCAGGTCAGGCAGCATCTATGGAAAGGAATAAAGAGCCAATGTTTCAGGCCAAGATACTTCACCAGGCTTTGCGATCATACCTCGACTCCATCCTGTCCCCCTGGGTTCAGTCCCTTCCAGCCTACGTCTGTGACACTTCTTCTGCTCTGGATGTTCTCAGTAACTTTCACTACCCTGGCCCAGACTGCCTCATTTTCACCATGGATGTCGAGTCCCTATACACTTCCATCCCCCATCAAAAAGACCTTAAAGCTCTCCGCTTCTTTCTCAATAAAAGGCCCAACCAGCTTCCCTCCACTACCACCCTCGTCTGCCTGGCAGAACTAGTCCTCGCCCTCAACAACTTCTCCTTTTGCTCCTCCTGCTTTCCAGGACATCGGGTTTCCCTCCTTCTTCAAAGAATGGAGTTCCCCTTCCTCCACCATTGATGTTGCCCTTACCTGCATTTCCTCCATTTCCCAAATATCCCGCCACCTCAATGGTCCTTACCTACCACCCCATGAGCTTCTGCATCCAACACGTCATTCCCTGCAACTCCCGCCATCTCCGAAGGGATCCTATTATTAAACCAACCCTTACCTCCCCTCACTCCGCTTTCGGCAGTGATCACTCCCTCCGTGACTCCCTTGCCCATTCATCCTTCCCCACTGATCTCCCTCCGGGCACTTGCCCCTGCAAGCAGACAAAGTGCGACACCCGCCCGTACGCCTCCTCCCTCATCTCCATTCAGGACCCGAAACGGTCCTTCCGGGTGAGGCAACACTTCATCTGAGAATCTGCTGAGGTCGTCTGGTGTGCCTGGTGCTCCCGGTACAACCTCCTCTGCGGTGGTGAATCCGTTGTAAATTGGGGGACCGCTTTGTTGGGCACCTGCACTCCATCCGCCAGACATCTTAATTCTGATTCCCATTCCCAATCCCATTCCAACCTGTTGATCTGAGGCCACACCCTCAGGGTGGAGGAGCCAACACCTTATGTTCCATCTGAGTAGCCTCCAAACCTAAGGCATGAAAATCGATTTCTCCTTCCAGTAAAAAACTTCTCTCCCCCTCCCTTCTTCTTTAATTCCCTTCCCCGGATGCTTATCTCTTCTCACCTACCCAATTCCTCCCCCTGGGTCTCCACTCCTATCAGATTACTTCTTCTCCATCCCTTTAACTTTCTTTTGCACCTGGCTTCACCTATCACATTCTAGCTATCCTCCTTCCCTCCCACCCCCCCCCTTTAATTCTGCTGCCTTTCCCCTTCCTCTTCAGTCCTGAAGAAGGGTCTCAGCCCAAAACGTTGACTCTTTATTCATTTCCATAGATGCTGCCTGACCTGCCGAGTTCCTCCAGCATTTTGGCGGTGTTGCTTTGGATCTCCAGACTTTCTCGTGTGTTTTTTTCTACTATCAGTGGTTAGTTAATTGAGAGCAGAAAATACAGGAGCTGGACCGGAGAGATAACGAGCTCTGTCAGAATTCCCATTCCTCCAATAACAATGCTAGCAGCAGGGCATTAATAACCCTAAAAAAAACTGACACCTTTTGGGGAAAATGTAATTGTAAATAAAAATTTAATATTTAATAAATAAATAATGATTGAATTCCTTCGTTCGAAAGAAATGGCAGGCTGTGATTACAGTATCTAGCGCCCTCTACTGGTAATGATAAATGCAGTTTACGTCTGTTGCCTTTTCATTCCATTTCAATCTGTTTCTTACGCATTTTGCAGGATTTCCTGAGCGTGTGCTTCTTAGAGTATGGGTGCAACATCAAAACATTTGCCATAAACCCGGAGACAACTGCAGAGAAGCTGTCCAAACAGTGTGCTGAGAAGTTTGGAGTCTCAGAATCCGAGGACTACTGCGTGCACCTTGTAGTGGAGGAGAGGAGCATGCAACTGGCTGCTAACGCAGTCCCTCACCATCTCAAGTCCATCCTTCGGAAGATGCAGCCACAAAAAGACCATTACTTCATATACAAGCAGGCAAATCAGGCAGAAGAGCCTGAAAACCCACCCATAAAGGACCTCCCATCCTTCTGATTTCTCTTTCGCTGACAATTGACCATGGTTTCTTCCTTCCACACATCACAAGAAAAATAAAACCGGAGGCTGGAAATCTGAAAGGGGATCAACAAATGCTCCTAGTTCAGCAAGCACCTGAAGGGAAAATGTGAAAGCACATTTCAGTTTTGATTTTCACCGGAACTTCCATATATTCGCCTCCTTGTTAGTGTAGGGCTGACCATTTCGGTTTTCAATATCCTGGACTATTTCTAAATCAAGTTTATTTATACATTTTATAACCAATGTAAATACAATCTTATTTCTCTTTGTATCTGTACTTTGGTCTTAACACCATTATTATAAATGGAAACTTGCAAAAGGGATCTTTGGAACATTTGTCAGATTTGAATGTATCAAGACATATTGAAATTACAGAGTAAATTCCCAACAGTTTAGATCTTGTTTTATGGTTTCATGAAGTATTGTGGTCCCAACCAGCATGGAAAATGACAAATGGAACAAGATAGCTTTCTGGGGCTTTCGAGGATGCCCATCCCTAGTTAGAAGAGAATGGACATACAGTAAGGAGTAATGGACTAGCCTCACACTGAAGGCACAGACAGGACATTGGTTTGTGAGCCTATGATAATCTTACAACAGCTGCATATCTTTAAATTGAACAGGAGGGTGAGATAAAGACAGGGCAAGAGAATCCAACAATAGCAACATCTAGCAGAGTTAACTAAACGAAAATATTAAGACAGGTTGGTCGGAGGTCTAGGTCATTAGAAGTGGAGAAGAGGTTTTATGATGCAGAACAGAGGGAGGGGGAAGAAAGAACAAAAAAGGTCTCTGATAGGGGAACTCAGAAGAGATTAAATAATTCCAGTTCTGATCCAAACCTGCTGAATATTTTCTCTATATTATTTGAGTTTAAATGACAAATAGAAATGAAAGTGGGAGGGAGATAGTGGGAACAAAAGGTCACCTTGGAGGATATGTAAATAAAGGGTAATCACTACTCAAAATTACAAAACCATTCTTAGGCCATAAAACCATAAGACATGGGAGCAGAATTAGGCCATTCAGCCCTTTGAGTCTGCTCCTCTATTCTGTTATGGCTGATTTATTATCCCTCTCAATCCCATTTTCCTACCTTCTCCATATATTGTTTGACGCCCTGATGAATCAAGAACCTATCAACCTCCTGTCATGGCCTGGATTGGGGTCCCTTTAAATTTACCTTGTTTATGTTACCATCCAGACCGTTGATTCCCTGTTTTCCCGTGTCCCTCGGCTTTGGTGATTAGAGGCAATTAACGTTCGGCTGAACCGGTAGTTTATAGTCTCCGGCTTTCAGCCGTTTGGCACGGGTGCCTCTGAAAAGTCATCAAAGGTACGGTGCGCTGATGTCATCTGGCCGGAGCAAGCTTAGTCTCTGCCGAAGCGAGTGCCAGTAATTCGCCCTTCCTCACCAGAGCAACCCTGTCCAGTTACCTCGCCAAAGCAAGTCTGCAAAGTTTCCTCATCAAGGTGGGTCCGTCAGTTAACCCGCCGGAGAGAATCAGGAGCCGCTGTCTACTGTTCCTGGGCCGAGTCTAGAGCTCGCCACTACCCAGAGGTTCCAAGTACCACGTCCTGGCTCCGGTGGCATCCAAGTACCACGACCAAGTCCAAGTCCTGGCCCTGGCGGCATCCGAGTACCAAGTCGTCCTGGCCCTGGCGGCATCCGAGTACCTAGTCAAGTCCTGGCCCTGGCGGTCTGTGATTCCTGTCCTACCCCCCTGTCTGAATCCCTTCTCTTCCCCTCTCACCTCTAGCCCTCGTCTGTAGCCCTCGCCTGCACCTCGGTCTTGTTCTATCGCTGGAGCTAGATGGGAACTGTGTTGTTCTTTGGTGTTGGTCTTGTCTTGTCCTCGCCTCCGTGGGGTAAGTCAGGCCATCTTGCCATTGCCCCGCAGGGGTCATGAGTCCCGGCCCTATGTCCTGTTTCCAAGGAGGGGTCCCGACTCTGTGTTCTGTGTATGTGTCCATGGTTCCATGTATCTGCTCTCCTGAGACCAAGGCTCTATTCTTCCATGTTCCTTCTCTCCCTAGCCCATGTCATGTCCATGCCTGGTTCTGGAGTCCAAGCCCGAGGCAAGACCTAGGTACTGGGTCCTTGCCCAGTCTCTGGCTCGGAGTCCATACCGTAACCTCACAAGATGTGTCTTGCATTTGGGTCCACCCTTGCTCCCAATGCCCCCGCCATTGTGACACCTCCACTTTAAGTACACCCAATAACCTGGCCTCCACAGCCAACTGTGGCAAGGAATTCCACAGCTTCACCACCTTCTGGCTGAAGAAACTCCTCTCCATCTCTGTTCTAAATGGACGTCCCTCTATTCTGAGGCTGTGACTTCTGGTCCTAGACTCCTACAGTTCTTCGTCTTTCTCTCTAAGTTCTTTGCCTTGCTTAGCTGTAGACCAAGAATTACAAAGGTAATCCAAGGTTGTTAAATCAAATAGAGAGTTAATGCAAATCGTTCAGTCTTTATTTCTCATTAGTAGAGCACAGGGTATTGTATAAAGGCAGCAACAGTGACAGGAAAACATTGCAGTATATTGCAATGCCCAAAATGCTAACAAAAGAAGTGATAATTATATTCACTCTGTTAATAAGAATGGCCTTAATTCTGCTCAACATGCCCTAAAATAGTGAAACTATGCCCTCTGCACAATCTCAGTCGGCTTGTTAAACAAAGGTTGGTTATTGTTCCCTGGGATCTGAATGACCAATTCAGAATTAGAATCAGGTTTAATATCACGGGCATGTGTCAAGAAATTTGTTAACTTTACGGCAGCAGTACAATGAAATACATAATAAATAAATATAGAGAAAAAAAGAATTACAGTAAGTATATATATGCAATTCACACAAAAATGCTGGAGGAACTCAGCAGGCCTGAGTTTCTGTGTCTGTTGCTTGGATTTCCAGCATCCACAGATTTTCTCTTGTTTGTATATGCAGTTCAGCTCTCTCCTACTTATGGCAATGAGAAAGCCCAGAGCAAGTGTACTTTCCCCTCAATCGAGCAGTCCATTGTCCAACTGGTTGGTGTACACTAAATTGTCAGTATTCACTGATCTAGTATCCACGGATCTGCATTCTCAGCCATATATTCTGAAGACCACTGATAAAGCATCACTTGTTCCTCTGAAAGGTTCTCCCTGGTGCTTGGTGAATAGAGACAGATTCCATCACAAGAGATAGATTGCATTTGAAGTCCTATGCTGACAACAAGCAAATATAAAAAGTCAGTGCCTGGCTGAAGACTCAATCAGAGTGAGAACATCAGGAGTCAGGAAGATGGGTGGGTTAGCAGCCAGAATGAGGGTCTGAAGTGTGCGCTAAACGGATAGCTGGAAATGGAGTGAGGTTGGGGGCTGGGATCATCACAGATCAGGAGCTTAGGTTGATTTGCCAGGATGGGGTCTGGAATTGCTTGTATGATTCCGCTTGTTTTGATCATTTTGCACTCAATCAATTACTGAATCTTCAGCTCCTTCAAGGACGTGTATCAATGCACATGAACGCATCCGACCTGGATTTGTCACAGCTTGGTAGGGTGACTGCTGTGCATCTGCCCACAAGAAACGGCAGAGAGTCCGGACACAACTCAGCACATCACGGAGACAAGCCTCCCCTCAACAGACCCTGTCTATATCTCTCACTGCCTCAGTAAAGAAACCAGCATAGTCAAAGTCCTCGCCCACCCCAGACATTCTCTCTTCTCCTCTTGGGTAGAAGATACAACAGCCTGAAAGCATTAGGGTCCAGACAGCTTCTATCGGCTCTTGTACTGAATAGTTCCCTAGAATGATAAACTGGATTCTTGGCCACGTCATGACCTTGCACCTGATTGTCTACCTACACTGCTCTTTATCTGTAGCTGTTACACTTTGTTCTGCATTTGTTACTGTTTTATTTTGTTCCACCGCTGTGCACCACATCTTAAATTAATCAGTACAAACAGTGTGCAAGATAAGCTTCTCACTGTACATGTGACAGTAATAAACCAATTCCAAGTCCAATAATCATCTGTTCTTAACCTTGTACTCAAAGCCCTTGTGATATCACTTGCCTTACAAAATGCCTGCTGTATTTGCCTGTCAGTTTTCATTGTCTTTTGTACCAGAACATGCAGGTCCCTCACAACATTACAATTTCCTAATCTAGACACTAGAATACTACAGCACAGTACAGACCCTCTGGCCCTCGATGTTGTGCCGACCCATATATTCTTTAATAAAAAGTACTAAACCCACACTACCCCGTAACCCTCTATTTTTCTTTCATCCATGTGCCTGTCCAAGAGGCTCTTAAATACCCCTAATGTTTTAGCCTCCAACACCATCCCTGGCAAGTCATTCCAGGCACCCACAACCCTCTGTGTAAAAAACTTACCCCTGATGTCTCCCCTAACCCCGCTCTCTCTGAACATCCCAACCCCCCTCTCCCTCCTGAAACCTCCCACCTTTACCCTCCTCTGACCCAGCCCCAACCCTTGCTGTGTCTTCACCATCCCCTCTGACCTTCCCCTCTCTGAGGCTGAACGTTCTGTGCTGAGCAAGGGCCTCACTTTTGCCCCCCTCCGTCCACACCTCAGAGAGTTCCGTGCCCGCCATGACGCTGAACTCTTCTTCCGTCGCCTACGTCTCCGAGCCTACTTCTTTGGCAAGGATTCCCCTCTCCCTACTGATGACCCCTTCTCCCGTCTCTAACCCTCCTCCTCCTCCTGGACATCCCGCCCAGGCCTTCTACCTGCACTCGATCTTTTTATCTCCAACTGTCGCCGAGACATCAACCGTCTCAACTTCACCACTCCTATCTCCTGTTCCAACCTCACTCCCTCTGAACGCACTGCCCTCCACTCTCTCCACACTAATCCCATCCTCACCATCAAACCCGCCGACAAAGGTGGTGCTGTAGTAGTCTGGCGGACGGACCTCTACCTCACTGAGGCCAAACGGCAGCTCTCTGACACCGCCTCTTACTTACCCTGGAACAGGACCCCACCAAAAAACATCAAACCATTGTCTCCCGCACCATCACCGCCCTTATCAACTCCGGAGACCTTCCATCCTCAGCCGCTAAACTCATTATTCCCACACCCCGTACCGCTCGGATTTACCTCCTCCCCAAAATCCACAAGCCTGACTGTCCCAGTAGACCCATAGTTTCTGCCTGCTCCTGTCCCACTGAACTTGTATCTGCCTACCTGGACTCCATTTTGTCACCCATAGTTCAGTCTCTCCCCACCTACATCCAGGATACATCCCATGCCCTCCACCTCTTCAATAACTTCCAGTTCCCCGGTCCCAACTGCTTCATTTTCACGACGGATGTCCAATCCCTATACACCTCCATTCCCCATGAAGAAGGCCTCAAAGCCCTCCGCTACTTTCTGGCTAATAGACCTCACCAATTCCCCACCACCACTACCCTCCGGTTGGCGGAACTGGTTCTCACTCAATAACTTCTCTTTCGGCGATTCCCACTTTCTTCAGACCAGCGGTGTAGCTATGGGAACTCACATGGGCCCCAGCTATGCCTGCCTCTTCATTGGTTATGTGGAACAGTCGGTGCTCCAAACCTATTCTGGTACTGCTCCCCAACTTTTCCTTCGGTACATTGACGACTACATTGGTGCTGCTTCCTGCAACCATGCTGAGCTCGTCAATTTCATCAACTTTACTTCTAACTTCCACCCAGCCCTCAAATTCACTTGGTCTATCTTGGACACTTCTCTCCCCTTTCTCAATCTCTCGGTCTCCATCTCTGGAGACAGACTGCCACTGACATCTTCTACAAGCCCACTGACTCTCATAACTACCTCGACTATACCTCTTCCCACCCCGCCACATTCAAAAGTGCTATTCCCTATTCCCAGTTCATCCATCTCCGCCACATCTGCTCCAAGGATGAGGTTTTCGGTTCCAGGACATCTCAAATATCCTCTTTCTTTAAGGATCGTGGTTTCCCTTCTGCTATCATCAGTGATGCCCTCACCCGCATCTCCTCCATTTCCCGCACTTCGGCTCTCACCCCATCCTCCCGCCACCACAACAGGGACAGAGTTCCCCTTGTCCTCACCTACCACCCCACCAGCCTCCGGATCTAGCACATTATCCTCCGCAACTTCCGCCACCTTCAACAGGACCCCACCACTAAGCACATCTTTCCCTCTCCACCTCTCTCCGCCTTCCACAAGGATCGGTCCCTCCACGACTCCCTGGTCCATACGTCCCTCTCCACGGATCTCCCACCCGGCACTTATCCCTGTAAGCGTAAGTGCTACACCTGTCCCTACACCTCCTCTCTTGCCACCATTCAGGGCCCCAAACAGTCCTTCCAGGTGAGGCAACACTTCACTTGTGAGTCTGTTGGAGTCATCTATTGCATCCGGTGCTCCCGGTGCGGCCTCCTCTACATCGGTGAAAACCGACGCAGATTGGGGGACCGCTTCACCGAGCACCTCCACTCCGTCCGCCAAAACAGACAGGATTTCCCAGTAGCCACCCACTTCAACCCTGCTTCCCACTCCCATTCAGATATGTCCATACATGGCCTCCTCTACTGCCATGATGAGGCTAAACTCAGGTTGGAGGAGCAACACCTCATGTACCATCTAGATAGTCTCCAGCCCCTTAGTATGAACATAGAATTCTCCAACTTCCGGTAATTCCCTCCCCCTCCCTTCCCCTATCCCTATGTCACTCTGCCCCCTCCCCCAGCTGCCTACCACCTCCCTCTTGGTTCCGCCTCCTTCTACTACCCATTGTGTTTTCCCCTATTCTTTCTTCACCTTTCCTGCCTATCACTTCCCTGCCTCCCTTCCCCACCTCTTTATCTTTCCCCTTACTGGTTTTTCACCTGGAACCTACCAGCCTTCTCCTTCCTACCCTCCCCCCACCTTCTTTATAGGGCCTCTGCCCCTTCCCTCTACAGTCCTGACGAAGGGTTCCGGCCTGAAACGTCGACCTATCTTTTCCACGGATACTGCCCGACCTGCTGAGTTCCTCCAGCATGTTGTGAGTATTCCCCTAAACTTCCCTCCCTTAACTTTGTACATATGCCCTCTGGTGTTCGCTGTTCGTGCCCTGGGAAACAGGTGCTGGCTATCCACCCTATCTATGCCTCTCATAATCTTGTAGAGCTCTATCAAGTCCCCTCTCATCCTTCTACGCTCCAAAGAGAAAAGTCCCAGCTCTGCTAACCTTGCCTCATAAGACTTGTTTTCCAATCCAGGCAACATTCTTATAAATCTCCTCTGCACCCTCTCCATAGCTTCCACATCCTTCCTATAATGAGGTGACCAGCACTGAACACAATATTCTAAGTGTGGTCTCACCAGAGATTTGTAGAGTTGCAACATGTCCTCTCTGCTCTTGAACTCAATCCCCCTATTAGTGAAGCCTAGCATCTCATAGGCCTTCTTAACTATCCTATCAACCTGTGCAGTGACCTTGAGGGATGTATGGATTTGAACCACAAGGTCCCTCTGTTCATCCACACTCTTGAGTAACCGACCATTAACCCTGTACTCAGTCTTCTGGTTTGTCCTTCCAAAATGCATCATCTCACACTTATCCAGATTGAACTCCATCTGCCACTTTTCTGCCCAACTCTGCATCCTGTCTATGTCCTCTTGTAACCTTCGACAACCTACAGCTCCATCCACAACTCCTCCAATCTCTGCACCTCTTGTCATTTATGGAATATTCAACATTTCTGTTTATTTCTACCACTGTTGCTTGTTCTCAATCACTGTCACACAAATAAAGAATAGGTTGATCAGACGTATTGATGTTCCCGTAATTTGCTGACTGGGTGATTTTAGCTAGTACACACTTAATGTGGAAAACTAAGTTGGGCACAACTTCTGTTCTTTTAATAGAGCTCCACTATTAACGTGACCACTGGGATTCAACTACTTAGAAACCCAATGTCTCTGAAACTACTTCTGATTCTCTGGTAAGATCATATCCTGATGTTAAAAAACTTAATCTCAGCATTCTCTACCCAAGAGAGATCCCTATCAATCATACTTGCACATACACAGGTATTCCAGCATCACACTGATACAGTAAAAGCAAATATATCTACAAAAGCTTACTTGAGATGCTACCACAAGGGTTATAATGCATTAAAGCCCCCAATACAGATTCAGATACAGCAAGCTGCAGATTAGCATAGACTGGTGAGGCAGTGGAAGAGGTGATTCATGCAATGCTTGAGTACTGAGCTAAGCACTTGTAACAGCAAGGAATGCAAGAATATGGACTAAGTACTGGTAAATTCAAGTAATCCTCAGATGTAAATCTTAAATCCTATGTCTCCTTGTCTACTAAATCCATCTAATCGTGCCTGTATGGAAACAATGTTAGTTCCTCGCAGAGATTTTTTTTTCCCAAAAATACTTTATTCAGAATTATTACAAAATAAAGTTATATACATATAAGAAAAAACATTCATTGACTCTGAGTCCTTATTCAATAAATAAAGTTATTTACAATAAAATTATGCGTTGACTCTGTTCATATACAAATGAAAGATGTTTACAATAAATCGTTCATTTACTCTCAACTCTTGGTCAAGAGTAAAGACTTATTAACAATAAAATTATCAACAATAAAGGCAGGCATTGGCTCTAATTCCTTTTCCAAATTAACAATTCCACCCACTCCTGGGGCACCATGTTGATTCATCTGTCCACACCACTGATGAGGGTTAGTCTCCTCCCCACCCAACCCCTCACACTCCCACGGGTGATGAACCTTAAACTGTGGTCCTTCCCCACCGGGCCTTCACGGTGGCCGCACCAAGCTTGAGTGCATCCCTCAGCACGTACTCCTGCAGGCGAGAGTGAGCCAGTCAGCAGCATTCAGTCACGGGCATCTCCATGTGCTGGCACACCACCAAGTTTCTGGCAGACCAAAGAGCATCTTTCACCGAATTGATGATCTGCCAGCAGCACCGGATGTTTGTCTCCGTGTGCGTCCCCGGGAACAGCCCGTAGATCACGGAGTCCTCGGTAACGCAGCTGCTGGGCATGAATTTTAGCACTGTCCCTTCCATTCTGCTCCACACCTTTGCGAACCCACAGTGTGCAAAACAGCTTTGATTATTCAAAGAGCTGGCTGCTCTTCTCACTCACATTAACCTTTGTCAGGGCAGAGTTTTCATGTGACTGTCCGTGCTCCAGTATTACTTCACCATGCATTTTGACATCACAATCAGAATCAGGTTTGTTATCACTGACACGAACTGTGAAATCCGGTGTTTTGTGACAGCAGTACATTGCAAGTCATTGAAAATGTAATAAAAATAATGCAAATGAAGAATGGTGAGGTAGTGTTCTTGAGTTCACAGACCTTTCAGATATCTGGTGGCAGAGAGGAAGAAGCTATTCCTAAAACATTGAGTGTGTGTCTTGTGATTCCCATACCTATGCTATATAACCATATAACCATATAACAATTACAGCACGGAAACAGGCCATCTCGGCCCTTCTAGTCCATGCCGAATGCTTACTCTCACCTAGTCCCACCGACCTGCACTCAGCCCATAACCCTCCATTCCCTTCCTTCCTTTCAGTATAGCTATTTTACTTTAAACGACAATATTGAGCCTGCCTCTACCACTTCTGCTGGAAGCTCGTTCCACACAGCTACCACTCTCTGAGTAAAGAAGTTCCCCCTCATATTACCCCTAAACCTTTGCCCCTAAGTCTCAACTCATGTCTTCTTGTTTGAATCTCCCCCACTCTCAATGGAAAAAGCCTATGTGTGGCTTCAGCTGTGAGTTGGCTGGGGTGATATACTGCGTCCGGTGCTCCTGATGTGGACACCACTCAGGGCCCCAGACAGTCCTTCCAGGTGAGGCGACACTTCACCTGTGAGTCGGCTGGGGTGATATACTGTATCTGGTGCTCCCAATGTGGCCTTCTATATATTGGCGAGGCCCGACGCAGACTGGGAGATCGTTTTGCTGAACACCTACGCTCTGTCTGCCAGAGAAAGCAGGATCTCCCAGTGGCCACACATTTTAATTCCACATCCCATTTCCATTCTGATATGTCTATCCACGGCCTCCTCTACTGTAAAGATGAAGCCACACTCAGGTTGGAAGAACAACACCTTATATTCTGTCTGAGTAGCCTCCAACCTGATGACATGAACATTGACTTCTCAAACTTCTGCTAATGCCCCACCTCCCCCTCGTACCCCATCCATTATTTATTTATATACACACATTCTTTCTCTCCCTCTGTCCCTCTGTCTATACCCCTTGCCCATCCTCTGGGTTTTTCCCCCCCTCCCCCTTTTCCTTCTCCCTGGGCCTCCTGTCCCATGATCCTCTCGTATCCCTTTTGCCTATCACCTGTCCAGCTCTTGGCTCCATCCCTCCCCCTCCTGTCTTCTCCTATCATTTTGGATCTCCCCCTCCCCCTCCCACTTTCAAATCTCTTACTAGCTCTTCCTTCAGTTAGTCCTGACGAAGGGTCTCGGCCCGAAACGTCGAGTGTACCTCTTCCTAGAGATGCTGCCTGGCCTGCTGCGTTCACCAGCAACTTTGACGTGTTTTGCTTGAATTTCCAGCATCTGCAGAATTCCTCGTGTTTACGCTTCTAAATCCTTTCTCGCCTTTTCACCTTTCTCCAATCAAAAATCTCAACCCTGGGTCCAGACCTATCCTTTTCCATAATTATATTGAAACTATAGTAATGAGAAGACAGCATGTCCCAGATGGTGAAGGTCTTAACGATAGATGCCACATTCTTGAGGAACTACCTTTTGAAGATATTACAATGGTGGGGAGGTTGTGCCTGTGATGGAGTTAGCTGAATCTACAACCCTCCTAAGCCCCTCTCAATCTTGGGTCTTTGCAGCATCCACACCAGGTGGTGGATGCACCGCCAGTCAGAATGTGCTCCATAGTATTCAGTAGAAACATGCTACAATCTTTGCTAACAAACCAGATCTCCTCAGGCTCCGAATGAAATATAATCTTTGGCCTGCATTCCTAATGAATGCATGTTGCGCCCAAAACCAACGCACCACACACAAAATATCGGAGGAACCCAGCAGGTCAGGCAGCATCTATAGAGGGAAATGCAGAGTTGATGATTGAACCAAAATGTCTGAAGCTGTAAAGCAGCAGCTCTACTAGATGTACCACCACGTATGTTCTATCTGAAACACTAACTGTTTCTCTTTCCACAGATACTATCTGACTTGCTGAGCGTTTCCAGTGGTTTCGTTCCAGATTTCCAGCACTCTAAGGATTTTGTTCGGTGCACAAGTCTCTCAGTATCTCAGTCAGCGTACTCCACCTCGTGCCCGTTACGTCACTGGCGTATAGGGTCCTCCGTCCCTGGCAGTGTTCAGGCCATCCTTCATTATATTGGTAACTTCACAGTTAGAGTGCTACAACCCCAGAATCCAAAGTCCTAACACTTGTAGACATTGACCACATGAAAGTCTCTTCAAAATCACTGTTGAAACCTTGGCAGTGAACCTCCTTTGAGTTTACTCCAGCCCCATTGATCATATTTTCAGCTGGCCCCATTGATAATTAAGATGTAAAGAAAAACTACTCTGTCTTAAATATGGGAAAAATTCAGCCAGGGCAATAAATTGTCAATAAATTATCCTCATAATCTTTTATTTTCATTGTAATGAATGGGTTCGTTCTCTGTGTAGAATTAGATCTGTCAATTCTGAAGCAGACCACTAGATGGCACATGTTACCCTGATGCCAGTCCTACAAATCTCTGATCCAGCGTGTCACCTCACAGCAGAAGGCTGGTAATTTAAATCCCACCCCACTAAAGACTGATAACACTGGATCTGGAATATAAAGAAGGCTAAAAGAGATTTGTTCTGTATATAAATAAAATCAAAATACTTACCTGCATAATTTATATTATTGACTACGGACCAATTAGCCTCACATCTCATGTTATGAAGGTGCTGGAGAGGTTGGTCCTGACTTACCTTGGACTGCAGATGGGATCTTCATTGGACCCGCTACAGTTTCCTAATGACCTCATTGGGAGTGGGTAATGCCATCATCTACCTGCTGCAGGCAGCTCACTTGCACCCGGATGATGATGCTGCCATTGGGAAAACCACATTTTTTTGATTTCTCCAGTTGCCTTCGATACGATCCATGCACTGCTTCTGAGCTAGAAGCTGCAAAGGATGGGTGTAGACAAATCCACTTTCTCCTGGATTACTGACTACCTGACAGATAGACCCCAGTTTGTACGGCTGGGTAGTTCTCAGTCTGAAATGGTGGTGAGTGTCACTGGCGTGCCACAAGGGACTGTCCTGCCTCCGTTTCTGTTCACACTGCACACCTCAGACTTTCAGTGCAAATCTGAGTCTAGTCACTTGCAGAAGTTCTCTGATGACTCTGCGGTAGCTGAGTGTATCAGAGATGGGCAGGAGTCAGAGTACAGAGGACTGGTGGACAAGTTGTGGAGCGGTGCTGGAGGAATCACCTGCTCCTGAATGTGGCCAAGACCAGGGAGATGGTGATTGATTTCAGGAGGAAGAGGACTGTGACGAGTCCTGTGTACATTCTGGGAGAAGAGGTTGCAGTGGTGGAGGAGTACAAATACTTGGGTGTTCACCTCGACAACGAGCTTGACTAGAAAACCAACGCCAAGGCAGTCTACAAGGGGATGAGCAGACTCTATTTTCTATGGAAGCTGAGATCCTCCAATGCGTGCAGCAGGATGTTAGTGACCTTTTACTAGTCTGTTGTAACAAGTGCAGTCTCCTTTGCAGCTTTATGTTGGGGGAGCAGCATCGGTGCTGGCGATGCAAAAAGACTAAATAAACTCATCAAAAATGCTGGATCTGTCCTTGGCTACAACCCAGACGCTCTTGAGTTAGTGGAGGAGAGGAGGTCACTGCACAATCTGTTATCCATTATGGACAATCAGGCACATCCTCTCCATGACCTACTGCATAAACAGTGGAGCACCTTTCGAACAGACTCATTCAGCTCTGCTGTCACAAAGATCATTACAGAAAATCTTCCCTACTAAATGCAATAAGGATATAGAACAGTTCATCTCTGTGTGACAGGAGAACACACATCATAGTATAATGGTTTCTGTTTTATTATTTTGTACATTATTATTGCACATTATTGCAGATCGGTAAATTATTATTGTGTATATTATTATTCTGTATTTATTATTAGTTAAGTCTACACACTGTTAAGTGTGTTTTTAAATGTTGCTGCTGTAACCAAAGAATTTCTCACTCGAGATCAATAGAGTCCTTTTATTATTAGTATTATTATTATTTGGAAGTTATCAGGAGCTCATAGAAAATGCAACATAATTTCAACAATTGCCAGATTGGATATAAACCGTTATGGTTTAGACTGAGGATTATTAAAAAACTCATTTCCATACTTCTATTTAAAAAATTAGAATGAAGCATCGAATTTTACAGCCGGTTTGATGAGCCTGAAGCTTAATTTGGTTTTACTTCAGTAAAGTATTAGATGCAGTTCAAGTTTCCACACACTGGAAGATACTCAGCATCTGGAAGATTGGCGGCAGTCATCCTAACTGCTCGGGGATAAGCTGGAGGGACAAACAGAGAATGCACCTAACACTTTCCAGCTTCTCACTTCATCCCCACTCCCCACATGCCCACCTTCCCCCTCACCTGGTCTCACCTGTCACCTGCCAGCTTGTACTCCCTCCCCTTTCTCCACCTTCTTACTCGGGCTTCTGCCCCCTTCCTTTCCAGTCCTGATGAAGGGTCTTGGCTCAAAATATTGACTGTTAATTCCCCTCCACAGATGCTGCCTGCCTAACTGAGTTCCTCTATCATTTTCTGTATGATACTTTAGGGAGATGTACAGTTTAATTAATTTAACACCACATCCAACATCTAAACTACAATAAGCACTTACCTCCAACACAAGCTCTTTTCTCCATCCTGCTGGGTCACATTATCCTTTTCAATCTGCATCTACTTTACAGCCAATCTATTTGGAAAAATCAATTCAGTTAAGTCTTCACTATATGGGGCGAATACAACAGGGTCTTTTAAGAGACTCTTAGATAGCTAAATGGAGCTTAGAAAATTAGAGGGCTATGCGCTAGGGAAATTCTAGGCAGCTTCTAGAGTAGGTTACATGGTCAGCACAACATTGTGGGCCGAAGGGCCTGTAATGTGCTGTAGATTTCTGTGTTTCTATGGCTCCACACACACTGTCTTTCACAGCTCATCGTTATGCTGACCCAGACCCCCAAATGCCTTGAATATTATTTTAAAGATGGCTGTTGTTCCATGGCTTTCAATGAAGAGATGTTACTTTCATGGGAGCATTGCAATGGGATTTTTTGCATATTTGTTATTGCAAAACGTTCTCCTTCTCACTGCCCAGCAACACAGGTGCAGCTCAGGTCTGCACGTTTATCTTTCTACTCAACTCTCCTTGAGACCTACAGCTATGTAATTCGGCATTGCTCCAAAGCCATCTAGAAGTTCGCTAATGACAGCGCTGTCGTTTGACAGATCATGAGTGGGTGATGAGTCAGTGTACACGAGATGAAACATCTGGTTGACTGCTGTTTCAAGGACTCACTGTCATGCTTAACATCAGCTAAACCAAGGAACTAATCACTGACTTCAGAAAGGGGAAGTTGAGACAACAGGCTGGACCAGAGATGTAAAGAGTCAGCAACTTCAAACGTCTGTGCTCTGACCAGAGCCTAGCACAAAGCTGTGAAACTACCATTACTTTCTTAGAAGCTTAAGGAGATTTGCATGTTATCATACATTTTAACAAACTTCTGCAGATGCACTGTTGAAAGTCTCCTGACTAGTGGCATTGTAGTCTGATATGCCAGTTTGAATGTACACGGATGCAAGAGGCTGCAGAGAGTAGTGGACACAGCCTGGTCTATCACAGGCACAGCCCTCCCAGACACCGACAGCATCTACGGGAGCACTGCCTCAGGAAGGCAACATCTATCGTTAGGGATCCCCACTACTTTCCCACAACCATAAGGTTCTTAAACCAACCTGCACGACCCTCATCTTGCTTCAGCAACAAAAAACTGCAGACCACCTCTTGCACTTCCTTAGATATGTGTGTGTGTGTGTGTGTGTGTGTGTGTTTGTGTCTGTCTGTATGTCTGTCTGTGTGTGTCTGTGTCTGTGTGTGTATAAAAAAGCACAGTCGACGTTTCGAGCCGAGACCCTTCGGCAGGACAGTTTGCAAGAGAGTTTTCATTGTACCTCTACCTCACTGTACACGTGCCCATGATAATAAACTCGACTAAGTTACACATTCCAGATCTGATGAAGGATCTCAGTCCGAAATGCCGACGGTATTCTTTTCTACAGGTGCTGCCTGGCCTGTTCAATTCCTCCAGCACTTTTTATGTGTTGACCAGACTTGACTATCTTAGGGGCAAAAACATGCCTAATTTTACTATATGATTTTAGATTATGATATGCAATTGACACCCCAATTCCCCATGTTTAGACTTTGCACAATGACTTGAAACATTTACACTGTTCCTCTTCATAGATATTGCTTGACTATTGCTGAGTGCTTTGGCATTTCCCATTTTTGTTTCGGATTTCCATTATCTGCAGAGATTGTTTTTTGGTTCACATAAATCGCTTCCATCAAAAAAATTAGTAAGAAAAGTTAACTGTTTTAAAAGTTGTTGATTTTGTAAAATATTAATTCCAAGAATATTGTTTCTATTTGTACAGTATATCTGCTCTTTCTGCCCAACAGGAGGCCTTCTTCATCCACCACATTATTAGCACAGTGGTTCATTCTGAGGTGTAAATCAAGGTTTCAAATCTCAATGCAGGATCTCAACCTGAAACGACAGCTTACAACTTCTGCCTCCACAGATGCTGCTTGACCCACTGAATCTTTCAAGCGTTCACCAGTTTTTTTCGTTCCAGACCGAAGCATCCACGTTCTTCCATCTTCAGTGGCTTCTTCCCTTTCATTTCAAAATATACCGAATTCATAAACATTTTGAACATATGTAACACAGAACGTTAAAATAAAAATGTTCATCTGTCATGTTAATCCAATCACTGAGCAAATTCTTCACGGAGTTTTAACGCAAACTGTAATAATAACGCAATAATGGGAGGCCCCTCTCCTCAACTGTGGTCCTTCCCTCTAACACCTTGTCCTTCAGCACATAGTCCTGGATTATAGTCCCAGGGTCCTGCACGGTACAGAACACAGTCACAGATAGCATCTTGCTCTGAATACCTGTGAGTTTTAAACAGCTCAGATGGTGCCTTTCACCCCATGGATGAATCTCAAGCAGATGTTGATGCTTGTATTAATGTGTGTCCCCATCGAGTCAAGTTCCATACACCGAGTGGCTTTGCCAAACCACTCAGAAAATAGTAAAAAGCATCAGTGTTTAGACTTAGACTGGACCTGGTAGATTTCCTTCTACAAACGTACAAACTTTGTATAATGAGCATTGCTGAACCAGGTGGGTCTCTTTGCAACCTTTCACTAGTTTGCTAAATTGGGTTATTACTTTTGTTGCAGGTACTGCGGAACTGTGAAAAGTTTGTCTTGCATACTGTCTGTACAGGTCAATTTATTACCTTGGTACATTGAGGTAGTATAAGGTTTAAAAGGAAGTGTTACTGTACAGAGAAAGGGCACTGCAGGTAGCCAATGAGGTGCAAGGTTACAACAAGATAGGTTGTGAGGTCAAGAGTCCATCTTACTGTACTTGGGAACTATTCAGTAATCTTTAAGCGCAGGATAGAAGCTGTCTTTGAGCCTGATGGTCGTGTTTTCAGGCTTTTGTATCTTCAGCCTGATGAAACAGGGTAAAAGAGAGAATGACCAGGCTGGGAGCGATCCTTGATTCTGCTGGCTGCTTTACAAATATAGCAAGAGTCCATGGAGAGGAAGCTGGTTTCTATGATGTACTGAGCTGTGTCCACAACTCTCTGCAGTGTGCTTCAGACAAATGCAGAGCAATTGCCATACCAAGCTGTGACGCACCCAGATAGGATGGTTCCTATAGTACGTTAATAAAAATTGGCAAGGACCAAAGAGGGCATGTTAAGCTTTTTTAGCCTCCTGAGGAAGTAGAAGTGCTAGTCAGCTTTCTTGGTCATGGGATCAACGCAGTTGGACTAGGGCAGGTCATTGATGGTCACGCCAACGAACTTGAGACTCTCAACCCTCGCAACCTCAACACCATTGATGTTCAAAGTTCAAAGTACAATTATTATGAAAGTATGTGTACATTATACAACCTTGAGATTCATTTTCTTACAGGCAGTTACAAAACAAAGAGACCCAAAAGAACCCATAAAAAAGAACATCAAACACCCAATGTGGGGAGTAAAAAACAAATCATGCAAGCAATACAAGTAAGCAAATAACATTCAGAACAAAAGTGATCCTATAGACAGAAAAATGTACACTCTTCCTTTTCCTGAAGTCAATGACCAGCTCTTTCATTTTGCTGACATTGAGGGAAAGACTGCTGTCATGTCACCATTTCACTAAGCTCTCTATCTCTTTCCTGTACTCTGACTAGTCATTATTTGAGATGCAGCCTATGATGACGGCATCACGTGCAAGGCTGTAGAAGGAGCTAGAGCAGAACCTGGCCGCATAGTCATGAGAGCACAGGGAGTAGAGTAGAGGTATGAGGACACAGCCTTGAGAATAATCCTGCTGGAGGTGTTGCTGCCTATCCCTACTGATTGCAATCTGTTGGTCAAGAAGTGAAGGTTACCAGTTACAAAGGGATTTATTGAGTAGCAGATTTAGCAGTTTGGAGATGAGCTTGCTTGGAATTACATTCGTAGAGTCTTCAAGTAATGCAGCACAAAAATGTGCCCTTCTACCCAACTAATTCGTGCTGACCACAGTATCCACTCTGCTACTCCCAGTTGCCCACATTTGGCCCCCAGCCCTCCAAGTACCTGTCCAAGTGCCCCTTTAGTGTTGCAATTGTACCTGGCTCGACCACTTCCTCTGGCAGCTCTTTCCAGATATTCCCTATCCTTTATGTAAAGACATTACCTCTCAGGTCTCTTTTAATTCTCTCCCCTCTTACCTTGTATCTATTATGCCCTCTAATCTTGGACTCCCCAACCCTGAGGAGAAGACCTCATGATTTTACAAAGTTCTGTGAGATCAGCTCTCATTCTCCTGCACTCCAAGGAATGAAGGTCCAGCAGGGCCAACATTTCCCTATAACTGGGGCAGCCTTCCGTAAATGTCTGCTGAACTCTCCTCAGCTTGCCAATATCTTTCCTATAACAGGGTGACCGAATCAGTAAACAATACCCTAAGTACTGTCTCACCAATGACATTATATAACTGCAAATTAATGTCCCTGCTCCGAATCTCAATGCCCTGACTGATGAGGGCCGTTATGATAAATGTCTTCTTCACCACCTCGTCCTCTTGCAGGCCCACATTCAGTGAACAGAGCACGTCTACTGTCAGGTCCCTCTGCTCTACAACACACGTCAGTGCCCTGTCAATCGCTGTATGAGTCCTATCCTAGTTTGAATCACCTCACACTTATCTAAGTTGGAATCCACCTGCCACTCCTCAGCCCTTCAAGGAAACATTGAACAAATTCCCTCCCATCCAGGCCCTCTGCACTCTGGGTGCCCTACTATTCTCATGACTATGTGCAATCTCTTGTTACGTCTGCCTGTTCCCCCCTCGAGAATTGTCTGCATTGTATTGAAGGCAGAGTTAGAGTCAATACGCAGTAGTTGAACATGGGTGCCTTTGCTGTCCAGATATGAATGAAAGGTGAGGGAGATGACATCTGTCATAGACTTGTTTTGGAGGAGGCGTGTTGCAGTTGGTTGAGTTTATCAGGGAGGATGGAGTTAACGCATGCCATGACAAGCCTCTCAAAACACTTTGTGACAACAGATGTCAGAGCCACCAGGCAGTAGTCATTAAGGCACTCGCTTTGCTTTTCTTAGGTACTGCAATGATTGTGGTTTCCTTAAAGCAGGTGGGAAACTCAAACTGAAGCAGGGAAACACCTGCAGAACCCCTGCTAGTGGATCTGTGCAGGATATACGGATGAGGCCAAAGACACTATCCAGTCTATTTGCTTTCTGTTGATTCATTCTCTGTGAGACTGATCTTACATTCGCAATGGTGACTCAGTTCAGGAGCATTGGACACATTCGGGGTGGGTGGTGATATTCCAATCCCCTTCTATTCAAAACATGTGTAGAATTTGTTAAGCTCTTCGGGAAGGGATGTGCTGCTGATGCTGCCTGAATTTGCTTTGTAGCTCAATATAGCTGGTCTGGGTTTCCATTTTAGACTAGTATTGTCTCTTGGTATCACTGAATTTCAGTCACTTGATTTGGAAGCTGTGGGCCTAGACTTCATTAGGGAGTTGATCTCACAGTTCATCATAGTTTCTGGTTTGGGAACACCTGGATGGTCCTCTTTAGTACACGGTCCTCAACACACTTGCTGATAAAGTTTGTAACAGTGGTGATATACTCATCTAGGCTGGCTGCAGGGTCTTTGAACACGGACCTCTCTACTGACTGAAAGCAGTCACTTAAAAGCCCACCTGTTTCCTCAGACCAGCACTGAACAACTTTCTGTGCTGGATCCTCGTGTTTCAGCTCCTGTTTGTCTGCAGGGAGGAGGAGTGCAGCCTCTGGAGGTCTGACTTAATCAAAGTGTGGATGCTCACCAAGCAGACTGGAATAGATAAAGTTGACAAAATGAAGAAAGCCCAATGACTTTGATCACTCACTCCAACTTCTATTTTATCAGTATTTTTCTCTTCAATGCAAAAGTTGCTGTGACTGATAAACAATCTATTCTTAAACCCGAAGACTAAATTTAAATACTATTTTTTCAGGGGATGCAATTCAGATTTTTGTTCAAATTAAAATTTTTAACTTAAATTATGAATTCAAAGAGTCATAGAGAAGAACAGCACAGAAACAGACCCTACGGCCCCTCTAATTGATGCTGAAAGCATTTATACTGTCTACTCCAATCGACCTGCACCAGGACTATAGACCTCCCTACCCCTACAATCCATGTACCTACCCAAACTTCTCTTAAACATTGAAGTCGAGCTCACATGCACCACTTGCACTGGTAGCTCGTCCCACACTCTCACCACCCTCTCAGTGATGAACTTTCCCCTCATGTTCAATTGTCAAACCAAGATCATTTTGATTGGTTTGGGTCAACTTGAGGTTACTATTGTGAAAGTCACAGTGTTTTTATTATCGAAGTATGTACAGTACACTGTATACAGCCTTGAGATTTGCCTCCTAACAGGCAGCAATGAAACCCAACAGAACCCGTTAAGAAAAGACCATCAAACACCGAATGTGCAGAAAAAAAAACAAATTGTGCAAACAACAAAAACAACAAATTAGAGTTCACAAAAGTGAGTCCATGTCTACGAAACAGTCATACTGGAATCTTAGTTCAAAGGCAGACGTGAGTAAACTTCCTGGAGCAGCGAGCTGAATCTTCCCATTCCTCGCCTCTGGCCCTGACACCCTGACCTTTTCAAAATGGCCTAGCAATTAAATTGCCCAAACCTCGGGCTGTTCATCACTCTCGGACCCCGGGCCCTGCTGCTTTGATACACTCTTGAACCTGCGGCGATCACCTCGATTCGGCCCATATCCAACTTCTCCAATTCAGCACGGTGCTTAAATTGATCAAACCTCAGTTCTTTCCTCGTTCTTGTTCTTGAGCCCTGCACCTCAGCTCTGCCACAATGAATTGCTCCACGTCCACTCCAGCTACAGCCAAATATTGACTCATTCCCCACTCTCAGCACTCAGAATCAATTCCAAAACAATGTAAACATTAAATCATAGAATTTTAGAATCTGGACAGGTTCATCATTAACTTGTCTAACAAATCAAAAATTCCAAGGCCCAGCAGTCCCTGTCCGCCATGCAATAGCCACAAATCTACACCCCGTCCTTACACATCTGAAGAAGGATGCTAATGTGAGAATGCTGTTCTTGGACTACAGTTCAGCATTCAACACCATAACTCCATCCAGGCTCGACAAGAAGCTCGGAGACCTCAGCCTTCACCCTGCCTTGTGCAGTTGGATCCTGGACTTCCTGTCAGATCGCCGGCAGGTGGTAAGAGTGGGCCCCCTCACCTCCACCCCACTGACCCTCAACACAGGAGCCCCTCAGGTCTATGTACTAAGTCGTCTCTTTTACTCCCTGAATATCCATGAGTGTGTCACCACCCACAGCTCTAATCTGCTAATTAAATTTGACGATGACACTATGTTGATTGGCCTAATCTTAAACAATAATGAAGTGGCCTACAGGGAAGAAGTCATCTCTCGGACACAGTGGTGTCAAGAAAACAACCTCTCCCTCAATGTCGCAAAAACAAAGGAGCTGGTTGTGGATTACAGGAGGAATGGAGACGGGCTAACCCCTATTGACATCAATAGATCTAGGGTTGAGAGAGTAAACAGCTTTAAGTTCCTCGGCATCCACATCACTGAGGACCTCACGTGGTTTGTATGCAACAGCTGTGTGGTGGAAAAGGCAAAACAGTACCTCTTTCACCTGGTTGAGGAAGGTTGATATGGGCCCCCAGATCCTAAGAACTTTCTGCAAGAGCACAATTAAGAACATCCTGACTGGCTGCATCACTGTCTGGTATGGAAACTGTACCTCACTTAATCGCAGGACTCTGCAGAGAGTGGTGTGGACAGCCCAGCGCATCAGTAGTTGTGGACTTCCCATGATTCAGGACATTTACAAAGACAGGTGTGTAAAAAAGGGCCCGAAGGATCATCGGGGACCCGAGTAACCCCAACCACAATCTATTCCAGCTGATAATATCCAGGAAACATGCAGCATAAAAGCCAGGACCAACAAGCTCCAGGACAGCTTCTTTCACCAGGCCATCAGACTGATTAATAAGCTGATTTGAGTGCATTTCTATGTTACGTTGACTGTTATATTTACTGTATTATGAATTACTATGATTGCACATTGCACATTTAGACCGAGACGTAACGTAAAGATTTTTATTCCTCATGTATGTGAAAGATGTAAGAAATAAAGTCAATTCAATAAATGTTTGTCTGCAGGGAGCAGAAGTGTTGTTGGCAGAATATCAGATGGTGGCAAAGGGGCATATAGGAGTGAGATAGATCAGCTGGTTGAGTGGTGTCAGAACAATAACTTTACACTCAACATCTTCAAGACCAAGGAATTGACTGTGGACTTCAGAAAGGGAAAGTCAGGAGAACACACACCAATCCTTGTTGAGGGTCAGTGGAGCGAAGACTGAGCAGTTTCAAATTCCTCGGCATCATCGTCTCAGAAGATCTATCCTGGGCCAACCATATTAATGTAAACCCAATGAAGGCACACCAAGAACTATATTTCTTTCGAAGTTTTTGGACATTTGCTATGTCACCAAAGATTCTAACTTTGATAGTCCTTCTCACTGTCCACTGCACCCCCAATCTTGGTGTCATCTGCAAAATTGTTGATCCAGTTTACCATATTATCATCCAGATCGTTGATATAGCTGACAAACAACAACACACCCAATGCCAATCCCTGCAGCACACCACTAGTTACAGGCCTCAAGTCAGAGAGACAACTGCCTACTACTACTCTCTGGCTTCTCTCACCAAGTCAATGTCTAAACCAGTTTACTATATCATCTTGAATACCAAGCAACTAGACCTTCCTGACGAAACATCCATGCAGGACCTTGTCAAAGACCTTGCTGAGCTCCATGAAGACAAGATCTACTGCCTTGTCTTTATCAGCTTTCCTGGTAACTTTCTCAAAAAACTCTAAAAGATTGGTTAGACACGGCTTACCCACACAAAGCAATGTTGACTATTCCTAACCAGTCCCTGTCTATCCAAATATATATATAATCCCTTAGAATACCTTTCAATAACTTTCCCACTACTGATTCAAAGTTCAAAGTAAATATCAAAGTGCATACTGTATATGTCACCGTACACAACCCTGAGATTCATTTTCTTATAGGCACACTCAATAAATTCAATAAACGTAATAGAATCGATGAAAGACTGCGCTAACAAGGTGGCCAACTGGTGTGCAAAAGACATCAAACTGTGAAGGTACAGAAAAAATGAAATAATAACAATAAATAAATAAATATGCAATAAGTATTAAGAACATGAGATGAAGAGTCCTTGAAAGAAGTTGTCTGTTGCCTGATTTCACTTTGTAAGCGGTCTTAGCATTCAAGCCCTGCCACAGCTGTTGAGCATCCTTCATTGATTCAAGTTTAGTCCTGAATTGCCACATTGCCCATGAGATGGCTTTCTGGAGATTGTACCTGGATTTCCTGTAACTTTCTTGGTCCCCAGACTCAAATGGCTCTGATCTGGCCCTCAGCAGATTGCAGATGTTAAGGTTCATCCTGGGCTTCTGATTGGGGGAATATTCTGAATGATTTTGAGAGGGCACACTCATCTATGTCTCTTTTTATCACGTCTGTGACAACCGTGGTCTATTCATTCAGATCCAGAGATGAACACAGCCCAGTCCACTGATGCAAAGCAATCCCGTAGTGTTTCCTCTACCTCCCGCAACCACTTCTCATCAGGATCACCGGCCTGTAATTTCCTGGTTTATTCATACAGCCTGTCTTAAGCAACAGAACAACATTAGCTATCCGCCAATCCTCCAGCGCTTCACCTGTGGCTAAGGGTGCTTCAAATATCTCTGCTAGGGCCCCTTCAATTTCTGCACCAGCCTTCCATAGGTCCAACAGCAACACTTCATCAGGCTCTAGGAATTTATCCAGCCTAATTTGCCTCGATTTAGAATCTTAACCCCAATGACCAGACTTATCCTTCTTCATAATTACTTTGAAACTAATAGAATTATGATCACTAGGTACAAAGTGCTGCTCTACACAAACTTATATCACCTTCCCTGTCTCATCTAGTTCCAGTTCCAGCTTCTTAACAATCTGTTAGAAGCTGCAGCTGGATGCACCTCTTGCAGGTGTAGTCAACAGGGACACAGGAGATCCCCCTGCCTTCCCACATCCATCAGGAGGACCCCAGCATCTGCGAATTATTTTGTGTTTAGCATTCCACTATCCTGCCTGGCATCTCCCTGCTCTAAATAAGAACGAATGAATAAATGATGAAAAAATCTGCTTGCAACCTACACCTCTCGTCGCTGAGGCCTCAATAAGCCAAAGCCTCAACTCCCCACTCTAACACTGGCCCACTCCCACAATGGCCTCTCCACTTAACTTCTTTTTTATTGGCCCTTGCCAAGTGTCTAATTATGCACAATTCAATGTTTCCTCAGGAACTGTAGTGCACAAAAGGTGCCAACTGTCTCCGCTCACTTTTTTTTTAACACTCTCTCCATCTACACAATCCGATGTCTCCTCAGGAAATGTCAACAAATTGTGCAAATACAGGAAAAGGGAACAAAATAATAATAATGATAAATAAATAAGCAATAAGTATCAAGAACATGAGTTGTAGAGTCCTTAAGAGTGAGTCCATAGGTTGTGGGATCTGTTCGGTGTTGAGGTGAGTGAAGTTGTCCTCTCTGGTTTAGGAATCTGATGGTTGAAGGGTATTAACTGTTCCTGAGCCTAGTGGTGTGAGAATTTGGGCTCCTGTACCTCTTCACTGATGGTAGCAGAGAGAAGAGAGCATGCTCTGGTTGGTAGGGACCCTGTGACACCACTCCGTGTAAATGTGCTCGGTGGTGGGAAGGGCTTTACCCATGATGGACTGGGCTATATCCACTACTTTCTGTAGGTTTGTCCATTCGAGGGTATTGGTGTTCCCATACCAGGTCATGATACAACCAGAAAGTATACTCTCTCCCAAATATCTATAGAAGTTCGACAGATTTTTAGATGACATGTCGAAACTGCATAAACATCTAAGAAAGTAGAGATGCTACCATACCTTCTTTGGAATAACAGTTACATGCTGGGCCCAGAACAGATCTTCTGAAATGATAACACCGAGGAATTTAAAGTTGCTGACTCTCTCCACCTCTGATCCCCTGATGAGGGCTGGCTCATGGACCTCCGATTTCCTCCTCCTGCAGTTAATAATCAGCTCTTCAGCTTGCTGACACTGAGTGAGGGGTTGTAGTGGCACCATTCAACCAGATTTTCAATCTCCCATCGACATGCTGATTTGTCACCACCTTTGATTTGGCCCTCAACAGTGGTGTCATCAGAAAACTAAATTATGGCATTGGAGCTGTACTTAGCCACACAGTCATTAGTGTAAAGCAAGTAGAGCAGGGGGGCTAAGCACACAGCCTTGAGGTTGTGGAGGAGACGGTGATGCTGAACATTTACTTCCTCCAAGTACGCAGGAGTAAAATTGAGGGACATGACCTCCTCAAAGCAGAAGGACTTTCAAGGATATTTTCAAAAGGCTATGCCTCAATAAGGTAGCTTCCATCATGAATGACCCTCTCATATTCTATCTAGCCAGACTTCAACCTGGTAGCATGAACATCGATTTCACCTTCTGGTAGGTTTTTTCCCTTTGCTCTTTCCTCTTCTCCTATTCCCCACTCTTGCCTTTTACCTCTTCTCCTCACCTGCCTATCACCTCCACCTGGTGTCCTTCCTCCTTCTCTTTCTCCCATGGTCCACTCTCATCTCCTATCAGATTCCTTTTACTCCAGCCCTCTGCCTTTTCCATCTATCATCTCCCAGCTTCTTACATCATCTCTCCTCACCCACTGACCTGCTTCACCTACCACCTTCTAGCTTGGCCTCCTGACACTGCTCACACCTTTTTATTCTGGTATCTTCCCCCTTCCTTTCGTTCAGGTCTTGGCCTGAATCGTTGACTGTTTTTTTAAATTTCCATAGGTGCTGCCTGACCTGTTGAGTTCCTCCAGCATTTTGTGTGTGTTACCTCACTATTTATTCACTTTTTGTAATACTTATTTATTTTTCACACCCTGTGGCCTCTTTATGAGGACCACCTATACACCTGCTCATTAGTGCAAATATATAATCAGCCAATCTTGTGGAAGCAATTCAATGTATAAAAGTATGCAGACATGGTCAAGAGGTTCAGGTATTGTTCAGACCAAACATCAGAATGGGGAAGAAATGTAATCTAAATGACTTAGACAATGGAATGACTGTTGGTGTTAGATGGGGTGGTTTGAGTATCTCAGAAACAGGTGATCTCCTGAGACTTTCACACACAACAGTTTCTAGAGTTTGCAGAGAATGGTGGGAAATGCAAAAAAAAGCAAGCGGCGTTTCTGTGGGCATAAATGCCTTGCTAATGAGAGAGATCAGAGGAAAATGGCCAAACTGTTTCAAGCTGACAAGAAGGTGACAGTAACTCAAATAACCGCGCAAGTGGTGTGCAGAAGAACATCTCTGAATGCACAATATGCCAAACCTTGAAGTGGTTTGGACTACAGGAGCAGAAGAGCATGAACATAACCTCTATAGCCACTTTACTAGGTACAGCAGGGACCTAATAAAGTGGTACAACGTGTATATTTTTGTTATAATTTATAGTAATTCTTAAATATTGCACTGCACAGCTACAGCAAAACAAATGTCATGACATATGTCAATGATAATAAAGCTGATTCTGGTTCTAAATTTTCATTTTTATTGTTGACTCAATTCTGTATGACTGTTGTGTGACATACTGAAAGGTTCTGCTATTCTGAAATCTGGTGATCTGAACATTTTACTTACTTTGAAGGAAAGTTGAGCAACATCTACCTTCAAAGCAGAAGTGATCTTCACGGAATGAATGGCTGATTACAAATAAATTTGTGTCCTTAATAACTTAAGAGGACTCAAAACAGAAATAAATACTGCAGGGTTGAATGTCACAGAGAAAGACTAACGTTACCAGGAAAATGATGAAGGCAAGGCAGTGGATCTTGACTACATGGACTTCGGCAAGACTTTTGACAAGGTCCTGCAAGGGGTTTGGTCAAGAATGTTCAGTCACTCGGCATTGAAGATGATGAGGTTGTAAATTGGATTAGACATTGGCTTCATGGAAGAAGCCAGAGAGTGATAGTAGTTACCTCTCTGACTAGAGGCCTGTGCTGGGTCCGCTGCTGTTTGTCATCTATATCAACGATCTGGATGATAATGTGGTAAACTGGGTCAGTAAATTTGTGGATGACACTAAAATTGGGGGTGTTTTGGACAGCAAGGAAAACTATCAAAGCTTGCAGGAGGATCTGGACCAGTTAGAAAAATGAGCTGAAAAATGGCTGATGGAATTTAGTGCAGAGAAGTGCCAGACATTGCACTTTGGGAGGACCAACCGGAGCAGGTCTTTTACAGTGCAATAGAACAGGAGAATCTGGGAATGCTGATCCATAATTCCTTGAAAGTGGTGCTGATAGAGTCATAAAGAAAGCTTTTGGCACATTAACCTTCATAATTCAATATATTGAGTACAGGGGTTATGTTGAAATTGTATAAAATGTTGGAGGGACTTAATTTGAAATATTGTGTGCAGTTTTGGCCACCTGCTGACAGGAAAGATGTAAATAAGATTGAAAAAATGTAGAGAAGATCTACAAAGAGGTTGCCAGGACTTCAGGACATGATTTATGGGGAAAGATATAATAAGTTAGGCCTTTATTCCCTAGAACATAGAAGATTAAGGGAAGATTACCTCAGAGATATACAAAATTATGAGGGGTATAGATAGGGTAAATGCCATCAGGCTTTTTTCACTGAGACTACAACTAGAGGTCATGGGTTAAAAGTGAAAGGAGAAATTTTTAAGAGGAACTTCTTCACTCAGAGGGCGATGAGAGTGAGGAATAAGCTGCCAGTGCAGGTGGTGGATGTGGGTTCAATTTCAACATTTAAAAGAAATTTGGATAGGTTAGCGGATGGTGGGAGTATGGAGGGCTATGGTCTAGTGCAGGTCAATGGTTAATGATTCAGCATGGACTAGATGGGCCAAAGAGCCTGCTTCAGTGCTGTGGTATTCTATGTCTCTATGAGTTTATTCTGTTCAATGCACATCTTTAATTCCATTTGAAGGGAGATATTCTAGAACAAGAGGCTGTTGAGAGTTTTATAAACTTGCCATTATTTTTAGAGAGTTAAATTGTAAGGAAGGGCTGGAAAGAAATCCCATAAATGTGGAAATGCAAAGAGCAACAAAATTTAAAACGATTGCGAAATAGCTGGGGAGGTCTTCGACCTTTAGTCTTCTCCATTAGTTCTGCTCATTTCAATCCACATCTCTGATCAGCACTCTTTGGTAGTTCACCACAGCATCCAAACAGAATTCCTGCTCTCAATGGAGATACCTTGGATCCAGTCATAAAGTCCCCAGAGATGGGTGTTCAAGGGGCAGGAGAGGAAGAAAGTCTCATCCTGACGACCTTGATTAGTCTATCTGTTCTCCTTGCTACCTTGGTTAAACAGCCAACATCAATGACCGCACCCAACCTAGACATTCACTTTTCTACCCCCTCCCGTCAGGCAGAAGGTACAAAAACCTGAAAGCATGCACCAAGAGGATCAAGGACAGCTACCGTCACTCTATTCGACCCCCACCTCCACCACTGTATGACAAAATAGACTCTTGACCTCACAATCTACCTCATCATGGTCTTACACGTTAATCTTTGTCTGCACTGCACATTCTCTGGAACTGTGACAATTTATTGTGCATTCTCTTATTGCTTTCCCTTGTACTACTCAATATACTGGGGTGATGAAATGAATAACATGAATGCAATGCAAAACATATTTTTCACTCTACCTCAGTGCATGTGATAACAATAAACCAATTTACTGATTTGCCAGACAATAAGCCAATAATGTTAAGTAAATGGAGAGGAATAGGTGATGAAGATGCTGTACAAGCTTTTCTCTCACTTTTCCTGTTCCCTGTTTCCGTTAGTTTAGCCCCATGCTCCATTGCTCAGTCCTGGGACATTGAGATGGATAAGAGGAATGCATCTGACACTCAGTCCCAAAACTACTAGCAATGGAAGTAGCCAATGAGGCCCTCAATAAGGGCAGATGAGAAATCTTGATTGAGTAGCCAAATAAAAGTTAGCACATGTCAGATTTGGTCTCATTCGCTTGTACTAACCATCCCATTCTAAGCAGGAGCACAGAGTAAATCTAACACATATTCTAACCAGGTTATTAAAGATGATGCTGTTACGAACCCACAGGTTCAGTTTACTGTGGACTGTCACTTTAAGCGCCTGAGTGAAGCAGGACTATGACGTCACAGGCTGAAGGAGTTTGCTTCAGATTTTTACACGGACAGAGAGAGAGAGAGACCTTCAGTCGTAGTAGAGTGAGACTGGGGAAGCCGATAGCTTCCGCTTGTCGCAGCTGAAGCTCGGAACTTTCCTATGCCCACAAGGGTGGGTTAAATATCGGCACACGGTGCACAACGAATCTGTGACTGTCACTTCGTATAATCCATAGGAATGGATTTTTGGGGATATCTTCTGGGACCACTTGTGTAGCCCTTGCCTGGGTATGTTGTGTGGTAACCCCTGGAAGACGATATGCCTGTGACAGGTCACTTTCCGTAATAATTCATATGTGGATTTGGAACACCACGATGGACAAGATCTACGGCGACTGTTATCTCGCTTTACCAGCTGGGAACCTATGGAATACTTCATACTTACCTTTTCTCTCTCCATTAATCATATAACCATATAACCATATAACAATTACAGCATGGAAACAGACCATCTCAGCCCTTCTAGTCCATGCCAAACTCTTACTCTCACCTAGTTCTACCGACCTGCACTCAGCCCATAACCCTCCATTCCTTTCCTGTCCATATAGCTATCCAATTTTACTTTAAATGACAACATCGAACCTGCCTCAACCACTTCTGCTGGAAGCTCGTTCCACACAGCTACCACTCTCTGGGTAAAGAAGTTCCCCCTCATGTTACCCGTAAACTTTTGCCCCGTAACTCTCAACTCATATCCTCTTGTTTGAATCTCCACCACTTTCAATGGAAAAGGCCTATCCACATCAACTCTGTCTATCCCCCTCATAATTTTAAATACCTCTATCAAGTCCCTTCTCAACCTTCTACGCTGCAAAGAATAAAGACACAACTTGTTCAACCTTTCTCTGTAACTTAGGAGATGAAACCCAGGTAACATTCTAGTAAATCCTCTCTGTACTCTCTCTATTTTGTTGATATCTTTCCTATAATTCGGTGACCAAAACTGTACACAATACTCCAAATTTGTCCTTACCAATGCCTTGTACAATTTCAACATTACATCCCAACTCCTATGCTCAATGCCCTGATTTATAAAGGCTAGCAAACCAAAAGCTTTCTTCACCACCCTATCCACATGAGATTCCACCTTCAGGGAACAATGCACCATTATTCCTAGATCCCTCTGTTCTACTGCATTCTTCAATGCCCTACCATTTACCATGTATGTCCTATTTTGATTAGTCCTACAAAAATGTAGCACCTCACATTTATCAGCATTAAACTCCATCTGCCATCTTTCAGCCCACTCTTCTAACTGGCCTAAATCTGCCTGCAAGCTTTGAAAACCCACTTCATTATCCACAACTCCACCTATCTTAGTATCATCTGCATACTTACTAATCCAGTTTACCATCCCATCATCCAGATCATTAATATATATGACAAACAACATTAGACCCAGTACAGATTACTGAGGCACACCACTAGACACCGGCCTCCAACCTGACAAACAGTTATCCACAACTACTCTCTGGCGTCTCCCATCCAGTCACTGCTGAATCCATTTTACTAAATTAATACCTAACGATTGAACCTTCCTAACTAACCTTCCGTGTGGATCCTTGTCAAAGGCCTTACTGAAGTCCATATAGACAACATCCACCACTTTACCCTCGTCAACTTTCCTAGTAACCTCTTCAAAAAATTCAGTAAGATTTGTCAAACATGACAATCCACGCACAAATCCATGTTGACTGTTCCTAATCAGACCCTGTCTATCCAGATAATTATATATACCATCTCTAAGAATACTTTCCAACAATTTACCCACCACTGACGTCAAACTCACAGGCCGATAATTGCTAGGTTTACTCTTAGAACCCTTTTTAAACAATGAAACAACATGAGCAATACGCCAATCCTCTGGCACCATCCCCGTTTCTAATGACATTTGAAATATTTCTATCAGAGCCCCTGCTATTTCCACACTGACTTCTCTCAAGGTCCTAGGGAATATCCTGTCAGGACCCGGAGACTTATCCACTTTTATGTTCCTTAAAAGCACCAGTACTTCCTCTTCTTTAATCATCATAGTTTCCATAACTACCCTACTTGTTTCCCTTACCTTACACAATTCAATATCCTTCTCCTTAGTGAATACCGAAGAAAAGAAATTGTTCAAAATCTCCCCCAACTCTTTTGGCTCCGCACATAGCCGTCCACTCTGATTCTCTAAGGGACCAATTTTATCCCTCACTATCCTTTTGCTATTAATATAACTGCAGAAACCCTTTGGATTTATTACAACATGATAACAACTTTACAATGTGGATTACAAAATATCTCGCTCCCATCATTTATTTCGTGGATTACTGAACTTTCCTACTTTACCATTTCAGGACTCTAAACCTTGTTCCCCAAGCTCAATAGGTTGGGAGTTAGATTTACACACATAACACTGTTAACTTTTGTTTATCTTGGTTGAGTTACTATATTATAAGTAGATACTAATAAAGATAGTGGTTTTAACATTAAAACCTGACTCCGTGTGAGATCTCTTGCTGCTGGTTTGTTTCTACAACGTTATAGTTCGTAACAATGCACAATAAATGAAACAGATGTCCTGACATTGGAGGAGACTCATGAGAATGATTCCAGGAACGAAAGGATTATCATTTGAGGAGTATTTGATGGCTCTGGGCCTGTACTCATTGGAGTTTAAAAAAATAAGGGGGGGGGGATCTCATTGAAACCTATTGAAGATTGAAAAGCCTAGATAGGGTGGATATGGAGAGGATGCTTCCTATAGTGGGCGAGCCTAGGGCCAGATGGCACAGCCTCAGAATAGAGGGATGTCCACTTAGAACAGAGATGAGGAGGAATTTCTTTAGCCAGCAGGTGGTGAATCTGTGGAGTTTATTGCCACGACGGCCGTGGAGCTCAAGTCACTGAGTATATCTAAAGCGGAGGTTATCAGTTCTTGATTCGCCAGGCCAACGAAGGTTACAGGGAGAAGGCAGAAGAATGGTTTTGAGAGGGATAATAACTCATCCATGATGGAATGGCAGAGCAGACTTGTTGGACCCAATGGCTTCACAGTGTTCCTGTATCATAGGGACTTTATGTCAACTTGTGCATCTACAAAATACTTTTTGACCTGTTAATATTATTGTGTTAATGTAATTTTATGTGCTGTATGTGATATATGTATTGTGTTTTGCACCCTTGGTCCCTGAGGAACAATTGTTCGTTAAGCTGTATGCACGTGCACAGTGGAGTGATGATAAACTTGAATTTAAACAGAAGTTACCACTGAGTGCACATTGCTCCATTAGCTTTCATGCTCAACAACTTCCCCAAACTTGAGGCAAATGAAGTTCCAATTAGTTTTCTCACTGCTAAACATTTTATAATCTTGTGACAATTGACTCATCTGAACTTTGGCGATAATCTCTCACTCAGTGTCAGCAAAACCAAAGAGCTAATTTTTGACTACGTGAAGAGGATCCTGGAGCCCCACAAGCCAGAGCTCACGAGGGCATCAGAGGTGGAGAGGGTCGGCAAGTTTAAGTGCCTGGGCGTTATCATTTCAGGGGATCTGTCCAGAGTCAAGCACTGTTACAAAAGAGGCAGGGCAGCGTCTCCGCTTTCTTTGGGCAGATTTAGCACAATATCTAAAACTTTTACAAACTTCCATATGTAGATGCCACAACAGCAACCTTTTACTCAACGTCAGCAAGACCAAGGAGCTGATTACTGACTTCAGGAGGAGGAACCCAGACTTCCATGAAACAGACCTCACGGGGGATCAGAGGTGGAGAAGGTCAACAACTTTAAATTCCTTGGTGCTACCATTTCAGAGGACTTGTCCTGGGCCCAACATGCAAATGCAACTACAAAAGAAAGCACAATTCGGCATGACATCTATAACTTTGACTATCTTCTATAGATGTGTGGAGGAGAGTATATTGACTGGCTGCATCACAGCCTGGTATGGAAATAGCAATGCCATTGAACAGAAAACCTGACAAAAAGTGAGGGTCAATGGGAGTAAGGAGCTTAAATGATTTGGCACAGACTAGATGGACCAAAGGGCCTGTTTCTGTGCTGTTCTTTTCTATGACTCCAAGTAGCAGATATGTCCAGCATGAGTAAAGCCTTCCTCACTATAGAGCACATCTATGCAAACCAGAAGGCCGTTGTCATCATCACAGACCCCCACCATCCAGGCCACGCTCTCTTCTCACTGCTGCCATCAGGAAGGAGTTATGGGAGCCTCAAGTCCCAGACCACCAGGTTCAGAAACAGTTACCACACCTCAATCATCAGGCCTTGAAGCAGAAGGCAAGCTTCACTCACCCCAAAACTGAACTGATTCCACAACCTATAAGCCACTTTTAAAGACAATACAACTCATGTTGCTTTATTATTGTTAGTTTTCATTTTTGTATTTGCACAGCTTGTTGACTTTTGCACATTGATTGTTTGTCAGTCTTTGATGTGAGTGGTCTTTCATTGATTCTATTGTGTTTCTTTGTATTTACCGTGAATGTCCCTAAGAAAATAAATCTCAGGGTAGTATACAGTGATATACAGCTACTCTGATAATAAATTTACTTTAAACTTTGAAATTCAGCAGAGTCAAAATTCTCAATTTCACAATAACAGTATTGAGAAATCCACAGTCACACGCAAAGCAGAAAACCTTTATCCTTATGTCTGCAGTTTCATTATTAAGTGTGGCATAGGACTATAAGACATAGGAGCAAATTAAGCTATTCAGCCCATCGAGTCTGCTCCGCCATTCCATCATGGCTGATGCCAGATCCCAATCAACCCCGTACACCTGTCTTCTCACCATATCCTTTGATGCCCTAACAAATCGGAAAACTATCAACTTCCACGTTAAATATACCTACAGACCTGGCCTCCTCTGCAGTCTGTGGCAGAGCATTCCACAGATCCACCAATCTCTGGCTAAAAAATTCTTCCTTACCTCTGTTCTAAAAGGTCACCCTTCAATTTTGAGGCTGTGTCCTCTAGTTCTGGACACTCCCACCAGAGGAAACATCCTCTCCACATCCACCTTTCAACATTCGGTAGGTTTCAATGAGATCCCCTTCTCCTGCATTCTTCTAAATTCCTGTGAGTACAAGCCCAAAACTGCCAAACACTCCACACATGTTAACCCCTTCATTCCTGGAATCATCCACATGAACCTCCTCTGGACCCTCTCCAATGACAACACATCCTTTTTGATATATGGGGCCCAAAACTGTTGACAATACTCCAAGTGTGGCCTGACTAGTATCTTATAAAGGCTCAGCATTATCTCCTTTCTTTAATTTTCTATTCCCCTTGAAATGAATGACAACATTGCAATTGCCTTCTTTATCACAGACTCAACAAGTAAATTAACCTTCTGGGAGTTTTGCACGAGGACTCCTAAGTCCCTCTGCACCTCTGATGTTTGAATTTTCTCCCCTTCAAATCATACACAAACATTGCCACAAAACCAATTGCATTATCTAAATCATTGACAAACAGTATGAAAACTTATGGTCCCAATACTGACCCCTGAAGAATACCGCTAGTCACTGGCAGCCAGCCAGAAAAGGCCCTCTTTATTCCTACTCTGGGTAAGATCTATTAAAAATATAGAAAACCTACAGCACAATACTGGCCCTTCAGCCCACAATGCTGTGCTGTACATGTGCTTACTTTAGAAATTACCTAGGGTTACCCATAGCCCTCTATTTTTCTAAGCTCCTTGTACCTACCAGGAGTCTCTTAAAAGACCCTATCGTTTCTGCTACAAATTTTTTTTCGCAGACAGTGCTGCTGGTGACAGTGGTGGAGGCGGATACTGTAGGATCTTTTAAGAGACTCCTAGAGAGATACATGGAGCTCAGAAAAATTGAGTGCTATGGGTAACCCTAGATAATTTCTAAGGTAAGGACATGTTTGGCACAGCTTTGAGGGCCGAAGGGCGTGTATTCTGCTGGAAAGGCACCCGTTAGTCTTGCGAGACCATGGATCTGCGCCTGGAAAGTCTTCACTCTCCAGGACGCAGGCCTGCAAGGTTGTATGGAAGACCAGCAGTTGCCCATGCTGCAAGTCTTCCCTCTCCACGACACCAATGTTCTCCAAGGGAAGGGCATTAGGACCCATACAGCTTGGCACCCGTGTCATCGCAGGGCAAGGTGTGATTAAGTGCCTTGCTCAAGGACACAACACGTTCCCTCGGCTGGGGCTCAAACTCACGACCTTCAGGTCGCTAGTCCAATGCCTTAACCACTTGGCCACGTGCCCACTGTGCTGTAGGCTTCTATGTTTCCAGATTCCATTGTTGTTCAGACTAAACCTCACAATGGGGAAAAAATGTGATCTCAGTGACTTTGGCTGACACTGGAGTGCCAGACGGGGTGGCTTGAGCACCTCATAAGCTGCTGATCTCTTGGGATTTTCACACACAACAGTCTTGAGTTTACAGAGAATGTTATGAAAAACAAAAACAAAAGTCCAGTGAGCAGCAGTTGTGGGTGTAAACACCTTGTTAATGAGAGTGATGAGAGGAGAATGGCCAGACTAGTTCAAGCTGAGAGGAAGGTGACAATAACTCAAATAACCGCGTGTTACCACAGTGATGTGCAGAAGAGCATCTCCAAATGCATGACGTGTTGAACCTTGAAGTGGATGAGCAAAAGCAGCAGAAGGCCACATCAGGTTCGACCCCTATACCTAATAACGTGGCCACTGAGTGTAGATGTTATTTGTTAATGAACTTATATTGAACTTTAAATAGAGCCAGCTCACAGACCAGGGGAAAAAGGTCAAGGGTTTCATTTGGATGGCAACTTAATTAACAGAAGCTTTAGTATTTTAATTAAAATTGCTGGATTGTTTAACTCACACAAGAATTATAACAGAAGAGAACTGACATGCCTATGAACTTTCCTCCAACATAGAAATATTTTAGAGATTTTTATTCTCTGAAATGCATGATGAATGTTCAGTGAGAGGGTAGTTGTTGGAATGGCCCTAAAGAGGCTCATAAATACAACTTACTGATCACCACTAATATGCTACTTAGCAACCTCATTTAACTCTACACTTAGATTGTAAAGAATAAATCTATGCTTTCTTCAGAATCAGAATCAGAATTACTATCACTGGTGTATGTTGTGAAACTTGTTAACTTAGCAGCAGCAGTACAATGAAATACTTGGCAATATAGAAATAAATAAATAAATTACAGTAAGTGTATGTATGTGTGTGTGTCTATGTATAACATTTTAAAATAGTTGCAGAAACAGAAATAATGATTTAAAAAGTGAGGTAGTGTTCACAGGTTCAATGTCCATTTAGGAATCAGATGGCAGAGGGGAAGAAGCTGTTCCTGAAGTATTTATATTTAGTATACATTTAAGGTTGGTAAATGTGTGTGCCAGCACCAAGAAGCCTTACGTGCTGTCGTATCTCATAGAAACACAAAGAAAGGAGCAGGATTAGGTCATTGTCATGAAGACATACGGCACGGAAACAAGCCCTTCAGCCCAACTGTTCCATACGGATAAACATGTTCATTCAAGCTTGTTCACCTGACTCACATCCTTCTAAACCTTCTCTCTGTGTACTTTCCAATTCTCCTCTCAAGCTCGTTCCATGTATGAATTGCCCTCTGTGTAACAAACTTTCCCTCAGATTTCTATTAATTATTTCGCCTTTAAACTTAAACCTATATTCTCTAGTTCTTGCTTTCCCAACTGAGAGAAAAAAAACATTTACCCTATCTATGCCCCTCATGATTTGGCACAGCTCTAGAAACAACCTCTCAGTCTGCTACATTCCAAGGGAAACAAGTCCTAACCTGTCCACCCTCCCCCTATCACTCATTCCTTTAAGTTGTGGCATCATCCTTGTAAATCTTTTCTGCATTTTTTCCAGTATAATAACATAAGACATAGGAGCAGAATTAGGCCATTCAGTCCATTGAGTCTGGTCTGCCATTCCATCATGGCTGATCCTGGATCCCATTCAACCCCATACACCTGCCTTTTTTCCATATCCTTTGATGCCTTGACTGATCAGCACACTATCAACTTCCACTTTAAATATATCCACATACTTGGCCTCCACTACAGTTTGTGGCAGAGCATTCCACAGATTCACCACTCACTGGCTAAAAAAATCCTCCTTACCTCTGTTCTAAAAGGGCACCCCTCAATTTTGAAAGTGTATCCTCTAGTGCTGGACACTCCACCAAAGGAAATATTCTTTCCACCTCCACCTTACTTGGTCCTTTCAACATTCAGTAGGTTTCAATGAGATCCCCCCACATTCCTCTAAATTCCATTGAGTACAGGCCCAAAGCTGCTTATCGCTCTTCATATGTTAACCCCTTCATTCCTGGAATCATCCCCATGAGTTCCTCTGGACTCTCTCCATTGACAACACATCCTTTCTGAGATATGGGGCCCAAACTGTTGACAATACTCAAAGTGCAGCCTGACTAGTGTCTGATAAAGCCTCAGCATTATCTCCTTGCTTTTGTATTGTACTCCCCCTGTTTGTCATGTACTGTATATTAAATCTCGTTTGTCATATATATTAATGATCTGGATGATGGGGTGGTAAATTGGATTAGTAAGTATGCAGATGATACTAAGATAGATGAAGTTGTGGATAATGAAGTAGGTTTTCAAAGCTTGCAGAGAGATTTAGACCACTTAGAAGAGTGGGCTGAAAGATGGCAGATGGAGTTTAATGCTGATAAATGTGAAGTGCTACATTTTGGTAGGACTAATCAAAATAGGACATACATGGTAAATGGTAGGGCATTAAAGAATGCAGTAGAGCAGAGGAATCTAGGAATAATGGTGCATAGTTCCCGGAAGGTGGAATCTCATATGGATAGAGTGGTGAAGAAAGCTTTCGGTATGCTGGCCTTTATAAATCAGAGCACTGAGTATAGGAGTCGGGATGAAATGTTGAAATTGTATAAGGCATTGGTAAGGCCAAATTTGGAGTATTGTGTACAGTTCTAGTCACTGAATTATAGGAAAGATGTCAACAAAATTGAGAGAGTACAGAGGAGACTTACTAGAACGTTGCCTGGATTTCACCTTCTAAGTTACAGAGAAAGGTTGAACAAGTTGGGTCTTTATTCTTTGGAGCGTAGAAGGTTGAGGGGGGACTTGATAGAGGTACTTAAAATCATGAGGGGGATAGATAGAGTTGACATGGATAGGTTTTTTTCCATTGAGAGTGGGGAAGATTTAAACAAGAGGACATGAGTTGAGAGTTAAAGGGCAAAAGTTTAGGGGTAACATGAGGGAGAACTTCTTTACTCAGCGAGTGGTAGCTGTGTGGAACGAGCTTCCAGCAGAAGTGATTAAAGCAAGTTTGATGTTGTCATTTAAAGTTAAATTGGATAGATATATGGACAGGAAAGGAATGGATGGTTACGTGGTGAGTGCAGGTAGGTGGGACTAGGTGAGAGTAAGAGTTCGGCACGGACTAGAAGGGCCGAGATGCTGTAATTGTTATATGGTTATATGGTTAAATAAATGCCAACATTGCATTGGCATTCTTTACAACAAACTCATACTGTAAATTAACCTTCTGGGAGTCATGCGTGAGGACTCCTAAATCCCTGTGCACCTCTGATGTTTGACTTTTCTCCCGATTTCAATAATAGTCCGCACTATTGTTCCTTTTCCCAAAATACACTATCTTACATTTCCCAACACTGTATTCCCTATGTCACTTTTTTGCCCATTTTTCCAATTTGTCAAAGTTCTGCTGCAATCGTATTGCTTCCTCAGCACTACCTACCCCTCCACCTATCTTCATATCATCTGCAAACTTTGCCACAAAGTCAATTGAATTATCTAAATCATTGACAAACAATATGAAAACCTGTGGTCCCAATACTGACCCCTGTTATTTCCACTCACCGTCTCCTGCCTGTCAGCCATTTTTCCATCCATGCCAGTATCTTTCCTGTAACGCCATAAGAGTTTTATTTTGTTAAGCAGTCTCATGTGTGGCACCTTATCAAATGCCTTCTGAAAATCCAAGTAAATGACATCCACTGCCTCTCCTTTGTCCACCTTGTTTGTTACTTCCTTGAAGAACTCTAACAGATATGACAGGCAAGATTTTCCTTTACGGAAACCATGATGACTTTGACTTATTTTATCATTAGTCTCCAAGTATCCCGAAACCTCATCCTTAGACTTCAACACTTTCCCAACCATTGAAGTTAGGCTAACTGGCCTATAATATCCTTTCTTTTGCCTTATTCCCTTCTTAAAGTGTGGAGTGACATTTGCAATTTTCCAGTCCTTTGGGGCTATGCCAGAATCAAGTGATTCTTGAAAGATCATGACTAATACTTCTGTTATCTCTTCAGCAATCTCCCTCGGGACTCTGGAATGTAGTTCATCTGGTCCAGGTGACTTATCCACCTTTACACCTTTGAGTTTGCCCTGCACTTTTTCCTTCGCAATAGCAATGGCACTCACTCCTGCTCCCTGACACTCACGGACCTCTGGCACACCGCTAGTGTCTTCCAGAGTGAAGACTGATGCAAAGTACTCATTAGCTTCATCTGCATTTCTTTGTCTCCCACTACCACCGCAACAGCATCATTTCCAGTGGTCCAATATCAACTCTCACTCCCCTTTTTCACTCTTTATAAAACTGAAAAAACTTTTATCACCCTGCTATATATTATTGGCCAGTTTGTCCTCATATTTCATCTTTTCTCTTCTCATAGCTTTTTAGTTATCTTTTGTTGGATTTTAAAAGCTTCCCAATCATCCAACTTTCAACCACTTTTGCTACCTTATAAGTCCTTTTCTTGGTATTGAATCATTAGGAAATGACAATTAGATTCACATTTACACAGCAAATCAATGACTGACCATAACTGAAGGAAATCTGAAATACATAACAAATACCGTGGCCACCTAGGGATAAAGTTTTAGATATCTGGCCTTTATCAAAACCTAAAGAATAGATCGAGGCATGACTGCACAAGCATGTGGAGATCAGCAAGTTTGACTGGCTGGAAGGACTTAAAAGAAGCCAGCTTCATAGAGAGAGTGCCAGAGCAGAGGGAGACAGAGCTGGAGGGCTTTGGCTCAACGGGGCTTCGGCGATAATGGTTCAAGGCGAGGCAAGTAACTTGTGAGGAATAGGAAATATGTCTGTGAGGCCAGTGTTCTGTATTAGGTGTCAGATGAGGGATGTCTGGGAGACTCCCAGCTTCCTAGACGGCCACACCTGCACCAGGTGCATCAAACTGCAGCTCCGTAGGGACCAGGTTAGGGAATTGGAGATGCAGCTCGATGACCTTCATCTGGTCAGGGAGAGTGAAGAGGTGATAGAGAGGAGCTATGGGCAGTAGTCATACCAGGGCCTTGGGAGACAGATAAGTGGGTAACAGGAGAGGGAAGGGCAAGAGTCAGATACTTGAGAGTACCCCTCTGGCTGTCTCCCTTACCAATAAGTACTCCTGTTTGAGTACTGTTGTGGGGGGATGGCATACCTGGGGGAAGCACCTGTGGTTGTGCCTCTGGCAGAGTCTGGCTCTGTGACTCAGAAGGGTAGGGAAAGGAAGAGGATGGCAGCATGATAAGGGACACTATAGTTAGGGGGTCAGACAGGCAGTTCTGTAGACACAGGAAAGAAACACGAATGGTAGTTTACCTCCCAGGTGCCAGGGTCCAGGATGTTTCTGATCGTGTCCATAATATCTTGAAGAGGGAAGGTGAACAGCCAGAGGTCATGGTACATATTGGTACCAACGACATAAGTAGGAAAAGGGAGGAGGTCCTGAAAACAGACTACAGGGAGTTAGGAAGGAAGTTGAGAAGCAGGACCACAAAGGTAGTAATCTCAGGATTACTGCCTGTGCTACATGACAGTGAGTATAGGAATAGAATGAGGTGGAGGATAAATGTGTGGCTGAGTAGTTGGATTAGGGATTCAGATTTCTGGATCATTGGGACCTCTTTTGGGGCAGGCGTGACCTGTACAAAAAGGATGGCTTGCACTTGAATCTGAGGTGGACCAATATCCTGGGAGGGAGGTTTGCTAAGGCTGTTGGGGAGAGTTTAAACTAGAATTGCTGGGGTGTGGGAACTGAACTGAAGAGATGGAGGAAGGGGAGGTTGGCTCACAAAGCTTGTAGGCAGTGTGAAAGGTAGGATAGGCAGGTGATAGAGAAGGGATGCACTCAGACTGATGGTTTGAGATGTGTCTATTTTAATGCAAGGAGTATCATGAACAGAGCGGATGAGCTTAGAGCATGGATCAGTACTTGGAGCAATGATGTTTTGGCCATTACAGAGATTTGGATGGCTCAGGAGCAGGAATGGTTACTTTGAGTGCCAGGCTTTAGATGTTTCAGAAAGGATAGGGAGGGAGGCAAAAGAGGTGGGGGCGTGGCACTGTTGATTATAGACAGTGTCATGGCTGCAGAAAAGGAGGAAGTCATGGAGGGATTATCTACTGAGTCCCTGTGGGTGGAAGTTAGGAACAGGAAGGGGTCAATAACTCTACCAGGTGGTTTTTATAGACCTCACGTACTCACCAACCTCTGCATAAAAAACTTGCTCCTGACATCTCCTCTGTACTTACTTCCAAGCACCTTAAAACTGTGCCCTCTCATGTTAGCCATTTCAGCCCTGAGAAAAAGTCTCTGATTATTCATACAATCAATGCCTCATGTCATCTCAGACACCTCTATCAGGTCACCTCTCATCCTTTGTTGCTCCAAGGAGAAACGACCAAGTTCACTCAACCTATTCTCATAAGGCATGCTCCCCAATCCAGGCAACATTCTTGTAAATCTCCTCTGCACCTTTTCTATAGTTTCCACATCCTTTCTGTAGTGAGCTGACCAGAACTGAGAACAGTACTCCAAGTGGGGTCTGACCAGTGTCCTATATAGCTGTAATATTACCTCTTGGCTCCTAAACTCAATCCCACGTTTCATGAAGGCCAATGCACCATATGCCTTCTTAACCACACAGTCAACCTGTGCAGCAGCTTTGATTGTCCTATGGACTCAGAACCCAAGATCCCTCTGATCCTCCATACTGCCAAGAGTCTTACCATTAATACTATATTTCGTTCTTATTTTTGACCACCTCACATTTATCTGGGTTGAACTCCAGTTGCCACTTCTCAGCCCAGTTTTGCATCCTATTGATGTCCCACTGTAACATCTGCCAGCCCTCCACACTATCTACAACACCTCCAACCTTTGTGTCATCAGCAAACTTACTGACCCATCCCTCCATTTCCTCATCCAGGTCATTTATAAAAATCACGAAGAGTAGGGGTCCCAGAACAGATCTCTGAAGCACACCACTGGTGACCGACCTCCATGTAGAATATGACCTATCTACAACCACTCTTTGCCTTCTCTGAGCAAGCCAGTTCTAGATCCACATAGCAATGTCTCCTTGGATCCCATACCTCCTTACTTTCTCAATAAGCCTTGCATGGGGTACCTTGTCAAATGCCTTAATGAAATCCATATACACTACATCTACAGATCTACCTTCATCACTGTGTTTAGTCACATCCTCAAAAAATTCAATCAGGCTCATGAGGCATGACCTGCCTTTGACAAAGCCATATGCTGTATATTCCTAATCATATTATGCCTCTCCAAATGTTCATAAATCCTGCCTCTCAGGATCTTCTCCATCAACTTACCAACCACTGAAGTAAGACTCACTGGCCTATAATTTCCTAGGCTATCTCTACTCCCTTTCTTGAATAAAGGAACAACATCCACAACCCTCCAATCCTCTGGAACCTCCTCCGTCCCCATTGATGATGCAAAGATCATCGCCAGAGGATCAGCAATCTCCTCCCTTGCCTCCCACAGTAGCCTGGAGTATATCTCACCCAGTCCCGGTGACTTATCCAACTTGACGCTTTCCAAAAGCTCCAGCACATCCTCTTTCTTAATATCTACATGCTCAAGCTTTTCAGTCTGCTGTAAATCATCCCTACAATCACCTCAATCCTTTTCCGTTGTAAATACTGAAGCAAAGTACTCATTAAGTGCCTCTGCTATCTTCTCCCATTCCATATATGCTTTTCCACTGTCACACTTGATTGGTCCTGTTCTCTCATGTCTTATCCTCTTGCTCTTCACATACCTGTAGAATGCCTTGCGGTTTTCCTTAATCCTGTCCACCAAGGACTTCTCATGGCCCCTTCTGGCTCTCCTAATTTCATTCTTAAGCTCCTTCCTGCTAGCCTTATAATCTTCTAGATCTCTATCATTACCTAGTTTTTTGAACCTTTCGTAAGCTCTTCTTTTCTTCTTTACTGTATCTCTTTGACTATGTCTGCATGCTTTTATGCATTGAGTTGCTCCCACATGATTGGCTGATTAGATATTTACATTAACGAGCAGGTTTCAGGCCTACCTAAAAAAGTGGCCACAGAGGGTAAGTTACCATATATCATCTTGAGATCCATATACCTGAACTTTCTTCAGGCAAGCACTGTAGAAATCCAACTGGCTATTCAAGAAAGGCATTGGATTTTCAGCCTGGTTTTCTCAGAGATGGAATCAGGAACACATGTCGAAACCAGTGGAGAAACTGATTTTTTTTTTCATATTTTATAAAGTGCACCTCCACTTCCGGATTTTTTAAGGGTTGATGATTAATTGTAAGCAGAATCTAAATAACTCTCACTGCTACTAAGCAAGTTTCATTTCTCTCTCCAAAAGATCTCAACTTATTCCCCCCCCCACCCTATTTCCTTCCGAATCTCACTGTGTACCGGTTTCCATTTTCCCTTGGTGTTACATGGTGTTCCCACATGTTGCCTGAAAACCCGTAAGGAATCCAAGAATAGAGATTTCTTCCTCTTCCTGTAACCCTTATAAAGGTCCTATGAAAAGAATGATAAATTCTGGTATTAGTTACGAGTTTAAACTGCAGCATATCTGTGTGCTCTATTTTTATAAAAATCATCTGCTGTTGTTTTGAAAACACGTAATTGAGAGGGCTGTAAATGAAGTGACCCTGTGCTTTCTACGCTTGTCACAACATTCTTCAAAGTGCTGGCATGATAATTGGTCTGTTGCTTCCTGCTCCACACACAATGCTAAATAATATTAATTACGTATTTTGTATCTCAAAGGTGAAGTCGACTTTCAGAAGATCTGTCTCCACTCATGTCTAACTCCTGTAAACTAGACAGGTGGCTGAACCTAGCCTGGAGCCACCAAGCTGCTATGCAAGACTGACTTGTCTGTAACACACACAAAAATTGTTGGTGAACGCAGCAGGCCAGGCAGCATCTCTAGGAAGAGGTACAGTCGACGTTTCAGGCCAAGACCCTTCATCAGGACTAACTGAAAGAACAGATAGTAAGAGATTTGAAAGTGGGAGGGGGAGGGGGAGATCTGAAATGATAGGAGAAGACAGGAGGGGGAGGGATGGAGCCAAGAGCTGGACAGGTGATTGGCAAAAGGGATATGAGAGGATCATGGGACAGGAGGCCCAGGGAGAGAGAAGGGGGAGGGGAGATGGGCAAGGAGTATAGTGAGAGAGACAGAGGGAGAAAAAGGAGAGAGAGAAAATATATAATAAATAAATAACGGATGGGGTACGAGGGGGAGGTGGGGCATTAGCAGAAGTTAGAGAAGTCGATGTTCGTGCCATCAGGTTGGAGGCTACCCAGACGGAATATAAGGTGTTCTTCCTCCATCCTGAGTGTGGCTTCATCTTGACAGTAGAGGAGGCCGTGGATAGACATATCAGAATGGGAATGGGACGTGGAATTAAAATGCGTGGCCACTGGGAGATCCTGCTTTCTCTGGCGGACAGAGCGTAGGTGTTCAGCAAAACGGTCTCCCAGCCTGCGTCTTGGCAATATATAGAAGGCCGCATTGGGAGCACCGGACGCAGTATATCACCCCAGCCGACTCACAGGTGAAGTGTTGCCTCACCTGGAAGGACTGTCTGGGGCTCTGAATGTTGGTAAGGGAGGAATTGTAAGGGCATGTGTAGCACTTGTTCCACTTACAAGGATAAGTGCCAGGAGGGAGATCGGCGGGAAGGGATGGGGGGGACAAATGGACAGGGAAGTCGCGTAGGGAGCGATTCCTGCGAAAAGCGGGGGGGGGGGAAGAGGGAAAGATGTGTTTCGTGGTGGGATCCCGTTGGAGGTGGTGGAAGTTACAGCATCTGCAGATTTCCTCATGTTTGCATTGTTAAACTTGTCTGTAACATTTTAATTAACCGTGGACATGGGCTCTTACTTTATCTTGGGCCATTGGTGATTCCAGTTTTTGATCATTTAGAATGTGCTCTCCACTCTGCTTTGTGTCTCCAAATTAAAAGACTTAACTGGGTGCACTGAATTTTATTTTTACTGTAATCATTTTGTAATTTGATACTTCTATCTATACTACTTACAGTGCCAGCAACGCAATACATAAAATTAAGAGACCTGTTACCAAATATAGTACAAGTTACAAAAAATTAAATGCAAGTTAAATTTCTTCCACGGTCTCTTCAGCAGCATTTGCAACTATCTAAAGCAGTTCAAATTAAATAATAAAGAGAACAGATTTACGGCTGCCTCCCACCTCATCCCAATCCCACATTCACCTCTAAATGCATTTGTGGGCTATTTTCTCTGAAGGTGACCCTGATAAAAGATCATGTATGAAGAAATAATTTGTCTTCTTTTAAGCAAAGGTGACAAGTGTTTTGTTTAAGCCGTGGGCTGGTGAGTGAACAGATGTCTCAATGTAACAGAACAGATGGCTCTTGCTGTGCATTCATTTCATGGTACCGGATCTACAAAAAGCCTGTTCTCATAAAGGTTAGGATCACATTTTTCTTTAAAAATCCTTTATTGAATGAGTAACTAACCACATGATATGGACTTAAGACTTACTTCTTGTTCCAGGGAAAATCCCACATAACATTTTTCCTGCAACTCAAACAAAAACATTCTTATACCTATCGCATGATTTGCATTTAAGTCAATTACCAGGAAATCTCACTCTGAGAACTGGGAAGTTAACATTTAGATTCCTGTCACTGTATGTTGACTGGCCGACTAGGGGGAATGCCATACCAGATCTAGTATTAGGTAACGAACCAGGTCAGGTCACAGATCTCTCGGTGGGTGAGCATCTGGGGGACAGTGACCACCGCTCCCTGGCCTTTAGCATGATCATGGAAAAGGATAGAATCAGAGAGGGCAGGAAAATTTTTAATTGGGGAAGGGAAAATTATGAGGTTATAAGGCTAGAACTTGCGGGTGTGAATTGGGATGATGTTTTTGCAGGGAAATGTACTATGGACATGTGGTCGATGTTTAGAGATCTCTTGCGGGATGTTAGGGATAAATTTGTCCCAGTAAGGAAGATAAACAATGGTAGGGTGAAGGAACCATGGGTGAAAAGTGAGGTGGAAAATCTAGTCAGGTGGAAGAAGGCAGCATACATGAAGTTTAGGCAGCAAGGATCAGATGGGTCTATTGAGGAATATAGGGAAGCAAGAAAGGAGCTTAAGAAGGGGCTGAGAAGAGCAAGAAGGGGGCATGAGAAGGCCTTGGCAAGTAGGGTAAAGGAAAACCCCAAGGCATTCTTCAATTATGTGAAGAAGAAAAGGATGACAGGAGTGAATGTAGGAACGATTAGAGATAAAGGTGGGAAGATATGCCTGGAGGCTATGGAAGTGAGCGAGGTCCTCAATGAATACTTTTCTTCGGTATTCACCAATGAGAGGGAACTTGATGACGGTGAGGACAATATGAGTGAGGTTGATGTTCTGGAGCATGTAGATATGAAAGGAGAGGTGGTGTTGGAGTTGTTAAAATACATTAGGACGGCTAAGTCCCCGGGGCCGAATGGAATATTCCCCAGGCTGCTCCACGAGGCGAGAGAAGAGATTGCTGAGCCTCTGGCTAGGATCTTTATGTCCTCGTTGTCTACGGGAATGGTACCGGAGGATTGGAGGGAGGCGAATGTTGACCCCTTGTTCAAAAAAGATAGTAGGGATAGTCCAGGTAATTATAGACCAGTGAGCCTTACGTCTATGGTGGGAAAACTGTTGGAAAAGATTCTTAGAGATAGGATCTATGGGCATTTAGAGAATCATGGTCTGATCAGGAACAGTTAGCATGGCTTTGTGAAGGGCAGAACGTGTCTAACAAGCCTGATAGAGTTCTTTGAGGAGGTGACCAGGCATATAGATGACGGTAGTGCTGTGGATGTGATCTACATGGATTTTAGCAAAGCATTTGACAAGGTTCCACACAGTAGGCTTATTCAGAAAGTCAGAAGGCATGTTTGGCCAGGTGGATTCAGAATTGGCTTGCTTGCAGAAGGCAGAGGGTCGTGGTGGAGGGAGTATATTCAGATTGGAGGGTTGTGACTAGTGGTGTCCCACAAGGATCTGTTCTGGGACCTCTACTCTTCGTGATTTTTATTAACTACCTGGATGGTGGGGTGGAAGGGTGGGTTGGTAAGTTTTCAGATGACACAAAGGTTGGTGGTGTTGTAGATAATGTAGAGGATTGTTGAATATTGTAGAGAGACATTGATAGGATGCAGAAGTGGGCTGAGAAGTGGCAGATGGAGTTCAACCTGGAGAAGTGTGAGGTGGTACACTTTGAAAGGACAAACTCCACGGCAGAGTACAAAGTAAATGGCAGGATACTTGGTAGTGTGGAGGAGCAGAGGGATCTGGGGGTACATGTCCACAGATCACTGAAAGTTGCCTCACAGGTGGATAGGGTAGTTAAGAAAGCTTATGGGGTGTTAGCTTTCATAAGTCGAGGGATAGAGTTTAAGAGTCGTGATGTAATGATGCAGCTCTATAAAACTCTGGTTAGGCCACACTTGGAGTACTGTGTCCAGTTCTGGTCACCTCACTATAGGATGGATGTGGAAGCATTGGAAAGGGTACAGAGGAGATTTACCACGATGCTGCCTGGTTTAGAAAGTATGCATTATGATTAGAGATTAAGGGAGCTAGGGCTTTACTCTTTGGAGAGGAGGAGGATGAGGGGAGACATGATAGAGGTGTACAAGATATTAAGAGGAATAGATAGAGTGGATAGCCAGCGCCTCTTCCCCAGGGCACCACTGGTCAATACAAGAGGACATGGCTTTAAGGTAAGGGGAATATTCAAGGGGAATATTAGAGGAAGGTTTTTTACTCAGAGAGTGGTTGGTGCGTGGAATGCACTGCCTGAGTCAGTGGTAGAGGCAGATACACTAGTGAAGTTTAAGAGACTACTAGACAGGTATATGGAGGAATTTAAGGTGGGGGGGTTATATGGGAGGTAGGGTTTGAGGGTCAGCACAACATTGTGGGCTGTAATGTGCTGTACTATTCTATGCTCTGTGTTGGGCTTTTGCATAGTTAGTTTCACCAACTTAATCAGAACAGTATCAAGATCTTGAAAAACAAGCAGGAAACTGTGGAGGGAAAGGATATGGGTGATTTCATCCTTCAGCTATTTCATAACCTTCTGGATTGCAGAAGAACAAATGATGGAATACTGGACTTTCAATTGCATGGTGTGCTTGGAACATTATTCTTTCTCCAGAATGAATTGTTCAGCCTTGGCCACTGCCAGCTCTCAAGCAGGTGCAGGTGCTGTAAAAGCTGTAAATTGTTTCTTTTGCACAGCAATGAACCAGATGTTTCATTTTCGTCAGAAGTTAGAAGGTATGATATACCTTGCAGTGCATTCTTGTCCTTCTCACAGTCCCAAAACAGAATAAATACTATACACACAAAATGGAACCTCTCCAGTGATGCTCCTGAACATGATATCACATTTTGTTCTATTTCCGATCCTTATCTGAAATATTAGGGAATATGGACCTAGGTCAAGGCTCCCTGATTCAGCACACACTCACTCACCCTGCGCAAGCTGATAGGTGGAATGGAAAGGGGACTGAAGAGGATGGAATCTGATACAAGGGATCATAACTGTAATACTGAGTCCCAAAAGTAAAAGACAGAAGTGCATCAATAACTTGTGACGAATACCAGTCGTGCTCTTTTTTGTTGATCTGATCTATTTCGGCGTACTTCCAGCCACATACATTGCTCAGCTTTCACTCTTGAAAGGTCCGTAAATGTGAACCTCTCAGACCGACTGTTTGAAAAAGAAAGCTCAAGTACGAATGCAGGTCAATTCCCATCAAGGTGATCACCATAAAGCCGAGAAACAGAATCACACAGCCTTTCTCAACGAAAACTCACATTTCGCAGAGTTTATATAATGTGGTTGACAGCCACTGATTGTAACTCAGTCATAACTTCCTCAACCACTTCAACAGCAGCTTCCCCCTGCATATCACAACTCACTATCAGTGTTTGCCAAGATGAAAAGAAATGCACTTTCATAAGTAGAAGTATATTATATTGAAACCGCAATACAAGGGAGCGGAACTACCAGGCAACTTTATTCAAATTGCATTTAATAATCCTGTTAGAGGTAGGAATGTATGCAATTGTCAACATTTTCACTCTGGTCATATCAAATATCTTCAATGGACGTGAGGAAGGTTTTTTCTCAGTTCATTGGTTTATACATTGTTTTTATGCATACATGTATTTTGAGGACAGTAACATTAACATAGTGGTTATTAGTGCTTTCCCCGGTTACATACAACGAGCATTAAAACGATCAAGGGAATCCATCTTTGGCTAACCAAGGTGCATAATCGCAGAAAATTAATTTCCCATCGGTAAGGCAATCTGAGTAAACTTTGTGCAGAAATAGTATGAAAATCAAGATTTATGAAAAGAAGCAATATTATAAGAGAATGGTGTTCCACAGCGAATTAACAGATCTGTTCCATCATTTCTAATCCTTGAAGCTCCAAATCAAAATAGAATAAAATTTTCTGCATGTTCAGTCCAGTGCATTTTAACTCCTCACAAGGCATACTTTATCCATGGCGTGAAGAATACTGTAAAAGGGGATGCAATAGTCAGTTCAAAATATTCCTAGAAATTTTAATACAAGGAATTGATATATTAAACATACAAAAAGCACAAGCGGGACAGTGTTCAGGGTGGGGCATGAAAAAAGTGAAATGCTCAGAAAATGTGGCCAACAGCACTACAATGCATGTAAAAAAAGTTGCGGCCTTGTGTCAGACCAGTTTGTTTTTTTTTCTCTAACTTACTTTTCATCATGTTATTTACATCACTATAATAAAGAATATTTTAATTTGTTGGTTACAAGGTTTTCCAAACATTTGAGATAAAGCCATTGGACTGTAATGAAATACATCGTGATAAAAATCAAAACAGAAAACATTACCTGTTTATTGAGAAACCTTCTTCACAAAGATTGACTAAAGCATAAAGTTGTCTCAGTGCATACTCATTCTGCAAACAGAAAGGAAAAAGTAGCATTATTAATAAAGAAAGGGTATTATGTGCAGTTCTGATTGCCTCGCGATAGGAACGATGTCACCACACTAGAGAGAATACAGAAAAGATTCACAAGGATGGTGTACATGATTCCAGACAAAAACAATCATTAGGCATTGAGCAACACACATCAAGATTAATTACCATTTACAAGCCAAGGAAATAGGAGTCCAGAGAATCTCTGATACAGGTCAATAATCTGTGAATTCCATTTAGAGTGGCCGCAGATGACAAGACTACACCATGCAATGGGGGAGCCCCATGATCAAACAAGAAGGCAGTATTTAGTGAGCAAGGTGCCTTTTGGATGATGTCTAGGAGGGAACTTTGAGAAATTGACAGTACAATGGAAACACCAGAAGATTTATGTGCATGTATTACCCACTCATGACTTTCAGTGTCTCATGATTACTACATCATTGCAAGCTAACATAAATTTAGCTTTTGCTGGACTGCACCTGTTATCTGTTAATGGAAGTGATATAACCTTACCTTTCTTAAATCTAAAAGCACCAATTCACTTACAAAAGCTGTCACCTTCTGAAGCAGCAGGGTTGTGCAATATAATGCACAGGACAGGACAAGCCCCACTCACAAAAAGGCAGAAAAACTATAGACAGCTGGCTACTTGGTCATAGTGGAACCTGCCCATATGCCCTTTACAGTCATAAAATTATTTTTTAAATGAGTCAATTAAAATAGTCTAATTGGGAATGTCAAAATTCTTAAAAACATAGTTAAGTGCCCTCAATACATTCAGCTAACATTTAAGTTATTGTATGTTCCTCATCTCCCTTGAAGCTGTTTTTCTCTATTCAAATAGATTGGCTCACGGTCTAATCTGGCACAAGGCCAGCATTTGCCATCATAACTGCTCCAAGTGCACTGACTTTAAAATACGGCCAGTAGTTCCATGCAAAGTTGCCTCAGCAAGTTCTAACCCAACAATTTTTTTAAACTGCTGTACTACAAAGGAAATTCCCTTGGCTGCATACTGATGACAATGACTTCTCCAAACCGAGATCCCGAAAATGCCCCCCCCACCAAGAAAAAACAAACTAACATGTGGTAGGTTTCTCATTGTAAACAAAAAATAATTTTTCCAGTGAAATTAGATACTTACAAGTATCGAGTGCCAGTTGAAGCAGCGGGTTTTGAAATAGTAATTTGCAGCTTGATAGCATGTGTGATTGTAGATACGATTTCGAGAATTTAGAATCCGTTCTGTTCGTTCCTCAGATCCTGTAACAATGGAAACTATCTTCCTCATGGACTCCTGAATTATTCTTTTTCTCTGCAAGAGAATGGATGCATCGGTGAAGTAGGACTGTTGCATGGCTTTGACCTGGAACATCAACAATTCCTCCCCAATCCGTAAGCTGCTCAAACGGCTGGGTTCCTCCAGCATAAACACAGTAGATTCTGCAGATGCTGGAAACCCAGAGCAACACACAAATTGTTGGAGGAACTCAGCAGGTCAGGCAGCATCTACAGAAGTGAATAAATAAAAATCGACATTTCGGGCTGAGACTCTTCATCAGGGCTTGGAGGGTCTCTTGAAGGATTTGAGGGAGACCCTGATGAAGCGTCTTGTCCGAAACATCTCTTGAACCTCCATTAGTTATTGCTGTGATAGAGCGTTTCATTTATAAGGACTGAATAGGTTTGGTTTCCTTGGAAAGGTGTTCAAATAATGGTATGCAAAATTGCCAGGAGAATAGGAAAGGTAGCTTGCAGGAAACTTTTCCCCAGAACAGGTATCTAACTCTTAAGGGAGTAGGCATAGGATAAGAGGCAAGAAATGTGGAAGAGATCAGAGAAGGAACTTTTTCACCCAGAAATTGGAATAATACACAATGTGCTGGAGGAACTCAGCAGGTCAGGCAGCATCTATAGATAGCAATAAATGTAGCTTTCCAGCATCTGCAGAACCTCTTGTGTCTCTGAAATCTAGAATACGTTACCCGAGTGGGTGGCAAAGGCAGGTAGCCAGACAACATGTAAGTGTCTGGATGGGCACTTCAGTCGCCAAGACATAGAAGGTGTTATGTGCTCAGAAAAGGGTTCAGTATAGATGGCTGATTTATGGTTGGCATAGGTCAAAAGGCATGTCACTATGATTCTTTATGCAGAAATCTAAACAGTCAATTTCACTAATGAGACAGATTTCAAATAATTTACTGAACATTGACTGAAAAATAAGGATTGAAGATGCAGGAAATACTCAGCAGGCAGGCAGTATCTGTGGAGATGGGAGCAGTTAACAAGCCAGATGTGTATCCTGACTCACATCTTTCAGATATTACCCATACAGGCCATACTTGTGAGACTTAACGAGTGGCGATGAGGACTCAGACAGCAGGACAAGGCCACACCAATGGACTGCTTGAACAGGCCTCCAACAACATGTCATGAAAATGATCTTTTTAAAAAAATTAGACTATTTCAAAGCAAAACTACTGTTATTTCACTTTTTTTTAAAGTTAAGGTGAGCACCCTCATACAAATGACTAGGACCAGGCTAGACACACAAAACCTCATTATATTACTGGAAAATACAGGTGCTTCAGCTCAGCAATTTCTGGAGCACCCAGGAATCAATGGAGAATGCCCCAGCTCAGAAAATGGCTCTGCCCTGAGATCTGCAGCTTGCAGTCATTTAGTGACCAAAAGTCAAAGCAAACTCCATTATTCAGTCCACAGTCCCCAAATCCTAAGGACTTTCTACTTCCTGACTAGCTGCATCACTGCCTGGTACGGGAACTGTACTTCCCTCAATCGCAGGACTCTGCAGAGAGTGGTGTGGACAGCCCAGTGCATCTGTAGATGTGAACTTCCCACTATTCAGGACATTTACAGTAATAGGTGTGTAAAAAGGGCCCAAAGGATCACTGGAGACCAGAGTTACCCCATCCACAAACCGTTCCAGCTGCTACCATCTGGGAAACGGTACCGCAGTATAAAAGCCAGAACCAACAGGCTCCGAGACAGCTTCTTCCACCAGGCCATCAGACTGATTAATTCACACTGACACAATTGTATTTCTAAGCTATATTGACTGTTTTGCTGTATATCTTATTGTACATACTATTTATGACAAATTTCTATAATTTGCACATTCGGACAGATACGTGACATAAAGATTTTTACTCATGTATGTGAATTATGCAAGAAATAAAGTCAATTCAATTCACAGTTCAACAGACAGTACTACCATTCATTGCATTAAAAATAATAACATTAGCGTCAAACTATGAACACCAAAAGGATTCACTAAACCTTAATTTGGGAAAGTGATAAACCGCAAGGGGCTCTGCATGGATAAGTATGGAATGTACAATGCTCACCTGCAGATGCTCACTGATTTCTGCCAGAACCTTCTGAGCCACCTCAATGCTGTTGGTTGCCATGTACTTGCGTTTAAGAGTGGCAAGAACAACGTCAGGGCTTGGCACTGCATCTACAATGTCAGTTGGAGGCTTCATTTTGGGGGGTCCCCTCTTCGCGCCCTGAAATGCACTCAGTTTCATGTGGGACACTGTCTAGGGAAAAAAGAAAAGAACATTTTTAAGGAATCCATTTTCTAGTAAGCATTTTTGTCTCCAATCAATGACAATTTTATTCTGTGCCAATGCTTTTCTTAGAGTCAGAAGGCAAGAGTCCCACATTCACTAGAAAATCTCCTAAAGTACTTAAATACAAAGAATATATTGACAGCACTGTGTCAGTCAGATATACATTGGGTGGGGCATATATGACAGGGATCACAGAACAGTCTACTAAAATTAATCTACAGAGAAAAAGTGTATTTAAAGGGCTGAAGAAAGAACAGTTAACTTCTTCCACTGAAAGCAGAACAAATTTTCTCAGAAAACTGTAGTGAGTGGAGGCTGATTACCCAAATAATCACATCGTCAAGTTCGCCAATGACATGACAGTCATCACCAGCAAGGATGAGGCAGCCTACAGAGGGGAGGTGGAAGAGCACGAGGCCTGGTGTCAGCCAAATAACCTGTTCCTCATTGTCAAGACATCGGAGATAGTCGACTTTAGGAGAAGTTGCACCACTCACATCTTCATTATCTCAGCAGCACAGCAGTGCAAACTAAGCAGTTTCAAACTCCCAGGAGTGCATATTTTGCATAATCTCTCGTGGTCACAGAACACATCCTAAACAATCAGGAAAGCTCACCAATGCCTTTACTTTCTGGGGAGACTGAAGAGAGCAGGACTACACACATCAATACTCATAACCTTCTATAGTTACGCAGTAGAGTATTCTATCATGTTGCATCACTGCTCGCTACAGAAACTACACTGCAGGGGCAGGAAGATTCTACAACAGATAGTCAGATCTGCCCAACGCCTCACCAGCACCAACATACCTGCCATCAGGGACATATAATACAGAAAGGTACTGGAAAAAGGCCAGAAATATCATGTAGGAGCCCACCCACCCTGCTCATGGACTGTCTGTCCCACTCCCATTAGGGAGGAGGCTACGTAGCATCCATGCTAAGACCATCAGACTCAAAAACATCCACTTTCCCAAGCAGCAAGGCTCAGCAACACCCCCCACACTCTTTACCACCACTACTTTACCATTTCCCAACAGAGCCAATTTACATGTACAGACTACCCTGTGCCCAGTGTCACTTTATGGTCAATCGATGTATACAAGCTATCTTACGTATTTATATTTATTGTTTTTTACTATTGTGCTCTTTATCTTATTGTGTTTTTTGTGTGCTGCAATCGACCTGGAGTAACAAATGTTTTGTTGTCTTTTAGACTCGTGTACTGGAAATGACATTAAACAATGTTGAACAACTACTAATAGAACATCTGCATCCGTTTGGCTCATGCTCTACACGAGTCTTCCCATCAAATGCTCAGCAACACATTCTTATATTCTCCATCAGGCATTTAAATACCCCTCCTCCCTTAAATGTGTAGATACCAATGCTCTTGGGCTGGCATTCCACATTTCAATCACTGACACAGTTTCTACAGGATTTCCTATTGGATTTAATAAACCCCTACCTCTGGCTTCTGGAAATACCTGCAGAATCATAGAAACAAAATCTGAATCTAGTTTAGTATCACTGGCATACATCATGAAATTTATTGTTTTGCGGCAGAGGTACACTGCAATACATAACAATAAAAGCTATAAGTTACATTAAATATACAAATTAAATTACACAGTGCAAAAAGAGAGGAAAAAATAGTGAGGTAGTGTTCATGGGTTCATTGTCCATTCAGAAACCTGATGGCAGAGGGGAAGAAGCTGTTTCTGAAACATTGAGTGTGGATCTTCAGGTTTCTGTACCTCCTCGCTGATGGGAGCAAAGAGTAGAGGGCATGTTCTGGGTGATGGGGGTCCTTAATAATGGATGCCACTTTACGGCAACATGTTTTGAAGGTGCCCATGATGGTGTTGGTTGCGTTTACAACCTTCTGCAGCTTTCTCCTGATCCTGTGCACTGGTCCCTCCATACCAGACGGTGATGCAGCCAGTCAGAATGCTCTCCATGGTGTGTCAGTAGAAATTTGCAAGAGTCTTTGGTGACATACTAAGTTTTCTCAAACTCCTACTGATATATTGCCTCCGTTGTGTCTTCTTTGTAATTGCACCAATACATTGAGCCCAGGATAGATCCTCAAGAGACGTTGACACCCAGGAACTTGAAAGAGCTCACCCTTTCCACTTCTGATCCCTTATTGAGGACAGTTGTGTGTTCCCTTGTCTTACTCTTCATGAAGTCCAAAAGTCCTTGGTCTTATTGACATCGAGTGCAAGGTTGTTGCTGCGACACCACTCAACCAGCTGATCTGTCTCGCTCCTGTACACCCTCCCATCACCACCTGAATCTCTGCCAACAATGGTTGTGTCACTAGCAAATTTATAGTTGGCATTTGAGCTATACCGAGACACACAGTCATTGAGCAGTGGGCTAAGCATGCATCCTTGAGTTGCAAAAGTGTTGACTGTCAGCAAAGAGCAGCTGTTATTACTGATCTGCACACACTGTGGCCTCCTGATAAGAAAGTCAAGGATCCAGATGCAAAGGGACCATAAGATATAGGAGCAGAATTAGGCTATTCAGTCCATCTGCCATTTCATTATGGCTGATCCATATTTCCTCTCAACCCCATCTCCTGCCTTTTCCCTGTATCCCTTCATGCCCTGACCAATCAAGAATCCATTAACCTCTGCCTTAAATATACATAAAGACTTGGCCCTCATGGCTGCCTGTGGCAACAAGGTCCACAGATTCACAACTCTCTGGCTAAAGAAATTTCTCCTCACCTCCATTCTAAAAGGATGCCTCTCTATTCTGGTATTAGACTCTCCCACCATAGGAAACTTCTCCTCCATAGCCACTCTATTAAAGGAAGGTACAGAGGCCCAAGTTTTGGAGCTTGTTGATTAAAATTGAGGGCATGATTGTGTTGGACAATGAGTGTAGTCAATAAACAGCAGCCTGACACAGGTATTACTATTGTCCAGGTGATCCAAGGCTGAGTGGAGAGCTAGTGATTGCATCTGCTGTAGACCTGTTGTGGCAATAGGCAAATTGCAGCAGGTCCAGGTCCTTGCTCAGGCAGGAGCTGTCTCTGGCCATGACCAACCTCTCAAAGCACTTCACTGCTGTAGATGTGAGTGCAACTGGGCAATAGTTGTTGAGGCAGCTCATCGCACTCTTCTTAGGCACTGGTGTGATTGTTGCCCCTTTGTAGTAGGTAGGAACCTTCAACTGTAGCAATAAGAGATTGAAGATGTCCTTGAGCACTCTCCAGTTGGTTTGCACAGGTTTTCAGATGACAAATTTCCTGGTTCATCCATGGCTTTTAGTTTAGGTATGTCCGCTATGTTCTCAAAGGCACACATTAATGCCCACAGGTCTTGAAGTCAGTGACAGCTGTGACGTATCTGAATATTGTCCGGTCCATCGACTCAAGGCAAATCCTGTAAGCGCTTCTGCACCTCCCCTGACCTTACCTTCTGGGCAGTCTTTAGTCCCTGCCTATACACTGGGAGTAGAAGTACAGCCAGGTGGTCAGACTTCCCAAAGTATAGGTGTGGGATGGCATGGTGAGCACTCTTGATTGTGGTATAACCACAGTACAGTGGGCACTACAGCAGCATAGCAGTCAGCGTAGCGCTGTTACAGCTGGGGCATCAGAGTTCAGAACTCAATCCCGGCATCTTCTATAAGGAGTCTGTACATCCTCCCCGTGGAATGTGTGGGTTTTCCCCGAGTGTTCCAGTTTCCTCCCAGTCCAAAGGTGTAACGGGTAGGTTGATTGGTTACTGTACACTTTCCTGTCAGTAGGCTAGGGTTAAATTGAGGTTGCTGGAGTGTCACTGCATCACTATACAAATAACAATGGTCAAGTGCATCACTGTGTAAATAACAATGGCCAAGTGTGTTGGCTCCTCGGGTTCCACGGGTGGTATATTGGTGGCAGTTGTTCCAATACGTCTTCAAGCTGGCTCCCGCACTGACAGAGAAGCATCAGGGTGTGCAGCTTTATGCCTGCTGATTACGGTGCTCAGTTCCTACAGTGCTCCGCCTCGTCCGTCACAACAGACAGGATCTCCCGGGAGCCACCCACTTCAACTCTGCTTCCCATTCAGATATGTCCATACATGGCCTCCTCTACCGCCATGATGAGGCTAAACTCAGGTTGGAGGAGCAACACCTTATATACTCTCTGGGTAGTCTCCAGCCCCTTGGTATGAACACAGAATTCTCCAACTTCCGGTAATTCCCTCCCCCTCCCTTCCCCTACCCCTATTTCACTTTGCCCCCTCCCCCAGCTGCCTATCACCTCCCTCATGATTCTGCCTCCTTCTACTACCCATTGTGTTTTCCCCTATTCCTTCTTCACCTTTCCTGCCTATCACCTCCCTGCTTCCTCTCCCCCACCCCTTTATCTTTCCCCTTACTGGTTTTTCACCTGGCACCTACCAGCCTTCTCCTTCCCACCCTCCCCCACCTTCTTTATAGGGCCTCTGCCCCTTCCCTCTTCAGTCCTGACGAAGGGTTCTGGCCCGAAACGTCGACTCATCATTTTCACGGATGCTGCCCAACCTGCTGAGTTCCTCCAGCATGTTGTGAGTGTTGCTTTGACCCCAGCATCTGCTGATTATTTTGTGTTGACATTGGCCTGAGGTGGAAAGCACACTGCTACCGGGATGATGGCGGAAAACTCTCTCGGCTGATAAAATGGACGACATTTAATCGCTAGGTGTTCCAGATCAGGTGAGCAGGACTGAGGTAGAACTGCAATATTTTGTGTAGCACGATGGGTTAATCATAAAGCATACTTCACCTCCTCTGCCTTTAAAAGACTGGCCTGTCCTGCCTTTGTGGAGAATGGTGAAACCACCAAGCTACTATGTCTGAAATGGCTGGGGATAGCTTAATGAAGTGAACACTGAGGATTTCAGTAATACTTCTGCTTTGGAAAGGAATGCCAAGTAATTGGGAATGGAAATCCAATGGCTGGGTTGGCCCAACATAGTCCTCTTCAAAACATTTTACAGAAATTACATACTCAGCTACCCTTCCTGACAAAGAACATAACACATATATTATCTAAGCTGAAGATCTAGGCTGCCTGAACTAGGTCTAATTGCTCAACCTTTTCAGATCTGTCTGCCTCTAAAGAAATACGTGACACCAAAGAAAAATAAGGGAAACTGGTAATGTCTGTAATTTATTTCTCAATTTTAAAAAATGGTGATTAGTTGTACATCCTGATTAAATGCAGTAGACTGCCCCTTGCACAAAGTACAAGGTGAGAGAAAATAAGAGCAAGATTTCTATAGAGCTTTTTAAAAACAAATTTTACAACCTGGCACATTCAAGTTGTATTCCTCAGTTGGATTAGAAATAACCTTGCCCTTTAATAAGGTGAATATTGAGGATTTCAGTAATGCTTCCGCTTTGGAAGGGGATGCCAAATAATTACAAATGGAGATCCAATGGTTGGGTTGGCCCAACATAGTCCTCTTATAGAAATTACATACTTAGCCTCAGAAAAAAATGGAATGTTTTAAAGTTCTACATTGGAAGTGGAAGGCAGATTAATAAAAGGAGGACTGAAACAGAGTCACCTGCCTAAAAACGGGCTTTTCAGCCCACTGGGTCCATGCTGATCATTAAGAATCCATTTCATTTGACATTACATTAATCTCATCATCTAGAAAGCTGTGTGTGTGTGGAATCATCACAGCATTGTTTTTAGATGCGCAATAAGAACGCAAGCCGGCATCCGCACCGGACTCTGAGGCATGTGATTGCAGGTTCGAATCCGGCCAGCTCGCTTTCCATCCGTGCTGGTTTGAGCCTCGAGCTCGCAACTTGGCCTCATAAAAAAACAGACAAACACCAAGGAAACAGCCATTGCTGCCCGATGCACAAAGAGAAACTCCAGTAACAACATAGCTGCTGACCAAAAAGAAGGAAAATGGAAGGGAAATGGTGGAGAGGGGCAGAAGGGACAAGTAAAAGAAAATTATAATTTTTTTTTTAAAAACCAAGTAACCAGATGAAAAGCAACAGGCTCATCTTCTCTAGCCACCTTTTCCAAGAGAGACAGAAAAATGCTAACGGTATGGACCACAAGTGAAATCCTTACCATGTTTCCATACTCTTGCACATGGCTCGTGTTGGTCCTCTTCTTTACAAGTTTGAACTGATAATGCAATGTTTCTTTCCTCAGGTCCTCCTGAAAAATGAAGGAAATGTGAATGGAAATCCTACAGTACCAGCTCTGCAAACAAATATACTGTATGGCAGCTGATCAGTCTTCATTGTGATTGGTGGCCAAATTCTGGCATCTAACACAGGGGTCCCCAACCTTTTTTGCACAGCGGACCGGGTTAATATTGACAATATTCTTATGGACCGGCCGACGGGTGGGGTGTTAATCACGACCGGAATATAGGTAAAACTATAAATCATTTATAAATGGCTAATAATACTCAATTACATTTCTAAAAGGGTTTATCTAACGAATTTAATATTAAACACACAGTGCATATTTTCCTCTCATGAATATTGTATAGTGATAAGTCAATTATAAGTCACTTATAAGTCAATAGCATCATAACATTTTAAGTAACGTTTGGATATTAAACACACAGCGCATATTTGCCTCGTATGAACATATAAAATCATTGCAACACACCAATACCGCTGAATCAGTGGGAGCCCTGGGCTTGTTTTCCTGCAACAAGACAGTCCCATTGAGGGGTGATGGGAGACAGCGATACTCGAAGGGGGTTCCTTATGTCCAGTCTATTCCTCAATTCAGTTTTTGTTGCATTCATTGCAGAAAATCCTGCTTCGCAGAGATATGCTGTTGGAAATGGAAGCAACGTTTTCTGTGCTTTTGTGGCTATCTCAGGATATTCCAGAATGCCGGCAGAGATGTTATGACAAACATACTTTTCAGCCTGCCGTCATTTGCACGCTCGAGGAGTTGATCTTCTTCACGCGCTGACATGGATGATTCACCAGGGACATTCACAAGTGGGTCACGGACCCATTCTTTTGCACATCTTGGGTCATTTGAGGTTGGGAAGTAATGCTCAAATTTTGTCGACAGCAAAGATAGGTGATCGCGCACCAGCTGTGAGAAAGACAGTGCAGCCTCAGTCTCTTTCAAAATCCCAGCTAATGTTGGGAACAAGTCAAATATGCCCCTGTCCACTCACCGTTCCCACAGTTCCAGTTTGGCTTTGAAAGCAGACACTTTATCTGCCAACCTGAAGACAGTTGTCATTCTCCCCTGAAGTGACAAACTGAGTTCATTGAGCAGGTTGAAGATGTCACACAGATAGCCACTAAGTATGACGCTCTCAGAGCAGCAGCATTTGTGGAGCTGGTGGCTCTCAGCACTTGCTTCTGTCCCGCTTGCTCACGTTTTTTCCTCTCAAAAAACTCACCAGGTTTGTCTTTAAGTGTAGGGTGCTTGGACTCAAGGTGCCAAAGCAGTTTTGAGGGCTTCATTGCCTCATTAGACAGCTTGTCTCCACATATAACACACAGGGGGCTTGGAGCACGTGAGTCACCGGTCGCAATAAAGCTATATTTTATGTACGACTCGTCGTATTTTCTGTTGAAGGAAGCTTTCTTTTTTTTCCCCACAGTCTCTGCCTGAGCTGTCTCTGTGTTATCACCATCGTTAGGCCTTTTATGTCCTTTTCCACCTCTTCCAAAGAAACTTTCAAGCAACGTTTGCTTTTAACTCATACCGACTGATGACCTCGCGTGCATAATGACCTCGTGTACGTTCAACAGTGGACGTGACAGGAAATGAGGAAAGGTGCAGTTGACTCATATCGCTTCATACCACCAAATAATATCGTTTCCTTGCGGACCAGTAGCACATAGGACCATAGAAACTACAGCACAGAAACAGGCCTTTTGGCCCTTCTTGGCTGTGCCGAACCATCTTCTGCCTAGTCCCACTGACCTGCACACGGACCATATCCCTCCATACACCTCCCATCCATGTATCTGTCCAATTCATTCTTAAAAGTTAAAAAAGAACTCGCATTTACCACCTCATCTGGCAGCTCATTCCATACTCCCACTACTCTCTGTGTGAAGAAGCCCTCCACCCTCAATGTTCCCTTTAAACTTCTCCCCCCTCACCCTTAACCCATGTCCTTTGGTTTTTTTCTCCCCTTGCCTCAGTGGAAAAAGCCTGCTTGCATTCACTCTATCTATACCCATCATAATTTTATATACCTCTATCAAATCTCTCCTCATTCTTCTACGCTCCAGGGAATAAAGTCCTAACCTATTCAACCTTTCTCTGTAACTGAGTTTCTCAAGTCCCGGCAACATCCTTGTAAACCTTCTCTGCACTCTTTCAACCTTATTTATATCCTTCCTGTAATTTGGTGACCAAAACTGAACACAATACTCCAGATTCGGCCTCACCAATGCCTTATACAACCTCATCATAACATTCCAGCTCTATTAATCAAAGTATTGAGTATAAAAGGCCAGTGTACCAAAAGCTCTCTTTACGACCCTAACTAATTGTGACACCACTTTTAGGGAATTTTGTATCTGTATTCCCAGATCCCTCTGTTCTACTGCACTCCTCAGTGCCTTACCATTAATCCTGTATGTTCTACCTTGGTTTGTCCTTCCAACATGCAATACCTCACACTTGTCTGTATTAAACTCCATCTGCCATTTTTCCGCCCATTTTTCCAGCTGGTCCACATCCCACTGCAGGCTCTGAAAACCTTCCTCACTGTCTACTATACCTCCAATCTTTGTATCATCAGCAAATTTGCTGATCCAATTTACCACATTATCATCCAGATCATTGATATAGATGACAAATAACAATGGACCCAGCACTGATCCCTGTGGCACACCACTAGTCACAGGCCTCCACTCAGAGAAGCAATTCTCTACCACCACTCTTTGGCTTCTTCCATTGAGCCAATGTCTAATCCAATTTACCACCTCTCCATGTATACCTAGCGACTGAATTTTCCTAACTAACCTCCCATGCGGGACCTTATCAAAGGCCTTACTGAAATCCATGTAGACAATATCCACTGCCTTCCCTTCATCCACTTTCCTGGTAACCTCCTCGAAAAACTCCAATAGATTGGTCAAACATGACCTACCATGCACAAAGCCATGTTGACTCTCCCCAATAAGTCCCTATCTATCCAAATGTTTGTAGATTCTGTCTCTTAGTATTCCCTCCAATAACTTACCCACTACCAACGTTAAACTCACCGGCCTATAATTTCCCGGATTACTTTTCGATCCTTTTTTAAACAACGGAACAACATGAGCCACTCTCCAATCCTCCAGCACCTCACCCGTAAACAGCGACATTTTAAATATTTCTGCCAGGGCCCCCGCAATTTCAACACCAGTCTCCTTCAAGGTCCGAGGGAACACTCTGTCAGGTCCCGGGGATTTATCCACTTTAATTTTCCTCAAGACAGCAAGGACCTCCTCCTTTTCAATCTGTACAGTTTCCATGATCTCACTACTTGTTTCCCTCAATTCCATAGACTTCATGCCAGTTTCCTTAGTAAATACAGACGCAAAAAACCTATTTAAGATCTCCCCCATTTCCTTTGGTTCCGCACATAGCTGACCACTCTGATCTTCAAGAGGACCAATTTTATCCCTTACAATCCTTTTGCTCTTAATATACCTGTAAAAGCTCTTTGGATTATCCTTCACTTTGACTGCCAAGGCAACCTCATGTCTTCTTTTAGCCCTCCTGATTACTTTCTTAAGTATTTTCTTGCACTTCTTATACTCCTCAAGCACCTGATTTACTCCCTGTTTCCTATACATTTCATACAACTCCCGCTTCTTCTTTATCAGAGTTGCAATATCCCTTGAGAACCAAGGTTCCTTATTCCTGTTCAATTTGCCTTTAATCCTGACAGGAACATACAAACTCTGCACTCTCAAAATTTCCCCTTTGAAGGCTTCCCACCTACCAATCACATCTTTGCCAGAGAACAACCTGTCCCAATCCACGCTTTTCAGATCCTTTCTCATTTCTTCAAATTTGGCCTTCTTCCAGTTAAGAACCTCAACCCTAGGACCAGATCTATCCTTGTCCATGATCAAATTGAAACTAATAGTGTTATGATCACTGGAACCAAAGTGCTCCCCTACACAGACTTCCGTCACTTGTCCTAACTCGTTTCCTAACAGGAGATCCAATATTGCATCCCCTCTAGTTGGTCCCTCTATATATTGATTTAGAAAACTTTCCTGAACACATTTTACAAACTCTAAACCATCTAGACCCCTAACAGTATGGGAGTCCCAATCAATGTATGGAAAATTAAAATCCCCTACCACCACAACTTTATGTTTCCTGCAGTTGCCCGCTATCTCTCTGCAGATTTGCTCTTCCAAGTCTCTTTGACTATTGGGTGGTCTGTAATACAATCCCACTAATGTGGCCATACCTTTCCTGTTTCTCAGTTCCACCTATAAGGACTCAGTAGACAAGCCCTCTAATCTGTCCTGCCTGAGCACTGCTGTAATATTCTCCCTAACAAGCAATGCTACTCCCCCACCTTTCATTCCTCTGCCTCGATCACATCTGAAACATCGGAATCCTGGAATATTAAGCTGCCAGTCCTGCCCCTCCTGTAGCCAAGTTTCACTGATTGCTACAACGTCATAATTCCACGTGTCAATCCACGCCCTCAACTCATCCGCCTTCCCCGCAATACTCCTAGCATTGAAATATATGCACCTCAGAAGATTTTTACCACCACTCACAACCTTTCTATCAGCGGATTTGCTTGAACTTTCAACATCATTTATTTTTACCCCAGCCACACTGTCAGCTCTGGCACTCTGGCTCCCATCCCCCTGCTTTGCAGCCTGGTAGCAGTCCGCAGTCCAGTGATTGGGGACCACTGATCTAACAGGATCCCAAAAACTTACAGGTATAAGAGCATACAGTGCAAGAAAGAGCAACCAGTTACATTTTAATGAATGGCAACTTATTAATTTAAATATTTTGGAGTGCTAAATAACTTTTCATTCTTGCACCTCAAGTTTTCTCACTTATAATGGATCTTCTAATTAACCCCTAGAATGTCTTCAGAACAAGACCTTTCATGAGACAGTGAATCACTGCAGCTTCAGTTTTCATATCAAGACAAAATTCATTTCCGTTATTTACACCGACCACTGTTCTATGAAATATTGATAATTGGAGTTATTTAATACCTACATTTTCAGACATCACCATGTTAGTTCTATTTCAGCAAATCAGTGTTTATTCCAAAATCCTGACAATGAGATTTACAAAAATATAAATAAAAGATTGACGCAAATGTTGCCAGTAGCTGAGGGCCCGAGTTATAGGGAGAGGCTGGGCAGGTTAGAAGACTAGGGTTGGCCTTAAAGAAGTATAGGTATGATAAATGCACCCAGTCTTTTTCCTCATTGAAAGGGGATCAAATATTAAAAAGCATAGGTTTAAGGTAAGAGGGAAAAGATTTAAAAGGGACCTAAGGGGTAACTTCTTCATGCAGAGGACAGTGTGCATATGGAATGAGCTACTGTAGGAAGTGGGTAAGGCATGTACCATAACGATCAAAAGACATTTTGACAGATACATGCACACGTTTAGGGGAATATGGCCCAAATGCAGACAAGTGGATCTAGCTTAGACAGGGATCTTGTTTGGCATGAACAGTCTGGGTCAGAGGCTGGATCTTTGCATGCTGTGTTATTCTACAACTATGACATATGGGTTAGATCCCAATTATTAATGCTGCTAAGTGAAAGACGAACATTACAAGGAATTAAATCAACTATAAACAAATAATATGGTAATATTTAAGTTTTTCTACATACCGCATCAGAGTCTTCCATCCACACAACACTGTATACATCACCCAAGTAGGTGTTTCTAAGTTCATCATAATAACAAGCGTAAGAGGACTCCTCTGGATTGGCAGCAGTAGTGGCAAACACTGTAATTATAAGTAGTAGAGTTCAATAGACTAGGGAGTAGTGATCAAATTTAAACTGTCAAGTTTCTTTATTTTTGACAAACATTGATGGGACATTTTACATGAGCTGTGCACATTAGTTTTAGTGCCAAGACAAGTGCAAGTTGACACTGTTAAACAAATTAATTATGGCTAAAGTTTGAGTTATCTCACTTTTATCAGCACCATTTATACAACTTCTGTAGAATACAGCCATAGTACTTGACAGGGAAGAAACAGTCACTAAATATTAGTCTAGCACACAAACTTGAGGGAAATTTGAAGTCACAGTTTTGAGGGAACTGCAGGACTGGAAAAAGACAATATTAAGTATATTAAAAACAGAAATAAAAAGCACCATGTTGCAGAATTATAAAACAGGACATCAAGACAAGCAAATTCTCTGTGTAACACGCTGTAAGGATTCACTGCCAATGTAATGGCTCCTCTGTAATGTTCACTGCTGAGGTAACGGTTTCTCCGTAGCAGCAATGTTTGGGTTATAGCTGGAGATAACAGGACTCTGGTATGCATGTTAGCCAATCGGAGATTGTTGCTTTGTCTTGTGAATCTGGAAGGATGTTTTTTCGCGGTCTTTGTCGAGGAGAGATGAAGAGGGAAGACACGTGTGGAGAGAGCTGGTAGACCGCCGGACGGAGTGTACTGGGATCTGAGGGTCCGAAGGTCGGCAACGCTCGGAGGAGATCGATGGTGGAAGAATGACGACTGAGTGAGCTCCAACGTGAACTTTTGACTTTTCCTTGAATTGGGCCCTTTTTTATTTTCATTACTAACCCTATATTCAGATTAAGATTCACAAAGTTCAATCATTTAATTGCATATGGTGTACTGTCTGATATTTTGTGTTGTGAGTTTGTAACTGGGCGGTACGTTACACAGCATCCACACAAACGTGATTTTCCAGTTTGGCGGGGCCAAAGGCTGTTTCCTATTGAGCCGGGCAAGCCTGAGGGTTACATTGGGATAGAGCAAAATTCAAATTCCAATAAAATAAAATGAAGCTTGATGGTCAGAAGGTAGAATTTTTAGAGAATTGAGTCTAATGCCTTATTAAGCATTGGATGGTATACAATACAGTTCATTGGCAAAGCAGAACTGAAGATCAAGCTACTGCTACACAGGAGCTGTGGAGGTTGGGTCACCATAAGTAAAACAAAATAATGGATGGCAATGGGCGGGAATATATTTAAAGTTTTATACTGTAGGTAACAGATTCAACAGTTTGAATTGTTACGAGAATACACATAAAATTAAGATGTTTGCTGGCCTGGGCTAGCATCAGTGGCATCAGCAGTTGGTCTGCTACCTGCCCTCAGGGGAAGGAGAGATAAGGAACAATGGAGCAGCGTCTGGAGATGTGTAATGAAGGGATGTGGGAGGGAGAGCTGTCTGGAGCGGCTCCCCCCTTTGAACCCTGAACTGTTTGAAGTGATGGACAGGCGATACCCCAGCAGGGGGATAAAAAGGGACAGGTTCGCTAAGGCAGCACACACGCCACCCGAGGTAACGAGACCCTGGAAGCGGTGCGCCTCTCATGAGTGGGTGAGAAGTACCAGACAACGACAAGGGTGGAAAGGTACGATCAGCGGGAACCCGGTGTGTGTCCGCCCTTGCCTGGGTGCCGGGTTCACTGCAGAGGATCGACCGCATCTGGAGGAGGGGTCACAGTCGGTGACCTCAGGTGACATCACCAAGGACCCGCCCAAAAGCTGTTTGTGAGCCATATCGCTGGTCTGTAAGTGAAGCAGTGTTCTGAATGATCAGTTGTTCCTATTCTGTCTCTCTTCCCCCACCTTGTCCATCGCCATGGCAACGATTACTGCGAACTGAACTACTAACTGGATTGAACTTTGAGTCATTTTGAAATTGGTCATTTACCCCTAGACAACGATAGAGCTTGATTGATGCTGTTATCTTAATTCTGTGCACATGTGCGTTTATCATCGCTGAACTGTTGCATTTATTATCCTTTCGATTACTGTGTTGCTCGTTTCTTTAATAAAACTTTCTTAGTTCTAGTACTCCAGACTCCAACTGAGTGATCCATTTCTGCTGGTTTGGCAACCCAGTTACGGGGTACGTAACATAAGTGGGGTTCTCGTCCGCGATTTTGAACGCTAAATTTGGGACGGAGTAAATTGATTGGGTTAAAATTCCCGAAAGAAAGAAAAGACAAACAGCAGAAATGGAGGTTGAGGAATTTATAAAGGCGCCGACCTTGGAGGCATTAGAGGATGCCAGGAAATCGGAATTGATAGCTGTGGCAAAACGGTTGAATCTTGCTAAGGTGAAGTCGACAATGAGGAGAGAGGAGATACACAGAGCTATTGTAGAGCACTATGTATCTAAAGGTGTGTTTCCCCAAGGTGAGCTGGGGGTGGTGTCTATTGAAAAACCTGCTGGAGACGCGGTACAGGTGCAGCTTGAAAAACTGAGACTCGAGCACGAGTTCCGGGTACGGCAGCTAGAACACGAAGAGAGAGAGTTAGAAAGGCAAGAGAGAGAAAGACAGTTGGAGAGAGAGGAGAAAGAGAGGGACAGACAGTTGGAGAGAGAGGAGAAACAGAGGGAAAGGGAATTTGAGCTGGAAAAGTTAAGGATAAGGGCCGAGCAGGGGCTCGTGCTGAACCAAGGTGGAGGGTTCCGGGCGACCCAGGAGGTTAGGCTGGTTCCCCCATTTGATGATACCGACGTGGATCGGTACTTCCTCCACTTCGAAAAAGTGGCTATAAGTCAGGACTGGCCGAGGGATAAGTGGGTTGTTTTACTTCAGAGTGTACTGAAAGGGAAGGCCCAAGAAGCTTACTCAGCTTTATCCGCGGAAGATGCCCAGAGGTATGAGGTGGTGAAAGAGGCCATCCTCAGGATTTATGAGTTGGTCCCGGAGGCATACCGGCAGAGGTTCCAGAATGCGAGGAAGCAGCGGGACCGCACGTATTTGGAGTTTGCCCGTGAGATGCAAACATATTGTGAGCGTTGGTGCGCCTCGAAAGGGGTAGAGGGGGATTATGACAGACTGCTGCAGCTGATTCTGATTGAGTAGTTTAAAGGTTGTGTCCCTGAGGGTATGAGACCCTACCTCGATGAGAAAGAGGCAGCCACGTTAGCCGCAACTGCTAAGTTAGCGGATGAGTATGCGTTGACGCATAAAATGAAGTTTGCCCTGAGTAAAGGCTACCAGAAGGGTAGTCAGGACGGAGGGGAGAGTCCGCCGGAAAAGTCAGAAAGTAAGCCGGGGACTAGTGAAAAGGATAAGGTAGACCGGGAGCAGTCTGGTAGGAAGTCTCCTGGGGTCGTCTGTTATAATTGTGGGAAAGTCGGACACTTTGCGTCCAGGTGCTTTGCCCCAAGGAAGGAGACGGGGAAAGGAAAAGCGGAAATTTTGAATGGCTGTATCGAGCTGTTAAGAGAACCGCTAGGGAAGGACAGGTCTGAAAAAGTCCAGGAAGGGCGCGAGAGGTTTATCTCGGCCGGACTGGTGTCAGTGAAGGAGAGGTTAAAACCAGTTCCAGTGCGGATCTGGAGAGACACGGGAGCGTGTCAGTCACTAATACTGAAGAGTGTATTAGAGTTTAGCTCAGAGACCCAGACTGGGGAGGTAGAGGTCAAAGGTGTTGGGGAAGGGACAGAGTCAGTCCCTTTGCACCAGATACACTTACAGAGCAACCTGGTCTCTGGACTAGTCACGATCGGGGTGAGGTCCGAATTACCGATGAAAGACGTGGAAGTCTTGCTCGGTAATGACATCGCCGGAGGAATCGTGTTCCCAGTCGTGAGATTGACAGGTCAGCCTGCCAGCATTGAGGCCCCGCCCATGGACTCGCAGGTTCATCATGGGGCTGCAGTAGTGAATTTAGCTGTGGTGGTAAATTTAGCTGAAACATTTCTGCCAACCTTGTATGAGACAGGGTGTAGTGAGATAAGAGGTAGTGAGGGAGCTGGGACGGACGTAGCAGTAGCCAGGAAAGAATTTGTGCAGACGCAGGAGCGAGACGAGGGGCTGATGGTTTTTGCCGAGACCGCTCTCTCTGACACAGCCTTGACAAGCTATTGTGCGGCTGAGGAAGTGCTAAGGAAGAAAGGGAAATCAAGGACAGTATCCGCAGATGAGGAGTGGGGGGTGGTGCAAAAGAGTTATGGGGATGAGGTTTTTAACATGGCCCACGAGGTACTCCCCGGTGGACATTTTGCGGTGCTGGAGGAAACAGTTGGTGGAATCATGAAAGAGAGTTACCGGCTGCCCAGGGGGAAAAATGTTATTGATCATGACCGACGCGAACTGAGACGGTCACCGGCTTTTGATATGCTAACAAACCTAGTCGGTGTTAGCGTGGAAATCAATGAAGCTAGGGGCCCCCTGATAAGAGGAAAAAACCATTTTGAAAAGATTAGGATGGGATCGGACAGATGGGAGAATGCTATTGTTTTGGCCAGGTCTACTGATAAGGTCTCTCCCTTAATCCCCGAACAAAGCGAATCTTTAGAAGGAGTAATTAAACGACTCGCACCTATGTGTTTGATTGTCCCGAGGAAATGCAAAGAACTGGGACGTTGGGTTATGTCTGTTACAATAGGGCAGCCCAGTAAAGAACACTCATATATATTGAGTAATTCAGTGACTAAAGGGCTGATGACCACAGAGGTGTGTATTGGCAATTTAATACGGCTGTCTGAAGCCAGTTTGATAGTGAACCTTGAAAAAAATGAATTCGGCCACACGAGGGTCACTTACCTGGGAATTGTGGTGACACAGGGGCAGCTGGCAGTGATGCAAGCTACAGTGCAGGCTATCGCTGACCTCCCAACCCCGACAGACAAGAGGGCCCTCAGAAGGCTTTTGGAGATGGTGGGGTACTGCAGGAAGTTTTGCAATAACTCTGCGGTCAATACCCGTCCCCCTCCTACTAAGCCCTTGCGAGAGAAAACTGAGCCGGAATGGGACGACCCTTGTTGTTGTGGTCCGGGACAAAACCAAATGAGAGGTTACATTGGTCGCAATTCATCAGTGTTTTTGGCCACTATGAAGTTTGCTGAGTTGGAGCCTGGTCTAAGGGATTATTAATAACACGTGTAAAAGGAACAGAAAATGTGATGACTGTCTGTCAAGGTGTTGACAGCTTCAGATTCTCTGTATTAGCTAAATAACTGTTAAAGATGTATATTGTGTATGTATCAGATAATGTAGTCATGTTTGTAATTTTTACCTCCCGGTAAAAATCCTTAAAGGGGGGAAGTGTTACGAGAATACACATAAAATTAAGATGTTTGCTGGCCTGGGCTAGCATCAGTGGCATCAGCAGTTGGTCTGCTACCTGCCCTCAGGGGAAGGAGAGATAAGGAACAATGGAGCAGCGTCTGGAGATGTGTAATGAAGGGATGTGGGAGGGAGAGCTGTCTGGAGCGGCTCCCCCCTTTGAACCCTGAACTGTTTGAAGTGATGGACAGGCGATACCCCAGCAGGGGGATAAAAAGGGACAGGTTCGCTAAGGCAGCACACACGCCACCCGAGGTAACGAGACCCTGGAAGCGGTGCGCCTCTCACGAGTGGGTGAGAAGTACCAGACAACAACAAGGGTGGAAAGGTACGATCAGCGGGAACCCGGTGTGTGTCCGCCCTTGCCTGGGTGCCGGGTTCACTGCAGAGGATCGACCGCATCTGGAGGAGGGGTCACAGTCGGTGACCTCAGGTGACATCACCAAGGACCCGCCCAAAAGCTGTTTGTGAGCCATATCGCTGGTCTGTGAGTGAAGCAGTGTTCTGAATGATCAGTTGTTCCTATTCTGTCTCTCTTCCCCCACCTTGTCCATCGCCATGGCAACGATTACTGCGAACTGAACTACTAACTGGATTGAACTTTGAGTCATTTTGAAATTGGTCATTTACCCCTAGACAACGATAGAGCTTGATTGATGCTGTTATCTTAATTCTGTGCACATGTGCGTTTATCATCGCTGAACTGTTGCATTTATTATCCTTTTGATTACTGTGTTGCTTGTTTCTTTAATAAAACTTTCTTAGTTCTAGTACTCCAGACTCCAACTGAGTGATCCATTTCTGCTGGTTTGGCAACCCAGTTACGGGGTACGTAACAGAATGAAGAGGCCACAGGAACATTCATGTGTGTACAGTACATAGATTTCTCAGCTACTTTGCACCATAAGACCATGATCTTAACCTCCCTGAGAAATGAAAGTTGGAAGTAGACTTTGCCTCCTTCATAGGAAAAACTCTAAAATATTGCTACTGAGTAATACACCAATTCAGCTCCTCTTCCAAAGAAGAAACTTTCAATAGTCCTTGAGCACTACAGCACAGAAACAGGCCTTTTGGCCCATTTAGTCCATGCTGAACTATTATTCTGCATAGTCCCATCAACCTGCACTTGGAACGCACCCCTCCATATCTCTCCTACCCACCATTAAAGAGTCCAATCACTAAGGACATGCCCTTTTCTCATTGCTACCATCAGAAGGGAGGTACAGAAGCCTGAAGGCACACACGCAATGATCAGGAATAGTTTCCTCCCCTCTACCATCACAAGAGCGGAATGGGCATTGGAGAATGGACAGTTCTGAATGGGCATCAGGTCAAATATGATGACAGAGTATAGTATTAATGGTAAGACTCTTGGCAGCATGGAGGATCAGAGGGATCTTGGGGTCAGAGTCCATAGGACACTCAAAGCTGCTGCGCAGGTTGACTTTGTGGTTAAGAAAGCATACGGTGTATTGGCCTTCATCAATCGTGGGATTGAGTTTAGGAGCAGAGAGGTAATGTTGCAGCTATATAGGACCCTGGTCAGACCCCACTTGGAGTACTGTGCTCAGTTCTGGTCACCTCACTACAGGAAGGATGTGGAAACCATAGAAAGGATGCAGAGGAGATTTACAAGGATGTTGCCTGGATTGGGGAGCATGCCTTATGAGAACAGGTTGAGTGAACTTGGCCTTTTTTCCTTGGAACGACAGAGGGTGAGGTGACCTGATAGAGGTGTATAAGATGATGAGAGGCATCGATCGTGTGGATAGTCAGAGGCTTTTGCCAGGGCTGAAATGGCTAGCACAAGACGGCACAATTTTAAGGTACCGGAAGTAGGTACGGAGGAGATGTCAGGGGTAAGTTTGTTTGTGTTTATTTTAAAAACGTAGAGAGTGGTGAGTGCATGGAATGGGCCACTGGCGACGGTGGTGGAGGTGGATACGTTAGGGTTGTTTAAGAGACATCTGGACAGGTATATGGAGATCAGAAAAATAGAGGGCTACGGGTAACCATAAGTAATTTCTCATGTAAGGACATGTTCAGCACAGCTTTGTGAGCTGAAGGGCCTGTATTGTGCTGTAGGCTTTCTATGTTTCTATGTCATTGAACCCATGAGCTCTACCTCACAACTTGTTTTTCCCCCTTTTTGTGTTACTTATTTAATTTAACTTTTTAAATATGTCTATTTCCTGTAAATTAAACAGTTTTTATGTATTGCAATGTAGTACAAATTTCACAACATATGCCAGTGATATTAAACCTGATTCTGATTCCTGTCTGTGTACTTTTCCAAATTTCTCACAATGTGTGAATTGAACCTGCGTCTACTATATCCCGAGCAGCCTGTTCCACACCCCACCAGCCCGAGTGAAGAAATCCCCCTCATGTTCCCCTTAAACATTCCACTTTTAACCCTTGTACGTTTCTCCATGTAACCTTTCACACCCCGCCTAATCAAGTATCTCTCAGTCTCCGCCTTACATACACCTAATGACTTGGCCTCCACAGCTGTCCGTTGTAACAAATTCCACAGATTCACCACCCTCCAGCTAAAGAAATTCCTCGGCTACATTCTAAATGGACATCCCTCTATTCTGAGGTTGTGCCTTCTGGTTCTACACTCTCCCACCATAGGAAACATCCTCTCCATGTCCACTCTATCAAGGCCTTTCACCATTTGATGAGATCTCTTCTGATCCCCACTGGATCATCTCAATTCCAGCGAGTACAGGCCCAGAGCCATCAAATGCTCCTCATACGATAACCCATTCATTCCTGGAATCATTCATGAATCTCCTCTGAGCCCTCTCGAATTTCAGCACATGCGTTCTGAGATATGGGGTCCAAAACTGCTAGCTATACTCTGCGAGATCTCACTAGTGCCTTATAAAGCTTCAGCATTACATCCTCGCTTTTATATTCTAGTCCTCTTGAAATGAATGCTAACATTGCATTTGCCTTCCTTATCACCGATTCAACCTGCAAGTTAAACTTTAGGGAATTCTGTATGAGGACTCCAAGGTTCCTTTGCACCTCAGATTTTTGAATTTTCTCCCCATTTAGAAAATAGTCTTCACTTTTGTTCCTTCTGCCAAAGCGCATGACCTAACTTTTTGACACTGTATTCTACCTGCCACTTCTATACTTATTCTCCTAATCTATCTAAGTCCTTCTGCAGTTTCCTTGCTTCCTTAACACTACCTGCCCCTCCACCTATCTCCATATTGTCTGTAAACATGGCCATAAAGCCATCGATTCCATCATCCAAATCATTGACATATAAACACAAAAAGCAGTCCCAACACTGACCACTCCAGAACACGAGTCACCAGCAGCCAACCAGAAAAGGCTCCCTTTATTCCCACTCTTTGCCTGCTGCCAATCAGCCAATGCTCTATCCATGCTAGAATCTTTCCTATATTACCACAGGCTCATAGCTTGTTAAACAGCCTCACGTGTGGCACCTTGTCAAAGGCCTTCTGAAATTCCAAGGACACAACATCCACCGATTCTCCTTTGTCTATCCTGCTTGTTATTTCTTCAAAGAATTCTACCAGATCTGTCAGGCAAGATTTTCTCTTAAGAAAACCATGCTGACTACGGCCTATTCTGTCATGTGCCTCCATGTACCCTGAGATCTCATCCTTAATAATCGATTCCAACATCTTCTCAACCACTGAGGTCAGACTAACTGGCCTTTAATTTCCCTTCTTCTACCTCCCTCCTTGAAGAGTGGAGTGACATTTGCAATTTTCCAGTCCTCCAAAACCATGCCAGAATCCAGTGATTCTAAAAAAATAACTTATGCTCCACAGTCTGTTCAACTACTCTTTTCAGAATTTTGCAGTGTAGTCCATCAGCTCCAGGTGACTTATCTATCTTCAGACTTCTCAGCTTCCCAAGCACCTTCTCCCTAGTAGTAACAATTACACTCACTTCTGCCCCTGACACTCTCAAACTTCTGGCATACTGCTGGTGTCTTCCACACCGAAGACAGATACAAAACACTTATTTAGGTCATCCGCCATTTCCTTGTCCCCCTCCTTTACTACTTCTCTAGCATCATTTTCCAGCAGTCAAATTTCTACTCTCACCTCCTTTACCCTTTGTAGTTGAAAAAAAAATTGGTATACTCTAATATTATTGGCTAACTTACCTTCGTATTTTTTCCCCCCTTACAGTTTTTTTACTTGCCTTCTGATGGCTTTCAAATGCTTCCCAATCCTCTAACCTCCCACTAATTTTTCCTCTATTATATGCCCTCTCTTTTGGTTTTATGTTGTTTTTGACTTCTCTTGTCAGCCACAGTTGCGTCACCCTGAGTTTGGCATACTACTTCTTTGGGATGTACCTATCCTGCACCTTCCGTATTTCTCCCAGAAACTCCAGCCATTGCTGCTGTACCATCACTCCTGACAGTGTCCCTTTCCAATCAACTTTGGCCATCTCTTCTCCCATGTCTCTGTAATTCCCTTTACTCCTCTGTACTATTGATACATCTGACTTTAGCTTCTCCTCTCAAATTTCAGGGTGAATCTTATGATCACTGCCTCCTAAGGATTCCTTTACCTTAAGATCCCTAACCAAATCCGTTTCATTACACACACCCAATCCAGAATAGCCTTTCCCATCATGGGCTCAACCATAAGCTACTCTAAGTAGCTTTCTCATAGGCATTCTACAAATACCCTCTCTTGGAATCCAGCAACAACCTGATTTTCCCAACTTACCAGCATATTGAAATCCCCTATGACCATCATAACATTGCCCTTTTGGCATGTGTTTTCTACCTCCAATTGTAATTTGTAGCCCACATCTTTGCCACTGTTCAGAGGCTGTGTATAACTCCCATCAGGGTCTTTGTACCCACAAGGATTTGACATCTTTCTATCCCGTCACCACTTTCTAATGATTTGATATCAGTTTTTACCAACGGAGCCAGCCCACCCCCTCTGCCTACCTGTCTGTCCTTTCGGTACAAGGCGTTAAGCTCACAACTTCTTCCAGCCACAGCTCAATGGTGCCAACAACGTCAAATCCCTACCACTCTCTCACTACGCTACAAGATCATCCACCTCGTTCCGTAAACTGCATGCAAATGTTACCACCTTCAGTCCTCTATTCATCACCCTTTACCATTTCCACCCACGTTACACCGCAACTCATCCCACTGACAGCAATTTTGCCCTATCATCTGCCTGTCCTTCCTGACAGTCTCACTACACGCTGCCTCTGCTTGTATACCAAATGCTTCAGCCTCAGCCCTATCACTCAGTTTCCCATCGCCTTGCTAAATTAGCTTAAACCTTCCCCAACAGCTCTAGCCTCTTTCCCTCTCCTGACAGTCACCCAGGTACCTGCCCCCTGTAACTTAGGGGTGAATACCTCCCTGTAGCTCCTATACATCACCTCCTCAGTTTCCCATATAAGGCAAAGGTCATCGAGCTGCAGCTCCAGTTCCTTATCACGCTCTCTGAGAAGCTGCAGATGTGGTTATTCAGGAGGCTAGAAGTCTCCCAGAATTCCCACATCTCTCACACAGAACAAAACACAGGCCCTGGAGCCATTCTCATTGCACTAAGAACGAAGAAATAGCAGATTACCTCATCGAAGCATGTTGAGCCAAAGCCTCCCCACTCTAACACTGGTCCACTCACACAATGGTTGCTCCACATGTCCCTAACTTATTTTTATTTGCCCTTGCTAATGAATTGTGTTTCAACTGGGCTGCTGGAAAAAGCCAAAAGCTTGTGAATGGTCCTTTTTAAAATCTCTTGCCCCAACCTGTGTGTAGCCTTCTCTCTGATTGAGCCAAAACTTTCTCAAACTCATTTTTCCAGTTCTGGTGAAAGATTGTGAACCTGAAACAATCCTGTTTCTCTTTCCTCCTGAAATGGCGAGCATTTCTAGTATTAAAAATACTTCTCCTTTCCTATTTTCAATATATGTAGTTTATAAAATTGAGAAATAGCAGAACCAGAGATATTATAGAGGCATGTAGAAAAATCAAGCTGCAAGCAAACAATGTTAAAATAATGAAAGCTGCTCTATTCTTTGATGGAGTTGATGAAGATTAGGGAAAAAAATGGAGCTCCATCAAATAACACCTTCATAAGTGCATGCAGGTGATATCACAAGATGATGAATTGGTGATCTTTTTACAATTTAAATAGAAAAATAATTTTGTAATTTTGTTTTGCATTTGAAGGCTGAAAGATCTGATAAGTCTGAAGGACTAATCAAGAACAAAAAGGTGAAACCAGGATGTATGGAAGTGGCCATTTAAGTGGGGAAAAAACACAATCAGAACAGGAAGATATTATTAGGTGATAATACTCTAACAAAATAATGTATTATTTCTAACTTCCATTTCAACTTCTTGAGGATGAAACTATGAAAATAGACAAGGGAGAGCCAGGGGATATAGTGTACCTGCACTTTCAGAAAGCCTTTGATAAAGTCCCAAATAGGAGATTAGTGGGCAAAATTAGGGCACATGGTATTGCGGGCAGAGTACTGAAATGGATTGAAAATTGGCTGGCTGACAGAAAACAAAGAGTAGTGATTAACGGGTCCCTTTCGGAATGGCAGGCGGTGACCAGTGGGGTACCGTAGGGTTCAGTGCTGGGACCGTAGCTGTTTACAATATATATTAGTGATTTAGATGAGGGAAATAAAAGTAACATTAGCAAATTTGCCGATGACACAAAGCTGGGTGGCAATGTGAAATGTGAGGAGGATGTTATGAGAATGCGGGGTGACTTGGACAGGCTGGGTGAGTGGGCAGATGCAGTTTAATGTGGATAAATGTGAGGTTATCCACTTTGGTGGTAAGAACAGGAAGGCAGATTATTATCTAAATGTAGTCAAGTTAGGAAAAGGGGAAGTACAACGAGATCTAGGTATTCTTGTACATCAGTCACTGAAAGCAAGCATGCAAGTACAGCAGGCTGTGAAGAAAGCTAATGGCATGCTGGCCTTCATAACAAGGGGAATTGAGTATAACAGCAAAGAGGTCCTTCTGCAGCTGTACTGGGCCCTGGTGAGACCACACCTGGAGTACTGTGTGCAGTTTTGGTCTCCAAATTTGAGGAAGGACATTCTTGCTATTGAGGGAGTGCAGTGTAGGTTCACAAGGTTAATTCCCAGGATGGCGGGACTGTCATATGTTGAAAGATTGGAGCAACTGGGCTTGCATACTCTGGAATTTAGAAGGCTGAGAGGGGATCTTATTGAAACATATAAGATTGTTAAGGGATTGGACACGCTGCAGGCAGGAAGCATGTTCCCGCTGATGGGTGAGTCCAGAACCAGAGGCCACAGTTTAAGAATTAGAGGTAGGCCATTTAAAACGGAGTTGAGGAAAAACTTTTTCACCCAGAGAGTGGTGGATATATGGAATGCTCTGCCCCAGAAGGCTGTGGAGGCCAAGTCTCTGGATGCTTTCAAAAAAGAGATGGATAGAGCTCTTAAAGATAGTGGAATCAAAGGTTATAGGGATAAGGCAGGAACTGGATACTGATAGTGGATGATCAGCCATGATCACAGTGAATGGTGGTGCTGGCTCGAAGGGCCGAATGGCCTACTCCTGCACCTATTGTCTAAAATTAAATCAATAAATTAAACAAAACCTTAGAAACCTTTTTGACACCAATTTTAATTTTAAGCTTTTGCCTTGACTGCAAGTGATAACGTGCTATAATTATCATACCATTAATGTCTTCTGGCAGGTCCACCATCATTGATCCTGACTCACAAGCTTCAATGTAAAACACCATCTGTGGAAGCAGTTTAATGGACCATTAAACGTGAGATACAGCAAACACAGTTTACTACTTCTCATTAAATGTTGCTCTGGAAATTAGAAGAAGCATCCAAAGCCTCAATCCATTACTAATTTTGTAAATAACATTATTCTTAGCATTTCTGGTTAGATGCTAATTGCATTTCACTGGCTTTGTATCTGTACTCAGCACAATGACAATAAAGTTGAATCTAATCTAAATTGGAAAGCTAGAAGAAACTGTGTTGTACAAAAAATATATATGGTAATAGGAACCAAATTAAACCACAGGGAGTAAATTTATTCTAAGAAGTATTCTGAACATTGCACAAGCACTAGTTGCATAACATAACAAAGTCTGTGTACTTTGTTCTGCTTCTAACCAAAAAATAAGCATGTAACTGATAAAGTGCTCAAAATTATGGCACAAATACCCAGGAAACTGATTCATCCCAACATTCGATTTTAATTTGCTTTGCATTGTTTTATTCCAAGAGAGTAGAATGGTACGTAATTAAAATTCCACCCAGTGCTTAAACTGGATGGGACCGATCACCGATTGTCTGCAGGGAATCCAGTGGGTGGAGCCATTAGCAATCGCAGAATGGTTCAATCAGCATTCAAAAAACATAGCTGTTAAAAATCATTTTATTTAAATACAGAAATTGCTAATAAGCAAAGGAAAACCTGGATGCTTAAGTTTGTTCAAAAACAATTACTATGGCTTTGATCCAACCAGAGATTAATATTGATGCTCACAGCTTCTTCATGCAGGGAAAAAAAAAGTTACTTTGTAAATACTGCAATTGCAGCATGACATTAAAATGGGAAATGCAACTCCTTCATTGCTGTTTATTTACTCTCACAAAGTTATACTGGCATTTACCTCAGAAAAATAGTAAAAAAAAAATCACACACATCTTTTTTGTTCAGATACTCTTTTAAGTACAAGCCACTTGCACAGGAGAAACAGTGCAAAATGAACAGAATGGCTATAACAAAAAGGTGCATTGCCTAGAAACTCCCTTTTGCAATCCAATAGTGCTAAGCAGTTGGAAAATATGACTCCCTCCTAATGGAACAATTTTGTGGCCATTTCTGAAAGTCTTTGTAAATAACAAGAAACAACAGAGCATCAGGGAATTTAAAGTGTAAAAGCAGCATTCTAAAGCTGCATTAGAGCTATATTAACTTGATGTAATTACACTTAAGTGTCCCTTATTGATTTCACTTGTAGAAATAAAATAGGAAAAATGGGAATTTTAGATTTTTTTTTTAAATCAATTCTCCTCTCCAGTAGTAATAGGTAGATAAATGTTGCTACGTAGCCTTGAGATTGGCTTTGCCACAAAGCATATTTCTTTAAAAGGCAAACTTTTAACCCAAGTTGTAAATTTCCCTTCATTCCCTTCCCCAGCCTTCTCGGCCTGTTGAAATTCTGGAAGCTGATAGTACCTTAGCATATTTCTTATGCCTGTACATGTATTGGATGGTCCTCTGCAGGTCAGCCACATGAAGCTGAAAAGAATACAAATGTCATTAAATACTAATTAAATACTCTAAAACCAGAAACAAAAATCAAAACAGTGTGCAGAGGGTATAGAAGTATTTACACAAAATTTGTGTCCCTCCTCTCCCCACAACAGGACAGAACAAATTTTCCACCAAAGAAACTATATGATACAAGTACTGTGCTCAGTTCTGGTCGCCTCACTACAGGAAGGATGTGGAAGCCATAGAAAGGGTGCAGAGGTGATTTACAAAGATGTTGCCTGGATTGGGGAGCATGCCTTATGAAAACAGGTTGAATGAACTCGGCCTTTTCTCCTTGGAGTGACGGAGGATGAGAGGTGATCTGATAGGGTGTATAAGATGATGAGAGGCATTAATCGTGTGGATAGTCAGAGGCTTTTTCCCAGGGCTGAAATGGTTGCCACAAGAGGACACAGGCTTAAGGTGCTGGGGAGTAGATACAGAGGAGATGTCAGGGGTAAGTTTTTTTCACTCAGAGTGGTGAGTGCGTGGAATGGGCTGCCAGCAATGATGGTGGAGGTGGATACGATAGGGTCTTTTAAGAGACTTTTTGACAGGTACATGGAGCTTAGAAAAATAGAGGGCTATGGGGAAGTCTAGTAATTTCTAAAGGACATGTTCGGCATAACTTTGTGGGCCGAAGGGCCTGTATTGTGCTGTAGGTTTTCTATGTTTCTTTTATTTTGGTGTGTGCATGCATGCACATCTGTGCATGTGCGTGCGTGCGTGTGTGATGTTGGCGGGACGATGTCTTTTTCATGCCTTCACAAGGCGTGGAATGAGAGAGAGAGACTGTGTGGCGCGACACTCCTCACACAGACAGTTCGCAGTATTTTTCCCTTTTATTTCACGAGGTTGAGTTGCGATCTTGACACTCAGCCCAGCACGGATGGAAAGCGTACTCGGGAGCGGCCCCGACTGGATTCGAACCCGGGAACCTTCGTTCCGGAGTCCAGCACTGATGTCAATGCGCCACCAGCCGGCCCATGTTTCTAAGTCCAATTGATCACTTCAAACCTCCATCAAATAATACCATCATAGATGTATGCAGGTGAAATCACAGGAAGAATTGGGGATTTTTTACTTTTTAAATAGAAAAGCAATTTTGTTTTGCATTTGAAGGCAACAAAACAGATTAAAATCTAGAACAAATTTAGGAAACTGGGATGTGTGGAAAGATCCATTAAAGTAAAAAACCACAATTGAAACAGGAAGACACAAAATGCAAGATAACGTGATAGAAATACGCACTAGAAATTCGCACTCCGCTGTGTTTACAATATAGGATCTGGATTCCTGAAAGTTCTTTTCCAAAGTTAAATGTGACTGAATTTAGGACCTGTATGTAAACATTGCTACTGCGTGTTTTTGGACAAAGTCCTCTGGGAAAGTCATTAAGGGAACAAAATATTTAACATATATCAAGTCCACAGCACTCATTGTAAAACCAATCTATTCAGGCCTTTTCCCCTCACAATTTTCAAGTAACTGAATCCCTTACGAGTCTAACCAAATCACTTCCAAAAGTCCTGCTTGACTTTCGTTCCATCATTCTGATAGATATCAAGTTTCCAATCACACCAATATAGAGCCAGCATTATTGTTAAGGCAATGAAAGTTGGAATGCCATAGGCCTGAAGAAATTGTGATCTTTTACATTTTGGTAGATTGAGTTGAATGCAACTGAGTAACCAGCATTTTGAACAGTTTAGGTCAGGGGTTCCCACCCTGCAGCCCACAGACCTCTCAGTTAATGGTATCAAAAAGCTTGGGAAACCCTGATTTAGACAATGAATATGATGAACACCTTTAATTTATGAATCAAGGGAATTACTAAAGTTTAGGCAAAGTTACTCACATCATCATTGGGAAATGCCAATATTCCATCTGCTCCATGATCAGCAAAATAAACAAATACGTGATCTTTAGGGCCACTACGAAAACAAACAGAATCTCGTCAGTCATCAGAGATGATCACCAGGCACAGCTCATAAAGCAAGGACAAGTCACTAAATAAAAAGCAGTTTTAAATGGGTGAAATTTCAACAAATATCCTTGATATTATTGGATAAAAATTAAGATTGTAAAATTATTCAAGATGATTTTGAATTACAAAGAGTTCAAATTTCAAAAGAGACTTCTATGAAAAGGCATAGTGTCAAAACTTCACCTGTTAGTTCCACGACTGTGCAAATACAACAGAATAAACAGCTTGGGAACAAGAAGGCAACATAAAAACCAACTGTGAACAATTTAAACTATGAATGAATTTGTTCAGGATTTTACCTAGATTTTTTCAGTTCTCAATGTAAAGAACAGTGCACAATTACAAATAGTTGTAGCAATTCTGTGCTACTCAAAGTAAGCTGACGGAAGGTAGTTATCTACTGTATAAATTCACCAATAATACCACTGTTGCTGGCAGAATCTTAGATGCCAAAGAAGAGACACAGAGGAGTGAGTTGGGTCAGCTGATTGAATGGTGACCCAATAACCACCCTGCACTTAACAGCAGTAAGGCCAAGGAATTGATTACAGACTTCAGAAAGGGAAAGTTGGGAGGACACACACTAATCCTCATTGAAGTGTCAGCAAAGGAAAAGGTGAACAGCTTCAAATTTCTAGACATCAATGCCTCAGAGGATCTATCCTATCCTAGGTCAATCACATTGATGCAATCACGACAAAGGCACACCAGCAGCTATACTTCATTAGGAGTTTGAGGAGATTGGCATCTCACCAACGACTCTTAATAAATTTCTGCAGATGCACTGTGGAGAGCATTCTGACTGATTGCTTTGCTGGCTGGTACAAAGGCGCCAATGCAAAGGATTCTAGAGTATTCAGAGGGTTGTCGACTCAATCAGCTCCCTCAAGGGCACAAGCATCCCCACAATCAAGGACATCTTCCAAAGGCAGTGACTCAAGGCGGCAGCATCCATCATTAAGGACCCTCACCATCAGGGACATGCCCTCTTCTCATTACTACCATCAAAGAGGAGGTAAAGATTAGCTTTATTTGTCACAAGTACATCAAAGCACAGTGAAATACATCTTTGGTGGGGTGGGGGAGGAGAAGAAGAGGGAGAGAAATACATGCTTGGTGGTGGGATCCTATTGGTGATGGCTGAAGTTCTGGAGAACTACCTGCTGGATGCCGAGGCTGGTGGGTGGTAGGTGAGGACAAGAGGAACCCTATCCCTGGTAGGGTGGTCGGAGGATGGGTTAAGGGCAGGCATGCATGAAATGGAAGAGGACAGCATTGATAGTGGAGGAAGGGAAGCCCCTTTCTTTGAAAAAGGAGGACATCTCTTTGTCCTAGAATGGAAAGCCTCATCCTGACAGCAGATGTGGCAGAAACAGAGGAATTGAGAAGGGGATTGCTTTTTTTTTTTAAAAAAGCAAGTAATAGGTTGGGTGGAGGTATAGTCCAGGTAGCTGAGAGAGTCCGTGGATTTATAACAGACATCAGTAGATAAGCTGTCTTCAGAGATCACAACAGTGAGATCGAGAAAGGGGAGGGAGGTGTCAGAAATGGACCAGGTAAATTTGAGGGCAGGGAGGAAGTTGGAGGCAAAGTTGATGAAGTCAATGAGCTCAGCATGGGTGCAGGAAGCAGCACCAATGTAGTTGGTGTAGCGTAGAAGTGAGGGACGGACACCAGTGTAGGCTTGGAACATTGACTGTTCCACGTAGCCGACTAACAGGCAGGCATAGCTGGGACCCATGCATGTGCCCCATGGGTACACCTTTTGTTTGAAGGAAGAGGGAGGAGCCAAAGGAGAAATTATCAAGAGTGAGGACAAGACAGAGGAGAGTGGTGGTGGAGGTGAACTGGTTGGATCTGGTGTGCAGAAAGAAAAAAAAAGAGAGCTTTGAGGCCTTATTGGTGGGGGATGGAGGTGTATAGGGATTGGACATCCATAGTGAAAATAAGATGATGGGAACTGGGAACCTGAAGTCATTGAAAAGATCCATAGTGTGTGAGATGTCACAGATGTAGGGAGGAGGGACTGAACCGGGGAGGCTAAATCAGCATCGAGGTATGCAGGTATGAGTTCAGTGGGGCAGGAGCAAGCTGAAACAATGGGTCTACCTAGACAAGCAAGTTTGAGGATCTTGGGTAGGAGGTAGAAACGTGAGGTGCGGGGTGCGTGAACTATGAGGTTGGTGGCAGTGGATGGGAGGTTGGTGATGATGTGGGACACAATGGCCTGGTGCTTCTTAGAGGGATCATTTTCAAGGGGTAGGTAAGAGGTGGTGTCTGGCAGTTGGCATTGCGCCTTAGGAAAGCAGAGGTCAGTACGCCAGACTACTACAGCACCCCTCCCTTATCCGTGGGTTTGATGGTGAGGCGAAGATTAGTGCAGAGGGAGTGGAGAACAGTGCGTTCAGAAGGAGTGAGGCTGGAAAAGGAGAGAGAAGTGTTGAAGTCGAGATGGTTGATGCCTCGTCAGCAGTTGGCAATGCAAAGGTCCAGAGAAGGCAGAAGATCAGAGTAGGGTGTCCAGGAAGAGGAGGAGGGTTGGAGATGGGAGAAGGGGTCATCGGCATGAGGTGGAGAGTCCTTTCCAAAGAAGTAGGCATGGAGACGGAGGTGGAGAAAGAAGAGCTCAGCATCATGGCAGTGTAGAACACACCGACAAAGGTGAGGCCCTTACTGAGGACAGCATGTTGTGCCTCAGAGGGGGAAGGTCAGATGGAATAGTGAAGACCTGGTAGAGATGAGAACTGGGATTGGGGGTGGGGGGGGGAAGGGGGTTGGTAGTGTCTGAAGAGAAGGAAAGTTTCGGGTGTTCATAGATGGTGGGGTGAGAGGAAGATGGAGTCTCCAAGGGCCCATGACTAATTTCATGACTAATATCAGTAACAATATACCAGATTCTGAACCAGCTACCCACTACTAAACATTTATTTTTGCCTTTTCCAAAAATAAAATTATAGGCTGGATATTTTGGAGTGAACAACAATGTCCCTATGCAAAATGGAATTCTACCTCTCCAAAATAGTAATCTATTACTCACCAGGTGAAGTTCAATTTATAGACCAAGTATTTATAGCCCTCTGCCCATGGTTTAGTTTGCCAGTGCATTGATTAATGCGTAAGTGATGTGCTCAAATTAATAATTCAGTAAAATACAGAAAGCAGGAATTTACAGGGCCAATATTTAAATAATGCTCCACTGTAGGGGAACACTGCATTTAGAAACATAGAAAACCTATAGCACAATACAGGCCCTTCGGCCCACAAAGCTGTGCTGAACATGTCCTTACCTTAGAACTACCTAGGCTTAACCATAACCCTCTATTTTTCAAAGCTCCATGTATCCATCCAGGACTCTCTTAAAAGACTCTATCGTTTCCGCCTCCACACCGCCACCGGCAGCCCATTCCACGCATTCACCACTCTCTGTGTAAAAAAACTTACCCCTGACATCTCCTCTGTACCTACTTCCAACCACCTTAAAACTGTGCCCTCTCAAGCTAGCCATCTCAGCCCTGGGAAAAAGCCTCTGACTATCCACATGATCAATGTCTCTCATTATATTGTACACCTCTATCAGGTCACCTCTCATCCTCCGTTGCTCCAAGGAAAAAAGGCCGAGTTCACTCAACCTATTCTCATAAGGCATGCTCCCCAATCCAGGCAACATCCTTGTAAATCTCCTCTGCACCCTTTCTATGGTTCCCACATCCTTCCTGTAGTGAGGCGACCAGAATTGAGCACAGTACTCCAAGTGGGGTCTGACCAGGGTCCTATATAGCTGCAACACTAGCTCTCGGCTCTTAAACTCGATTCCACAATTGATGAAAGCCAATACACCGTATGCCTTCCTAACCACAGAGTCAACCTGTGTAGCAGCTTTGAATGTCCTATGGACTCAGACCCCAAGATTCCTCTGATCCTCCACACTGCCAAGAGACTTACCATTAATACTATATTCTGCCATCATATTTGACCTACCAAAATGAATCACCTCACACTTATCTGGGTTGAACTCCACCTGCCACTTCTCAGCCCAGTTTTGCATCCTATCAGTGTCCCGCTGTAACCTCTAACAGCCCTCCACACTATCCACAACCCCCCCAACCTTTGTGTCATCAGCAAATTTACTAACCCATCTCTCCACTTCCTCATTCAGGTCATTTATAAAAATCACAAAGACAAGAGGTCCCTGAGGCACACCACTGGTCCATGCAGAATATGACCTGTCTACAACCACTCTTTGCCTTCTGTGGGCAAGCCAGTTCTGAATCCACAAAGCAATGTCCCCTTGGATCCCATGCCTCCTTACAAGCCTTGCATGGGGTACCTTATCAAATGCCTTGCTAAAATCCATATACACTACATCTACGGCTCTATCTTCATCAATGTGTTTAGTCACATCCTCAAAAAATTCAATCAGGCTCGTGAGGCACGACCTGCCTTTGACAAAGCCATGCTGACTATTCCTGATCATATTATGCCTCTCAGGATCTTCTCCATCAACTTACCAACTATGGAAGTAAGACTCACTGGGTCTATAATTTCCTGGGCTATCCCTACTCCCTTTCTTGAATAAGGGAACCACATCCGCAGCCCTCCAATCCTCCGGAACCTCTCCCGTCCTCATTGATGATGCAAAGATCATCGCCAGAGGCTCAGCAATCTCCTCCCTCGCCTCCCACAGTAGCCTGGTCTATGTCCCGTCCAGTCCCGCATTTATACTAGGTGAATGAAATATAATATGAACAATTCCAGAGATATCACCTGGTTCATCAAGGGTGCATGAAGAAGCAGCAAGCTTAGCTTCTACCTCACAGATCCAGTGACCAGGGTTTGATCTTACTGTGGAGCTCGCATATTCTCCCTTTGACCACGTGGTTATTTCCTGGGCACTTTGCTTTCCTCCCACATCCCAAAGATACACTGGAATGTTATTCAGATACTGCCAATTAACACTGGTGTAGGTGGTTGGCAGGCACTGATCGGCGTGCGAGAAAGATGAGGTTATTGGAAAAGAAGGGCGCAGGATAAGGGAAAAAGATTGAATTACCGAGCTGGCAGAGATCTGATGGACTGAATGGTCTCATTCAGTATCATAAAGTAGTACAAATAATGTGAAAGAGACAAGGCCATTATCATTATACACAGAAGAGCCAAATCTATTTTTAGTGAATTACTGATAGAAAGATCACAAATAGGAATGGACACTGTATAGGACTGGTTAAAGACCTACATTTGTAGATCATCACGACAAAATTAAACCCTGCCAAAGTATTACCTCTTCAAAACCTTGCCAGAACCTTTTCCTCTTACAGCTTCTTCATCTCCTCGGAGGACAGCCAAAAATACTTCTGGGGTCACATTCTGTATGGCAGTAATAGATAGAAAAGATAGAACTGAGTGGAAGAATTTACAATGCCTGCTTAATGCTAGCAATTTTCATTGCCCTTACAATGACCCCAAATCATTCATAACCTGTGAAGATGTTCACTGTTTAAAGAAGCAAGCTGAGAATGTATCCAAGGAACTCACAAATAGAAATTAAATTCCCTACAGTGGTATTGATTAGGAGACAGGTTTTGACCAGGACACTCTCCAGCCATCCTTTTAAGTCCAATTGAATGAAAAGACAAGTTTAATGCCACATCCAAAAGCACAATGTTCCATTTTCAAACATAAGTGAGAAATTGTATCACCGAGTTCAAGACTGACACAGATGGGCAAGAAGAATATTATATCCAAGAGGATGAATATCACGCAAAGTGTTTATGAAAAAGGTGGGCTTAATGAAATAAGTATAGATTGATGGATAGACATAGATATATGGACTCCCGTTCTCAGAAGGATCACAGCCACTGGGGCAATGCCATTCCTACGATGAGGAATTTGGTACCCAGGAAGGTTGCTCAACTTACTCTTTGTTGAGAGTCAAGTACAATATACAATATGACCATTTGAAAATTTACTGCATTCACAGATAATTTTGCAATTCCTATCATTCAAAGCAGAGCAACTAAGTTCTCAAGTTCAATTTCAAACACTTTATTTGAACTTACAACACTTACAAAGTTTATTCCTATGTGGAAAGCTTTAAACCTTGAAAGATATTGAAAATTCCTTGTGTGTGTTTACTGTTCATATGCAAAGACATGCCAACATTTTGATATGATCACAATAATAATCAAGAGACTGTAAATATGTAATTCCTTGTGTCTGTGTTTACTGTTCATATGCAAAGACATGCCATCATTTTGATATGATCACAATAATAATCAAGAGACAGTAAATATGTAACCTTAGACTATGAAAAGATTGAATGGGTATCCAACAGATATAAAGGAGAACTTCAAGCATAGTTCAAAATGGTTACCTCTTGAATGTAATCCTTGACCACACCTTTGTATACATCTGTGCCATGGGGTTTATTAATAATAATACCTGGTGTAGGGTTCCTGTCAAACAGGCAAAATAGACACAGGCTATTCAATCGCTGTATATCCACATATGAAATTTCTGCAACTGTTATTTTAAATACACTTACTCATCACTCTGGGCCAGGTCATCATACATCATGACAATAATTCGCTCATCTGGAATACCATGTGTGTGGACAATCTGGTAGGCGTGGCATATATCTGCCTGGTAATGGTGCAAAAATCAGCCCCATTAGACATAAAACTTCAATTTAAGATGCATAAAAATATAAATAGCACAACCATTATAGGTAGAAGAATATACTAATATATTATGTATGCATTCCTATATTAGTATATTCTAATAATTAATATGCTATTATACCCAATAATATGGGTACTAAATGTGTATGCTCCAAGAGTGGCAATGACATGATGGGTTGAGTTATTTTTCTGTGAGATAGAAAACCAAAGAAATTAAGGTACAACCTCAAGCTAACAGCAGGGTGAAGTAGTCTCCCAACACAAGTAACCGAGGGTTAATCCTTTACAATCTTCATCCTCAATTACAAAATAGAACAGCATAGTTTGCAGGTTACAAACATGAGCACAAGATTAGATTGCTAATACGACACACACTCCCCTTCTGCTTGGCTGCCCAGTGAAAAACAGGGCACTGGCCTTATCTCAAAGTGTATGGCGTACAGTTATCAATCTTCTCCAGGCATTAAAGATTAATCTGCAAAATACTACTGTTGGCTACCAGGGAAGGGATAAAAATCAAAGTGGCCTTTTCAGCAGCCACCATCCATCAAAACACAATAGTTTTACTTTGGAATATTCTGAGTAAGTGAGCAATGTCAGTAGCTTTTTTTTGGTAACGTTTGCCGTTTTCATATCGCCTGTCACTTTAATGGAAGAGGCTTGCTTGTGAAGGAGGACAATGGAGAACAAGCCTGCTGGAACAGGCAGCATCTGTGGAGATGGGAACCAAATGGTGAATCTGGTTAATGAACTGTCATCTCTAGGCTGGGGAAAGGGGAGGTTAGCCTGGGATGTTAGATCATTTTTCTCCCCATGGATGCTTCCCAAATTTCTGATAATTCAACATTTTCTGTTGTGTTTCAGAATTCCAGCATCCTTTTTTTTTTGCATTTCAATCCTTGGTCTATTCTGGTCATTTTTCTCTTTCTCCACAGCGGCTGCTTGACCTGCTGAGCTTTCTGAATGACATGTTTTACGTCGGATTTCCAGCAACTGCTGTGTTCTGTAGCCAGTGGACTTGTTCTGCCTTCTCTCTTTTCGTTTTCTATCTACGCTTCCTACAGACAGATTGACTGCCTTCTGCATCCTCTCCAGATTAACACCGCCCGGCAGCATCCTCTCCAGGTTAACACCCCCATCTCTACTCTGTCATCCAGCTTTGTTTGATCCTGCCCTTTCACAGACATTTATTATTCCAAATCCTTTCCTGCAAGGCGCAGGATGCGCAGCTCTCTGAAGTTCTACCAATCTCAACAAAATGCTATTGACCTGAAGCATTCATTCTAGTTTCTTTCTCCACAGATGTTGCCAGATCCAAGTATTAAAAGAATCTCCCTGTTTTTATTTGCCCTAGAAAAGTAATGTTTAAAGTGCTAAGGTAACAGAAAATCTTCAATGTAAGCTAACATGTTTGTAAAGAGAATATCACACCATTTGTTTAAGCTACCACTCCTGATTTCCTCTAATGATAACTCTCTGCCTATATTCATTCTCACCAGCAACCATAGCTGCAAGTTTCAGAAGTGGTAGAATCATAACCAATTAGCCAGAGACTCATTCCACCGGGATGCAGCACAGAGCATCATAGGAAGTCATTCCTGCCTGTGGCCATCAAACTTTACAACTCCTCCCTTGGAGGGTCAGACACCTTGAGCCAATAGGCTGGTCCTGGACTTATTTCCTGGCATAATTTACATATTACTATTTAACTATTTATGGTTTTATTACTATTTATTATTTATGGTGCAACTGTAACAAAAACCAATTTCCCCCGGGATCAATGAAGTATGACTATGACTATGAATTATACATCATGATATGGAAATAGCTGACAAAATATTAGACTTTCCTTTATACATTTCAATGAAGAGTGACAAGTAGCAAGAATTACAGGCATACAAGCATAATGAGTGTTCAGAGGGGCCAAAAACCAAGACAAGAATTTTCCAAAGTGCTTCTTCAGCTTTTGCAAGCAAACATTAATATTTTAATTACTTGGTACTGAGACATGTTTGATTGGTTACACTGCATTGTATCAATCATTTCAGAAATACTTGGATGCAGATCTACTGCTGTGTCTGATGCACATTTTTAGCAGGAAAGGCTAATTGAATACAATCCCAAAACTATAAGCTCCATTGAAAAACGTGTCTAAATATCAGATTCAGTAGAAAAGGATAAAACTTCAACCATCACATAACTTGTTTACAGACTTCCTGGTTAACTTCATGTCACTATCTTTATTTAACATAATTTCATACCTGATGTCTGTAGTTATACCAGCCACTGGAGCCAGCAACAAGTACAACCCAATGGCGGCCTCCATTTTCCAGCTCTTCGAATGGGATGATAGAGGCTTTAACCAAGAAATGGTTTAGTACTAATAATCCAATTGCCAGGTACTGCATTCTGCTGCTGTTCAGTTAAACTGCTGATTTTTAAAACAAAAAGTACCAATTAATTTTGCTCACATATTAACAACTCCTTTCAAAATGTAATCATTTCAGGAACAAGAAAGCAATTGACATAGAAGCAAGCTTTGTTTTAAAATTTATGTTGAACTTCAGAAATAGTTGTCAAATCAGAAGTTTTGTATGTATCATTTTTCCCCAATCAGACACAAATGTGAAATGCACCATCTCCAAACAAAAATAAAATTTCCCCCCAAAAAATTCCCACCTGCAAAATAACCAAATGTACAAGACGTTCTGGTAAAGAGGCCTTTGTAAATACCAACTGGTGTGGGTTCAAGATAACACACTTAGTCCAGTCACTGCAAAGTCTTTTGGGAAAGAGGGAAAGACCACATTCAGAATCCTCTGCACAAGAGGGGTGCAACCTGTATATAAACTGCTCAGACCTATCACACGTGGAATGTGTGTGAAACAAAATTAAGTCATGCTGACATAATGTGATTAAAATGGAATGATATGCCTTGCATGGTAAATGATAACCCGTAATATTTATAAAATTTGCAAACATTGTGTAAGCACTTGTCAAAAAAATGCCTATGCAGACATATTACGGAAACATTGTCAGCATTGTTGCTGGGACTCCACAGCTAGTATCAGCACACTGCTGATCAGAATGTGAAAATATCACACAAGGCGGCTGATGGATTTCAAGCTGGCTCAAAATGATAAGCAAACTCATTTCCAGAGC